>NW_024871183.1:1050000-1765000 GCF_019054845.1 Dipodomys spectabilis
AACTATGAGTTTTTTATCTGTTAGGTAAAGTCAGAAGCCTACACAAAGTATATTTTGATCCAGAAGCTACTTTCTTCAGAACTTTGGTATCTATGATATCACAGTAGGCTATAAAAATAATTGAGAGAACTTAATTAAACACATTCAAGACTCTTCAAGCAGAACTTCAAGGAAAAGATTTCAAAATTATGTTCAGATGGAGCACTTATCTTTGAAAAAATTTCTGCTTTAATGGGTTTGGAAGCAGAATTGTATTTTTCATTTGAAAGTAGTCAAGATAGTTTTAATTAATATCATTTGGGGAATAATTGATTAACATAGTTTAACTTCATAAAGTATCTTCTGAAGGTGTGTAAAAACCCTTTCAGATTGTTTTTTCTTGCCTCTGAAGGAAAGAGCATTTTTCACAAGCACAAAATGGAAAAAAAATTCTGAACAGCTACGGTTATTAATAGGAAGGCAGACAGGTGGCACTGATTAAAGCAAAACAGCAAAAGATTATGACTTGGAATCATTTCACAGTCATGTGCTATGGGTTAATCTAGTCTGGAAAACACTATATGATGGCAATGAAAATTTTGCTAAAGCTTCATAATTATGAAGTATTTAAGATGAAAAATTAGCAGCCTAATCATATTATCTTGTACATAAAAGCACATAGTTAGATATGCTTGCATCTTAATTTCTCCCAATCATAGGCCACTGCTAGGCATCATCTTCCAAGCAGTAAAGTTCAGAAGAGAGAAATAGCTGTGTTGTTTGATATCCTATTTTAGTTTTCAATACATACTATGCAATAACTTCTAGATAAAATGCTGATCAATAATGTCTTAAATGGGAATTCAGAGTAAAATAAGCATTAAATTGCTAATAATCTCACTGTACAAATAATGCAGTTACTGAGATCATCTTGATTTAATTTCACATGCATCACAATTTGGGCAGATTTGGGCAATCAGCTTACATTGCCACTTACTATTTTCAGTGTTATTAAGAACTCGCCTTAAATAAGAATAGAGCAGGCCATTGCCACAGCGTAGTTTTCTCATATTCACTTAGCTAACACATAAAAATATTTTCAACATTTTAGATAATCTCACTTTTATCAAGGAAATAATTTTGCACAGCACAGACAATAATTCTCATTCTTATAAGAATTTTTTGGAATATGATGACTAAAATTATCACAAAATTTCCACTTTTATAATGTTCAGAAATACAAACTTTAGGATACCACTCTAGCCTATCTCATTAACAATAATCACTTGTACTCTCTAATATCTAGATAACATATAGCAGGTAAATAAATATTGAATTTTAAATTGGACTACTAATTTCAGTAGTTTGCTCATTAGTTCTTCCTTTCTAAAAAGAAAAAAATCTAGATTATGGACATTAATTGTTGGTGGGAGTCTAAACTTTTGCAACCACTTTTGAAAGTAGTAGTCTGGAGGTTCCTCAAAAGACTCCACATAGAGCTCCTCTATGACCCAGCAATCCCACTTTTGGGCATTTACCCAAACAAACATGACCATACTAAAGCTACCAGCACAACTATGTTTATTGCAGCATTATTTACCATAGCTAAGATATGGAACCAACCCAGATGCCCCTCAGTAGATGAATGGATCAAGAAAATGTGCTATATCTACACAATTGAATTCTATGCCTCCATCAGAAAGAATGACCTTGTCCCATTTGTTAGGAAATGGACAGACTTAGAAAAAATTATATTAAGTGAAGTAAGCCAGGCCCAAAGAAACGTAGGTCCCATGGTTTCCCCTACTTGCAATAACTAGTATATGTCTGAGACAAGCAGAAAAGGTCAGATAAGTTGATGTTAGGTGAGTATTCAAATGTTTTTTTCTTTCATGCGATTGTTTCTAACGTATTTATAAGATTATTTCTTTGTTGCTCTGTATGTCCCTCCCCTACGGTATAACTCCTGCTTTCACTGTATTTGATGTTGGTATGATTTGGGAAGGGGAAGGGAAAAAACAAATCGTTTAAATAGGGATACAGGTGGACCCATTGCAACAATGAGATGTACAAGTCATTATGTCTAAAAACAAACTTTACAACTTTGGCGTGGGGAGGGATGGAGGGGTGGGGGGGGGGGGCGGAAGAGGTGATGGGAAGGGATGGGAAGGGTAAACAAAGGAGGAGGCAACAATGCTTGATAAGAAATGTACTCATTATCTTGCCCATGTAATTGTAACTCCTCTGTACGGTATTTTCACAATTTAAAAAATGTGGTATATTTATACAATGGAATTCTATGCCTCCATCAGAAAGAATGACACCACCCCATTTTATGGAAAGACTTGGAAAAAAATTATATTAAGTGAAGTAAGCCAGGTCCAAACAAACCTAGGTCCCATGGTTTCCCTTATTTGCAATAACTAGTATAAGTCTAGGACAAGCAGAAAAGTTCAAAAGCTATGTACATATGACCATATAAGATGATGTTAAGTGAAATGAACCCCAAGATGGGACACAAGTGGTTTTTTCTTTCTTGCTATTATTTTTAACGTATTTAAAATGTACTATGTGATTTTTTTGTTTCTCTTGTATGTTCTTCCCCCACAGTGTAATCCTTGTTTACATTGCATTTGTTTCTGGTGCCCTGCATCTTGTATATACATTTTTCTAATTTGGGGAGGGGAAGGGAAATAAAATGCTGAAATAAGGATACAGGTTGACCCATTGTAACAATGAGATGTACAAGACACTATGTTGAAAATGAACTTTATAACTTTGGAGGGAGGGGGGAAGTGTATGGGGGGAGGAGTTTGGGAGGTGGGGAGGTAAGGAATGGTAGGGGAAAAACAAAGGAGGAGGTAACAATGCTCAATAGGAAGTGTACTCATTACCCTACTCATGTAACTGTAACCCCTCTGTACAATATTTTTACAATAAAAACATGAAAAAATAAATTGGTTCAACTATGATAATTTGATCACAATATAAGAAGCAGTAGACTGGACCTTTATGGTCAAGTCATATGAAGATGATGGCTGGAAGACGATGTTGGCAGAGCAAATGAAGTGAGGATTGTTCAAATCTGAAAATAGTTTGTATTAAGTAAGATATTATAGTAATTTAGAGATTAGTACTGTAATTCTAGTACAGCATCTCTTGATGTAAGTCTCTTGATCAACATCTGCTCAAAATATAAAACACTGTTGGGCCATTCTACAAATAGATTCTACTCTAAAATGTTCTACAGTTGCCATCTTAAAAAATGCCAGACTCTGCATTAATGCCATGAAGATTAATTTCACTTCTAATTATTGCAGAGAAATTTAGTACTGAACATAAACATATTCTATTGGAATAAACATAAAAGATTATGATATTTTAAATAAGAACACTGTTATTAGCCAGCATTTAGCTTTAACTTGTAAATATCCAACTAACCAAAGTAGTTTATTGCTTTTATACATCCTGTTTTAGTTCACTTTTTACTATCATAATGAAATACTAGAGGAAGGCTCTTATATAAAGAAAGATATTTTATTTTGGCTTATAGTTCTGGGGGGGTGTAATATCTAAGAGCTTTGTCTCAGGATAGTCTTACTAACAATATCAAGATTGTGTACATGATCACATAACAAGAGACTGGGAACATGTTTGTGTATGTATGTCTAGCTGAACTCTCTGACCTTTATATAAAATCACCAGATTTATATGGGGATTTCACTGTTACAATTTTATCCAATGCTAATCATTTCTCAAAGACCTCATATATAAGCACTCTAGCTGAATTAAATTTCCACCTTCTCATTACATGACAATAAAAATTAAGTTTTAATACATGATGGCATGCAAACCATACCAAAATTATAACACTTCCCATGTTACTAATTTAATAGACTCATTTTTCAGGGCAATTCTTTACATTGGATTATCAGTATTGTTCTGGGTATGTTAGGGTATATGTTAATATTATAACAACTACTTATGTGTCTTCTATCTTAGGATAACAACTGTTGTTTTTTGGTCCTAGAAATGGAGCTGCTTTCCAAAACAATGTAAAGGAAAAAGAGTTCTCACTGAACATAGATGATCAGCATTTCATTTATCCCAAACAGGAAATCGATAGCTTGATTTCTCTTATTGTATGAGGGATTGAGCATAAAACTGTGAGTATTTGGAATGTTAGGTCATATTACAAATGTGGTTAAGGATGAGGAGCCTACATTCAGCACATATTTTAAATCCTCATTGGCTTATATTCTTTTCACTTTGTAATGTAGATTGTGAAGTCGCATCTAACATTTGCACTGTCTCACATGCCTAGGCACAAGCAGTACTAACCTGCATTTCCCAGGTATTTGCTTTCTCCTAGTCACTAAAATTTTTCATGTAATTTTGCTATTTGTTTCATCTATTGAAACATTTCATACCTCCAAGATGATGGATGCCCCTCAGCGCTACATAGAAATATTTCATAGCCAATTATATGTGCCATCATAACCCAACCAAAACCCCAAATGTAAACATTTGTGAATTTGTAGCAAATATCACATTTATTGTATTGTTCCTTTCGACTCTTCCAAAAAACCTCAAATCATAATGATACATTTATTTTGATAATAGAGAATAGAAAATAGTAGTCAGTTTTTCTCAAAATACTATTTAAGAACTTTCTGTATCAGAAGGATGGTGAATACTTACGCTAAAGTGCCTTACTCAGAACCTCAGAATCAAAACTTATGAGGTCAGAGCTAGTAAATGTAGAATTCTATTGTTTCCTGGATAACCTCCATTCATGATAATGTTTGCAGATTATGATACAGTGTTTAACAATATTTGTCAAGGTTGACTCTGTAAAGCTGAGCTTCAGCAGGTGTTTGCCTGCTAGGATAATAACCAGGGGCATCTGCACACATCACTGGAAACTCTGACATCCTTCAAGCCAGTGTCATCTTCTCATAGTTCCTACACTAAGATGCTCCACTCCAGGGAGATGATGACAACTAACAGCAGGTACTGATAGTAATAACAACAGATTCCAGTTGACATATCAGACTCCTTCATGGTGTAAGAGTCCCACACAGAAATATGGGCACATCTGAGACACTGGAAAAAGGGGAAATAGTGTGCAATTATTATATCTAAGTACATTTTATCTTCAGTAATTACTTTCAGTTAGATAATTCCTTACTCTGTCTGGTCTTAAAACTTTTCTATGGCATCTTGGGAGATGGTTTAGATTTATGAACCTATTTTCTCACCAGAGATTCTTAAATTATTTCACAGATCTGAGGAATAAGCTGCAAGCATAGTTCTTGAAATATAATAAAAACTTACCAAATTTTATTCAACCAGTCCTTACATTATAAAGTGTGACCTGGAAGAATGCATCATGCAGATGTCCAAAGGAACATGGGGCCCGATGCCGGTTGCTCACATGTAATCCTAGCTACTTAGGAGGCTGAGATCTGAGGATCACGGTTCAAAGCTAGCCCAGGCAAGAAGGTCAGTGAGATTCTAATCTTCAAAAAACCACCAGAAAACTGGAAGTGGCGCTTTGGCTCAAGTGGTAGAGCGCTTGCCTTGAACTGAAGAGCTGAGGGACAGACTCAGGCCCAGAGTTCAAGCCCCACGACTGACAAAAAAAAAAAGAACATGGGCTCCTGGAAAATCTGTTGTAGCATCTATCTAGCTTCATTACATGGTATCCATAGGTTAGGGGCAAGTTCCCTGGTCACCCTCAACCACAGTTCTCTCATCTGTATAATGGAAATCATTACATTAGTTGTTTTACAAGGCATTACAACAATTGAATAAAAGAATACATGTGACTCCCTTAGTACAGTTTGGTACAATAATCTTTCAACAAATGTTTACCAATATTATGAACATTATGTCAGATTTTAGTAGTGATTATATGTCAAATTATAGCAACTTATCTACATAACTCTCAAGCTGGCCAGGTCAATCTGTGCTCCTCATTTTAAACATAAAATGAGGCATGTAAAGATCCAAGAGCACTGGTCATCCTTGTGTAAGTGACATATGGCAATCAGAGAAAGGACCTAAGTATTCTGTCTTTATGATGGTTGTATATGCTTTTCTGCTCATTTTTCTTTAATACATATCAGTTTTCTCACTTGTTCCAAATTCCATTTTATTTTGACTGTCTCAATCTAATTTAAAACAAGTAAAACAAGTTTGTTTAAAATTTATTTTCAGAAAAAAAGTTAATTTCACAAAATTAGGTAGAGTGAGGAATAATTTCCATAGTTTGTATTAAAGAGTTTCAAGCAGTGTAACCATTGTCATAGAGTCTTAGACATTCTGTTAAGATACATTTATCTGTGTTGAAGTTGTTCATCAAAGGCCATCTGTAAAAGCATTTTTATCAAGTTAGGTTATGAAAGGAGGGGTCCTACCATTTCTCTCTCTAGTTGAGTGGCTCATAGCCACTCTACAGACCCAGTGCCCTATCTCCTATTTTGTCTTTCTAGTCTGGTCATTCCTCTACACTGCTCCTAGAAATATTCTAATAATTATATCCAGCCATTCCTTGTTCTAAAACTTTTTGTAGCTTAAAGTATCTGCTTTAAAAAATAATACTATTTTACCTTGGCTAACTCCTTAGCCTAGCTCTCTCTAACTTTGTATTTGCAGTCATGTTAAACATGGCAG
Organism: Dipodomys spectabilis; assembly: GCF_019054845.1. Lineage (NCBI taxonomy): Eukaryota > Metazoa > Chordata > Mammalia > Rodentia > Heteromyidae > Dipodomys > Dipodomys spectabilis. The sequence continues at coordinate 1,056,658 of NW_024871183.1, forward strand.
GAGATTTCACTGCTGATCCCTCTGCAATATTTGTCTTCTGCCATATGGTAGACGGTAAATTGCATCATATCACTTCTTGTATATATTTGTTGCTCCCTCTCTTTTCTGAAGCCTTTTACCAACTGATCCCATCTTATAGCTATTGGTAACTGTGTCTCACACAAAGTAAACATACAATATATATTTAATCCATCAGTGAATAGATAAGAGCAACTTCATAAAAGGGCTCGTAGTGAAAGACCCCAGACTCACTGGGATGCTTTCTTCAACGGGAGGGCACCCCAAGAACCAAGACTCCAAACCAGCAGATGCAATAAGCAAGAGGAGTTTATTAGACGTTTGCGCAAACGGGCTCCCTGTCCAAGGCAGACTGGAAGCCCCGAGCAGTAGTTACAGGCACTTTTAAAGACAAAAACCACAGGATTAGCATAAGACCCCAGGCTCCCCAGGATTGGCTCAGGTTAAAACTTATCATATACTCCAGCAATCATTTTGTTGTGTGGGAAGTCTTGTAACACTAGTCGTAAACTGGTTGGCTCTCTAGGGGGAGGCTTCCCTGCGGGGGGGGGGGGGGGGGGGGGGGGGGGGGGGGGGAGTCCACATAGTTACAGGCTCGTGATTGGTTGACATTTGACTTAGTTTGCTGGGCTCGCCAGATGGTCCTTGTCTTGAGCCCCTTGCTGAGAGTTTCTAAACAGGAATTTAGAAGAACATACTCTTTTGTTCTTTATCTATGTCTGCAGACCTTGTCCCTGGGCCTGCATCTGGACTTTGTAACTTTGTAACTTATTTCTGGGAGGGGAAGAGTCAGTGTTAGCACAAGCAGGTTTACAGAAGCAGAATTAGCAGTTAGCATATTGTAAAATGAACATAGCCCCAATTTCAATCTTTCATTCCCTCCTCTTGTCTTTGGACTAATTTTAATCTTAAAATTTAGGGTGTCTCTTCTCTTGTGGGGTGTCAGTTGTTCTCAATGCTTGGTATTTGGATCTCAGAACTAATAGACGGACACTGAGCTGATCTTTTTCTTTTACAAGTCTGTTGAGTATACAAGGTAGGATTGTAACAAAAGTAACAGTTGACCAGGGCCCCTTACATTTTTTTCCACCAGTCCTGACTCCGTGTAGCACAGTTAACTTAATTTTATATCAGCTGTACTTGTAAGCTCCAATTTTAAGACATACTCATACCATCTGCGACATACTTAAACTTTCTGAGGTTTGTCTTCTTTAAAGACAATCCTTACTTTTCAAATCCTTTCTTATCCAAAGGGGATACCAATTTTTCCCCAATTCCTTTCCCAAGGCTTTCTTTACTAACCCCCTCTCCTTTTCAGTTTATTACTTCCATTGATAACACACTCAGGTTATTACCATACCAGAGCCAAACTAGGCTGTGACCATAGAGTGGATTTCCAGTCACTATGCACTGAATTGCTTAAGGCAAGCAAGCCAGTGATATCCTTGTCCTCAATATCCACTGTGGGAAGAGAGGGTTTCTGGATATTACCCAAAAGAATGTCCCACAAGTTCTTGGATTTAGCAGCAGTCAAACAGGAAGCAGACTCAGGTGATGGAATCAGGCAGGAGTTTCTCCAGGTGGCTGTCAGGCCGTCGTTGAACTTTACCCATTAGGGTATGCAGCAGCAGCAGCAGCAGCAGCAGGGTCTCTCGGTGGCTTCAAGGGACTGTCACACCTCGTGCTGTAAATTCCTACACAGACTGGTTAAAGATACATTGCATAGGCTTGGCAGGCTTTGATCCTGCTGGTTTTTAAGATCTTTAAACAATAGCCCAGGACAATTTACCAAAATCACAACTTTTTTACTAGCCAGATATTTTTGTAAATAGACACAGAAGGCTCAGTCTTGTAACCATCTTGTAACCATCTCTGACAGATGCAGTCTCCACACCTTGCACACCTTCAACAGTTAACACTATTTTTATGTCTTTTTTAAAAAAAATTATTTTATCTATTTTGCCTCATTTCTCCAAAACTGACTCTGGACCCTTGATCTTAAAATGGGGGTAGAAGAGCGAAGGTCCATCTTCTGTAACTTTTTCAAGCTGACTTCAGGGGCGTTGATCTTACCTAGCCAGGAACCTATAACCTTAGCCTATTTTACAAAGAGGCCATCAGGGTTAGATATCATTAAGAACAATATTTTGACAACTGCACAGACCTTTTCTCCGGCTACAGCAGTGTAGCTTGTTTAGCACTCTGGTTTGCAAAAACATCCTTTTGGATGACTTAGGAACGTGATCTTTAGTGACCCTAACAATGCCTAAGTTACCTTTGCAGGCCTTTAGACAGATATCAATGGACTCTCTGGTTTACAAACTTTTTCCTGAGCAGATGAATTTCATGTAGCTGATGTCAGCTCAATAGTTACTGCCAATTAAAGCTTTTGGCACATAAAGGGGTTGAGATTTAAACTATCCCCCACATTTCATAACATTAGCTTTTTACTATCACAGAGGACTGGCAAGTGGCAAGTTCCTGTCCCTTACAAGGTAGTCATGAACATTAGGCATGCTTCCAAACTATCTTCCTATGACCTCCCGGCTCTGACCAGTTTTGAAGGGCCACGCACAAATGACTCTAGGATCTGACATTTCTGCCATCCAAGCAGTGGCTTACTGCCTCTGGATGCTCCTCCATTGCTCTTGCCCCAGGAGTGTCTTCTCCACTTTGGGATAAATGCCTCATTGGCATTTCCCTTTAGCTGGTCACTGGACTTGAACTCGGGCCTGAGCACTGTCCCTCAGCTCTACAGCTCAAGGCTAGCACTCTGCCACTTTGAGTCCCAAAGCAACTCTGCTTGCTCTTTCAGCACTCTGCTGGCTGAGTAGAGGTGACAGTCTCACAGGAACCTTTTTGTGCCCGGGCTGGCCTTGAACCAGTTTCAGATCAATGAGTCTTATAAAAGGCCATCTTACTCCAATTAAAAGCAACAAGGGGGTCAACATAGAAGTAGCTTTTAAGCATGCTCTTACATAAAACTTATTGAGAGTCAAAGTTACATCTGACAAACTTTTAAGAATCCTCTGTGGTTTGCTCTGGACTTTGCTGGAAACTTAAAAAAAACAACCTATAAGAGCAAACTGGAATAGCAATCATTTTGATAATCCTAATTTTAATGTTAACACATCCAAGGGGAAGTTTTAGCAATACTAATCAGATCATCACATCACTCATTTTAACCATCATGTTTTCAGTCTGTATCCGCAGAGAAAAGAGAGAGAACAAAGATGGGCCACTCAGCCCCTTCTATGGAATGGGCACGCACCCAGTCCGACTCTTTAGGGTTAGATGAACTGCGTTTGTGCCAGCTTACCCTCTTTCACCATGCATGGGCTCCTCCCAGGGCCTGTCCCACCATGCATGACCAGCTGAACTGCACTTCTGCTCGTTCACCCCTCACCCCTAAAGATAGGTCTTCTGTTGGCGTTTAAGTTTTTGCCCGTCTCTTCTCTTGGTTCTCGAATGAAATACACAGTTTTAGACAGACAGAACAGGTAACATCTTTGACAGTGTTAAACTAACCTTTACATTTAAATTTTAACTCACCCAATTGTTACAGCATGCTGACAATTCTTATCACAGACATACACAGAACACACGGATCTTAAAGCACGCAAAAATCAAAATCAGTCGTACGTACACCTTTTAAAGTTTTTAAACAAAAATTTAAGACAGTATTTCTTTTAAACTAGGTACCTTTGTTGGGCTTTTTTTTCCCAGAGCTTGTTTGTCTAGCAAGGCAACTCACTAATTAGTCTTTTGAATCCCTTCTGTTGGAGGAGGTCTGGGGGAGGGGGTCACTTTAAACTAAACTGGCCAGATTGTTTATCCAATTTAGACAAGAACACTTTACAAATTGTTACATTGTCAGGACTAGCTGAAAAAGTCCAAACTAGGTACACAGCCTTCTACACCCTCCCTGCTGGCAGCCTCCACAAGGAGAAAATGCTGCCTGAGGCTAGAAGGGAACCAAACTAGCCCAGTAACCTTCCATGCCTCACAGGGAGGGAGGCAGAACAGGTCCGTGACCAAGCCCAGCTGGAACTTTTACTCCCCCAGAGATGTTCAATTAAATAACAAAAACACAGATAAACACAAAAACCAAGGATCCACATTTAAAACTGGTACCAATTTTAAAACAGAACTAGACAAGGACTGAAGGCTGAGTTGGGGACTAATGGGCCCCAATTTATTCCTACCGGAACTCTGTGCTGCTCCCACTCAGCAAGCTGAATCCAGAGTCTGCTGAGTGAGTCTGCCACTCACCCAGAACTTCCCTACCCCAGAAAACATAAAACAAACACACACTAAAGTTAACAAGACAAAGTGGCCACAAAGACAAAATCAAGTCTCAGTGAATGGGGCGACATCTCACCACCCTTCACTTACCAGGGGACTCAACCCCCCTATCACCTCCGGAGGATTTTTCTCTTAGATTCCTGCAGACGTTGACCCAGGGGCCTTCCAAGGCGGAGGAGAATTCCCAGTCATCTTGGGGCAAGGGACAAAAGTCCCTAGCGGCCGTCCCCTCAGACTGACAGGTTCTCCCCCACGCTCAGACCCCCCCAAGCCAAGGCCCAAGGCTGAGATCTAACTGGGGCCACTCACAGGTGGTCAGTGGCAATTTCATAATTGACAAACAAGCAAGTTACAAAAGCAGAACCAGCAGTTTTCAAACGAACTAGGACAAGGTCTCGAGTGTCCTAGGAGTGGGCTCACTTGTTGTCCCATCTCTATAGAGAATACAAAACACACACTAAAAACGAGTAACACTAAACAGAGACAGACAAAACCAGACGCCGCGCGGCAACCGAGTGCAGATGAGGAAGGAATTACAGATGGGAGTGGCTGGCCTCGCCTTAACTCCCCAGAACAGAGACACTCGGATCTCCTCCTTCCTCCAGACGACCCTGGAGCAGGACTCCAGGGCGGGACCAGGGTACTGGGCACGTCTGCTTTTCCCTTTGGCCCAAATACAGATTCAGACGACCCTGGAGCAGGGCTCCAGGGCGGGACTAGGGTACTGGGCACGTCTGCTTTTCCCTCTAGTCCAAATACAGATTTGGATCCCAGAATGCAAAACAAAAATGACAAACACGAAAGACACGAGACAAGAGCTCTATCTTACCTCCTACCGGTCCTGGAATTTGGGGTCTGGGGGCGCCTGGATCCCGGACGAGCCCCCAACTGAAAGACCCCAGACTCACTGGGATGCTTTCTTCAACGGGAGGGCACCCCAAGAACCAAGACTCCAAACCAGCAGATGCAATAAGCAAGAGGAGTTTATTAGACGTTTGCGCAAACGGGCTCCCTGTCCAAGGCAGACTGGAAGCCCCGAGCAGTAGTTACAGGCACTTTTAAAGACAAAAACCACAGGATTAGCATAAGACCCCAGGCTCCCCAGGATTGGCTCAGGTTAAAACTTATCATATACTCCAGCAATCATTTTGTTGTGTGGGAAGTCTTGTAACACTAGTCGTAAACTGGTTGGCTCTCTAGGGGGAGGCTTCCCTGGGGGGGGGGGGGGGGGGGGGGGGGGAGTCCACATAGTTACAGGCTCGTGATTGGTTGACATTTGACTTAGTTTGCTGGGCTCGCCAGATGGTCCTTGTCTTGAGCCCCTTGCTGAGAGTTTCTAAACAGGAATTTAGAAGAACATACTCTTTTGTTCTTTATCTATGTCTGCAGACCTTGTCCCTGGGCCTGCATCTGGACTTTGTAACTTTGTAACTTATTTCTGGGAGGGGAAGAGTCAGTGTTAGCACAAGCAGGTTTACAGAAGCAGAATTAGCAGTTAGCATATTGTAAAATGAACATAGCCCCAATTTCAATCTTTCAGTAGGAATGGATCTTTGGGTTAGAGAAGGGGCATGGGAGGCATGCTATAGAGAGGACACAGAAAAGAAGTCAACTTTGGTTTTGTTAATGTTCTGCTCAGGGCTGATGTTTGGTGAAGGGTCCCTCAGATTTCAAAGAAATCTTAATCTCTGGGTACCTGTTTACTTTTGGGTTGGAGTTCCAATGTCTGCTGCCATCCCATGAACCAGATGAGTACTACACAGAAAACCATTTTTTAATTTTTTTTTTTATTGTGAGCATACTGTACAGAGGGGTTACAATTACATGGGCAAGATAATGAGTACATTTCTTATCAAGCATTGCAACCTCCTCCTTTGTTTACCCTTCACATCCCTTCCCAGGCTCCCCCAGTCTTCCCACCCAATCCTCCCCCCCCCCCCACACCAAAGTTGTAAAGTTCGTCAGGAAACCATTTTTGAAGTTAACATAGAGAATAAAGTTACCAAAGTTATTCTTTTTCCAATTCTAATTCTTTTTTTCTGATTCAAATTCTTTTTTTTCTTAAGAAAACTGACAATAATATAGGGTTATCAATTGAAATAGAAATGTTGAGTTTTAAATTTATTAATGTCCCTTTTTCCTTAAAAATATTTAGGTCAGCAGACGGGCGCTGGTGGCTCACGCCTGTAATCCTAGCTACTCAGGAGGCTGAGATCTGAGGATCGCGGTTCAAAGCCAGCCCGGGCAGGAAAGACCGTGAGACTCCTATCTCCAATAAACCACCAGAAAACCGGAAGTGGTGCTGTAGCTCAAGTGGTAGAGCGCTCGCCTTGAGCTGAAGAGCTGAGGGACAGCGCCCAGGCCCAGAGTTCAAGCCCCACGACCGACAAAAAAAAAAATATTTAGGTCAGCTTCAAGTAATAAACATAAAATAGGTTAGAAAACCAGGAGCAAGTAAAATATATTATTAAAATCATTGAACTCTAAATTTGTCTTAAACTTTCTGAAATAGTCCAAATAGTCATTAAAAATTGCATAGATCTCAAAATTAAAATAAAAAATCCTTTGACAGAAAACAGTATTAAGATAAAGGAGAAATGTGACATAATAGACAATTTATATAATAAGTAAATTTGGATGTAAATCCTTAATCAAGTAACAATTGCTCTTTTAATCTCACTTCAGAGTTCACCAATAAAATGTGAGCAATGCCTGTTCTAGTTATTTACCAACTGTGAATTAAATTACCCTATAAATTAATGATGTAAAAACATAATCATGTAGATTGTGAAATTAGGTAGGTCTTCTCCAAACAACTGATTGTCTGGAACACTTAGTGATGTTCAAGCTATGAATATAAGATGTCAAGATTGTAACTCCAAGATTCAAATGGTTGCTTTCCTTCAGGTTGACATGCCTTTCCCTTGCTACTTCCCTTCACCTGGAATGTGCCTTGACAGAGCTGGATACTTGGTGATGTTATATTAAAAAGCTGCTTCAACAGGGATTGTGGCCCAAAGTAACAATGTATGGCCTTTTCTGCATGGCAGTATGAGATTGGTTAGACTTTGGACATGGCAACATAGACTCTTTGAAGAGATAGTTTTGAAAGATACAGAGCTATCTCCATATTTTACTGGCTTAGTCATTCATGAGCTCAACTAAAAATAAACTCAATAAACTACACCCAGGTGGCTCACGCCTAAAATCCTAGCTACTCAGGAGGCTGCGATCTGAGGATTGTGGTTCAAAATCAGCCTGGGCAGGAAAATCCGTGACTTTTATATCTCCAATAAACTACCAGAAAAAACAGAAGTGGTGTTGTGGTTCAAGTAGTAGAGCACTTGCCTTCAGCTGAAGAGCTCAGGGACAGCAGCCAGGCCCAGAGTTCAAGCCCCATGACTGACAAAAAAGCTAAAATTAAATTTTAAAAAATAAATCCACATAAACCTCACCTCTCTTTTTGCAAGATAGATTTTGTTTATCTTTAAAATATTTGTACAAAGAGGTTTCAGTTAAACACGTTAATTTATGACTACAATGTACCCCTTTCATCATCCTCACCCTCTCTCCTAACCTATCTATCCCCACAAGTTAAACATACCTCTCAATAGAAAGACAATAAAATTATATGGAAATCTCCTATGGTCTGAATGTTTGTGCCACACCCAAACTAATATATTGAAATCTTAATTCCCAATGTGATAGTATTAAGACATGGGACCTGGAAGAAAAGATTAGGTCATGAGTTTTCTGCCAGAGAGGGATTAGTGGCCTTACAAAGAAGACTTATTTGAGACTGGGAACTGGTGGCTCATGCCTGTAAGACTAGCTACTCAGGAGGCAGTTTGAAACCAGCTGGAGCAGGAAAGTCCATGAGACTCTTATCTCTAATAACTCTCTTATCTCTAATAAACTACTCAGAAAAATCCAAAATCCAAAAATACTACTGTGGCTCTTGTGGTAGAATGCTAGTCTTGAGAAAAAAAATCTCAGGGACAGTGCCCAGGGCTTGAGTTCAAGCCTCAGTACTGATTTTTTAAAAAAAGACTAATTTGTCTTCTTCACAGTGTAAAGACTTAGTGAGAAGGCCCTGTATCTGAATTTGGGATTATGTGATCCCAAATTTGTCAGTATCTTGGATCTTGAACTTCCCAGTCTCCTAAACTGTGGGAAATAAATTTCTGTTGCTTATACAAGACTTAGTATATAGCATTTTGTTATAGCAGTCCAAAAAATCTAACACATCATTTTCAGTCTACCATCATGACTATTCACCAGATTCACAGGAAGATGGGAAAAGATGATATACATGAAAACATGGATACAGTAGTTAGTCTATTAGATTAGAATCTAGAGTGCCACTAGACCTAGCTAAATTTCCCCCATGTCCTCCAGCTAACCCTGCTGAAGTAAACACTTAAGCCAGTGAAAAGGATTAAACATTCCACGTAAATCAGATAATTAATACCCTTCACAGATATTCCATGGAAGAAAGTCTGCCTGAACCCTCAATGTCAAGAGTGACTGAAAGGTACATTTTGATTGCAGTGGTTTCTGAAGTACTGAACTCTGCCTTAGACCATCAGACCAGAACAGCCACCTTGATTTTTCTCAGTAAATGAAATAAGTGATCAAGAATGCTTCTTGAGAACTCAAATGTTTCAACAACTCTTAATGTTTTATGAAGGACAAAAAACTATAGTTGAGGGAAAAGTATCGACTTCTTAAAAAAAATACTCTTTTTTCTTTTAGTACTATAGGAGATCTCCTCTGTTGTTTGTTTTTGTGTATATATTACATATTTTCTTGATCCATTTATCTACTGAAGGGCATCTGTGTTTTTAATTTAATTTGTCAAGATGATACATATGGTAGAGAGTACAACTTGGAGGGGGCCTGAGGAGAGAAAGTGGGAGAAAAATGAAGGAGAGGGTAACAAGTTGAACAAGGTATATTCTCCTCTGTTTTTGATGACAATTAACGCAGGGCCCAGTCCAAGCTAGACAAGTTATATACCACTGAGCTACTTCCCTGTCCAAACAAATCATTTTCTTAACAAAAATATAACAGTATGACAACAAATAAAATAAAACCTCTTTTACATCTTCACATAATGAGATATTAACTTGGCCCCAGGAATATTACCAAGGACTGACTTCTTTCTATATTTCACTCAGAATATTGAACTCCATCCAAGATTTGAGAATAACCAAAAAAAAATGTCAGAAGAACCAAAAGCTTTTCCCATTGCTCTTCTGGCTTAAAATATTTCTTCTGAGTCATTAATCCCATTCCTGAGTTAAGGAAGTAGTTATAGAAAAATCTTTGTTAAAATAGTATTGAACTTCTGTTGCTAGCATAGTACTTTGACTCAGAAGAGAACTCAGTGTTTTCATCCTTAGGCATAACCAAGAAAAGTAATGTTCACAGAGTTTAAGTTACATCACAGAGCTTTTCATGATGGGTACAAAGCATACTCATAACAGACTTACATCTGTATCATATTTAGTGGGCCACAAGGCTCTGGTATACATTTTATATAATTTGATTTTCATATACTCTTTTTGTATATTTATTGACTTTATTAAGTAGTTGTACAGAGGGGTTATAATTCCAGAAGTCAGGTTATGAGTACAATGTATCTTGGTCAGTGTCAACCCTTCCATCTTTCTCCTTCATCTTTCACCATCCCATCCCTAACTTGAAGTTATGGAGTTTATTTTTACATAACGAATGTATTTGCTTATATTTCCTTCCTACATTCTCATACACCCCCTCTTCCATTGCCCTCTAACCACCAGTCATGTTTCAGCTTCTTAGTATTCATTTATTAAAGTTTGTTAGTTGTTCAAAGGAGTTATTTTCCTCCCCTAAGTATGCCATCCTTTAGCCAATTTTTTATGCATATGTATATAGCCCTGTATATATTATCATGTAGGTTTATATTTTAGATCTAACTTCCACATATTAGAGAAGATGTGAGCCATTTTTCTGTCTGGCTTACTTCCATTAATATAAATTTTTTCTAAGTTTATCCATTTCCCTGAAAATGACATGATATTATTCTCTCTAATAGATGAGAGTAAAATTCCACTGAATATATACACCACATTTTCTTGATCCACTCATTTGTTGTAGGGCACCTTGATTATTTCCATAACTTGGCTACCATGAATGTTGCAGCAATTAACATAGATGTGCGATGTATTTACCATATCCTGACTCGTGATGCTCTGGGTAGATGCCCAGAAGTGATACTGCTGAGTCATATAGTAGTTCTATGCTTAGTTGGTTTTGTTGTTATTTGCTTGCTTTTGAGAAATCTCCAAACCCTCTTCCAGGGTGGTTGCACTAATTTACATTCCCAACAATAGTTCAATAGGGTTACTTCTCCCCACCTCCAAATCCCCACCATCATTTGTTGTTTGTATTATTGATGATGGTTAATCTTACTGTGAGATAAAATCTCTGTTGTTTTGAATGACATTAACTTTATTGCAGTTTCTCATGTTCTTATTGGCTTCTTCTAAGAAGTCTTTATTTAGCTCCTTTGTTCATTTATTAATTGAGTTACAGATGGGAGGGTTAGTTGGATGAACTCCTTGTGTATTATGGATATTAGACCCTTGTCAGATATATAGCTGGTGAAGTTCTCTCATTCTGTAGGCTGACTTTTCTTCCCTTTTTTTAAAAAAATAGCTTAGCAATTATGTTCGTAGCTGTGCAGAACCTTCTTAGTTGATGTAATCCCATTCATTGATTTTCTCTCCAATTTTCTGAGTCCCTGACAAGTTCTTGGCTATGACAATAAATTCTAGTATTACTCCTGCTCCTTCTTATAGTAGTTTCAACATAACGATAAGAGATGTTATTGTACCAGAAATTAGATATTGTTAGAAAGACAGTTTTTATTATAAAACTATTTTATAATTTTTTTCTTCAAATACAAACAATAAACAAAATCTGGTAGGTGAATTCCCTTTCACCTTCAACCTCCTTTCTCTCCAACACACACCTCCTCTAATCCCAGTTCTTAGAGTTATCTAGTGTTAACAATTTTAACAAAGCCTCTGAGCTTTGTGTACAAACGTTTTATATTAATGTGTTCATGCATTATACAATATTCTATAATAGGCTTTTAATCATTAATGTGTATACTTCAACACATAGTAAAAATCACCAAATCATTTGCAAAGATTATTTCAAAATCACTCAAGCAAAATCGTGTTGAGTTTAGTTTCCAAACTAAATTAAACTAAATTAAATTAAACTAAATTAAAGACTGCCATGGCCATTCTCAAAAATATATTATGATATATTTTAATGAGTACATCCTTAATCTTGCCATGAAATTTTTGACCAAAACACATTCACATTTTACATATATATATATATATATATATATATATATATATATGCTACCGTCTATAAAATTGGAACAGTGAGCACTTTAACTAAGAACCCATGGGAGTATCCTGGGAAAGATTTTGGTGCCCTCAATGGCTACATTGTGAAATGAAAGACTTTCTTTCACTTAGTGATTGTTATTTAACAGCTATTTCTTGGAGAAAAAACTTAGAATAAAGTATAATAGGTGAAATTCTATGCAGAAAATTATAGCACAGGAAGCTAATACCACTTGCTTACCAAGCATTATGTGAAGTACACAGGAAAGTAATTGAGCTGTCAAGACAAATCATATATCAGGCTCAGCATGGAAAGAAAGCTATGAAAAGTCAGACAAACATAGCTACTGCCACAAGCATTGCTGGTAAGTATAGTAGATATGGTATGAGGCAGAAATACTAGTTTATGTTAGTAGAAATCAAATTGGGTGAGTAAATTAGAAGAATGTACTACTTCAAAGCAAAATGAGAGGTCATGTAAAAAAGTGGTTCATAGACAAGTGCCCACAGACCCTGGATATTTACTAGACAAATATAACTTAGACCTAGTTGAAGGGTCCCTAAATTATCTACTCAACAAAATACAAATATGTAGGGCACATGGGCAGCAAAGATGGCACTGAGAGGGAGTTGAGTGGGCAGAGCCGAGTTGTTTACATCAGTGAGTGAACAGCTTGTGGACAGCAGGGAAAGTATAGAAAGCTTAGGTGCATGATAGGGTGACCTTTACAGTGATTGGTTGGTTCCTTTTCCTCCCCTCTCATACCACCCAGTCTTTTGCTTTAAAAAGTGCTTGCTGTGTGGTAATAAATGAGTTCCTGCTTGACTTGACTCCCTGTTGCATCTGATTGTCTCAGGGCTATGGGAGGCTGGGGAATGGGCTAGCTGCGCACTTACCTTTCCTTGGACCCCATTCATCTTCCACTGGGTGGACAAAGACCCTATACAAATACATATGCACAAATATATAAATGCACATTCACATATATACATAGATCTCTCTCTACATATAAATATGTGTGTAGACAGAGATTACTGAAATCATGTAAATGTAAGAAAATATAACAAGAAAACAGAAAAATTTTATTGAAGCCAGATGGTAAAAACTAACATGAAAAAGGTAAGATAAAAGGCCTAGAAAGTAACTGGGATGTCACTTTAGTTAAGACAAACATAAAGGTATGGCATAATCACAGATACCAACTTCTGAGTAAAGACTTAAAAAGGAAAAAGTGAGCCAAGTCCATATTTGGAAAAACGAGCCTTCTAGGTACAAATTTCCAAAGTTAGTTTCAAGCCACAAGGGTGGAAACCTGTCTGAATAAAGTGAGTGTATGTGAGATGTTGGAGAGGTTCCTGGGGCAGATCATGGAGTACTAGGAGCCTAAGGAGTTGGAATTTTACTGTGGATGAGATTTGAGCAGAATACTTACTGTTATAAAAGGATCAATCTGGGTTCTTGGAGAAGACTGTACCAAAGCTATCCATTGTAGAAGTTATCAAATGTCCCAGTCAGAGATGATGGCACACTAGACCAGAGTGATTATTTTAGAGGTGGAAAGGAGTCTGTTTGCTTCAATAAAGTAGTGCTGACAGGATTTGCTGATGGGTTGGATGTGGAGTCTAAAAGAATGACAGAAACAAGGCTGATACAATGTCTTGAGACTAAACACCTGGGAAAATAGGAATGACATTTATTGAGGGGAAGAACAGATTTAGAGGGAAGTAGGTAAGTAGAGATTTATTTGGGGCATGCTGGATTTCAAATGTGTGTTTAGACATCTAAGTGGAAATGTCAATAAGCACTTGGAATTAGGAGTCTGGCTTCAGAGGCAAAAGCAGGGGCTGAATATAAAAGTATTGAGTCATCACTGTAGAGAAACCATGAAATTGGATAAGATCAACTGGAGAATGATAAGAAATAAAGATGCAGTCCAGCAACTAAGCTCACAATCAGATGAGGAGAACCAGGGTTGAGAGGAAAAAGGGGACAGACAGGAGGTTAAAAAAAAGCCAAAAGAAAGCCTGTCCCAAGGCTAAAATAAAGGAAGTATTTTAAGAAGTGAAGAGTAATAACTGGGTTTAGTCTACCAACAGGTGGATTAAGATGAAAGCTAAGAATTTCTTGTTACATATAGATCTTTAGCAACTTTCACAAAAACAATTTTGGTGTTCCAGGGCAGACACAAGTCAAATTAGGCAAATTAGATGTCAGGGGAGGATATTGCTGTTTTAAGTTGGGAGATGCAATACAAGGGAATGAGCCATAGAAGTGAGCCAATAGAGAGAAAACAAATCATGATGGAAGAGAGAAATGGGAGTAATATAGGCATGAGTTTCTAGAGGAGACAAGAGAACACATGTGGGATTCAGCTCACAAAAGGGAAAGACTATCCCCAGAAGAAGATATTATGAAGCAAGAGAAAAGGAAAACATTCAGATGGGGGATACATCTAGGTATTTGTGGTGGTAGGGATATTTTGGTATTTTCTTGTTTTTTTCCTATTTAATGATTTTTAAAATATAACAGCTAGTTAAAAGGGACAAAAATACTAATGATAACTAGAGTGAGATAGTGGATGGACTAAGAAAGTACAGCAGGATTTGCTGGGTAAACTCTAATGACTAACTTAGCATTTATAGCCCTAAATTGTTAAGATGAGGCTAATAGCAGCAAAAGTGTTTACTCCTGGGAATTCCAATAAACTAGCCACAACAACCTGCCTAGTAAAGGAAGTTACAGAAATGAGCAGTAATGACAGTAGGAAAGGAGCTTTATTAAGCGTGTGGTTGCATTGGGAAGAACAGAAGTCTAATGAATGACCTAAAGTCTGTCTTCAATGTGTTAGGTAGGAAAGAGAAACAAAGGCAAGGATTGCAGGATTCTATGGGAGTAGTCTAGGCCATTTTACTCTAGCTCTAATCTGGTAATCATTACCTTGGGACAATATCTCAGGATCTTCAGGTTCCTTGATGTTCTCTGTTGCAAGGTGAACAGTTTCTGTTGTTGGTCTTAAGATGTAACCCAGCTCTAAGAGAGAAAGATCCAAGAAGGTTCAGAAGACAGGAAAAGAAATGTGATGGGTCCAAGAAAGAAAATGGAATTATGTAGGGCAGTGATTCGTTTCCTCTTCAAGTCCAGGAACATCTCACAGGGATGATAATAGTAGAAGGTTTGACTTATTCAGAGTTAGAATTTTGCCACAAGATTTTGACAGAAGAGTTGATGATATAATCCCCATCACCATAACTGTATTCACATTTGTCATAATTTAATCATCAGCTATGATGTGTAATACACTATGCTTAGAGCTTGATAGAATTTATCTGGAATCTTTGAAGCAAATTTTAACAGTAGATATTATTACCATCATTTAAAATGTGCAGAAACCAAGACCTAATAAGATTCAATGACTCACAAAGACACATCTGTCTAGTATATATAATAGCTCTAAAGTATCACTGAGGTACTTGATGCAGTTAAAATTGGTAATGATGACTGCTGTATTTCTTTCTGTTGATTTCTCAACCGTGGCTCATTAGAAATTAGAATTTAGAAATCAGAGGGAAAGAAAGAAAAACTTTCCTCTACTTTGAAAATACTCCTTCACCTCCACCCTACCACTCACATACCAACAATCAATATTGGGGATTGCCAGGGCATGCTGATTCAAATTCCTAAGGACTTTTTTTGTTAGCACAAACTTATGATGCAATAAAGTTAAGAATCAACAACCTGATTCTTTAAACCAAACACAAGGAATTGGTTCTTTGAGATGATAGATGTCTCAAATTTCATAGCTCTAAGATTTCTTGGTTCTTTGTTTCACTCACTGTGTGGGCTTTGTTTTATCTTTAGGCTCAGGCCTCTCTGACTTGAGAGAAAAAACTTGAGCAGGTGCTTTTGTGAGGCACATACCTGTAATCCCACATACTTAGAAAGTAGAAGCAAAAGGACTAGTGTATGACTAAAGTGGTAGAGCCCTTGCCTACCAAGCATGGGCTTGGCGTTCAATGTACTAACAACAACAAAAAGTTTCAGTGGATTTTTGGTAATATGACTGTAAGAAGAAGATCCTGTTGTATGATAAGAATTCAATATTTCTATATAATCAATGGACATCCCTTTTCACTAAGTACTATTTCTAGAAAACACAGTGTGCCCAAGTTTTTTGACCCTGACAGCTGAGAAATAGCAACATGAACTCCTAGCTATGCTGGGAGTTTATCTCAAGCCTTTGGTGAAGTTTCAAAAGCCATTGGCCAATATGTGCACAAATGGAACAAAACAATGTGTAAATTACTCCGAAATGGTCATGGGAAAGTTAAAAACAATCATCTGGTAAAAAGGAAACATGTCAATACGTTCTACAGTCTCAAGAAAAGGGGTATAATAGCCAAAAGGACTTCCTCATAACCAAGTTAAGGTGATAGAGTTCTTCCATTATGATAGAAGGAGAAAAGAATGGGGGACTGTAGGATTACAGAAGTCCATGTCTCTCTATTGTAGTCTTGACAACATTAGACCATAGTCAGATTGGTTTCTTAAAGGTGTTATAAATAAAATATATCTATCTTAAAATTAAATGCCCTTGTCACTTAGTTATTGAGTCCTATCTTTTGCCTCATAATGACATGCAAACACATAAAAATGGCAAGAATACTTGATACACAAAAGAGAAAGAGAAATTCTTGCTAGTTGGTTTTCACAACTTTTTTCTCAGAATCTGTGCCATACATGGCAAGTTTTAACCATGATAACTTTATGTTAGCTGGGCGCTGGTGGGTCACGCCTGTAATCCTAGCTACTCAGGAGGCTGAGATCTGATGATCACGGTTCAAAGCCAACCCTGGGCAGGAAAGACCATGAGACTCCAATCTCCAATAAACCACTAGAAAACCAGAAGTAGAGTGGTAGAGCACTCGCCTTGAGCTGAACTTTATGTTAAAAAAAAGTTCTTCTGTAAAACAAATTATGGTTCAACTTCCCCTCCCACTGAAATTAGTGAAGTCATTTTCTTTTGTTTAACTGGCAAAACTTCAAAGTAAATTGTATTTTACAAAATATGAAAAATATGAAGTAGAACTCAATATAAACTCATGGAAGACAGTAACAAAACTCTGGGAGTATTCAATTCTAGGATGAAAATTAAATCTCCCCCACCCCCACCCCATCTCCCACCAAACACAGCATCTCTCATTATCTTCAGTATCTGAATACAGCAAGTTTTCAGTTAACAAGAGCCTGTATTTCATTAGTCAAAATAGAAAAATAAAATAAAATGTTCTTATCCTATCAAAACTTCAGATATCAGTAAAACACTCTTTAACACCAATGTAATGAGACATCAAGAAGTTCTGCATAACAAAAGCATTTAAAACAACAATTACGTAGTTATTAAACTCCTCTAATGAGCTCATTTCTATGCATGTTTGCATGAGTACAAATAGAGCTTGCACATTAACAAAT
Source organism: Dipodomys spectabilis (assembly GCF_019054845.1). Taxonomy (NCBI): domain Eukaryota; kingdom Metazoa; phylum Chordata; class Mammalia; order Rodentia; family Heteromyidae; genus Dipodomys; species Dipodomys spectabilis. Next base: position 1,073,860 of record NW_024871183.1, read on the forward strand.
AAAAATTACATCTTCTTTCTACACCACAGGAAATAGGTACTATAATGCAAATAATAAACTAACAAATCAGAAAATAAAAATAACATGAGAATTAAACCTGGACTTGTAGACTTCCTTAAGGTGCCTTGCAAAAGAAGGCTCTGGTAGATTTAATGTACAAACTCTCATGGAATGTGTAGGCAATGATAGAAATATTGGGTATGTTCTGAGTTCCATAAGGAATGGGCTTAGGCTAACACATCCTCTGTCAGAGCCAATCAAAGTACGTGTATGCATGTACAAGAAAATGACATGATGGAAATGCAAATCAAAACAACATTGAGATTCTACCTCACCTCAGTTAGAATGGCTATAGCATTGTTGGTGGGAGTGTAAACTTGTTCAACCACTTTGGAAAGTAGTATGGAGGTTCCTCAAAAGACTCCACATAGAGCTCCACTATGACCCAGCAATCTCACTTCTGGGCATTGACTCAGATGATCCCAAACAAGACCATACTAAAACTACCAACACAACTATGTTTATTGAAACATTATATACCACAGCTAAGATATAGAACCAACCCAAATGTCCATCAGTAGATGAATAGATCAAGAAAATGTGGTATATCTACACAATTGAAGTCTATGCCTCCATCAGAAAGAATGACATTGTCCCATTTGTTAGGAAATGGAAAGACTTGGAAAAAATTATATGAAGTGAAGTAAGCCAAGCCCAAAGAAACATAGGTCCCATGGTTTCCCTTATTTGCAATAACTAGTATATGTCTGGGACAAGTAGAAAAGGTCAAAAGCTATATACATATGATCATATAAGATGATGTTAAGTGAAATGAAGCCCAAGATAGGGACACAAGAGGTTTTATCTTTCTTGCTGTAGTTTTTAATGTACTTATAATGTACTATGTGATTTTTTTTGTTTCTTTGTATGTTCTTCCCTCATGAGATAACCACTGTTCTCACTGTATTTGATTCTGGTGCCCTGAGTCTTGTATATACATTTTTCTAAATTGGGGAGGGGAAGGGAAATAAAATGCTGAAATAAGGATACAGCTTGATTGACCCATTGTAACAATGGGTACAAGACACTATGTTGAAAATGAACTTTACAACTTCGCAGGGGGGCAGGGGAGGTAGGGGGGAGAGAGGAATTGAGGAGGTGGGGAGGGAAGGGATGGTAGGGGAAAAACAAAGGAGGGGGTAACAATGCTTGATAGGAAATGGGTGACTCATTACCTTACTCATGTAACTGTAGCCCCTCTGTACAGTATCTTCACAATAAAAATATACATAATAAAAAAGAACATGACATGATAAAACCTCTTTGCCATATACAATGTAATATGCAACAAAATTAATTAATTAAAACACACACAAAAGAAGTTTTCCTAGCAGGTATGTACAATTTCCCAATATTTTCTTACATTACTATTTAAATAATGAATTTACATAGTAAAAAATCAATTAATTTTTTGTGATTACAATGGATATTTATAGAGTCAGAACAAAACATATGTTATGCATATATGTTCATTCACATACATCTCATACATATATAAACATACACATATATATAATGTTATACACATAATAAAAATCACTTTTTCCACTCATATTCCACTAACATGTTTCATGCCATTAACTTCTATATCATTTTTCAATCATAAATAATATTCTGGTATGTCAAAATTAACAAATGCCCATTTTCCAAATATTGTTTATTTTAATTGTTTTCAATTTTCCATTATATAAATGTTTCCTGCAAATCTTCATGAAAATTTGTAATTATTTAAAAATTCTTTATGAATAGAAGTACAAAATTGCTGGGGGGCAGAGATTTAGGAATCATGGCTCCAGACCAATCCAGACATGAAAGTGAGACTCTGTGTCAAAAATGATTGAATTCATTGTAGAATGACTGTTCGTCCAGTGATGCAGAGGAAGCTGAAGTAGGAGGCCCATGGCCCAGGACTGCCCAGCATGGAGTGAGATCCTATCTCCAATAAAATGAATACAAAAAAAGAATGACTCAAGTGATGTCTAGCAAGCATAAGGTCCTGAATTCAACCCACAATACTACAAAAGAAAAGATATAAAAAGTCACTAGCTTAAAACATTTCTTGAGAACTTGATTCATATTAACAAAAAATCCTTTATAAAAATTGTACTAATAAAAATACCCACTAAAAGGTTCATTTCATGTATTCATTGTCATACTTATATAACTGTAACCTTGACAATAAAGAAAAAAACCTTTTAGCTAAAAAAAAGGCACATGAAATTTAGGTAGAATATGAGTAAATAATTCTTGGGAGAAAAAATATAACCATCATTGGAACTGACATTGAGATATGATACCTTTTAGTTCTTCAGGAGTTCTGACCTAGTCTGTCTGGGATTTATAAAGTATGATAGAATATTACTCCAGAACATTGATCTTAGAAACAGAGAGACATAGACTATGATTCCAGCTTTTCAAATCATTGAGACATATTTCTTAGATTTTTTTGTGGTTCCGTTTTTCTGGTAAAATGAGAACAATAGAAATACCTTCCCTGTGTAATTTCTATGAGGGTTCACTGAAAGATTGTCAATTGTCTACTGTATTATTATCATATAGTAAAAGATCAATAACTGTTAAAAGTGTTCATTTCAAAGACTTCCCCAAAATTTTTAAAAAAATTCTTGACAACTTGGCCACAATGATGCGCCTATGTTTAACCATTTTTCATCACAATTTTTGCTTATTTTTTATTTATTGATTGTATTTAGTGATATATATAATTCTTATTAATTTTCTATGTATGTGTTTCTCGTGTTCCTATTAGACTATTTTTCAAATATTATTCACAAAAGTTTGTGTATTGAGTATAATTACCCACTGTCAGTCATTTATATCATGAATTTTTTTTCAGTGGGAAGGATTCAAAGCTTATGGTACATTCCCATTTATCCAACTGAATTCATCCCCAATGGAATATTTGCTGGTATTCAATAAGACCATTTCCTTTACAGCGGAGACTATCTCTAGTTTCTTCCCATCCCACTTCAAAAGATTCTCTTCTTTATGTTGTATTAGAGAATCATATCTTCAATACTTCCTACACTTCTCTCAATTTTAAGAGGGCTCTGGAAGGCCAGTTCCTACACAACTCTCCCAGAGGTTCTCAAGGCCTGGAAAATTCAGACCTTCTGAGCTCAGCAAAGTGAGGTCCTTTATAACATGTCCTAGCCTTGTTCTTTATCTGTAAATTGACACACACAATCCAGATTTCTAGTATCCCTTTCAGCTCTGCCTCTGATATAAATAATAGTTTATGTACATGGTAATATCTTTTCCCTAAAAAGGATTAAAATATTTATTGGTTTTAAATGCTGAATTCCTTATTTTACAAAATGGATAAAATTAAACATTGTCCATTCTTGCATATTTACTTACTGAAAATGGGCTGGGTCATTTTGGAAAACTGAAGATATATCATTAAAGTTTATGATCCAAATATTATTCGAAGTATGCCAGACACTGTGCACAGTGGGGTGTAAGAACCAGGTCTGCACATTGTTCTTACATGGGGACAGACCTCCCAGAAAAAGAGGGAAATTTGTAAATAAACAAATATGATACTGATGACAAGTGCTGCAATCCCTAACAAGCCATGCATAATAACAAAAGCTTCACAGTGCAGCTGACACTTGACGAAGGCTAGATGCAAACATATGGATTGACTAGCATGAATGGAGAAGAAGGAAGGGAGAGAGTTCCAACCAAGTGCAGGGAACATAAGGCATAAGAGCATGAAGGTGTCACCCAGTATGGCAGTCAGGAACTATAATCAGCTGAACCATCCTGGGTTATTCCTGCAGATACATGGAAAATAAGCCTGGGGAAATATAGTAAGGATTCCAGAAAGAATGTGTATTCTATTTTTATTACACATTAACATATATGTATATTTATGTATATGTTCTTACACATGTATATGTATATAAATATATGTGTGTGTTTGAAAGCAATTCATACCCATTTTTAATATTGGTCCTCATCATATTATAGAGAATAGATTAGAATACAGAAAGGAGGCTTTTACAAATATCCTAGGAGAAGATATAATAGAATCTAAGGTACTATCATCATCTATTACCATAATACACAATATTCTAACGAATTGTTTTTGTGGAATTAAACAACCATCTACCATAGCTTCAATACAGCAAGATTATTTTGCTTTTCAAGACATAATTTTTTTTTTTTCAGTTGTGGGGTGCTGGGATTGGGCGCTGTCCTTGCTCTCTTCAGCTCAAGGCGAGCACTCTACTGCTTGTGCCACAACACCACTCCAGTTTTCTAGTGGTTTATTGGAGGTAAGAGTCTCACGGACTTTCCTGCCCAGGCTGGCTTTGAACCACAATCCTCAGATCTCAGCCTCCTGAGTAGCTAGATTACAGGCGTGAGCCACTAGTGCCCAGCTTTCAAAGCATAATTTTTTCAGGAATTTGCCCATATACATTATTTAGCACATCAAAACCTATTTCTTTCAAAAGTAGCCTTAACTTCTCATATTTACCCATGTCTGTTGAACAGTAGTGAGGTTGAGACACTATAATCTTAAAAAAAAAAAAAAAAGTAAAGCTTTTGGTTCTATATTTCTGAAATGCATTTCTTACAAACTTTTACCCAGCTAGCTTTCCCTAAGCCTAACTATTCATCTATTGCATTTCCCCATTGGGGTAGTAATTCATCACATTTTTTTTCAGATATCAGCATTTTGTGGCACAGGCTGAATTTTGTCAATGTTAGTATACTTGGAGTTAATTATAACCCCAAATTCCTTTACTCAAGCATGAACAGAATTTTATTTTACCTCAAGAATAAGGCACGTAAAAGTCATTCTTCTTCACTTCGAAAAGCACAGGGTATTACACCAGAGCTATATGCTTTTTATTCCAGCCATAACATTGTGTGATCCTATATAAAATCAAGGCTAATATTATTAATATTTATTTGAAAAAATGACATCTGAATTTAATCTTCAGGGTAAATTATTTTATCTTCAGAATTTTCACACTGTTCCAAGCACTTCAAAAACAATTTATATTTTTCAATAATTGTGAGAATTTTCTACATGCAAGATATAAGCTATTTTAAGGTAAAAGAATAAAATTAGATTCTTGTCTCCATCTGCTTCATCTAAGAAGGAATAAAACAGCATAGCAGTAATTAAGCAAAGGAAAAGCTATTAGGAGACTTTCCTCTTATAAAGGAGTTCCCAGTAAGGGGGAAGTGCTTAACTGAAGGGCCAAAAGACCCTTCATAAAGAAAATGGAATTTGAAACCCAATGTGAAAAAAATAGAAATAAATTTCTTCATTCAAAAGGAATAGAGTGTTCCAAAGAGTAGAGAAAACGTGTATAACTTGGGCTGGCTTTGGGTAATCTTAGAAATGTAGAGTGATTGCAAAAGTTAGGAAATATGAAGAACTGGAAAAAGACAGGAGTCAGTTAGTGGAAGACCATTATATTCATAAGTATGAATTGAATATCACAGCCCAGTCAAAAAAGAGAGCATCCTAGCTGCAGTCACTGAAAGGTTACTTGAAACTTGCTTACTTGTGCCTAATGGCACCCTTCAGTACATGGCTTAAATATTGTCCCCTGAAGCCTCCCTGCAGTATAGTTTCTTACTGTTTGAAATGCAAGACACTGGCCACTGCAAACTTCCATCATTAGAAAGCCTAGTCCAAGCAATTAAATTGGATGGAAAACAGCCTAAATCCATTTGCCCTAGTTGACTCAACTTGCATTATATCTTTATACCTCATACTTGAAAGTCTGGTGGTAAAATACTTCACAGAAATGATCCAGCATAGGAAAGAGACTCAAGCAAAGAGGCTTTGTGGAAAGAAGCTGTATGCCACCACAATAGTATGCATTTCTGTTCAGCAAACCAAGGGTCCATGAGTAAGAGCCAGGATCTAGGGAAGCATGATGAAAGGGGTGACCTCAATCGAGATACATAGCACTAATAAACTGATTTGTTGAATGATGACTTCTTTGTACAACTACTTAAAGATGATAAAAATATAATTTAAAAAAAAGTATGACCTAAAGTTTTTATATGGTTTATCAGGAAGCATTGAAGGTTTATAAAATGGCTAGATTGTTTGAACTGAATAGATATGGTTATATGAACTGCATGGAGTTGATTAATAGTGGCCTCTATGAAAGTAATCTGGCTGCAGTTTAGGTTTAACTAGGAGAGAGATGAAAAGGATAAAACTCACTTTGAGATTGTTAAGAGGTTTATGGAATAGGTGCTAGGTTAACAGTGGTAAGGTCAGGAAGGAGAAATCATAAACAGAAGATTTTTTGTAAGTATTTTCTCACCAAGACTAAGAAAGTACACTGAATATTAAAAGCAGCATTGGATTGCTGAAGGAACACTGCCATAAAGAATAAACAAATGCTAATTATTTGAGCATAATTTTTAAATTGGCCAAAGAGGAGCAACAACTCAAGACATCTAGCCTCTTCATTTGGGAGAAAATTGCCCCCATGTCCTAGTCACCAGTCTACAGACAGCTCATCTGTAACTTCCCAGAGAATGTGGTATCTGCTGTGTGGGTTCCTAACTTCTTTCTAGAGCTGGTGTCCAGAACATCAACTAGACCCTATTCATTGTGTCAAAGAGACAAAAAGGGCAAATGGGCAAATATTAGCATAATGTACCTACCTTGAATACAATAAAACCAATTAGTCATTTTAATTTGGGTCTACAGTTTTTGTGACTTTTGTTCCCTCCTATACTGTCTTCTAGAAGCCATGTTTGAACTGTAAAGATTATAGAGTAGTTGAATCACCAAAAGTCTATTATCTCTGATTTTTTTAAAGTCCACAAGAACACTATCTTCAGCCTTATAGCTCAGCTCTTCCAAAAATTTAATAAGTTCTGAGTTTTCAAGACCCATTTAATCTGCAGGAAGATTCACTTACCAATAAGAAAACCTTTAAGCAATATAGAAAAGATTCTACTGGTACTTCTCAATTCTTTATTTATTCTTACATATTTTTATTGTCCTCCAATAGTTGTACAAAGGAGTTGCCATTCAACAAAGCAGTTTATGAGTACAATGCGTCTTGATCAATGCTATCCCTTTCAACTCTCACTCATCCCTCCAAACCTACCCTGTCCCTCATTTTTCTAAATTTTGTAGGATATGCATTGAATTGTTGACTGCTTTCTCCCTGCCTTCTTTCTTCCTTGTCTACCTCCCTTCCCTTGATCCCCCTACAACCCTTTCTGGTCCCAGTTTCCTGGTGTTTATTTTGCTGACCTATGATTTAATACTTCAAATTTCATTACAGTGACTCAAACTGCAGTAACATTAGTACATTCCTTTCTTTAAGGGAGCTGGGGGGCTAGGAAGGTGGCTTAGTGGTAGAGTGCTTGCCTTGCATGCCTGAGGCCCTGGGTTCAATTCCTCAGAACCACATAAGCAGAAAAAAGTTGGAAGCAGAGCTGTGGCTCAAGTGGTAGAACACTAGCCTTGAGCTGTATTGCTGAGAGACAGCACCCAGGCCCAGAGTTGAGACCTCACAGCCAACCAAAAACAAGGGGGGCTGGATGTGCTGTGATGCTATGGCCAATCCACTATAATGCTATGATGGTATGGCCAGTCACTCAACATACATTGTGATTATTTTATAAATAGGTATCAACGTGCATTGTGCTTTTCTCCTGTTATAGATGGATATTGCTCATGTGCTATCATTGAAAAAAGAGTCACATTTACCATATATTTACTCAAATAAACTGGCTGAGTCATAATGCTGCTCAAATGTTTTGGTGCATACAAGGCACCTGGGAATCTTTTTGAAATGTACATTACAATTCAGTAAGTCAGGATTGGAGCCACATTTCTAACAAGCTCCTCAGGGATACCCATACGACTGAGCCTCAGACCACACTTCAAGTAACAAGGGTCTTGAATTTAATTTTAAAAAGTAATTCTTCTTTCCACAGTACGCATGTAGATATTCTTATTCTAGACCTGGAATCTGGTATAAAACCATGTCCATTTTCAATTGCAAAAATAGATCAAAGGAATGAGATTTGATTACCTTTATTTTCCTCAGAACAGTGCATGTGTTAATGAGTCTCTCCTGTGATTAACTTCACTATCAGTCCAGCAACCTTGAGCCATGCAAGTGAGAGGTCATATTGCTTCTTATAGTGGCCTTGCTGCCAGAGAGATGTGTACTTATGTGTAGGTATGGTTCAGAAGTTGCATTAGTAACCCCGCTTTCCACAGTACCACAGGTAGATATTCTTATGCTAGATTTAATTCTTGGAGTTTGTTACATATTACAAAATCATGATCAAAGTTGTTTTTACATGATTCTAATCATTAATATGAAAACTGAAAAATTCTGATAAAACAAGGCAGATGTTTGGCAGAATTATTTCCATTTTTATTAAACTATTTCAGAACAGCAAAGCAGATCCACAGCTGTTGCCAGTCGCCTTTGTTTCAGAAACACTCTTCTCACTTTGGTATCTGGTTAGCTTGCTTCCTTTCAGTTTACCATAATTCCTTGAGCAGAACAAAGATTACACAGAGTTGGATTTTTTTGTTGTTTGTTTGACTATTACAGCAGTCAGAAAAAAATTGTATGTTTTTCCTCTGAAAATTTCTTAAAACAACCTTTTTGCAAAAAAGTTCCATATCTATGTATATGTACACACACACACACACACACACACACACACACACACACACACACACACACACACATTTCAGCTTTATTGTTTAGGAGCCATAAAACTTCTTAGGGTTCACTGAGACACAGTTTGTACCTACCAGTTTTCCACTGATATACCTACTTGAATTTGACATTTTTCTTTTGGATCAAAACACTAAATTATTTGAGCTAATTGCTAGAGTTGCTTGAATTTTTTTGACCTAGCTAAAAAAGATATATAAATTGCCAAGTGATTCAGTGAATCAGTACTCTCTCAAGATACTAATTCTTTTTTTTTTTTTTTTGGTCCGGTCGTGGGGCCTGAACTCTGGGCCTGGGCGCTGTCCCTCAGCTCTTCAGCTCAAGGCTAGTGCTCTACCACTTGAGCCATAGCACCACTTCTGGCTTTTTTCTTTTTGCTTATGTGGTGCTGAGGAATCAAACCCAGGGCCTCATGCATGCAAGGCAAGCACTCTACCACTGAGCCACCTTCCCAGCCCCACTAATTCTTTTTTTTCTTTTACTTATAATCAATTTATTGTAGAAAATTTACAAAATAATAAAAGTCAAAGAAAATGAAGGTATCAGTAATTCTACCATTCAGAAATAACTCTTATCAGTATTATGGCATTTTAGTGTATCTTATAGCAACTTTTTTAAAAGGCACATGTATAATGGTATTTTTTTAACTTTACAAAATTGAAATTATTTGGGCCATTTGGGCTGCTTTTAAGCACAGCATATCAAGATACTAATTCTTGACCTGATAATCAACCAAGCAAATTTGCCCACACAATTCATATTTGTAGGCTTTGAATGACATATTTGCATCACAGAAAAGATTAAAGTTAATGCCAAGAAGAAAGCATTTAGACAGAGATTCTGGAGTAAGATAAATCACAAATTTTCTGCAGAAATTTAAAAATATTTTTTAAGTCTAGACAGATCTATCTTTCTGATCTGATAAACTATCTTCCTGTTAGAAAGCTAGAATGTAAGGTTCTATAGTACTTTGATAACACTTTTGCATATGAAGTTCTCAATAAATATAAATGAACTCAATTAAATAAGGGGTTATTAGACTGAAGCAGCTCTAACATCCTGAGCTTTTGTGTAGGCAACTTCAGCTCAGTGTATACAGTCACATTCTAAGAACACGAAATTTAAGCTTAACCAATCAGAAACCCACCAGCAAGCTCCAGGGTGGACTTTCCATTGGAATAATCCAAAAAAGGACTATTTCACAATCATTTTTTTTATCTGCTTTCACATTGCCTTTACAAAATCTTTCTTTTAAACTGCTCAACTGCTTCTGATAGAGCCCCCAACTGTCCAATTCATGAATAAGTGGTTGCTAAAACAAAAGAAACAAAAATCCTCTTTAATTTTAATGTACCTCAGTTTATCTTTTAACTGAATGAACAAATAGATCAATAAGGAGAGGACTGCCTTCGCAGAGGCACTGCTTATTTCGGAAATTTTGTGAATATAGATTTAAAGAGTGCTAGATGGGGTGAGATTGATTGAGATACATTTATACAGGTGTGGAAATGTCAAATGGCTCTCCTTGTTCAACTAATTGTATGCTAATAAAAACAACAACAAAAAGATACCCCAAGTTCTGTCTTCAACTCTAAGTAGTTGCTGTGCAAGTTCAATGATTTTATGGTCGTTGGCTTTTGGAATCTGCCATGTGTACAATATTAAACAAACATTTGGTCTCACTTTGAATTTACAGATTTCTAGCACTTTCAAATCAAAATGCAATTCCCCAAGGTTTTTACAGCAATATGTTAGTAATTTGTAATAACTAGCCCCCTTTTAAAATTTGTCGTACTTGAGGTTTCAGGAAATCAATCCTCATCATTTCTGTACAAAATGCTGAAACAAGGACACAGGATGACCCATTGCAACAATGATACTCACCAGTCACTATCTGGGAGGAGGGATTATGGAAGGTAAGGGAGGGAAGGATAGTAGGAAAAATAAAGTAGGGGGTAATAATACTCGACAAGAAATGTACCTCACCAATTACCTTACCAATGTAACTGTAACCTCTCTGTACAGCATATTTACAATAAAATAAAATAAAAAAGAAAACATATTTACACATTCATATATAGGGAGATATTTGCCTTTGAACTGAGAAAAATAAAAGTAGTACACATACTCCAATGAGCAATGAAATAGTAAAATGCTACTAGAACCCCTACCTGTGAGCTTATGGTACAGAATTAAGACACAAAGAAGCTGAAGTCCAAAGTAGCAATATTAAACTAAGGATAACTACTAGTGGGATTTTGTGGTGGGATGGGGGGTCTTGAACTCAGGGCCTGGGTGCATAGCCAATTTGTGCTTATGGCTAGCACTTTAACACTTTGAGCCATAGCTCCACGTCTGGTTTTTGAGTAGTTAATTGGAGACAGGAGTCTCGTGGGGACTTTTCTGCTCAGGCTGGCTTTAAACTGCAATCTTCAGCTCTCAGCCTCCTGAGTAGCAGAGATCGATTGCAGGCATGCGCTACTGGTGCCCTGCATACTGGTGGGATCTTATAGGAACCCATGCTTCCAAGTCTTGCTCTTTTGGTATTTATTAGGTTGATTGCTTCAAGGCATTAATTCATTGAATTAGATTAATCATTCATTTGGCTCATTTTCCATTGGTCTGTGCATAGTTACATAGTTTTTTTCTTTTGTCTTTTTATTTTTTTTTTTAAAGGGTATTCAGAGTCTGGCGAATCACTACCCAACATAAAAGCTAAAATGATCTTGATGCAGGTAGTTTACTTGTGTAATCTTAGCTACCCAGAAAGCAGAGATAGAGAGAATTGTGGTTGGAGGCTAGCCCAGGGAAGGCCTTATCTGAAAAATAACCGAAAAACAAAAGGGATTGGAGTTGGGCTCAAGTGGTAGAGCCCTTGCTGCTAAGCTTAGAATCCTAAATTCAAACCCTAACAAAGGAAAGAAAGGCTAGAAGGAAGCAAACTACATTATGCCATGATTAACGTATGGGGGAGGAGGTACCACACATGTTGTGTAATTGGAATTTTTTTAACCACAGTGTACACAAATATTCCAGCTCTTTTAGTGCATTCAGTGTTAGACTACAGGACACTTGTATCTTTTCAATGTAAACCATAGTTAAATGTACCTGTACATTACAACCATTTTTGTTCCACAATCATGTGTTAGGTGCCTACTGTGTGCCAGGAGGTACCCTGCTGTGTTGGGATACAAGAGTGGCAAACAGATTCATCGTTTTATTCTCTGCTCCTCCAAATCCCTGCCTTGAAAACATTGCATAAAAGAGAAGGAATATGCCAGGCGCTGGTGGCTCATGCCTGTAATCCTAGCTACTCAGAAGGCTGAGGTCTGAGGATCATGGTTCAAAGCCAGCCAGGCAGGAAAGTCCATGAGACTCATCTCCAATTAACCCCCAGAAAACCGGAAGTGGTTCTATGGATCAAGAGGTAGAGTGCTAGTCTTGAGCTGAGCGACAGCGCTTAGGTCTAGAGTTCAAGCCCCATGACCAAAAAAAAAGAAAAAAAAAAAAGGAATAAATAGGCAAATATGGAAAAAACACAGGAATTTGGAGATTTTTAAGTGAGGAAGAGAAAACATATGCCAGGACCCGAGGGTGGGAGTTGTCATTTTAACCAGAACGCTCAGTTTTACTAGCGGGGTGGACCTGCGGGAGGTGGTGTGGTGTGGTGCGGCGGGAGGCCCGAGGTAGGGGGGTCCCCAGAAGATGATAGGCAGGTTACGCAAAGAGCTGAATCAGAACGGAATAAACTCTTCCAAAGCTTCCCGGCTTAGCCCATTGTCAGCTTAGCCCGCACAAATGTTCCCTGAGAGACGTTTAAAGCCTGTGCTCCCGCTTCTCTTCCCACTGGCCATCCGAGGCATCGGAATCGCCACCGCACCTGAGCGACACACAGCGGCGGGACCCACGCCCCTGGGCATTTGGCTCGGCTGCTGCGCGCAGGGCCGTCCCGCGCCCCCGCCCCCGCACGCGCGCACGAGAGCGCGCGCCGCCCGGAGCCGCCCTCGGGCCGCACCCGGAACGCGGGCGGGCACGCGGCGGGCACGCGGCCCGGAGGGCGGCGCGCGCCCCGCTCGGCAGCTGCGGCGGCGGCGGCGCGGCGGCGGCTGGTGTGGGTGCTCACGTCAGGGCCGGGAGGAGGAGAGGGTTCTCAGACACGAGCGATAGAGACAGAGGGAGGGAGAGAGACATGAGGCGGCCTGGCCCGGAGCGAGAAAGAGTTGGGCTGGGAAGGAGAGAGTTTTAGAGCCGCCAGCCGGGCAGGGCAGGACGCGCGCCGGGAGTGCGGGCCCACCGTCTCCTCCGGGCTCTCCCGTCCGCCTTCAGCACCGGAGTGGAGAACAGTTCCCGGCAGCCCGCGGGCCGCGCCGCCCGGGGTCCGCCCGCCCCCGCCGGGTACCTGGAGCCTTCGGGGGGGGCCCCGGGACACCCTCGGGTGCCCGAGCGCGGCGCCCTCTCCCCTCTCCCGTGCGCTAGAAGAGGGGAAACGCACCGGGCGGCCCCCGGGATCCCTGAAGAAGCGCGGGCAGAATGTACCAGGGACACATGCAGGTAAGACGTCTCCGTGGAGCTGGAAAGAAAGACGGGGCTGATGGTCTAATAGCTAGCGGGTCACCAAGTTAGTTACTGTGGTTATGTACTGCCTCCCATACAACTCAACAAGTGAAGTGCAACGTGACCATGACATGTCTGTCCGGTGAAAGGAGACGGGTGACGGGGTAGGGTGGGGAAGAAAGAACTTCAACCCGGGAAGTTTGCATTCGGTGCTGGCCTGGAGCCTGTTCCTTTAAGCAGGACCAGGGAATCCAGACCGAGGAAAGCCTGGAGAAGACCGCGTTTCCATTGTAATCCTATTGATGCATCTCCGGCGTGTATGTCAACTGAAGGGCAAACAATCATGGGAGAAGCAGAGCTTCTTCCTTTATCCATTTAAGCAGATTCCTGATAGGATATTTTGCCGGGGTTTTTTTGCCTCATTTTTTGAAAGTATTTTTTTTAAGTGTTTGCCCTCTTCAGACGATGAGACATTTTTACCTGTACCAATAGCCATTGGTTGATTGGGGAGGATGGATTTCAAACCTAGGTCCTAAAGGCGCTTATGTTTTTCAGGGAGGTGTTTCTGCTTGTTATTATTGAGTTACTCCCCAGAGATACAAGCACTCTACTCTCTTGGGCCAGATTACTTTAACCTTGACTCTAGTTCTCATTCACCCAGTTTGTTTTTCCTCATAAAGGCAGATATATGCTCTGGGAGAAAAAAAACAGCTCCCGAAAGTATAACTGAGCTCGTATCTCTTTCCGTTTTTCCTCCAAAGCTTCAGACATATGGTTTGATGTTTGGGCTCCCATTCCATCCCGAAGATGGTCCAGCGCAATCGTCATGCCGTGACTTCGCTCTAATGTATAGCATGTGGATAAGGCTTTTAGCAGTTAGAGATAGGTAACTATGTGGTTGAATTCGCGACTTAATGCTAGCCACTATTAAATTTCCAGGTCTTGGGGAAATACTTTTGAACTGTCATTCACTTTATAGGAAGCACAGTATCGTGTCATATTACTAAGTTTTGTAAGAATTCTGTCTGGATCAGCACTGCCAGAATTCCAAAAGCATCCCCATATTTACTGACATCATTCTATTTTGAAAATTGTTAATGGGATTATAATACATTTAAGGCACAATAATTAGTAAATTTTTAAGTATATAATAAATGTAGCCTACACGTTTCTTACCATGTTAAGTGGAAATTTTGGTTTCAAAAAAGCTCCAAATGTTTCCTACAGAAAGTAACGAAAGGCTTGTTACTTTAGTTTTAAACTTCAATTTTACCGAAGAATGCTGCCTAAAATTTTATTGTCAACTTATTTTAAACAATTTCTTTATAAGGAAAAAACAACAAAGTTTTAGTCAATAGTTATTCTCAGAAAATTGCTCATTTACACAAAATTTATAGTTGACAACCTAAAACAATTATAAAAAACTTTCCACAATGTTTTGCTTATTTTATTTTTAAAAGATGTTATTGTAAATGTACAACTGATGAAACAATTTGATAGATTCATGAACCCCAAACTCAGTTTTCTGACTATTTCAAGGAAGGATTTGTTTTTTTACTTGGTAGTACAATGTCTGAGGGTTTTATTTCAGTTTGACAGAACAGACAAAATCTAAGGCTCTGCATATGCTTCCAACTTAATATTTTTTGTTTGTGTACTGCTTAGCAGAATAGAAGTCAAATATATGATGTCTTATGGTAAAACTCACAAATCTTTTCTCCAAAGCCTAACTTGAAGACATTACTAAAGACTGTAGTCAATATAGTTAGCAAAATTCCAGAATACAACACACCTACCCACTTTGCCATTGAACATTAATGCTGAACTTAAAGCTGTGAAGGATTCAATGCGGATATTTAATAATTATTGAGTGATCAATGGGAAATATCTTGAGCTTCCCCAAAACAGCTATTGCAGCCTGATAATGCTATACTTCTTTATTTATATTTTAAAACTTCAAATATCTTCCCCAAATAATTTTATTTAACTTACAGACAAAACTGTCATTGTGTTAATACATTGGTATCATATAAAGAATTGCTACTTATCAAAAATACCATCATCCTGTGTATACCTGACTGTGATCACATAGACCAGAAAAAAACATGCCCAGACATTTCAAAATACTTGTGATTAAAATCTGAACATATATTTGGTAAAGTGGACGAGGCACGAACAGATTTACTAAAATTTCTGCCAACTTTGCAGTTATTTTTAAATGGCGTTTCTTGGCTGATACCTTAAAACAAGGGTGAAACAAATGTTTACAATCATTTGCTACACTTTCTAATTCTTCTCTTTTCTGTATCCAAGATAGTTTAAAATAAAGGACTTCATAAGTAAACAATCTGGCATAGGGCACAGGTGTACACATGAAGCTTTAAAAATAGTCTAATTTAAAAACTCCTGTGGTGTCTTTGTTTTTAAATTTTTATGGTTTTGCAAGTAAGATCTACTTTATTCTGACACTTCCAGTGAATTCATCTACCTTATAGTGGAATCTCAGTTCACTTTTGAAGCCACAAACTTCTAAAAAGCACTTTTTTGTTTTAATAGTCCATTAGAAGATAAAATTAATTATCTGTTATAGGCAGATAGAACATAGAGTGCTAGTTTTCATAGTATGTCCTAAGTATATTCCTTAGACACAGGGCCCTGGAGTTGTATTGATTTCCATATGCCTCAATGATTATTCCCAAGGGGAATTAATCACCCCAGAAATGTAAACAAAGGTGGTTTTCTTGGTGTCTGTTTTAGGTTTGCTTTTATGTCTCTTTTTGATTGAATATAGTTCAACACTAGTTTATCTACCAGATAGGGAAAACCATTTCCTTTCTCTGAATTCTTAATCAAACTTATTTATTTAAGGGATAGTAAAAATATAGAACATATAAATTTTGAACTATGATTTTTTTTAAATTCTCTTATTTTTACAAAAAGAAAGTAGTTTCAGAAGTCAATTAAAATGTAATGAGAACTAATCTTTATCATAAGCATTCAAAATAGATTGAATGTATCTGGAAAATCAATTTATACCCTATAGCTTCATAACACATAAATATTTAAATGATAAAAATATAAGATTATTAACAACTATCCATTTTATTTGTCATTCCCCAAAGAAATTTGTGTTTGTCTTTATGTTTACTTTGGAATTATTTGAAACTGTTGTTACTTAAAATTTTTGCCAAACAGAACAGTTTGGATAATACAAATTATGCTAATAAATTAGATGAATCACCAAGAATTCATTAAGTTTACCCAAAACAGTATGCATAGTAAGTCAATACAGTGTAGGCTGTTGAATATTGTTTTCAACATTCTTGTCATTTGTGTGTGTGTGCGTGTATGTGTGTGTCAGTACTGGGGCTTGAACTCAAGAGCCTGGGCACTATTTCATAGCTTTTTCTGCTCAAGGATAACACTCTGCCACTTGAGCCACAGCTCAAGATTATTGGTGATAAGAGTCTCATGGATTTTCTTCCTAGGTTGGCTTCAAAACATGATTCACAAATCCCATCCTCCTAGGTAGGTAGTTGGCTACATTGCTGTCATTCTTGAGAACCTCAGAAAATGTAAAGCTGACATTTATCCTTGGTATTTTTTAACTTTTTTCCCCATATGCCACCCTTTTCTGTACTTTGTTATTGCTTTAATAACTCTTTGCTAAGACATGAACTGCTAACCAAGATATAAATGATAGCATTATCCCCTCACACTTCACACAGTGATATTTGCAGTTTCAGAGAAGACTCTGAGTTCCTTTGGTTTGGGGGCCGGGAGTGATGTCTTAAGGATGTCTTCATGAGTCTTTGCACTAGTAAAAATGGGCACTCATAAAATGGATTTATTTTCTGAAATATTAACTCTTTTGAGGGAAATTCATGAACAGTTATTCTGAAATGTTCAAATTTGTGGCAAAAGCCCTTACAAGATTCTAAAGTGAAAAAAACCCACAAATAACCAGAAAAATGTTAAGAATCTTGAATAAATAAATGAAAGGATGAATCAAAAAAGATTCTATATATGGGTATGGGTGTCATGTTGAGCCTTTAATAAATCAACATTCTAATAATTCTGGTATAATGTTGTAGGGTTTTTGATGAACCTGAAATTCTCACTCCCTAATGGTGTCCAAAACTTAACTTAGGTACTTGGAATTAGAAACATGCAATGGGATTTGTAGATTTAATTTATGGTTTATAAATATTCTTTTTTGTTTGAAAGTTAAAAAAATTCAAAGCCGGGCACTGAGCACCAGTGGTTCATGCCTGTAATCCTAGCTTCACAAGAGGCTGAGATCTGAGGATCATAGTTCAAAGCCAGATAGGGCAGGAAAGTCCATGAGACTTTTATCTCCAATTAACCACCAGAAAATCAGAAGTGGCTCTGTGACTCAAGTGGTAGAGCACTTGCTTTGAGCTGAAGAGCTGAGGGACAGTGCCCAGGCCCAAAGTTCAATCCCCAGGACCAACAATAACAACAACAAAAAAATCAAGCAGAGCAAGGAATGTGGCTTAGTGGTAGAGTGCTTGTCTAGCAAGCATGAGGCCCTGAGTTCGATTCCTTGGCACCACATAAACAATAAATAAAACTAATAAAATATAAGGAAAAATAACCATTAGAATTTTAAAATTCAAGCATATAGATGTTTTGACCATAAAACACTTTTTTTTTTTAAAGAAAGAAAAGGTTAAAACAGAACTTAAGAATTTGTTAATTTTAAATCCTGATTCTCTAGTGTTGCCACTGCCACACCATGCAGTCACAACATCTGGCAGGCTGCCTTGTTTGTTGCTGGTCCCCCTCTTTCTCTTTCTTATTGATAGCACATGTTTCCAACATTGGCATAAGCTAAGAGCTGTTTAATGGTTTTATGTTTTGGAATTAACTTGCTGGTATGTTTACAGAATAACAAGTGTGCATTTCCTGCACTGAATGTGAATATAAATACCAGGCTAGTATTTCTTTATTAAGAGATTCAAGTCTGAAAATGAATTCCAGGAAGCTAGAACATGTGTTGTCATAGGAGGAGGGGGAGAAATCAAGTGAAGAGTATAACAAAGGGAGAGAGGAAGAATAGGGCAAATGCAGTCACACATTCAGTGTACATACATGAAAATGGAATTAGGTAAATTGAAGGGATGCGTGGGATTAAGAGAGGTGGGGGAGAATGAAGAAAGGTATTCATTGTTTACAATTCATTGTACGGAGAGAGAGAGAGAAAAAGAAGAAAGGGGGGAGGAGAGAGAGAGAGAGAGAGAGAGAGAGAGAGAGAGAGAGAGAGAGAGAGAGAGAGAGCGATCCAAGTCTACATCTGAATATTTGAAGCGTCTAAAAGCTGATGCAACATCAATGGTTTGACAGAGAAATTTTTTGTAATTTTGAGTTTGCAAAAGACAAAATCAACTTTTGCTACAGCATGTAACTCATGAACTGGAGACCAGAATGCTACAAACAGGGATTATTATTACCCTTCCTTCACTGACTATCCCTTTATGACCACATCTGCTTCTACCCCTCCCCACCATGCTGCATCCTTTAACAAGGATTCAAAGGAGATTTCCTTTCCAGCTTGTTAAGAAAGATGATGGAAACTATATATCATATTTCCATAATATATAAAATATAAAACAGATGATGGTTAATATCTTAGCAGCTAAATATCTCAAGGTATATTAAAACAGGCAGGCAATGTTGGCTTATAATGTCATTTTTGAGTAATCCTTATTAGGAACCAATATACAGCTTCCATTTAAATTGCATTAGATAAATAATATCTTATTCCCTGTGACATTTCACTAAATAGAACATCTTGATGGATTGTTTTTTAAACAATTGCTGTTAGAAATTGCAGAGATGAAAAGTCATGAGCTCATTTAGATACGAAGGGGTTGTTTCTCCACTGTTCCATTCAAGAGAAACATGCAGAACACTGCCAGCAGTTCTGCAGCAGAGGAAACAAGAGCAAGTGACAAGAATTTGCCTTGCAGGTTTATACTCCAAACCCCTGCTCATGTGCAGGTAGTTCTGGGAGCCCAGACAAACTCTGCAATTGAGACTTACTGTAGCAGCACTTCTTTTTTTCTCACTGAAAGAATGCCATATGGTGATCTATGAATCATGGAGATTCCAAGACAGAATTGGTGCTGTTTTGATGCCAGACATCTACCTAGGGAGTTGCAAAATTCCCACTTCCATACATCCTCTTAAAATCATGAGGTTCCAGGGAAGTCATGGTTCAAAAGAATTGTGCTGATTCTACCTGATTCATGTAACTGTAACCCCTCTGTTTATCAACTATACAAATACAATAAAATAATAATATAAAAATAATAAGGTTCTTAAAGCAACTAGTATATAAGAGGAATATTATAACCTTGCCATGTGATTAATGATTAAAGAACCCTGAGGGTGTTTGCCTTGGAAACTACAGACTCGGGGAGACTATTGATGACTCTGTAAGTATTTGATGGGCTTGTTATACAATAAACAGGTAGAATTGTTCTTACAGGCATAAGAGTTAAAACTGACATCAAGATGAGGTAAAGAGTTTCTTCAAGACAGTGACAATAATACACAATTTGGCAAGATGCCTTGTTAATGACAGAGGTCTAAGGGAAAGGGAGCGGATGGCTGGGCAGAGCACAATGTCCCTGTGCAAGCATAGGCTCCTGTTACAGACCAGTTTTCCTCATGGAAGAAATCCAGTGAAAAGCTTCGGGAGAGAAAGACTATACTACACAATATGTGAATTTGTTTGTGATAATCTATGCGACTACACACACACATACACACACAAATGTATACTGAATGAAGAAATTTTACTTGAGAAGCATAATCTACAGACAAACCCAACTTTTCCTGGGGAAATATTCCCTGGTTACCTGGCAATATATAGGTGGCTATCAAACAAAGCCTTGCCAGTGTCATCTTGCAGTGTGAACAGACACAGTTAGCAGTCAGGAAATATGAAACCTCCTTAGGGAAGGGAAGAGTTAAAACTAAAGTGCCCATGAAGAAATAGCACAGCTACAACTACCAAACGTCCCTACACCTTCTTTCTTATGGTAAATGGTAACATGAATGGTGGGCCTGCATGATGACCTCTGATACTGAGAAATGAAACATTAGCTCTAGTAGGTGACCTTGTGCACAGGAAATATCTGAGCTCACAAGAAATGCAGAATCTCAGATCTCACTGTAGATTCACTCAATCAGAAACTAAATTTGTTCAAGGTACCAACTGATTTATATGCACATTAACATTTGAGAAGCACTGATCTGAAAACCTACGTGGAGGACAGAGCTACATCAATTGAACTCATACCTTAGCAAAAAACTTAATTTGTGGGTAACTTTCTGACTTCACAGAGGAATGATGAAATTTCTGAAAGTCCTCTGCTGGCAGGAGCAACTATCACAGTTGTATGTGAGTAAAGATCATTATACTGATACCATATCCGTTCTATTAAAACAGTAACAGCCAGCCAATAAGCTGGATAAATGAACAATAAACTTATTGCACTCCACCTAAATAAATATTCATCTAGTTAGAGAACTATTATGTCTCCATTCCCTTGAATCTTTTCAAGATAAGCAGGCTATTTTCCTGTTTCTTGTAATGGCATTTTTTTACTGGCTCTCTGGAAGTATGGTAGTCCACACAAGGAACACTGCCAAAGATATGACCAATGCCAAGCACTGTAAAATTGTTTATCTCCTGGGAAAGACACAGACAGCCTGAAAGTGCTTTAGTCTCTTTATGCTAAATTCTCCTGACATTTCTATTCTTTGAATCACTTGGGAACTACTTTACTAGTTTTTTGTTTTGAAAGATAATCTTGAATTCAGACGTTTTGATGGGATATTCTAGGCTAACAATTTCAGGTCATAGAATCCTTAGGGAGAAGAATTTCCATAAAAGCTCTAGACTATCTCATTTCACAAAAGAGGAAACTGAGGCCTAGAAAAATGGATATTTTGGGGTAAATGCCCACGAGTGGAATTGCTGGGTCATAGAGGAGCTCTATGTTTAGTATTTTGAGGAACCTCCCTCCATACTGCTTTCCAGAGTGGCTAAACAAGTTTGCACTCCCACCAATAGTGTAGTAGCATTGGCCATTCTTAATTCCTCTTCAGACAATTGTCTCTAAGTCTTTAGCCCACTTGCTAATGGGGTAGTGGTTTCTTTGGGAATTTGTTTTTGGGGAGTTTAATTTTTTGAGCTATAAGTATATTTTACATATGAGGCTCCTGTACATTGTGAAGATCTTCTCCCAGTCTATGGGCTTTCTATTTTTCTTGCTAGCTATGTCCTTTGCCATGCTGAAGCTCTGCAGTTGAATGCAGTCCCACTTATGCAAGCTTTTTTTGATTTGTTGTGATTCTGGGTCTTTATTAAGGAAGTTTCAACCTGTGCCAAGCAACTCTAGTGTTTGCCCTATGCCTTCCTGTAATATTTTCAGGATATTTGCTTTTACCTCAAGGTCTTTGATCCATTTGGAGTTGATTCTGGTGCAGGATCTAACTTCAGTTTTCTACATGTCATGCCAGTTCTGCCAGCACCATTTGTTGAAGAGACTGTCTTTCTTCCATCCTGTTTTTTGGGGGAGCTCCCTTATCAAAGATTAGGTGATAATACATCTGCAGGTTCCTTTCTGGGTCTTCAGTTCTATTCAGTTGGTCCTCAGGCCTGTTCATGAGCCAGTACCATGCTGATTTTATTACTATGGCTTTGTAGTAGAGTTTGAAGTTTGATATTGATATTCCTCTAGCACTGTTCTTCCTGCTAAAGATTGTTTTTGCTATTCAGTTTTTGCTATTGTTCCATATGAATTTTTGGATTGCTTCTTCTATTTCTAATGCTACCAGCACAACCATGTTCATTGCAGCATTATTTACCATAGTTAAGATATGGAATCAACCCTCAGTAGATTAGTGGATCAAAAAGATGCGGTTTATATACACAATGGAGTTCTATGCTTCTATCAGAAAGAATGGCATTGCCCCATTTGTAAGGAAATGGAAAGACCTGGAAAAAAATCATATTAAGCAAGGAAAGCCAGATCCAAAGAAAAATAGGTTGCATGGTTTCCCTCATTTGTAAGAACTATAATATATCTATGATACCCTTAATAAGGGATCTCAATAACCCAATTGCTAAGTGCATAGGATCACCATATATAATGAAGCATATCAACATGAACTCCAAACAAAAGGTTCTTATGTCCTGTATGTAGTTATTTCTTTTTTTCTCTTAGTTTTCAGTAGCTTGTATCTTGTATATAAATTTATTCAATCTGTGGAAGGAAAGGGAATCAGAAACAGCAGGACAAAAGATGAACTAATGCAGCATTTATACTCACTTGACACAGTGTTGGAAATGAACTTTACAATTTGGATAGGGAAAGGAGTAGGGAAGGGTAAGCAGGAGAAAAGGAGGGATAGGGTAATAGTGTTTAAAAACAAACGTAGAAAAGGTCAGATAAGTTGATGTTAGGTGAAATGAACCCCAAGATAAGTATTCAAATGTTTTTTCTTTCATGCGATTGTTTCTAACATATTTATAAGACGATTTCTTTGTTGCTTTGTATGTCCCTCCCCCACTGTATAACCCCCTGCTTTCACTGTATTTGATGTCGGTATAATTTGTGGAGGGGAAGGAAAAAAACAAATTGTTTAAATAGGGATACAGGTGGACTCATTGCAACAATGAGCTGTACAAGTTGTTATGTGGAAAAACGAACTTTACAACTTTGGGCTGAGGGGGGAGGCATGGGAGATGGGAAGGGATGGGAAGGGGAAACAAAGGAGGAGGCAACAATGCTTGATAAGAAATGTACTCATTATCTTGCCCATGTAATTGTAACCACTCTGTATAGTATTTTCACAATAAAAAACAAACTAAAAATTTTTCTCAGACCTAAACATGATTTTTCACAACTATAAACCCCACTACTCAAGAATAATAGGAAGGGAGAACTCATGCTTTGAGACCAACTTAGATCAAAAGTGAGAGACCCTATGTAAACACTAACTGAAGCTAAGTGTTGGTGGCTCATGCCTGTCCTAGCCACTTAGGAGGCAGAGATCTGAGGATCAAAGCTGAAGCCAGCCTGGGAATGGTCAGAAAAGTCTATCAGACTCATGTCTCCAAATAACCAGCACAAAACTAGAAGTGGAGGTGTGACTCAAGTGGTAGGGTACCAGCCTTGAGTGGAAAAGCCAAGCAAGAGTGCAATATCCTGAGTTCAAGTCCCAGTACCAGGACACAAAAAAATAATGTAAAATTAAATTAAATTAAGATTAAATTAGATTAAAATTAATGTAAAAATGGCTGAGAGTACGGTTCAAGTGATATGCTTGGTTAGCAAGTGTGAGTCCCCGAGTTCAAACTCTAGGACTGCTCAATGAGAGGTGGGGGGAGGAGAGGAGAAAAGAGAGAAAAGGAGGTAGAGAGAGATAGAGAAATTGAGAGATCAAGAGATTTTTCTCAGGAAGTCTCACATTATTAGGGGATCTACTACTAGAATGAAAAAATCCATTTTACTCTAATGTGTTGTTTGCATTATATTATTCTTTAATTTGACATTTATTGCATTAAAAATCTAAGTGAAAACTAAACATTACAATAAACCACTAGATGTTTTCAAATACTAAGGTATTTGACATTTAGTCACTAAAATGGACATCTTCTGGTTTTTTTTTCAGTTGGTAACATAATTATTTGATATTTATATATTCTATTTAGCAATCGTTTGGCTAACAGTGGAAGACAATCTAGCCCAGATGTGTGTTTTAAGAACTGCCATGAAGCCAGGTTCTGGTGACTCATGCCTCTAACACTAGCTACTCAGGAAACTGAGATCTGAGGATCATGGTTCAAAGCCAGCCCAGGCAGGAAAGTCCGTGAGATTCTTATCTCCAATAAACCACTAGAAAACCAGAAGTGGCACTGTGGCTCAAGTGGTAGAGTGTTAGCCTTGAGCTGAAAAGCTGAGGGACAGTGCCCAAGCCTAGAGGTTGAGCCCCACAACAGGAAGGAAAAAAAAAACCCCAGAACTGTCAAGAAATACTGTAGCATGCCTTATCATTAAAAGTGTTTGCAACTTTTGATCATTTGAGTGAACTGGTTATAAGGTTCTTGGAACTAGTCAAACAATTAACAGCTGTAAATAAACTGTCTCATTTTAAGCAAAAACGGAAGTTTTCACAATTTAAGTTATCAATAAATATAGAATAGATGAAGATAGAAAAACCAATTTTCAACCATGATAGTAAAAATTGATTCAAACGAGAGTCAAACTGCCTCAAAGCAAGAGACAGGTAATTAGCAACAGGGTATTCAGTATCAAAATTAAACATCATCTATGAGTTACAAAAGGAAAACAGTCACTTTTAAATGGTTAAACTGCACAACCTTTTGAGTCAATAGTCGATATCACAGTAATGGACACATGGCTATTGTGAGGACCTGGGGCTAAAACCCTAGGGACAGCAGCACTCAGGTGGTACTCATGCCAGAAATGTACTACCTGAGTGTAATCATAAGGAAAATTCAGACAAACAAAAAAAATGAGGGGTAATCTATAAAAGTAAACATATTGTTTTTCTCCAAAAATGTCAGTATCATTAGAAACAAGGAAACATTGACAAGCTGTTCCAAATATAATAGAGACTAAATTGATAAGACAGCTAAATGCAAACCATGATCATAGATTAGATCTTGGATTGGGAAAAAAAATTACTATCTGGGATAACATTGATGCATGCAGTTGACATGAATAAACAGGAATATGGCCTGGAGATTGGGTTAGTATAATGTAAATGTTGTTTCCTTAGCAGGAGAAGTATACTGTGACTATGTTCACATACTGTCCACATACTGTGGCTTGTTCATAGGCCGTAGATGTTACAGTGTAAGAGAGTTATGGGGCATAGTGTGTGTATCTGATTTGAAATTCATTTGGAAATGATAATAATCATAAAATGTACATGAGGAAAGAGAACTTAAGGGAAGACAATGATGGGGAATTATATTGATGAGGCAAATATAGCAAAATGTTAAAAATTGGTGAATAGAGGAGAAAGGCATTTGGGAGTTTGTTGCACTGTTATTCAATTTTTCTGTAGACTTGATGTTAAAATTAAATGTTCAAACTCAATGTTAAAATTAAAAAGTTACAGCAGAATAGCAGAGTAATAGCAGAATGTTAGAACTAGTCTAGTAAGAAGAACTAAGTGAAGGGTGGGGAAGGCCCAAATCATATTCTGAACCAGGCCTACATGAAGCCATTCTGCTTGTACAAGGCACACCAGACCTTGGCTGCAGCACTATAGACTTAGACACCGGTGTAACTACTGCACCCCTGCAATTACTGATATAGAAGCCCCATACTATAGCTGCATTTACTGCTACTGTCCCTCATTCTTCAACAGCTGTTTCTGTGTGCCTAAATCCCATATGAGGGGTGGGAAGAAAGCATGGCTGCTTGGTGTAACCATACTACAAAGATAGCTATGAGGTAGACTGAGAAAGTGCATGTCTGCTTCACACAGAGATTTAAAAGTGGGCCATTTCCAAATGCAGAAAGATAGTTTCAATTTGGGAAGATTTTGTTTAAATGAGATGCTTACTATGTCAAGATATAGACATTACTGGAAATTAAAACAGACTCCTGGCTCTCTATATTGAAAGTAAAATAATTTCTAACTCTCAATGTTGACTTCATTAGAAGTCAACATTGAAACATAAAAATTAACAGGAAATAATTCTTTTTAAGACTGTGCTTGTTTAGAATTACCTGTCCTTACATACAGCCTTACAAACAAATATGGTCAAACTAGAGTATATTGGCTTATTAAATCATGCAGCAAAGAAGAACAGGAGATTTCATTGTCATTCATTAATGCTCATCTCTTTCTCACTTCCGTTCTTTTTGAGAAATTGGAAAGAACCCTGTGAAGAATTCAGTAATTAATCAAGGAACTAAAGTACATATCATACACCCCAAGTTTAAAAACATCTTTTCCCTCAATGTGTAGTAATTTAATATGGAAAAGTGGACACATTAATGTTAACATATTCATCCAAAGGATGATTATAATTAAGATGAACTGTGCATTTGAATCATTAATAGTGAAATGTCGTTTCTTATATAAGTCATTAGGAAAATTTATGTAAGGCCAAAAAAAAGTGATTTTGAGCTGGGAAAAGATTTAATTAAAATAGAATCTTGAAAGTATAAAGGCCTTTAGGGTTCACATGGTATAACTTTGTGAGAAAACTGAGGGCTAGCCTTGGTGTCTGAGATGTCCACAAGTTAGGGATTAAAAACCACATGGAAAGACTTTCGGTGGCATGTATCTTATATGGTTTACTAATCCTTTACATTTGAAGAAGTAACATACTGGATAAGAGTTTTCCCTCCAGGATCAGATAGCCCCTAGTTCATGACAGAGTACCTGTATGACCTTGCTCTAGTCACCCATCTTCTCTAACCTCTACTATCCTCATCTGTGATACGAAAATAAAGGCTAAATCCAGGCGCTGTTGATGCACATCGGTAATCCTAGCTACTGAGGAGGATGAGATCTGAGGATTTTTACTTCAAAGCCCAGAATCCATGAAACTCTCTCTTTTTTTTTTGATCGGGCATGGGGCTTGAACTCTGGGTTTGAGCGCAGTCCCTGCACTCTTCAGCTCAAGGCGAGCACTCTACCGCTTGAGCCACAGCGCTACTTCTGGTTTTCTAGTGGTTAATTGAAGATAAGAGTCTCACAGACTTTTCTGCCCAGGCTGCCTTTGAACCATGATCCTCAGATCTCAGCCTCCTGAGTAGCTAGGATTATAGGCGTGAGCCACTGGCGAGTGAACCACTCGAAAGCCAGAGGTGGAGCTGAGGCTGAAGAGGTAGAATGCCAACCTTGAGCAAAATAGCTAAGGGAAGTAGGGGTACACCCCACATACACACACGCAAAGAAATAATAAAAGTACCCGTATGTTTTTGAGACTTTGTAAGGGTTAGATAGGATAGTAAATATAAAGCAGTTAACCCATAATTTCTCAGATGATGCTGTCCCATATTCTTTTTCCAATTTCCAACTTTTGCCCTCCAAACACAATAGTTATTTCTCCTTCACTATTACACACAGATGCAGCACTTTGTGAGTCTTCTGTCCACATCTAGCTCTTGCCTGGCAAAGCAGAAGTATGGATGTCTTCTTCCCTGTCTCCTCAGCATCCTATTTGAATCACAACACTCTGGTTAGCATGTAGCTTTATTTATTTATTTTTGCCACTTTGCCTAGTTAACTGTAAGCCCATCTGTGACAGTGACTACATGTAATGCACAAATGCATCTTTGGGAGAATGGTACCACTGGGGGCTACTCTAGGTCACTAAAATGAATGAAGGAACAGATAATTAAATGGGTGAGAAGATACATGATGAAATAATCAGAAGCTAGTACGGGTTCTTTCCCCTCCTTTTCACTCTCTTTCCCTCTCTCTCCTTCTGTCTCTCCCTCCCTCTCCCTTTCTCCTTCCTGTAGGGATGTGCATTTCTGCTCTGCCACCATGATTGATTGAAATCTCTGTTCAAAGCTTGCCCGGAGTCACTGCAGGGACTGCACTAGGATTCACACACTTCTGTCCCTTAGGCAGAAGCCCACATGCCTCACAACGCTGGGCCATGTCTTCCTCTTTTCCAGGGCCATCTAAGCCACTTTGCAGGAGATGGGCAGTGAAGAAAATGGGAACATATCCTTTCTGAGCCAGGAGAACCTTTTCAGTGGGTGCCAGAAGCCAAGTTGGAGGCATACCTAGGCTGCAATCATGGGCTCAGTCTGAAAGATAAGGAGGAAGGGTGGTGCTCCAATCCCAGGGGTGAACACATCTGGAGAATGTGCCAAATGTGCTCAAGAGCACAGCCAACAGTAAGTGAAAGGGGTCAAGGAGTGGGTCAGAAAAACCTCAGCCTGACCCCCTGTGTAAAGGAGTTCAGAGTAGCTGAGCTTCTTACCTTCATCAGCATGCATGGCTTTGCTTTCAGCAAGGCTCTCTGCTCCCCTTAGCATGCATCTGAGATGGCATGCCTGTCTCCATGGTCACTGTTACCTTGGTGCCAGACTGTTCCTCCTGTTATCCCTGCAGGCTCCTCTCTAGCTTCCTCTCCAGTCTACTAAGATGGGCTGTCTGAGGTGCTTGTGTTCCCTTGATTCCCCAACAGGACCTCTAGAGGCCCCTCTGTCCTGAGATAGGCCCACTGCACTGCCTGAAGTTCTGATTGAGTCTTCCCTGTCCTTGCTGTGGCTCAGAAGCTCTCCTTTTCCCCCTAGTTGGCACCCATTGTAGAGGTCTTTCTAAGCTCCAGAATTCCCTATACTATCCTTCAGCAAGAAGCTTAGACCAGAACAGACCAGAGAACAACTCACTGAGCAGTAACCATGGGCCAATTCCCAGATGGAAAATATGACATTAGTCATCTCATCAACCAATCAGGTGTCCATCACTCCTGTGGTGGAATTGAGTAACCTGAGGGCCAGTATGGTTTTGTGTGGTGGAGCTAAACCCATTTTTAGGCAGTTTGGCTGCAGACCTAGGCTCCTGTTGCTATACTATATACTACCCAACTTGGAACCTACCTATGGTCTTCAAAATGTGCAACCCTTGACAAAAGGGGCTTAGTAAACTTCAGGATGGTTGCCTGGTTAAAAAACCCAAACAAACAGGAAAATGGGAACAGTGGTTCAGGGCCTGGGTGCAAGTCCTGGCTGTGCTATCTTCTGCCAAGAAGAAATGGAACAACTAAGTAGCCTAGACTCTCAAAATCTCAATTTCCTTTTTTTTTATAAAATGGGAGTTTAAAACAATCTTTTGCTGCAAGTGAGAAAACTAGAGTTCTTATGCACTGTTGGGAACATAAAATGGTGCAGCTGCTGTGCAAACAAGGCAGTAATTCCTCAAAAGACTGGAAATAGAATTGCTACATAATCCAGCAACTCCTCTTCTGGTACACACCCCAAAAAAGTTGACCTTTCTATGCCTTTGTTCACCCATGAATCATTTCCCACTAAGGTAACATGGAAGTTAACTTCTGTATCCATCCATGGGTGAGTGAATAAGCAAAAAACATGGTCCATCAGCACAATAGAAGGTTATTCAGCCTCAAAACAGGAGATTGTGACACGTTTACTGCCTGGATGAACCTTGAGGACATTATGTTCAGTGGAATAAGCCAGCCAGATGAACAAATACTGTGCAATTTTACTTGTGGCTGAGAAGTTAAGAGTCACAATCACAAAACCAGAAAGAAGAATGGTGGGTAGCAGAGCTGAAGGAGAGGAAATAGAAAGTATTTAATAGGGACCAAGTTTTAGTTTTGCAAAAGGTAAAGAGTCCTGGAGACAAATGGTAGGGATAGTTGCCCAGCATTGTGATGGGCTGGACACTTAAATATTATTGAGGGTTGAAAAAAAAGATAATCAGAAATGTCCTCACAGGTGCAGTTAGAATGGTCTCCTTGATGTGTGTGTGTGTGTGTGTGTGTGTGTGTGTGTGTGTGTGTGTGTGATGACTCAAGGCCTCTTGTTCTTACTTGAGTTTTTCACTCAAGAGTGGTTCTCTACCATTTGAGCCACACCTTCACTTTTGGCCTTTTTGCTGGTTGATTAGAGATAAGTCTTTCAGGTTCTTCTGTCCAGACTGGAATTAAAGTGGAGTCTAGAGATCCTAGCCCCCTGAGTAGCTAGGATAACAGGAATGAGCCTCCACTGCCCGGCTTTCTCTCATTGATTTAAAAAACACACAGGATCCTAAAATCTAATCTAGTCCCATGAGTTTCAGGAGCAAATGCATTATCAAGTGAAGTTTCCACACACTTGAAAGGGAATCAATTACAGAGAAACCTTATAATTAGATTGCCACTGTAATTAACCAACACTCCACTGTCAAAGCAGTCTACACAGTTTAATGGGTTCAGCCTTTTAAAGCCCGAGGACAGTCAGGCTGCAGAGTTAGAAATATAATAGATTATTTTAGAGGATCCTAAGTATATCTCTAATGGCACAGTCTTTGGAATTTGAATCTGTAATCTATCCATCTATATAAGATTCTAGACACATTCACAACCTCAGCTGGTTGTCAGTAAAGATTTTAATGTTAAGTTACACCACTTTGAACATAACAATATCATAGTGGGAATTGTTCTAGGGATTGTCCTTTATTTATATTCATCTGTAAGATTACTTATATCTCCATGCTGACTTTCCAGTTACACACACACACACACACACACACACACACACACACACACACATGCACACACACATGCATACACACATACACATTTTCCAAAGCTCTAAGGAAGGCTCTTCCCTCACAATAGTCATTTAGTCGACTTGTCTCCCTTGTTTTCCTAAGTCTGGAGATGTTGTCCTAACATCCCTACAGTTACTCTGATATGTGGAACAGATATGAAGGAGTAAATCTTCCTGTTAAGATATAACCCCTGTTTTCACTGTATTTGATGTTGGTATAATTTGGAGAGGGGAAAGGAAAAAGCAAAATGTTTAAATAGGGATACAGGTTGTAACAATGAGATATACAAGAGGGGAGTATAGTGTGGAGATGGGAGGGAAAGGATGGTAGGGGCAAAACAAAGGAGGAGGTAACAATGCTTGATAAGAACTGTACTCATTACCTTGCTCATGTAACTGTAACCCCTCTGTACAGTATTTTCACAATAAAAATAACATTAAAAAAGATAGAGGCTTAACTGATTTTTTAAGTTGCATGTCAAAGCAGAAATATCTCTAAAAGGATGAAGGAAATAAAAATGCCCATGACATGTGCCACCTCTGGGAAAATTATAAAAAGGTACCTCTATGAGTGGGCCAAAGGCATCAAGAGCATTCTTTCCTGTTCAAAAGATACAGTCCCACCTCCCAGCACATAGCTGGGAGTGAAAGAGAGTTCAAGGAAGGATGTGTCCCCTCATCTCCCTGTACTGTTGACCTACATAACGTGTGTGTGTGTGTGTGTGTGTGTGTGTGTGTGTGTGTGTGTTCCAAAGGAGTTCTCTTCTACCAAAAAAATCTCTCTCTCTCTCTCTCTTTTGTGAGAACGTGTTTGTGTTTGTGAGAACGTGTGTGCATGCATGCACACGTGCATATAGGTGAGTAATGAAAGCTGAGAAAAAAACCAGCTCTACTTTACTAAATAGTTACAAATCAAGACTGGATGTGTTTATTAGGCTTTTATGGAGTCAATTTAAAGGATTACTAGCTTCCCTTTCTGCTCTAGTATTTTGTTATTAACAGGTATTTAATGATCTATCATACTCTATCATGCAAGACATCTAGTCAAGAAAGGTTTCCAGTACACTTCTAGCTGCTTGTCAATCCGAACTTTTCTCTCCTATTTTCCAATACTGCAAAGATATTTTTCTGCAAAGCAGACTCAATAGAGCAGATTCTGGTATTTGATAAATACTGCTATCTCTCCTACCAAAGTTACTTTTTGTGAGAGTCTCATAAGAGTGCTTCCATGACGTTGTTAAAGAGATACTTTATCTCTATCATGCTGATAAGCAGAATGCAGCACACAGGGTTTGACACCTCACCTAAACTTCCTTGTCAGATCATTTGGGGACTGAGGACAAGAACTTGCATCTTCAATCTATTGCTTGAGTTCCTATAGCAAGTTCAAGCTCTGAACCCATGCCAGTACCTCAGCTACTGCAAAATGACTCAACCAATAGGGACAAAAGGACTTTTGCAAATTTTCTGGAATATTTCAGTAGCTTTAGAGGGTAAAATCTCTGATGCATTCTTCCTATCATGTATTCAGAAGAGATGCAAAATCTATATAGCTATGCAACTCTTTGAACTCAACACCTGCATATTTAGTACTTTTGTGCCCTGTGGATTTTTTTGCTTAGCAGAGTATAAAATAAAACATTCAACTTTTTGTGCAGAAAACCTCCATAGAGTCAGGAATGTCCAGGAAGCCAAAACAACATCAAACCTACGCTTAATCTGAAGCTCATTGTACAATGATCTGTGCGGCTTGTATAGAAGCCAAGTCATGGTGGTATAAACTAAGTCTAAATATTTCTAATCTCCCTAAATACTGACATTGACATAAATATTTTCACTTTATGTTTTATTTATGCTTTATTATATAAGATTAACAATAACAATATGGTATTGATGCTCATCAGCTTTCTGATACTGTAACAAAATACTTGAGTTAATTGGCCTATAAAGAAGAAACATTATTTTGGCTCAGTTTTGAAGATTTCAGGCTATAGTCTCTTAGATCCATGGCTTGGAGACCCATAGGAAGGCAAGAGATTGGAATGTCAACTTCCTAAGTAGCTAAGATTGCAGGCATGAGCTACCAGTACCCAGCATCTTAATTATAAACACTCTATTAATTTAGATATGTAATGACCAAACTGCAATATTATAAAAATCAAAACATGATGACATCAATCAGATAATCCAATGCCAATTTAAAAGTATCAAAATAAAACCATACTTTCTTTTATAGTCAGCTTGGTTAAAATGAATGTTTTAGAGATCAAACTTCTAGCATACTCATCGTCTGTGTCCTGATTTCAAGATCAGTATACAATAGAATCAAAATGTTTAATTTTCATTACCATTAGAAACAAAGTACAAATATTCTGTTCCTCAGTGGTCAAGAGTTGTAAGTTTGTACTGCATATACTCTTTGTTTTAATAAATATATGAATAGCTGCTTAGAAGGTAAATAACCTGAAAATGTAATTAATCTGGCATCTTCACTCAGCCTCAATATCTATCCACAAATTAATTATATCTCCCTAACTAACCAGAAGTGTTAGTAGCTGACAAATAAAATTCATGACGACCCAGCAACCTCCTTATGGCTAATGCCATATCCTGTTTTCCTGGGAGAGTTCAATAGCACACTCACATGAATTGGAAACCTGAGCACCATCTTTTCTTCTCCCCTCCACCTCTAAATCTAATTGTCTTATAGAATACATTTATTACTCCTGCTCTGCCCTGACTTTCTACCTCACTGCCACCAGTTAAGATCTCTTACTTACCTTTACCTAAAACATTGAGATAGCCTACCAATCAATATGTTGGCTGACAACATGTCAAATCTCTTACTGCATTCTTTACCAAAACATTGATTTATTCATACCATCTTTTGTTAAAATTCTTTCATGGTATGCAACATCTAGAGTTGTGTTTTCAAGTGCATAGTTCTTTAGAATTGTTATCTAAGAATGCTTATTTAAAATGCAAATTTTTGGCCCCATACAGTGCTGTGAAATCAAGCTTCCTCAGGAGAAGTTCTGAAAATCTGTAACAGTGTAAATGTGAGTTTAATGTGGAATGGAAGGTGAAGCATGGGCCTCCAGAGTAATATCACTTAGAATAAGACCTGTTTCTCTTGCCTTCTCATCTATGATGTGTCCCCATAAACTGTACTGACTTTTATATATTTTTCCTAATTGGACCTATGCTTCCATGCCTTTAGGCTTTTCTAGTGATACTTTCTGACTGGCACACCCACTGTCTTCTTCCCTGGCCTAATTCTTGCTTATCTATCAACATCTCATTAAACATTATTTCCTATATAAAGCCTTCCCTGAGCCTGGAGAATTTGATAGATGAATCTCCTCTATGCTCTCAGTGCACTCTGAACCTGGGAAAAACTTGCGTCAGCTGGCATTCTACTCTATAGTACATTTCTTTGGCTGTCTTGGTCAAGTTTAACTCTGGTACTTAGCACTGATCCTGTGCATGGTGTATGAACAATCCACCTTCTCCACAGTGGGTATCTTTAAAGATTTATTGTAGATTCTGGAACTTAGATATATCAATGAAATTTGTATATACTGTTTTCCTATGCACAAATACTTATGATAAATTTAATTTATAAGCTAAGATATAGTAAAGATTAACAATAACTAAGAATGTAATGGAATCATTATAATAAACTATTATAAAAGTTATGTGATTATGTGAATATTTTCTGACTCTCTCAAAATATCTTATTGTAGTCTATTCCTCATCATCTTTTGTGGTTGTGAATGACAAGCATTTGTAATGTAGCCATTGGCTGTTACATACAGGTTACTAAAATATAAGCCCCGAACATCAGATAATCTTCCTGGCTCTTAATCACTGATGGGCCTTTACAGTATGGCTATACTGGATGAAGATTTCATCATACTACACAGAATAGAGAGCAATTTAGATTTTACAATTTGCTCATTTCTATAAATTTTCACTTAATATTTTCAGGCTATGCATTAATTTTGGGTAACTGAAACTAAAGAAAGAGAAAACTGCAGATAAGGGGGAACTCTTGTATATATTGGATTAAATAATGAGCTATGGAACTAATTCATCTTTTAATTAGGCTTAATTATCTTCTTAGTTTGACTTAAACTTCTGAAGATTCTCATAGACTAATGCACATTAAGCATTTTATCTGGGATCTATTGAAGATAAAATTAAACTATTGAAAACAATTCTACTTGTGTTAAAAATTAATTATTTCTGAGTAGTGTATTCAAACTCCTATCTGATTGAGAGAAAGATATCAGATGTGAGAAAGAAAGAAATGGTATGTGCCAGGAGACAAAAGAATTGGGCTCCATGCCTGTCTCTTCCCTAACTAGTGTATGTAGCTTGAGGAAAACTAGTCTCTGTGGGTCTCAATTTTTCCAGCCATCAAATGGCTACATAGAATGTCAATCTTTTTTGTGTTACAATTTTATGGTTGCAAAAAGTTTGTCAAATTAATGTTTCAGATAATATTTAATGTAAAAAAGGAAGTTTATTCAATATGTAACATATATAAGTAAAGTCAGATTGGGGGAGGAAGAGTTATAGATATTCTTTTATCAAAACATTAGACCAATATTCCATTTACTATATTTTTTCTAGTTATGTGATTTTTCTGTGTGGGTTTGTATTTTTCTTTTATCATTTAATTGCATAATTTGCTTTTATGTGAAATGTTAGTCATTTTTCTATGCACTGTGATGAATTATATCATTAAAGGGGAAATGGTTGTCATAGCATTGTTTGAGATGTTCATCAAATTTTCCTACTTTTCAAACACATGGGGGAAGAGGTATTAATCTGCTGTGTCTCTCCACTAGTGTGACGTTGGACAATTTTATTAACTTCTAGCGTCTCAAATTGGAAATTGAAATGTACCACATAGAATTCATTACAGAATCTTGAAAGACTCTTTCTGCTCTTAACAATGAGAACAAAGACTTGTTACCAAATTTTCATATGGATTTTTTGCTTAAGAAATTTCCGTACATTACTGAGAGTGGGCGTTAGTCAATTAATAAAAATTATCTCATGAAACAGAGACCACTACTTTCTATTGTATAACATTTTATAGTAAAATTGTAATGAAAATAATACTCTCAAATTAATCAAGTTACTTGCAGTGGAAAATATTTCTATTTTCTTTTATCTATCTTACTTCATAGGTATTCTCTTAGAATCTATATCAGATTGAAAACTTTGTAAATTGTGTTATATCAAGTTAGAGAATATTGAAGACTGATCATAAATTTTGAAAGCTAGAAACTAAAACTATGCTTCTACTTTGAATTACTGAAATTGCCTGTTTGATAATTTGTTGCTTTCTGTTTGAAATTTTAAGATAACCTGTCTTCATGGTCAAAAATAGACACCAGAAACTAAAATTGTAATTCGAGCCAGCTAGCAAACTAATTTAGTATCTTCAGGGCAGTAAATGTTTCTGGGTTACTGATTTAACTGCGAATAGAAAAAAAGTATTTATGAAATTATTCATAGAAGCACAAACTACATAAATACCTAAAATCTTAAAAACATGAAATTTTGATTACTGACTTTACTCCCAACTGTGACCTCATATAGGCTTAATAACCTATTTTTGGTTTATCCCACCATCTCCTCCGCAGCCTATCAGATGTTAGTTTCCCCACTTCAACTTAATATGGAAATGATAGGTATTTCTTTTCTCCTACTTCCCATATATAGTTGAAATAGACTCCAAAACATAAAGCTCTAGAAGCTATGACTTGATGCACTGCATGAAGATAGTTATGTTGATCTCCATGTATCCAAAAAATGCCTTTAATACAAAAGTCCCAAAATTCCAGCCTGCTTTCTGGACCACAAAGGAAACTAGAGCATATTGAATCTGCTACAACCTCAGATAGCCATCCTAGAGGCAGGGGGAGCTCTTTGAGAAGCATAGCAACCAGATGTCACCAGAGAACACAAGCAAGCTTGGATGATAGATGTGGTGGATCTGCTTAATGTTATACCTGAAGTTTTCTGTGAATCTGAATGCTTTCCAGAACAGCACCACAGTGAGCAGGATTGCTTTCTAGCAGAAGTGCTTCACCTCCTCAAATAGGCCACATAAAAGGCAGATTTGGAAATGACTGCACAACACAGATATGGGCATTAACCTGAGCTTTGTTCTTTAAAACATCATCAAATTTTGATTTATATCATAGTTTATATTTATGATAACATTGTCAAGTCAGGACAGGCACAGATTTTAAAGTTCTTCTTGGTAATTACCAGCTACAGTCAAATAGTGGTAAATCAAGACTAGCCTCTCAATGTTATATTGTTGTATTTCTCTAAGAGTATTTTCACATGAGCTATATGGCCAAAATGATCTCAACCTATTCAATAGTAATGTTAACACTGACTTATCCAAGGAGAAGAAAAATTACAAGTATTAAAATAATCATAATCTGGGCACCTGTGACTCATGCCTATAATCCTAGCTACTCAGGAAGCTGAGATTTTAGGATTGTGGGTCCAAAGCCATCTTGTTCAAAAAAGTCCATGAGACTCATGTCCAATTAACCACCTAAAAACCAGAAGTGGAGGTATATTTTAAGTGGTAGAGCACTAGCCTCATGTTAAAATGCCAAAGGACAACACCTAAATCTTGACTGTAAGCCTGATACCCACACTTATATATACATACATACACACAATAATCATGCATAATACATATGTATAATAATATAATATGAAGCAACATATATATGTTTTGTTTTGTTCATCTGAGGCATTTGCTATAGGTGAGCAATCAGAAGACTGCCTTTGAAAGGAAAGGACATGCTAATGTAATATATAGATATATATATATATATATATGTCTCCTACACTATACAACCATAATAAATATAAATCATTGAAATCCAATTTATTTTCTGGCCACACTCCTAGGAAGGCTTATCTGATTTCTGAACTGTGGGTGCTAAAATAAAATCTGAGAAACATGGAGCAGAATAAGAAATAGATCTCTTGCAAATATTCAAGATCCATTCACTCTAAGTACTCATTCTTCATCTTAGTTTTTTTTATTTTAATTTGAACTCATGATCTCTTTGTTTGAACCTGAACCTTTTCTGAAAGTTGCTTATGTAAGTCATGTCTACAAAAGTAAATACCCATCCATGTACTCATTTATTCATGATCAAATATTTTTCAGGCTTCTTCTCTTTATATAAAACTAAAGCTTTATAGCATTATCTCTCATTAGGAAATTTAAATTTTGGTAAGGAAGATACAAACAAATTTATATAGGAAGATCAGATTGAAATAATGTAAATAACTTGGGATTTTTTCAAAAAGTAAACTAAGTAAAATAAATGTGAAGTAAATATAAAATAACTATGGCTCAGCTTACGTGACTTCTAGAAGTAGAACACTCAGTTTGAGAATAAATTAATATGTCATACAGTGCTTTGAGTTAAGTACTGGAAATTAGTCCTCAGTCAAGGAGAACACCTGTTTTTAAATTTTTGCTATCGAAAATAGTCGCTTTTCACATAGATTAAGCTGACTGCATCTCTAAAATTTATTTTGAGGCATGAATAAACAAGGAGAATCTTACAAAAACAACCTAGTTGTACATCATTCATTTATGTATTTTTTCAGTGTTGTTTTATTGCCAAAATGTTAATATCCCTTGCCCAAAACAGTAGACAGAAAAATCATGAAAGATATTTCTATCTGGGGATAAACATATAAGTTTAGTAAACAGCCATTTAGAGCTATTCATAAGTCAAAAATATATTGGTATAGTGGATCTCCCAGCTTCCTTCCTGCCACAAACATTCAGATGCAAATCCATAAACAGATCTTCCTTTTGTCCAGACACAGCAATTTGCCTATTAAAAAGCTTTTATAGATATTAATGTAGCATTTCATTACATTGTGAAAATAGAACTTCATATGCACATATAGCACGTTAACAAACATGTCTTTATTTATTTATTTATTTATTTTGTCGGTCGTGGGGCTTGAACTCTGGGCCTGGGCGCTGTCCCTCAGCTCTTCAGCTCAAGGCAAGCGCTCTACCACTTGAGCTACAGCGCCACTTCTGGTTTTCTGGTGGTTTATTGGAGATAAGAGTCTCACGGTCTCTCCTGCCTGGGCTGGCTTTGAACCGCGATCCTCAGATCTCAGCCTCCTGAGTAGCTAGGATTACAGGCGTGAGCCACCAGCGCCCTGCTTATGTCTTTTTTTAAAAAAAAAAGTTAGAAATAAAATTTTGAGTTTAATAATTGACGTCATGAATGAACTATTCCCTCTTCTTCAGAATCTTTATGGAATTAAATGACCCTGAGCACAAATGGAAGAATACTTCTATTTTTTTTAAAAAGTCTGGTTATTGATGGAAATTCATTAAATAAGTTAATAAGTAGCAACATTTAAGAATAAGACTTTACAACTAAAGACAGAATTTACTTCAGGAAATGGATGAAATCTAGTGGCAATTCTCTTCCTGTATCCTTGCAAAACCCATCATCATTCACTTCACAAACAAAGGTGAAGGCCAAGCACCTTTTGAGAGCATTGTCACCTCTGGAGATAATCGTTGCTCTGGCTGCTCTTACATTGTTTTAATTTAGAAACCAGTAAGAATTTTTTATATAATTTCCCTCTCTCCCCCACCATGATTACCAAACCAATATATTCAAAGACAAATTAAACACGTAAATTAGAAATCAATTGGGGACCGGGGCTTTGTTTTAGGACCTTGTGAATTTCATCTATTTAAAATAAGTTGCTCCCTAAAGACAAATGCAAAATCTTAATCATTCACACAGAGATGGGTACCTGCCATTCATAGCACAAAACTGACATCTATTTAATTGAAAATTAAACATTACAGGTAGCCATATGCATTTTTATAAAACCTTAAACCCATGATCTAACCACCCATATGGCCTAGACACATTTTCTTGGGGATAAGTTTTGCACACCAGAATAAAATTAAGGTGTTAAATTAAGGACAAAAAGATGAGATATTGTATGCTGTTGTAACACTCCCTTACTTTTTATGGATTAGAATTACCTTTTCCTCAAATTACTGATACTCATTTGTAGTGACCTAACTCCCTATCATCCATCATTTCTGACTATAAATTTTAAGTCCAAACATCCTGTTTATATAGTTTCAAATACTATTCATTCTGCTCTTACCCTTTTGCTCACTGAGTACGTAGTATGTGTCCAAAGTCCAGAAAATCAGTTTCAAATCCTTTCCATCATAGCTTCCAAGATTTGTGACTTGGGTCCTGTCTACAGCTTAACTTCCTTACCAGTAGTAAAGAGATTACCAAACAAAATGTTCTGAGGGCCCCTCCTGTTTTAAAATTCTAGATCATGAATAACCTTGACCATCGTTAGTTTGTTTTGTGAATGCACAGAAGTCCATTAGAACACTAAGGAACAACTCCTTCAAGTAGACATCAGAGATACTAGTTAGTTGGTTTTGTTGTTGTTTTGTTTTTGTCAGTCTTGGGGCTTGAACTCAGGGCCTGGGCACTGTCCCTGACCTTTTTCACTCAGGGATAGCGCTCTTCCACTTTAAGCCACAAGAAGTGGTTAACTGGATATAAGAGTCTCACAGACCTGCTTGTCAGGTCTGGCTTTGAACCACAGTACTCATATTTCAGTCTCCTGAGTAGCTAGGATTGCAGGCATGATTGGTGTCCAGATGGCTTTAGTTTTTAAAAAGACAAGATAATAATCATTTTTCAAAACAACATACCAGTTGTGGTTCAAGTATAAAGTCATGAGTTCAAACCCTAATGCCACAAAACAAAAGAAAATGAAACAAAACAAAGTTCATTTTGTTTTTGGTTTTTGGGTTTTTTGTGGGAATTTACCACTGACATCTATAATCCTAGCTACTTAGAGGCTGAGAGCAGAAGTATTGTTTGATGCCAGCCCTGGCAGAAAAGTTTGCAAGACCCACTCTCCCTAAAATCAACCAGCAAAAAACAGGACTGGTAAAAAAAAAAATACAAGATGATGCTTTTACATTTTAGAGTATGGACACATATATAAACATAACACAATATCATTCCCTGAATAGGTTAATCTTAAAAAACATACCAGGACTGGTGATGTTACTCAAGAGTTTGAGCATCTGTCTAGCAAGCTCAAGGCCCTGAGTTCAAACCATAGTATTGAAAAAACAAAAGACCAACTAAAAAACCTTACTGTATGAGGCCATTGTGGAAATTTTCCTCAATAAGGAAATTACTTCCTTCTGTTATATCAAAAACTTCAGTATGAAAATACACACACACATCATACATATGTATGTGCATACACACATGCCATTTTGAACAACTTGTCTGTCAATTAATAATGAAAAACCAGTAGATTATGGTCACCATCCTCTAGTGGTTTGGAACCAATTTATCTTTCAGCTGAGAAAGAAAACATGGCCCCATGTGCCCAGAATCCCCAGAGCACTCCATGTCTTCTTTTCCCCGAGCACTTTCACAGATGTGTTATTGTTGTGTTGCCGCTCAGATCCCTTCCTTGAGAGGAATGTACCATATTTGTTTATACTCTATGTGGTGCTGAGCAAAACAATTCTAAAATAACAGAAACAAAGCACTGTTGTTTATGTGTAGTAACATCTTACAGTAAGTGCGGTGCAAAGAGGAAATAAAAGCCTTTGCTGACCTTGCTTCAACTGCTATATTGAATCACTGCAATGATCCCAAGTCATGTTTCAGGGTGTATGAAGTTCCCCTCCCTCTCTCCCCCCACCCCAGAAGAAAAGAGAATTTGATAGGAAAAGGCCTAGCTTATTTTTTCAGTAATAACATACAAAATATATAAAATAGAGCATAGTTATATCAAGTATTTTGCAAACTTTTTATGACTTTTTATGACTTTTTAGCTTTTGATTAAGTCAGGCTACTTTTGTTGATTTTGTTTTTGTTTTGTTTTTAGTAAGCTCCAGATTTAAATCTTAGACATGTGTTTTTGGAAATTATAACCTCTAGGCTTGTTTTTAAAGTGTTATAAAAATATTCCCACTTGACTGTAATTTGGAGATTTTCTGTCTGCTTTTTATACCTTTTTCTGGTACTGAAGTCATGAGTGTTGGGTATCTTGATTGAAGGACACATTAAGGAAGGTGATTAATTCCTACCTCAACTGCAGGTTTCCTAAGACAGACATGCTGAGTGCCACAGAAAACACATTTCACTCACTTTTCTTCTGCCCTAAAAATGTCCAAGGACAAGAACTTGGATGCTTGCATTTCTCACCAGTGGTGCCAAGACCTCTCCATGGTGCCAAGAACTCTTCATGGCATCCACTATATTTCTGGAAGTTCGTGGATAATAACCGCACACTTGCTAAAGAAGCTCAACAACATTTAAAAGCAACTACAATTACAAAATGAAGTTGATTTTTTTCTAACTATAAAATCTTCATTCTCTCTAGAAAATCTAGACATAAAGAAAAGTAGGAAAAAGTTTAAAAATCATCTATAATAAAATCATTATTCGGCCTTCTCTGTAGTTTCCTTCAGACATTTTTGTTGTGGTGGTGTTGGTACTTGGCTTTGAACTCAGAGCCTTGTGCCTGCTAGCAGAAATAATACCACTTGAGACATTTCTCCAAATTGATTATTTGTGTGTATGTTTCAGTATTGGGGCCTAGTTTCTAGGTCAGCTTTATTTCCTCGCAGCTGTCACTCTACCACTTGAACCATGCCTCTAGTTTCAGCTTTTTGCTGGTTATATTGGAGAGAAGAATTTTGAGAATTTACCCAGTCCTTTCTGAACTTCAATGCTCAGATCTCAGCATTTTGAGTAGCTAAAATTATAGGCATGAGCTACTAGTGCCTGGCTTATATTATTTTTGAAATAAATTCTAAGCTTAGGTGTGGGCTAGACTAGCCTGAGATCTTCCTGTTTATGTTTTCTTTTGTCACTGGCATGACAAGCACCCTCAGCTGAGCCCAGCCATTAGTAGAGATGGAATCTTTCATGAACCTTGGCTTGCTTTGAATCACAATCTCCTCATCTCTGCCTCCCAAGATGCTAAGCACCTCACTGTTTATGTTGTTATTGTATGTTTTATTTCTTTAATTTTTATTAGCATATAATAATTGTAAAAGGGGATCATTGTGATATTTATGACATGCATATAATGTACTTTGACCCATATACTGTACTTTCACCCATTTATGTTGCTCTTCTTAACCCTTCTCTCCTTTCAAACAGTTTTTGGTGGGTTCATTAAACTACTTTCATACATCAATTTTTCTATACATGCAGATGAATACTCTTAGCGAACCATGAAATACAAATTACATTTTATTCCTGTTGTACAAATACTAATATGTAGATAAGTTTTATAGAGTGCCTAATGTATTCCAGGTATTCTATAAGCATATCACAAACTTCACTAAACATAAATCCTCTCTAGAAATTGCATTAGTTCTAAAGGGTTGTTCTGTAGTTGTAAGTTGTGACTCGAGTCAAGGCCAATGGCACCTTTAGTCACCTATTTACCTTTATATATGTAAACTACTCAAATGAAAAATTAGGTCATGTAAGCAATTTTTTAATAAAAGTAAGAATTTCTCTTTTTATAGTACTCAAGTTTGAGCTCAGGACCTTGCACTTGCTAGTCAGGGACTCTTCTACTTGAGCCATGCCCCACTCCTCCTCAGTCCTCTTGCATAAGGTCTTGCATTTTGCCGGGGGCTGGCTTTGAACCATGATCTTCCTACCTAACCCTCACAAGGTGAGAATATAACACATAACACTATACCCAGTTTGGTGCTTAAAATAGGGAGCTTCTCTTGCTAATTTTTTGTCCTGGTTTTCACTGAATCAAATTTTTCCCAGTCTTTGCTTTCAGAGTAACTGAGATTAAAGCCATGAACCACTACATCTAGCTTCAATTTTACACATTATTTATATATTGCTGTGTCCAAATTTGCTCTTTGTCATCATTTTTAATTTATAGAGACCTAATTTGGATGTGAAAAAATACAGGTTTTGTGTTGGACTATGCGTTTCCATGACACTTTCTTCATTAAAAACAATATTTTATAATTTATTTCTATAAAATAATTCATGAATATTACACCTTGTAAGTTAAATACTGTTCAGCTCAAGAGAACAAAACAAATCATTTTTCCTCCAATGAAAACAACCTCGAATAAAGCACTACTGTGAAAACTACAGAAAGCTCCATTGAAACTATTTGCCATTTCTTACTGAAGATTGCTGAATATTTAAAAGAAAAACAAATCCCTTTGTAACATAGCTGTGAATAGAATTCTATTCATTTTAGCTCCATGAGTTGAATACTTGATTATTTAATGTTATTCAGAAAATTCTTTTTAAATTATTTAAATCATGAAGAATTGTTTTATCATATAAAGTATAGGGATTATATACTGAAATAAATTAATTTAAAAGGACTACTATAGGTAATTTATTCTTGTCATATATATTATATATTCAATATATTGAATTGATCCTTCTTTTTCTTTTTATTATATTGGCAGTCCTGAGTTTGAACTCAGAGCCTCACAATTCCTAAGAAGATGCCCTACTGCTTGAACTATGCTCCCAGTCCTTTTGGTGTCTTGGTTGTTTATTACAGAGGGTTTATAATTTTTGCCCAATACTGGCTTTAGACCATGACCCTCCTCTCTATGCGAGTGTGCCAGTCTACCCTCTGACACCTCACTCTCACCCCCACCTCCCATGGCTCATTGATGAAGATGAAGTCTTAATTTTTGTCCATGCTGACCTTGAATCTTCAGTTGCCTGACATCCACCTCCCAAGTAGGTTGGATTACAGGTGTGAGCACTGTACTTTGGCCAACCGTGTCATCCTTTGTATAAGATATATTCAATAAAATGAATATTATTAACTTTTTCATCTCCTCCTTGTTTAAATCCTTTGTATTTTACCTTTCATTATTAAGAAATTTATATTAAACATAAAGTTAAACAACAGTCAATCCCATTTTCATAGTACCTATACTAGGATCAATATCTTATACATCAGTTCCTTTAAGTACAATAATCACATAATTCTTCTAAAGAAGACATTGGGTTTAAATTGCAATGATTTCAAGACAGAATGTAACAGTTTGTTATGATTTCAAGTATTTTATTTTCAATGAAATCTCTATTATCTTTTTATAAATAAAAGAAAATTACAAAATAAACTAGTCAAC
Organism: Dipodomys spectabilis; assembly: GCF_019054845.1. Lineage (NCBI taxonomy): Eukaryota > Metazoa > Chordata > Mammalia > Rodentia > Heteromyidae > Dipodomys > Dipodomys spectabilis. The sequence goes on from NW_024871183.1 coordinate 1,118,769, forward strand.
TGAATTTTGTTTTTCGGTACTGTCCAGGTAACTCTAAGTGGATCATGGTTGACAGATGGTAGCATTAAATAAGGAAAAATATCTGCTATTGTAAGATTTACAAATAAATTAAATTAGGAACCCTTTTCCCCATTGCCCATCTCAGAGTAGCATTTAAAAGTCTAATTACAGAATGTACCACTACTCTGAGGGGTATTTGCCATTCCTGGGTCAAATGGGATTATAACAATGAAGCCATTTAAGGATCAAGTTATTTTAGGCTCCATGACTCCTTTTCAGAAGACAAATTGCCATGAGATAAGAGAAGGAAATACAATTAAGATTGTTTTCTTTCTATAAGGATAGCAGCTGCCAAGGTACATATTGAATTTTAAAGCTCCTTCTCGAACAGATGAAGCTCTGCTCATCATCTTTCTTTGCTTTCTGAATTCAGTCCTGGTTTCTTTCTATATTTGAAACACTCTTATTATTTCAGTCTTCTGGAGTTTAAAGAAATAACCATCGAAATGTGATCTGTTGTTATTTCTTTGAAAGTATAAAAGGAGAAGAGACAGGAGGAAGAAAGGAGGGCCATACCTCACCATCTAATTGAACATGGAGGTTGAAGATTACATTAGAAAACTATGTAATTTATATTTTAGATCAAATATACTACTTTTTAACTAACCTAAGGAAATCATCACAAAGATCTACTGAACGAAGTTTTTTTTTTTTTTTTTTTTTTGGAATTTTCCATAAAGGCTAAGATAGGGAAGAAGGAAATGGTCACTTTATCAAAATGCATGGCAACTCCCGAATATAACCATAATCACACGCACTTCTCCAGTCATCTGTTCAGAGAGAAGTTGCTCCTGCTTTGTACAAGATAGCTTACACTGCCCTTTTTGGTAATTAGTGTAATTTGACACATCTTAAGATAATGATGCCACCTGCTCTGAACAGCTAAATCACCATTAATTCTTAGGAGCTTGTCAGCAACAAAAAGATACAAAGGAACTCTTAACAACTCTGTTTTTGAAGTTGCATTTCCCAGAGATTTTTTAGAATCATCATCATTTGGATCTCAATAACATGCTATAGTTGACATCCTACATTTGTTTAGGTAAGTATCAGCAAGGGAAGTTCTCAAGATGTAATACTGTAATGGATTTTGCAGAGTGGTGCAGGGGGGAAGGCATGGTGGCTCAGCCAGACACCGGTTTTTAGTGTGCTGGGTTCTGTGACAAGTCACTCACACATTTACATCTCATTTAAACAGTATACACCTTACACAAGACCAAGCTATATCAGAAGAGGCAGTCCCATTTGAACATATGTCTCTTATTGACTAACAACCCTTCCCTACCCCTTTCCAAGTCTCTTTTACAATTTAAATTATTTCATAGGTTAAATAAGATGTGGTACCAAAGAATTTTTTTAAATCTCAATAAATTACACAAAATGAAGAGTAGTGGCAGAAAAATGTATACAAGAAAAGTCAGGTGAGATATGCCAAAGGTAAAAGGTGAGGGCATTACTGAAGGTTTTACTGACGTGATAGTTTTTTACAGACGAAAGCAGACAATTAATACCAGATCAGAGAGAAGTTACTGTAGATCAGTTTTAAGTATCTCTTAATTTCTTTTGTCTTAAAACTAAGTAAATAAATAAAACATTAGTTGTCATATTATCTGATAAACTATTCCTATAATTCAGTTTTGCCTCTCCAAGCTACTTTGTCACATTTTAGTGGACAGTACATGCAGAGGGTAAAACAAGCATTCTCAACTGTGGCTATTTATCTGTAAGGACATATAATTCCTTGTTGTGAGTTATTGTGCATTGTGGAACATTTAACAACATCTTAGACATCCACTAGATACCACTAGGATCACTTATCACTAGGATCACATCACTTATGATGATGAAATACCTGTGATTGGGCTGGAGGTATGGCTTAAGTGGTAAAACTCTTGCCTACCATGTGCATGGCCCTGAGTTCTCACTCCAGAAGCAACAAGAACAAAACAAACACAACAAAAGAAAAAATTCCTCCAGTCACCCCACCACCACTACCTGAAACTCTGTGGAAAAGAACCACTGTAGTAAGCAGGATGTTATTAAGCATTTACTGTAGTCCAGGCCCAAAGAAGTGAATTAAACCAATGCCTTTGCTTTCCCAGAAATTCCTAACTAGTATATGTCTGAGACAAGCAGAAAAGGTCAGATAAGTTGATGTTAGGTGAAATGAACCCCAAAATAAGTATTGAAATGTTTTTGCTTTCATGTAATTGTTTCTAACATATTTATAAGATGATTTCTTTGTTGCTTTGTATGTCCCTCCCCCATGGTATAATCCCTGATTTCACTGTATTTGATGTTGGTATAATTTGTGGAGGGGAAGGAAAAAAACAAATTATTTGAATAGGGATACAGGTGGACCCATTGCAATAATGAGATGTACAAATCGTTATGTCGGAAAAACGAACTTTACAACTTTTGCTGGGGGGAGGGGGTGTAGGGGGACAGGGGCGGGGGAGATGGGAAGGGCTGGGAAGGGGAAACAAAGGAGGAGGCAACAATGCTTGATAAGAAATGTACTCATTATCTTGCCCATGCAATTGTAACCCCAATGTATGGTATTTTCACAATATAAAAAAAAAAGAAATTCCATTTTAGTGAAGCAGACAGAATATCAAATAAGCTGTACAGTGACAGGTATTGACATGCACAAAAAAGGCCAGGGAAGGGCACAAAGAATGCTGCAGATAGCATTTAGATCAGCCTTCTACATAGAGGAATTAGGTAGTGACTGAAATGCAATCTGAACTTCTATAGTACCAAGCTTTTCCATGGACAGAACATTAAGTGTGAAGGCCCTGAGGCAGAATGGCTTGCATTGTTTGACTAGCAAAGGCCTGGTTGTTGCTCAAGCAACTGAAAGAGTTAAGATGAAAGAAGCAAAGTGGTAGCTCAGAGAGGGAGACAAAGCCAGACCATGAAGAGTTCTCTAGATAAGTTCTGACAAATAGATCTTCCTGCCCCAATGAAAACATTCCACTTAGTGTATTTCCCACAATTGTGACCACAGGGTTGTAGTCACTAGGAACCTAGTTTTAAATGTGTAGATATGTGTTTATGTATGTATATAAATATATCTATGTGTATATATGTACTATTAGTTTGACAATGAATTGTTTGTATATACATATTTATTAGTACATATCTATGGAGTACAGTCAGACATTTTATTTTTATTATTTTCTAAACATGCATTTTAATATGTGTATCCAATGTACAATAATCAGATCAGGTTAATATGCTTATCATTTATCATCTTTGTGTTGGGAACATTCAAAAGGAAAAATTGAACTTTTTATTTGATTTTTAATTGATTGAAATGTACATAAACATTTGGTGAGCTTCTATGTTAAACCACACAGGTCTTGAGCTAAAGAACTTTGGGTTGTACATATGATACAAATATGATGTGATAAAAATAGTACAAAATCATATCTAAATATCTAAATTGTGAGAAAGTTTTCAGCAGTGAGGAGACATGATTTTATGAGCTTTAAAAATACCATAAAATTATAAAATTCATCATGGGTTTTCATTTTAGGAGATCAGATCTAAATCCAGTGAGAACCTCAACTAAATTTCTCATGCCAGATTCCTACTATCTTCTGATTCTGTTTCTTTTCACTGAGTTTCTTGGTTTAAGTTTTAAACTTTTATCTGCTTGTTTTATTGCTTATATTTGTGAAACGGCTTCACATTCTTTCTGAAAGAAGAATGCTGAATATAGTCTTATGGTAATAGGTTATGTAGGTATAGTTGCCATTAATTAGTAACTGGAAGAAAATAAGCCACTGTATCTCAAGACATCATGTAATAAAATAGCATTGAATACTGACAGTTGTAAGAAAAGGTAAGGAATATGGTCTGCAAACTACCCGTCCATCTAGCACAGCAGGAAATTAATCTATAATGAATTGCAGGCTACCCTTTGTTCTTAGAGTGAAGAACATTGTGCAAAAGTGAGTATATTATGTAAATTTTAAACACTGATGAAAGGAGGCAATATTTTTAAAAAATTGTCTCTTAAGTACTTGGAAATAGCAAAAATGAGTAAAATTTCATCTGCCCATCAATATTACATTTATACACAATATAATGGATGAGATGTTGACTGTTACTTAATTTGAAGACTGACAATAAATTAATCATTTCATTCTAAAACTCAACTGTATATGTTGAAAGAAAAAGTAAGAGAAAGGTAAAAATGGAGACTAGCCATTACTTAAGTGTATTATTTGAAGATTTGCTTCCCAATGCTTCCCTTCCTGGTGTCTCTTGCCCATCTCCCTCAAACTTTGGCAATTTTCAAAGAAGTAGTGTATGTTTCTCTTCTATAGATTTAAGACATGTTTTTTGCTTTATATGTATCTTCATTCTGAAGGGATTGGGTTTATGTCCAGTGTAACAAAAATAGTTAAGAAATTAGGAAGGAAATAGTGGAAGAAAATCTACAAACTTGGTGAGTGGAAATGAGGCTACTGAAGCAATTAATTAAAAGTGACAGATACTGCCAACATGGGAAGGATCAGCAATTAAACCAGAGAGGTTTTGTTAATTACTCAAGGTTGAAGCACAGAACAACCTGAGAGCAATAAATTCATTATACAGTATTATGGCAATGGAAAGCTGGGTAATTTTTCTGTGTCATTCATTGAAGTCATATTGAAAAGGGTAGCTTAGAAGAGGTAAGAATAGTGCAATGTTTACCTAGGTATTTTGTGTTAATTAATGATATATCCTGTTTGTAAAATCTCCAATTTTGAGTAGGTAAGAAAGGTCGACATACCCGTTTTATATGTAGATCAAGGCTCATCAGTTCATTTACACTTAACTATTTTCTGTTTTTTATTTCAATTCTAAAGAAGTCACAATTTAATTAAAACTAATAGTGTCATCATTTTCTATAGTTTTTAATATATTATTTCCCTTCTAACAAAACATAATACATACTCTTGAAATATATTGTAAGAAAAATGTTACTGTTTTATATTTAAGCATCGCTACATAAACAGAAAAAGTATACATTAAATATTTTTAAGTGTTTTAAATGCTTAGTAGATTTTATAGTAATGTTCCAAGGCTACCTACCATATTTACAAAAATATTAGACAGATTTTTACCAAGTCAGGTTAATATGAAATACCTAATCATTTTACTAGTTTTAACCTAAACTTTTATTCTAGGTCCTATTGTATGATTCTGGTTAAACAGTTGATAAAGTAAACTATAGTCTTTATTGTCTAAGTCACAGATAATCAATTTTTCTTGCTCCCAAAGACCACTCATGATGGTTTTGAAATCACAGCAATCCATGTCCCACGTCAGAGGTTCAACCCAATATACATCATCGCTGTAGTCCAGGAAATGTCAGTTTTTAACAAAAAATGGTAGTTTTGTTTTGTTTTGTTTTTGTCTTTGTTTAGTATCCTGGTAGTTTTGATATGACAAATCTTCTAACTCCCACAACAAAAGAGCAAACAGATTAGGTAATTCACAGTTCTATATTCCATTTTATTTTACTTAGTATAGACTCAGGTCTCAGGGTGGAGACTCAAGATACTATTCCCAGTTGTTCTAACATTATTTCAATATTTTGTAGAATAAATAGAGTTGCCGGTAGCTCAAACAGGAAACTTTTCCAGTAGTTTGAGGCTACATATATTATTTTCAAAGCTTACTAAATAGTAATCATAGAATCAATATTCTTAACCAATAACTAAATTTGTCTTGGCTATCATGAATATGCAAACATAATCTATGAAAACATAATCTAAAATGCCTTACTAACTTTGACTATTCCTATAGGTAGCAACAGAGATAATTATGAAGGGCCATAACCACCTGCTGGTACCTATATGTATGATTAAAGTTTTTCCAAGGGTTAATCACTTCAAGAGCAGAAAAAAATAAATTGTAGGATGACCTCTCTGAACTCATACTATTCAAATAATATTTCTCTGAAATAGTAAAGGCTATTCCAAATATCATCTCTCTTCATAACTGTAATCATCACATCTCCTGGGGGCAAGAAAACTATGAGATATCCTATGTGAATAAGGTACTGATGGATAAAAGCAACCATCAGCAATCACCATGAAAGCATTTTATCATTTGCCTCATTCTAAGTTCAGATCACTGTGGTGTGTTATCTTACTATTATTTGTTTTCTTCTAATTCTTGTAAAACATTTAGGCTACAGTCATGACATTTTCATATAAACTATGTAGAAATACATTCTAAATTTAAAAACAGTTGAACCATAATTAAACATAGATCAAAAGTCTGAAGTTAAATCTATTTTTGTTTTTATTCAAGTATTTAAATAAGATAAGTTATATGTATGGAGATTCTCAGTTGCATATATTTGTGGAATTTTATGTAAATGTTGAAAATATCAGTTATAAATTTATAGTCAAATATTTTTGTTTCTTTCCAGCTGTGTTTTACAACTGTGGCTGGGTTTTTACTCTTTTTCCTCTTCCTTTTCTTAATTAGTGCTAAGGCTGAAGCAACACAAGTTAAAAAATCCTTTTAGAAACCTAATGCAATCCTGATTCAGGAATACATGAAATAAATATGGGACATAAAGGCATTGCTCCAATAATGGATTAAGACCTAGATGTTTCCCATGATAGAAGAGAAAGCTAAACAGCCTTCAGAGACATAGTTTCTTAAATCAGCTTGTTTACAGAGCTGCCGAGACTTCTCTTTTATTTAGAAAAATCTCAATAGGATATTTGAAGTCAGGTCCCAAACCCTCACATGAATTGTGTTAGTTTCCATTTACATTAATAATACAGAATAGCTCTGGCTTATTTCACTTTTTTCTGTATTTGAAGAGAGGCTCCTTGGTCTCTTTTATTTATTTGTATATATTTTTATTATTAAAATACTGTACAGAGGAGTTACAGTTACATGAGTAAGGTAATGAGTACACTTCCTATTGAGCGTTGTTAACTCCTCCTTTGTTTTTCTCCTACCATCCCTCCCCACCCCAGCCCCCTCAAAGTTGTAAAGTTCGTTTTCAACATACTATCTTGTACATCTACTTGTTACAATGAGTCATCCTGTAACCTTACTTCAGCATTTTATTATTTCCCTTCCCCTCTCCAAATTAGATTTAGGGCACTGGAATCAAATACAGTGAAAGAACATATATGGGGGAAGAACATACAAAAGAAACTAAAAAAATCACATGGTACATTATAAGTACATTAAAAATAACAGCAAGGAAAATAAAACCACTTGTGTTTCTATCTTGGGGTTTATTTCGCTTAGCATCATCTTATATGGTCATGTGTACATAGCTTTTGAATTTTTCTGCTTGTCCTAGACATATTCTAGTTATTGCAAATAAAGAAAATCATGGGACCTATGCTTCTTTGGGCCTGGCTTAATATAATATTTCCAAATCTTTCCATTTCCTAACAAATGGGGCAGTGTCATTCTTTCTAATGGAAGCATAGAATTCCACTGTGTGTGTGTGTGTGTGTGTGTGTGTGTGTGTGTGTGTGTGTGTGTGTGTGTGTGTGTGTATCACATTTTCTTGATCCATTCATCTACTAAGGGGCGTCTGGATTGGTTCCATATCTTAGCTCTGGTGAATGGTAGCTTTAGTATGGCCTTGTTTGTGATCATTTGGGTAAATGCCCTAAAGTAGGATTGCTGGGTTATAGGGGAGCTCTATGTGTAGTCTTTTGAGAAACCTCCAAACTGTTTTGCAGAGTTAATGCCACATTTTCTTGATCCATTCATCTACTGAAGGGCATTTGGGTTGGTTCTATTTCTTAGCTATGGTAAATAATACTGTGATAAACATAGTTGTGTGGGTAGCTTTAGTATAGCCTTTTGTGGTTATTTGGGTAAATGCCCAGAAGTGGGATTGCTAGGTCATAGGGGAGCTCTATGTGTAGTCCTTTGAGGAACCTCCATATTGTTTTCCAGAGTGGTTGAAAAAGTTTATACTCCCATCAACAATGTAGGAATGTTCCTTTTGGCCACATCCCTCCAGCAGCTGTTGTTTTTAGGTTTCCTGATTTTAGCTGTTCTAAGTGGGGTGAGGTAGAATTGTAATGTTGTTTTGATTTGCATTTCTTTTATGGCCAGAGAAGTTGAGCAATTTTTCATGTGTTTATTGGCCATAGCAGAATAGCTTAATAGCTATGTACATATATAAGATGGTGCTAAGTGAAATGAACTCCAAGACACTGACACAGGAGGTTTTTCTTTGTTGGTGTTGTTCTCAATGGACTATGTGATTTCTTTTTTATTTTGTGTATTTCCCCCCTATGGTTTATCCCTTATTATCACTGCATTCGATTTTGGTACCCTGGGTATTATATATACATTTGTCTGAACTAGGAAGGGAAGGGGAATACAAAATAGACAAAGGACAAAGGGGGAATCTATACAACATCAATACTCACAAGACAATATGTTGGAAATGATCTGTACAACTTGGGGGGGATTGGGAAGGAGGGAAAGAGGGAGAAAAATGAGGGAGGGGGTAAAAAGTTAGACAAGAAATGTGATCACTACCTTACTAATGTAACTGTAATCCCTCTGTACAACACTTTGACAATAAAATTTTAAAAATAAAAAAAATGATTACAAGTTTCATGAACAATCAAGACAACAAATTAAATCCAATAACCAACAGCAATCCAGGGGAGGACTCCAGTGAGAATGAAGAAGAGATGGATAACAAAAGAACCATTAATGAAATAATGACAGAATTAGTTGATAAAATAAAGGGGAAGATGCAAAAACAACTTCAAGAACTCAAAGAAATAACAAAGAAAATCCAAGACTCCCAGAAAGATACAAAGAGAAAAATAGACATGATATATACTGCATTAAAACATGAAATGGATACTATGAGAACTGATCTCGGAACCATAAAAGGTTCAATTTTCAAAATGCAAACCACAGTGGAATCCATCAGTAACAGAATATGTGAATTGGAAAATAAACCCCCACTTTCAATATATTTGATGTCAGTATAACTTATGGAGGAGATGGGGAAAAACAAGTCATTTAAGGATTCAGGTGGACCTGTTGCAACAATGAGAAGTACAAATTGTCATGTCAAAAAGGAGCTTTACAATGTCGGTGGGGGGGGGAGCGGGGGTGGAGGGGTGGGGGGGAAAGATTGGGTGGGGGGGGGAGGGGGGAGGCTGGGAAGGGAGGTGAAGGGTAAACAAAGGAGGAGGCTGCAATGCTTGGTAAGAAATGTATGCATTATCTTGCCCATGTAATTGTAACCCCTCTGTACAGTATGTTCACAAATAAAATAAAATTTAAAAAAAAAAACAAAAAAACTTCAGAAGTTGAGGCTAAAGCAGAGAGCTGACTCAGTGGTAGAGCGCTTGCCTTGCATGCCTGAGGCCCTGGGTTCGATTCCTCAGCACCACATAAGCAAAAAGGAAAAAGCCGGAAGTGGTGCTGTGGCTCAAGTGGTAGAGCGCTAGCCTTGAGCTGAAGAGCTGAGGGACAGCACCCAGGCCCAGAGTTCAGGCCCCACAACCGGACCCAAAAAAAAAAAATCTTCTTTCAGCTTCAAAAATTAAATAATTTATTTCTAAGTTTTCAAATGTACTTCTAAAAACTAAATCTTGAACAATTGGACACTTGCATGTAGCTAGGCAGAAAATATTGCATACAACATTCAATCATGGCATATCTGCCTTGTGTGTTCCCTACTCTGTCTTCATTTTGGCAACTCTACTGCTTTTAGAGGACATACTTTAGGTCTGATTCACTCACATTTCTCCCAGACCTTCACATATGAATAGGGCTCAGGAGATGACATCATTAATACCCACTCTCTTTTTAAGTTCAAAATGAAATACTTTATATTCTAATCTATATGTAAGTAAGCACCATATTGGGTAGTTAAAAACCAGCAACCAAGGACCCATTGCAACAATGAGATGTACAAATCATTCTGTCAAAAATGAACTTTACAACTTTGGTGGGGGGGGGAGAGGGGAGCGGGGAGGATTGGGTTGGGGGGCGGGTGGGAGGATGAGAAGGGGAAACAAAGGAGGAGGCTACAATGCTTGATAAGAAATGTACTCATTATCTTGCCCATCTAATTGTAACCCCTCTGTATAGTATTTTCACAATAAAAAAAAGGAATCTCAAAAAAAAAAACAACCCAGCAACCAAGACAGAACTTAGAGTTGATTTCTTGTGTCAAACAACTAAAGAAATAATTATCTTGTACATGTTTAGCATCATTTGCTTTATGAGATACTAGGTGTTTTAGAGGGAAAAGGAGGAGTGAGAGAAAAAGACTATGCTATAGTTTTGACGATTTATTTTAGGCAAGAGAATTGCTGAGCCTGTTTAAACAGGGAAAGAACTGAGGGATAGAGACATGGTAAATGGAGGTTAAAAAAAAAACTTGAGGTAAAGTGGTAAAATTCATGTGAAGGCAATGAGATGTGGAAAATTAAAGCTTCATCCTGCCAAACAGTGGTGTGTCATAAATAATAGGTTAGAAGAAAAGTCCAGAAGTTAAAAACCCAGAGATGAGTAGAGGATGAAGAGATAGCTGAAATCTTTAAAAATTTGTCTAAAAAGCCAAGTCATCCTCAGGAGGAAGGAGCTCCAGATGGCAAAGGGGCTCAGTCTTTGTGGCAATGATCAGAAGAAATGCCCAGCGGCTGTGAGGACCCAGCTACCCCAGCTACTATAAAACAGTATGAGTCTGCAGGAGATGTCGTCACCTTGGCCTGATGACTTTGCTTATAAAGCTTGATGATCTGGAAGTGGCAAAGCATACAGGATGCTGTAAATACATTACTAAAATGATTTATAGGCAGTTTAGTACTATGCTGTCAAGTGATAATCAGAGGTCAAACAAAGGACATCAGAAGATCCATATCATGTTAAAGACAAAGAGTTGGTGTGGTATTATTACAGTGGAGGAGGGGATTGGGATGGTGTAAGACTGAACTGTTGTATCGAAGGAGAATCCTTGTGGACTCCCCAGCATTTTTCAGATACAGCAAGGTGTACATGTAGGATACCAGGAGCCACTCTATCCCACATTCTTTTCAGATATCATGAACTTCAGATCCTTTGTAGTTTCAAGGAGACAGAAAATCTGAATTATGCTCCAAAGCAAGTTAATGGAAATTTGCTCAGTCAGTATCTCATCCCAGTTTCTTCATCAATAAAAGAGGAGTAGTAAGAAGAAACATGTAAGAAACACATGAGCAAAGATCTTTTCTCTACTGAAAACGGTTGATAATAGTGCCTATGGGAGAATTTTGAATGTGAAGAAACATTCTTTTATAAGCATAGCTGTGTCAAATAGGAGTGAAGTAATTTCAACTGATCTATTCATTTTGCATTTAAAGAAACTGTAATTCAAATATTAAGTCTAATGGTACCAGGTCTAATGGTATTGACTTGGTGGTGGCAAAATTTAAACAAATAAACTTGGTTTTTGTCAACGGCACTATCCCTTGTACCTACACATAAAGTTTAGCTCAAATTCAATGTAATAGTGTAGTAAGTACCATCATTCTGAGTGGTAGGAAGTATATAGGAAGAATTTGATCAGAAAGTGACAAAATCACAATGCATTTTTATGGTACTCCACAATATTTTCTTGACTTCAAAGTGCCCTTATATTAATATATAAATCATGCTTTTGTCATTTGACATAATTCATTCTAAAACAACAAAACTCGGTTTGTATTTTATGCAAGTCTTTTTTATGTAACCACTCTTTTTTATAAATAATATTTATATTTTCAGGCAATTAAAAGAACCAATTTTTTCATGAATCATTTCCATGAACTAAAGAAATGCAATATATAGTTTATTTATTTTTGTATTTTGTCAGTCAGGGGGCCTGAACTCTGGGCCTAGGCACTGTCCCTCAGCTCTTCAGCTCAAGGCTAGTGCTCTACCACTTGCAGTATACAGTTTCTAATATTAAATATGAATATCATAAAAGAAAATATTAATATTAGGCATATCATGACTTAGCTGACATGGTAGGAATATTACATATGCATGTATACCAAGTTAAATTTAAAACATCAGTTATCTGGTATTTCTGTGTTTTAATTTTTCTACCACAAATGTCTGTTTTGTAGGAAATAGATATGAATAAGTTGGAATATGTAAACTAAGCATGGTGAGGGTTTCTGAAAAAGTTACATAGATATAAGAACTCTACACAAAATATCCAATGATTGAAAGAGTAGTTCCATTTCAGTTTTATTTTCCTGGTAGATTGGGGTAATTTATGTAAATCTATAAAGCATCTAACTTTCCTAGATATGCCAGTGAATGCATTTAAGATGCAGGTCCGTACACTGCATTTTATGCTAGAATGACTCATGAAAATTGTATTTAGATAAAGATTTTTTAAGTTTCAATTCATAGCATGATGCTATAGTGTTAGAATAGCATGGCTTAAAAATTCGAAGAATTTAATTTTTGTGGTAAGGAGGACACACGAATTATACACGCTCTGGTGGTCTTCAGGAACAGTGGTAGCCATGGCACCTCTACATTTTCAAATAATGAATAAATAAAAGCCCTGACCACTTGCTCAATTTGTTTCCCCTTTGTCCCCCCGTTTCTGTGCTTCTCCTTCCTCTCCCCAAGTCAGATAAATGTATATACATTACAAAGGGTACAGAAATCAAAACAGAGGCAGAAAAAAAGGAAAGAAAAAAGGGAAAGAACCACAAACAGTACAATAAAAAAACTCTTGCTTCCATTTCTTAGAGTTCATTTCAATAAGCATCATTTTATATGATCATATGCACATAGCTATTGAGTCCTTGAGATCTTCTCCTAAGAATATCCTCCTTTGTTCTCACTGTATGAAGGTTTAGACTGCTGTATAATTATATATCCTTTGGTTTTATTTGTAGATTTGTAGGTACATTCTAATTATGACAAATGAGGGAAACCATGCAACCTCTATTTCTTTGGGTCTGGCTTACTTTGCTTAGTATAATTTTTTTCTGTCTTTTGTTTCTTTCTGAAGGAAGCAGTAAAATGCACTAGACACTATGTTGGAAATAACAATGCAACTTTCTGGGGGAGGAAATTCTGGAGGGGGAAAAGTAGATGACACTGACTGTAACCCCTCTGCACATCACCTTTACAATAAATTTTTTAAAGAAAAGAAGCCCTGTCCACAAGATCATGGTCCCTTAAACTGAAGCATCATGGTGCTGTTGCTCCAGTGTAGAGCTAGTGACTTTGGATATAAGGAGTTTTCAAATGAGCCATGGCAAGTGCTTGAAAACTGAGACATTCTTAAAATGAGAAATATACGAGAGTTTTCTTGAATCTGCTAAGAAGTTTGGCTATTCCTGCATAGGAATCCTGCATCCCCAACTATGCCTGTTCATTTATGACTGGTTCTCACTATTACCTCCCCCTGTGTATGTCAGCTGGAACATTTTCCTGACAGACAGTCCAGCTGTAACACTCCACTCCAGTTTCTAAACTCCAACATTCTTATCTTCCTATGTGATTTGAACTTACCAAACTCAGGCCTAAACATCACAAGTAAAGATAATAATTTGTCCATTCAATGGACAGTTCCACTGGTGACCTGCTATGGCACAACAGATAGGAGAACTCTCCAACTGCACACCCCCAGATTCAAGAACTTGTGCTAAAATGGATTTCAGTGCATCAGTTTGTACTTTACTGGATTGCTTTTATGAAAGGAGCAGTAACATATATACGTACATATATATTCATATATGTATATTACATATGATAGTGAAGAGGATGGGTTCCAATCTTCTTTTCATCAAAAAATGGTTCATTATCTTTGTCATTGTCCAACCCTTTGTTCCAATTCAACATTATCAGTTTATGAGTACAATGAATCTTAATCAGTATCACCCCTTCCATTGCTCTCCCCCATCTCTCCCAACTCCAATCGTCTTCTCACTTACCTAGTTCTATTTTCATATGGGTACATTGAATATTATGGCAGTATTCACCCATCCTTCCTCTCTCTATTTGTCTGTATACTCATCTCTATAATCAAGCACTAATAAATCTATTCCTCTGTAATTCACCCACTTTCTTGTGGATTTCATGAGGTCTCTGGACTGGCCTTTTAATTTTCTCATTTTATTATTTCTTCACTAGTCAAGAATGCAAAGGTGTGGTTGCTTTAACTGCAACTTTTTAACCTTTAGCAAATCATCTGAAGGTTCTTTTAAATAATTACTTTTAAAAAGTCCTACTCATGTTCAAGACCACATCACCCACCCACCCCTTCAAATTGTAAAAGAATGTCTGGGAGTATAAGTTCAGCATTTGTACATATTGAAACCTTGGCTCTTCCTTGGGAAAGCAACCTAACCTCTTTTCCCTCCTTTTCTTTATACTATGAAAGTGATAAATTTCTCAAATAAATGTTACAAAACACTTTGAATGTGCCTACCTCCATCACATATTCAATAAATGCTATTATTACCTCATAGAGTGATCATGAGAATAAATTTATTATGTGTTCAGTATAAAACATAAATAAAACAATTTGCAAATATGAACATGCTATTTATATGTAAAATATTTGCAATATTTCATGTTTCCTATAGTAATTAATTTTAATATCACAGATATTAAATGTTTAAGTCTTTTGTGGTTATCTTATCACGTACAAATTACTTTCTTTTTTTGGGGGGTGGGGTCTGGTCATGAGGCCTGAACTCTGGGCCTGGGCGCTGTCCCTCAGCTCTTCGGCTCAAGGCTAGTGCTCTACCACTTGAGCCACAGCGCCACTTCCGGCTTTTTTTTTTCTTTTTGCTTATGTGGTGCTGAGGAATCGAACCAAGGACCTCAGGCATGCAAGGCAAGCGCTCTACCACTGAGCCACCTTCGCAGCCCACAAATTACTTTCTTAATAATTAATTTCAAATTAATTGGAGTGGTATTTTTAAAGATCATGGCCAAAAGTAGTAATTCTAAAATGACTACTCACAATATAGCAGAATGACAAATTTTTTTAATTTCGTCTACACAGTAAGATTTAAAAGAATGGCAACAGTTCTGAATAATTCTTTTATTTTCTAAGTGTTGGACAGTGACCGAGAGATATTACAAATTCCACAAATGAAAGGAAGAAAACTGAGAGATGGAGGTAAGTTCAGGAATAGGTATACAAATATTAGTATAACATATGAACCCAAAGAAAAATATGAGATTTGTATATATATGTACTTACATATGTTATCTATTTTAATTAACTTAGATCTTGAATATGTTTTTAAAGCTTGCTATATGATTAATGTTAGTATGTGAATTAGCACAACTGTACTATTTAATTTGATGATATTTTAAAAAGTGTAATACTTTTTAGAACTAAAAACTACAACAGAGGGCATAACAGAAGTGGAAGATGGGAAATATTTGGGTTCCTCAATACAGGAGTGTTTCTTCAGATTAGATGGGAGAGAGGGGATGTTGATCTCAATCAAAATAATAATTATTTTCCAGGTTTCAGGAAGTGTATCTCGGTGGTAGGGAGCATTCAGTCTGAACCATTGTAAAATAAGGAGAGAGAGATAGTGAGAGAAGAGGAAGAGAGGTAGGAAAAAAGGGAGGGAGGAAGGGGAAGGAGAAAGGAAGGAAGGAAGAAAGAAAGGAAGGAAGGGAGTAGCCATAGTCTGAAAATTATTTCCACTATCAGGCTGGCATTGTGATTCAGTGCTATAGTACTGGTTGTCTAGCAAGTACAAAGCCTCTGAATTCCATACCTTCAAATACCAAAACTTATTTCCACTATTGAGTTATACTGGTTTCCTTAGGGGCATGTGCTAGAGATTGTTTACGCATTCAGCCAATTACAAGACCAATACTAGGAAAAGCATTCCAAGTTATCCCTAATTATTTGCAATACAATATGTACACTAGATTTAAGAGTTTCTCATAATAATGGCATTTTGATGATTTCTTAGTGAAGACTCTTCCCAAATATAAAGTTTGTTTTGTATACCACCAACTTGCAAAACACTGAAAATTCTCTTCTCATTTATCCCGATTTCAGGCTGCTCACCTGTGCTTGGCCCCTAAATGTTACGTGTTTGCTTTGCTCTATCTTTGAGGAATTCTACACCACTATGCCTGATTTTTTTCCCCTGACGCAAACAATTACACATGCACTTAGATGCTCTTGACAAATACATTAACACACATTTCAACTACTTTTGTTCGTTGTTTTATGATGGACACATGTTTGTGAAGCTATTTCAGTTGGTTATTTAAAAATATTAACAAATATGGAGGTGGTGGCATAACAGCTGGAAAAAGATACTAAACCCTCTTCAGTATCTGAATTCATGATATATGTATTAAAAATTTTTTAATCAATGTTAGTGTCTTGCTTTAAGTAACAAGGAAAGTACTCTTCCTTAACCACTACAAAATTACTGGGTTCCCAGTAGTTAAGAAAATAATCACAGTTTTTTTTTGTTGGTCGAAAAATAAAAAGAAAAGAATCACAACATTAGCAAGGTTAAAAGTCATCAAGTACTAATCGTTGCAAATGGGAAAAGTGACCTTAAAAGAGTTGAAATAGCAACTCTTACTCTTAAAAAAAAAAAAAAAGCAGTTAAAAAAAAAACAAAAACAAAGCTAGAACCCAGACAATGACAACAGACCAAAGTTCTTTACCTACTTTCCAAAGCCACTGTCGGTAGCTTTTTCTGTACCCTTAATACTTTGCACTAGCCCTGAAACACATTATTAAAAAAAAGTCTGGTTTGAGTTAAAAGAAGATTTAACAAAGAGATGAACTTCAAATGAGTCAGCAACTGAGACTCGCCCCTGGGGCTCCACCGTGGTCACTTGACAGCAGCACCTGAGACTGGTTCCCTGGGCTTTTTGTAAAGTTGAAGGAAGGGGATTGGTGAGTCCAGACCCTTCATGTTGCTTGGTTTCAGGTTCACAAGAAAGCAAACCATCAAGGGGATGTTCTGATGTATCCATGAACTGCAGCTAAGTCACTTAAGGGTCTTCTTAAAATAAAGCTCTGCTGGGTTTTCTCAGTATAGCATTCTAAAAGTTGACACAGCAAGATTGCTTCTCACCAGGTTCTATTTTTAAATCCCAGTTTTGTTTTTTGTAAAACATTCTTTAGCTTCCAGATTAAGTTTCTACGCCATATTTGGTGGGTCTTTCCATTTTGCCTGACTGTTTAGTGGTTATATACGGTCAAATAAAGCTTTTAGGAGGAAGGAAAGAGAGAGGAAAGGGGGAATGGAGGAAGAGAGAAGGAGGGAGGGAAAGAGGAGGAAGGAAGGAACAAATGAACGAAGGAAAGAAGGGAGGGAGAGAGGGAGGAAGGAAGGAAGGAAGGAAGGAAGAAAGGAAGGAAGGGAGGGAGGGAGGGAAGGAGAGAGGGAGGGAGGGAGGGAAGGAGGGAGGTAAAAGGATTGAGCAAAGAGGCAGCAATAAGAAGGGAGACGAGGAAGGAGGGAGGGAAAATATTAGCTAATAATATTTATTGTGTGTTATTAACTATATCAAGCAATATTTTAAGCACTTTCCTTATATTAATTAAAAAGTTTGCTTTTCCACAACTTAAGAACAAAGGCTGTATTACTGTTCAAATTCAAATGAAGAAACTTTGGCCTAGAAGGCTGAAAAAATTTGCTCAAAGCTGTGTAGCTAGTACACAGCAGAGATGGCTTATAACCTAGCATTCTATTTCCAACTAAGTTATTAATGTAAAAATGTTAAGAAAGATTTTGATTTTATAACTTTTTCCTTTTGTATTAATCAATTTGCATTATATCATCCAAACTCTCAATCATAAAGAAATATGCTAGAGGAAGAGGTCAGAAAATTTTAGATCTAATTCTGCTTTGCCATTTAGACATCCCTCTGAAAAATAATTATGAAACTTTTTGCACTTTCTATTTCTTCATTTAGGACCAGGTAAAATGTTAACAAAATTATAGTATCATGAGAATTACATATGATAAAATCTTTATTGTAGCACATAAAAGCCATACTCCATAAAGGGAAATTGACCAATATCAAAATGTTTAATCAGTTATTCTTAGCTTATTATTGTTATATGAAGTTGTATATAACTTTGTATAAAAAGTAATGAAATAGTTTCTGTGAGTGCCAGATATTATTATAATTGTCTTATTAGGCACCAATGTGTACATGTGCTATGTTGGGATCAATGTGAAAAGAAAGCCAAGTGATACATTAATATTCACCTGCTAACCAATCGCTTTCTTGAAAAACTTTACCTTCCTTGGCTGCCAGAACTTTGGCTCATCTTCTGTTTCCACACCCAGTCAAATCTTACCAGCATAGTTTCTTAACAACTCGGAGGCAAAGGGCTCTGAACATGCCCACAGGAATCCTGACTCATTTTCACTTTCACATCTTGGGCCTCTTTTTAGTGCTAAACCATCCAGCCACTACAAACTGGGCCCCAAAACTTGGGGTCATAGTAGATTTTCAGCTGTGCAACTGAACATTACTGCAGTGAGACAAAAAGGGCTGAAGAGAAGCACTAGTCAAAGTCTACGTGAGTCTTGGAAATGGCACATCATTCAAAGAGACCAGGCAGAAAAAAATCTAAGTGTGCAAATAGAAGTACCAATGTGGGAAAAGTATGGGAGAAAGAAGGTTTTTAAGTTAAGATTGAATGGCCTTCCTGGATCCTCAAGCCTTTTTATGTAGCTTAGGAACAGGAAAAAGTCACTCAACAGCCTCTCAAAACTGGTTTGAGCCAGTCCTGGCAAGCAGAAATGTGATAGATTCACCTCTAAATCTAAACCCAGCATTAAGGTGAAGGTCAACAATATATATATAGAATGACCTTTGGCATCCAGCCTGGAAAAAGCTGCATTTTTGTTGTTGGTCAAACCTACAGTTGTTCTGAAACTTCTTCATATGCCACTCATCTGCTTCTGTCTTATTGACTGAGCAGTTTCATATTGGACTTACGAGTTTGGTGAACCAAAGAAGTTCTGGCCGTGTGCTGTATTGCTTTATGATTTTAATAAGGAAAATAATAGTTACAGAGTCTACTGTTTACTAAGCACTATTCCAAATACCTTGAATTATATTATTTCCCACATTCTGCAAAGGAAATGCCTGGAGGGGAATCAAGAGCTGGGGGAAAATCTAAAAGTATCTTGGTACCCAAGTCTTTGCTTCTTAGACAAGAACCCAACTGAATTGTCTATGTTGGTCATAACTCAAAGTAATTTTCATTTCTACTCAAAACTGAAAAAGAAAAGAACCCAAGGTCAACAGACACGAATGTGATTTTATGTTTTAACACTTTTAGAAAAGTATTTTTTTTCTCTTGGAATCCATTTCCTCAGCTCAAAATGAGAATAATACCATCCTTTTATGGTCTTGACTTTGAAAATTAAAAGATATACCCAAGCCAAGTCTTTGTAAATTGTAAAGCTATAATCATTGAACATTATACAAATATATACTAAGTAACAGAGAAATATTTAGCATGAGGTTGATTAAGTCATTTTGACACAATTTATTTTAAGATTTTCCAACAATCTAAACCAAATAATTTAACTTTGGTGTGTCAATATTAGAGAGAAAGGCTGGCTGCCAGTGGCTCCTGCTTGTTAATCCTAGTTACTCAGAAGGCTGAGATCTTAGGATGATGGTTTAAAGCCAGCCCAGACATATAAATCTGAGAGATTCTTATATCCAACCAATCAGCAAAAAGCCAGAAATAGAGATGAGGCTCAAGTGGTAGAGCACTAGCCTTTAGCAACAAAGTTAAGTAAGAATCCAAAGGCTCAGAGTTCAAACCCCAGTACTGGCACAAAAATAGAAAAAGAGGGAAAGAATGGTAAAACTCAAAAGTAATTTTTCTACCATTTCAGACAAAGTTTGTATTCTTTCTAATGCACCAATGGTTCAGTGCTTTAGCACACACTTAAAAATATTGAAGTTGTTGAGGAGATCTTTTTTTATATGGATTACATCCACTGGCAATTACTGTATTAGAAAAGGAAACTAATGTCAGGTATTAGTGTCTCACACCTGCAATCATAGCTACTTAGGAGGCTAAGATCTGGAATTTTTGTTTCAGACTAGCCTAGCCAGAAAAGTCCAGAGAACTCCATCTCAGTGAAGGAAGCTGAGTATGGTGGGAAGTCCAGCTTCCTTCCATATCACCAAAGTTATGGAGAGAAGCAAAATATAGGAGTATTACATTCCAGGAGCATACCTGGGCAGAAAGCCAGACTGTAACCCAAAATTAACAACACAGCAAAAAATATCACCAAAAATTAAAAATAGCTGGAGCTATGTGTCTGTGGTACAACACCTGCCTAGCAAGGTGAAGAAGTATGAAGTGTTGAGTTCAAATGTTAGTACTGGAAAGAAAGAAAAAAAGAAAAGAAAAAATATTTACTTATTAGATGAGAAAGCAGAGTATTTAGCCTTTGCACATAATTATGAATATTCTCTTATACTGTATCTAAACCTATCAAGTGGTAATGTAAAATATGAAGCCATATCAATGAATCGAATTCTTTTTTTATGTTACAATCCATTGCTTTTCATTGCACTTTGAATGGATATTTATCAAATGCATGTTTTTGGTAACAGGCTACAAATTGATCATTTAGAAAATACTGGTTCACCAAGTCATCGGTTGTTGACTCCTGTTGACTCCTGTTGACCTCAGGCTTTCCAATGTGAATGTACTTCACTGTACAATATAGACTAGGTATATCCTACAAAATTAAAAATAGTGAGGGGAGGGGTGGGAAGGAGAGGGATGAGTGAGAATGTTGAAAACAGTGACATTCTTCACGATATATTGTATTTATAAACTGCCTTCTTAATTGGCAACTTCTTACCACAATGACTTAAAGATAATAGTAACAAAAGTTTTAAAAGACTACTTCATTAATACCAGAACTTGTGTCATTAAAAAAAAACACCTGTAATTATTAGAGCTATCAAGTGCAAAGTGGCAGGCCCCAAAATGTCAAAACCTTAGTTCTAATTGAATCTTTAATTTGGGCTTCAAAATTAATTACTTTTTAATTTATTTTCAAAGGGAGGGGAGGGCGGAGATGCCAGATTCCCAAGTTTTAGGATTGGCACTTCATATGTCTTTCGTCCTTTGATGTAAAAAAGTAGTTATATATGTTTGAAGCGGCTATTTCATTTCCCAAACCTAATTCTCTGTTTGTACCAACATGCCAACAGTTTGACACATTGCTTTTACACTAGTGTTGCAAATGTCAACACACTGAAGAGGGCAAATAACATCTTAGTTATAGTTTTAATAAAATAGTTTTAAATTTACCAGCACCTAAAAGATTCCTAAGAACCACCTGACCTCTGTGTACAATACTCATGTGATATAATTATCTCCTAAAGTGTTGAGTGAATTCCTTATTCTGTTGATTTTTAGGATTTCTTAAGTTTTCTTGGCTGCCAATGAATTTAGATGTGTAAAGTAGATATGGATTCTATTTAAACAAATGATATTCACAAGATATTGTTGGGTAAAAAGTATTTGTTATCATCGTATTTATATCATAAAATACATATGCATGTATATTAAATTATGCTTATATACCCTTAGTTTGTATATAGATATGTTAGATGTTTGTGCATAAACATCATTATTTGAAGGAAACTACATCCAACATTTTTTGTATTGGTATCAAGAAATAAAATGTTTCAGAATAATGTGAATAATACTTTCCTCCTTGTTATGACACAAATAATGTCATTAGCTGGGCGCCTGTGGCTCACGCCTGTAATCCTAGCTACTCAGGAGGCTGAGATCTGAGGATCAAATTTCTTTTTTTTTATTGTGAAAATACTGTACAGAGGGGTTACAATTACATGGGCAAGATAGTGAATACATTTCTTATCAAGCATTGTAGCCTCCTCCTTTGTTTACCCTTCCCATCCCTTCCCAGCCTCTCCCAGCCCCCCTACCTAATCCTCCTCCCTCACCAAAGTTGTAAAGTTCGTTTTGACATGACAACTTGTACTTCTCATTGTTGCAACAGGTCCACCTGTATCCTTATTTAAACGACTTGTTTTTCCCCTTCCCCTCCACAAATTATACCGACATCAAATACAGTGAAAGCAGGGGTTATACTGTGGGGGAAGGACATACAAAGCAACAAAGAAATAATCTTATAAATGCTTTAGAAACAAATGCATGAAAGAAAAAAATGTTTAAATACATATCTTAGGGTTCATTTTCCTAACATCACCTTATCTGACCTTTTCTGCTTGACTCATATATATATATATATATATATATATGTATATTAGATATTGCAAATAAGGGAAACCATGGGACCTATGTTTCTTTGGGCCTGACTTACTTCACTTAATATAATAATGAGACATCTGAACCTCCTTGAAAAAGAGTAGCAAGATAAACCCCAATCCAGTAGACGGAAAGAAATAATTAAAATTAAATCAGAATTAAATGAATTATAATCCAAAAAAAACTATAGAAAGAATCAACAAAACAAAGAATTGGTTCTTCGAAAAAATTAACAAAATTGACAGACCTTAGCAAATCTTATCAGAAAAAGAAGAGAACACACCCAAATAAATAAACTCAGAGATGAGAATGGAAACATCACCACAGAAACAACCAAGATTCAGAACATTATAAGGGAATACTTCTCAAAACTTTATGCTAATAAGTCTGAGGATCAAATTTCAAAGCTGGCCCAGACAGGAAAGTCCATTGAGACTCTTATCTCCAATTAAACACCAGAAAGCTGGAAGTGCGCTGTGGCTCAAGTGGTAGAGCACTCTTCTTGAGCTGAAGAGCTGAGGGACAGTGCTCAGGTCCAGAGTTCAAGCCCCATAACCAATTTTTAAAAATGCATTAAACATGGTGAGTGTAAATAGGCATAAGTAAGTATGTATATTCCTAACACTTTGGAAGCAGTCAGAAGGATCTTGAATTGGAGGCTAAATTCGGCTCTATAGGAAGATGCTGTCAAAGAAAGAAAGGAAGGAAGGGAAAAAATGGAAATAAAAAGGAATCAAGGAAGGAAGGGAGGGAGGGAGGGAAGGAGGGAGGGAAGGGAAGGGTAGAGGAAGGGAGGCTTATTTCTTAATAAGTCCCACACCACCTACAATGTGATAGTGATGACACTTCTGTACTTAAAAAATATTAGTGTTTCTTTTAAGGAAAAGTTGCTACTTTTATCATTTTCAAAAAACTTTTTCTATAGTATATAATGTATATTGTACGGTATACGTATAAAATTGTATGCAATGTGGAAATGTAAGTGTATTAAATGTTACTTTTCAAAATTTTTTAATTAGCTCTCAGTGGTTGTTCAAAGGAGGAACCATTTAACAAAGTGGTTTAATCAACATATCTTGATAAGTATTAGTTATAAATTTTGTATTATATTTTTGTATTTTTATTTTTTTATTGTGAAAATTCTGTACAGAGGGGTTACAATTACATGGGCAAGATAATGAGTACATTTCTTATCAAGCATTGCAGCCTCCTCCTTTGTTTATCCTTCACATCTCTTCCCATCCTCCCCCCACCCCCCACCCAATCCTCTCCGCTACACCAAAGTATGGTTACATGTAAATAATTGATATTTACATAGTTAGGTTATAGAAAATATACTATAAGATACACTATTTCAGGCACAGAATATAAAAATTGATGCTATCTATTATATATGTGTTTGTTTATTTTTCAAGTGACTACATGCTTATTATGAGAAAGAATGGCTTATTTTGAGAAAGAATGGCTTATTTACAGCACTTCTGACATGTAATGAAACATAATGGTGTTTATATAAGGCAGACACCAATGTGATATATCTTCTTGTCTTGGGAGCATTAAGTATAGTCCTTTTCCAAAACTGCTTCAAAATGGAAGACAAATGGAAGGAAGGAGGTGAGCAAGTGTATACTAGGTACAAAATGAACTATGTAACTTGTGGGTAAAGCCTGGAATGGGAAAATTCAAGGGAAAAAAAGGAAGGGGTGGAAATGACCAAGAAGCATTGTTCTCATAACACAACTTTTAGAATTGTAATCTCTTTGTACAACCACTCAATAATAACAATAAAACATGTAAGACATAAAAAAACACTTTTTCTATTTGGGGCATGGTACCTTAGTTGTTCTTATTAAAACTTTGCTTCAGCTCTCTTTAAAAGCACCACTCTTGCCTACACTGGACACATTTTTCAAGAGTTCAGGAGTATTGAAAAGCCTCTTTTTTGGTCCTGGCCTGTTCTAACTTGTCATGATTGAGAACCAGTCATTCTTCTGTCTCCCAAACCACATTATCCATCCATCATTACCTTTAGAGTTTTAGTCAGAGATTTCAAGAAGAGTCTTACAATGCTTTCAAGTTACTATGAACTTCATCCTCCTCATCACTGAAATTTCCCTGTTTTATATTGTTTAAGAATTTTTTTCATTATCTCATCAAATTATGTGTCAGTCTCCTTAAGGGAAACATCTGAGATCCGAGACTGGGTGTCAAAGAAGAACAAAAAAGAAAAATGCCAAGATGAGAGATATGATGGGAGATTATAACAATTATCATGCATGCTCAGTGTGGGGCTCTGACTTACCACAGCTTTGAGCTATGCTTACATGTTGTCAGGGATCCTTCAGTATTTGCCTGAACCATGTAATTATTTTGAATATTATTTAAAATGTCTTTCCAGAAGCAAGGAAACTTTCTGAGTGAGAGGATGAATGTCATCCATGGTGGGATCTCCACTTTGCCCTACACAATCATCTCCCATTTTACTACTTCAAGGTTTTATCTCTGACAAGTTAAAAACAAAAGAAATATAATGGAAGCAGTTTGTTTTTCAGTTTCCTTAAAAACACATTCAGTTTGATTATACTGAGTAAATAATGTACTTCTTTATTTCTTTTTAGTATTTGCTACTCCCTGAGCAGTTCTTAGATTTGCATGAAACATTCCTGTTATTGATATCCAAAAACAGCAAACCTCACACAATAAATCCTTTTAGATACTATACAGCACTGAACAATTTCTCATTGTATTCTTTAAACAGACTTACTTTGTTTTGTCAAATAGTGAAAAACAAGAAAAGTTTAGGTATTGCCTATAACAGAAGGAAAAAATATGTATCCTTCATTAAGTACAAAATGTTTTTTGTCAGTATTCCCTCTTTCAAGTTGTTTTATTTTTTCTGAAATCATTTACCTATTTCTAAGTTGTTAGTAACTTGGATATGTTTAGTATAGGCCTATTTGTTGCAATTTTAATTTCTGACAACAGAAAATACAAAGTTTTATAATATCCAGAAATAAAAAGTAATCTTATGATTCACATGGTGACAAATTAAGAGCATCATTTTAGAAGTATGTGTAGTGAGCTGTTAACTTGTGTCTTAGCAAGCTTCTAACTATCAGGCAATGACCACTTCAGTAGCTTCCAGATTCTCTTCTTGCCTCTAACCTTCTTCATTCAGTCTACTTTCCTCCCTTAGCCAGAGTAGACTTATTTTTTATTTTTGTACTTTTTTATTGTAAAAAGGCTGTACAGAGGGGTTACAGTTACATGAGCAAGGTAATGAGTACATTTCCTATTGAGCATTGTTGCCTCCTAATTGTTTTCCCCCTACCATCCCTTCCCTCCCTTACCTCCACAACTTCTCCATCCCCTCACCCCATCCCACCTCTCACCTCTCCACCTCCTGCCCCCACCGAAGTTGTAAAGTTCATTTTCTTTTTTTCTTTTTTTTTTTTTGTCAGTCATGGGGCTTGAACTCTGTGCCTGGGTGCTATCCCTCAGCTCAAGGCTGGTGCTCTACCACTTGAGCCACAGCACCACTTCCAGCTTTTTCTTTTTATGTGGTGCTGAGGAATCGAACCCAGGGCCTCATGCATGCAAGGCAAGCACTCTACCACTGAGCCACCTTCCCAGCCTGTAAAGTTCATTTTCAACATAGTGTCTTGTATATCTCATTGTTACAATGGGTCAAACTGTATCCTTATGTAAGTATTTTGTTTTTTTCCCTTCCTCTCCCCAAATTAGAGAAGTGTATGTACAAGATGCAGGGCACCAACATCAAATACAGTGAAAATAGAGATTATACCATGGGGGAGGAACATACAAAGCAAAAACAAAATCACATGGTACATTATAAACATGTTAGAAACAATAGCAAGAAAGAAAAAAGCTATTTGTGTCCCTATCTTGGGGTTCATTTCGCTTAATATCATCTTATATGGTCATATGTACATAGCTTTTGAGCTTTTCTGCTTGTCTTACAAATGTACTAGTTATTGCAAATAAGGGAAACCATGAGACCTATGTTTCTTTGGGCCTGGCTTGCTTCACTTAATATAATTTTTTCCAAGTCTTTCCATTTCCTAACAAATGGGGCAATATCATTCTTTCTGATGGAGGTATAGAATTCCATTGTGTATATATACCACATTTTTTTGATCCATTCATCTACTGAGGGACATCAGGGTTGGTTCCATATCTTAGCTATGGTAAGTAATGCTGCAATAAACATACTTGCTGGTAGCCTTAGTATGGCCTTGTTTTTGATCATTTGGATAAATGCCCAAAAGTTGGATTGCTGGGTTTTAGAGGAGCTCTATGTAGAGTCTTTTGAGGCCAAAATGGTTGAACAAAGTTCCACTCCCTCCAACAACGAATCCTCAAAGAAACAACTGCCCAATGAATAAGTTGGGCTAAAGACTTAAAGAGAAACTTCTCTGAAGAGGAAATAAGAATGGCCAATAGACACATGAAGAAATGCTCAACCTCTCTAGCCATAAAAGAAATGTGAATCAAAACAACATTGAGATTCCAGAGTAGATTTCTTAAAGCACTCATTTGATAACATCATTCATTCTTTCTCTTAATATCAAGAACAAAGTCTTTAATGTAATTTCAGGATTGTCTTCCTCTCTGGCCTCATTTGGCATCACTCCCCACAGTTACACAGCCTCCTCTCAGATTCTAGAAGGCCCCACAAACTCCTTTCTTTGAATTGTCCCTTTTCTATGTGTCTACCCACAAATTACACAGACAAAGCAGCACCCATCCACCTGCAGAGGGTCAGTTTGTCATTCATATCCCAGTGTTTCCTCAACAAGACATTCTCTAACTTTGGCCCTCAGTGGTCCTGCTACCTCCTTCACACCTTTATTCCTCAACACTTTTGGAGTGCTCATTTAATTACCTTTCTTCCACATTTGCCACCAAATTTTCTGAGGACAAGAGGTATCCTATCCTTTTGCTTTCCAAAAAAAGTAAATATATGCACATTGGATGATCAAAAGTACTTATGGAATGAATGAGAGACATTCATCACTAATATCAAGAAAAATAATATAGGTGAAAAATAGACCAAAATATAGGGAAATAAGCATCACTGTCACCTTATACATAGCACTTCTCTTTTTATTTTAAAAAAAATCCATATTTTAAAATCTATAGAATGCATTAAAAATGAAAATTTTAGGGGTTAGTAGTATAGCTTGGTGTTAGATGCTTGCCTATTATTCTTAAAAATTAAAGTTAAAAAATACATTTTATCATAAGCTATAAAAATACAAGGCATATGAATAAAACGAACATGCCAAGAAGAAAATAAGCTCAAGTAGCTCATCATATCCAAATAAAGTAAGGCTTCTTCATTTTAAAAAATGATTGTGTGTATGTGTGTGTGCCAGTACTGGTACTGGGGTTTGAACTCCAAGACTGTCCCAGAAATTTTATGCTCAAGGTGAGCACTCACCACTAGAGCCACAGCTTCACTTCTAGCTTGGGTTTTGTTTTTGTTTTTTGTGGGTTTTTGGTAGTTAATTGGAGATACAAGTCTCATGGAGACTTTTCTGCCCATGCTGACTTCAAACCACATTCTTCATATCTGTCTTCTGAATAGCTAAGGTTACAGATGTAAGCAACCAGCGCCCAGCTCAAGATGAATTCTTATGCAGCCAATTAAGTTGTACAGACTTTCATATAAGAATTAACAAAATACCAAAACACGGTTACATATTTAAATGCATTAGTCCCTTTTATTCCAGGATTAGATATCTTATTTGCTCAAAGTATCACAGATAATCCATCCTTGGTTATTCTTTTGTGATAGTAATTCTTAACCAAATTGACTAAATTAATCATCCTTGGTTAAAGAATGAACATGAAATGACTTTTGCTCCATAGTAATGCAACTGCCAAAACAAATTCATCAGATACTTGAATGTCTGACACTCTGATGCATTTTTTCTTGTACCTTCTTAAATTAATTTTACCTTTATTGCTCAAATATGCATTTTCTAGACATCGGATCACCTTTCTCATGAGCCGAGGACTCAATATTTGAGCTCAAATGGTTGGTGCCAATTATTTACATAAATTGTTTAAATATTACCTTTCAGTATAATCCATAATATTTTCCATCCCTGGTAGTAATATTTTTCTATATCAATGTATTAATGTTTATTTGAAAATATGATCTGAATTTGGTCAGGTTTCCACTGACCAACTTGTGTTGTTTCAATGTGTTAGCTGATTAGCACATGCTCAGTGAATAGATCCAGATCCTTCTTTCACTTTATAACCTGTTTCTTGGAAATTTTCTTTCAATGAATAATTTCCAGTTGCCCTTATTTATAAAGATACACAAGTCTACCCATTAGAAACCATTGTATCTTCTCCACCATAGATTTATCCCATTGGGATGAAACAAGAAGCCATAAGGTTATGTAAAGATGGTGAAAATTGTGTTGAGCAGGAATACCTGTGATTGGTTTATAAAGGTCAGTAGGGAGGACTCTGTGGTAATTATAATGGGTTACACTTTGTGATGTACATCCATTTTTTCAGGAACAGAAAAAACTTCTTCTAAGCTGTCCTAGTTACATAGAGAGCCACAAAAAATGTCAATAATTAGAATAGTAACCATCATCACAGGCACCAGTGGCTCATGCCTATAATCGTAGCTACTCAGAAGACTGAGATATGAGGATCATAGTTCAAAGCCACCCCAAGTAGGAAAGTCTATGAGATCTTATCTCTAAATAATGACAAAAAGCCAGAAGTGGAGCAGTGGCTCAAGTGGTATAGCACTAGCTTTGAGCAGAAAAGCTCAGGGACAGTTTTGAGGCCTTGAGTTCAAGCTCAAAACCAACACACACACACACACAAACAAATGTAACATCATCATCACCATCTCTCAAGGTCATTAGAGTTATAACATAAATGCTGATTATAAGTCCATCAGTTAAAGGTAAATCATTTTCTGCAATGCATTTTTTACTAAAGTGCAAACTATGGGTTGGATTGACTCTAATTAGAAACTAAGTTTCCTAGACAACTTTTTTCTGAGGCATATGTCAACATGTCCAAAGTATGTTGGCTTAGAGAAGAAAGGAAGATAGAGGAATATTAAAGAGCTAATATGGTTGAAATTTACAATGCTATTGAAGCAGCTAGTTTTCTGGGTGACAAGATTTCATCCCCCACCAAACAGGGCCAACTTTGATAAGCATAGGAAACAATGTTAAGAGTAATATTGGCGCAGAATATCAAGCAAGGAATTTTAATTTTAAATAAATTAATATTTTTATCATACTGCAGATATAGAACATGCATTTTACACTGTTCTTAATTGCCAGGATGGGGTAGGTGTAAGCCTGTATTTTTATGTGGTAGTGGCATTTGCTAACTGTTTGAGAATCTAAACTACTAGGTTTATTCTCTCAAATTCCTTACCATCTCATACCAACTATTCCAGTCCTGTTATGTGGACAGACTAGCCCTGTTTATACAGGCACGAAGCCACAATCACCAAATGAAAGTGCTTGTTAGTTTCATCTTGCCTGGGAAATAGCACCAAAACTGCATACCATCAAGAGAGTAGCAGATTAATTTTTCTGCCAGTAGTGTCTTCAGCAGGCAGAAAATACTTTTTTATATATCATGCATTACATGTCATACTACCGCATTTACAGCTTCTGGTAAAGCCGACTTTAGAGCAAATGGGAAAAAAATGTCGTAGGCAAAAGAACCTATCCATACGAAAGAAAATCAGACTCTGAATTTTCTGTAAAAACTACTGGTTTCTTGTTTAGTCCTTTCTTACATTGTGGTTCCATTTGTTTTCAAATGGAGAGAAGAAAGAGATTACTTGTTTTCCCCAAAGTAATGTAGCATATTGATGAATGTGACATAATTGAAATTTGAAGTTTAAATTTTGTTTTCTGCCTGCTTTGTCTCCATATATTACCCCCTGCTATTCTTGAAAGCAAACATGACCCTTCTGGGAAGCCACTAGCTGTGTTCTGAGACTTGCTACTTCTGTCCTGTGTACCATAGGTAAATGTTTTCTCTGTAGCCCAGGATATAATGAAGTTGTTTGCTCTTTTTCATATGTGAAAAAGGCACTGATGATCAAAGGATATAAAATTGAGGTCATGGTAATTAATATCAACTTGAACTGCCTATCACACCACGGATTTATCTCAAACATTTGAGTTGTTTCATCGCTAGCTTTTGACAGATAACTACAAAAAACTCAGTCCTTTGATCATATTGCCTTCACTAATCCTAGTGATAAGACCTAGTATTGGCACTTCATGCTAGAAATGAAGTTGACTGGTTTGCTTTTCAGATAAAAGAAATGATTTGCTATAGAGGAAGAAATCTTGCACATTTATTACACTTAGATTGGAAGGTTATTGAAACAATGTTTTTGCTTTTTGGAGTTTTAAAAGAAAATTAAATAAGTTAAAACCTCACAGGCAAGAATTGTAGAAATGTGATAGTGTTTACTAAACTTCAAAAACAGGTCATAATGCACAGACATACGTACAAAAAAAAGCAAGTATAATAAAAGGTCAGTATAATTTAAGTGGCAAGTGTAGAAAAGCTCACAGAAAACTTAACTTTGCAGTTTAAATCTTTTCATTATAAAGTACTACAAAGATAAAGAAGAAAGGTAAATGCTTAAATTGAATGTATGCAGTGAAATGAGATTTAGTGGTCTCAATAGACAATTAGAGAATTCTTTTTGTTTGGAAAAGTTAGAAAATAAAAATATTTTAAGAGCTTTCATAAGCTAATTAGGATATACATTATCTTATAGATCAAAAGCCACTGTAAAGATAGAAAGCCAACATAGAGGAGGGGTTGCCAAGTTATGGTAAAAATTGTGTATTACTGCCATTTTGCTACCCAACTAGTAAGAAAATGAAGTTCGCCTTAAAAGAGAAAAATGACTCAATTCATGGGCTTATGAACATGATATAAAATGAATATGACTTTAAATATTGTGACATTTAAATGTTACAACACACTTGTTGTGTTTTCCTCTCACCTAATAATACACATTGAGGACTCAGTTTGTTGTCCATATGCTTTGTTTGCCCTGTGGAGCCAAAACTAAACAGTAAGCCCTCTGCTTCTCTGTTTTACCATAACATTTGGGCAAGAGGTTTGGGTACATCTTCCTTGAAGAAAGCTGCTTTCCCTTGTATATCAGAAAAATCAGAGAGTTGACAATTGTTTTTAAAGTGCTCTTCAATAGTTTGGTCCAGGTTTATGTCCCATAAGGCAGGCTTTTCATTTTGGAGAAAACTGCCCTCTATTTCCTGCTTACTTTTTCAATGTTTGCTTGGCTCCTACAGCTGAGACCGTGGCTATGCGGACCTATAGATCTTTTTAAAAATATGGAATGCAGACCAAAATGTTGTCAGAGCTGAGAAGTTTAACATAATAAAGGAGAATCCAGAGGAAAGAGGCATATTAAATGCAATAAACAAAGGATTCACCCTCCACCATCCTAACAGGCTTTCCCTGAGGGACATAAGTAATAATTGCAGTATGGATGTCTACATTAAGAAAGTACCCCACAAAACTTTATTCCCAGAACCTCAATAAAGGAAGGGTAACATTCTGACCCAGTCTTTTCTCTGCAAAGTAGTCCTCAAACAAGTTTTCCCCATGGCAGGTTTACAGCACTCTTAAGCAATCATGTTTTCTTTTCTTTTCATGCTAAAAGACTTCACAAAAGAAAAAGTCTTTATCCAAAGGATCTTTGGACTTACTTTCATACTTTAGGAATTATCTTCATTTATTCTCTGTTATCTATATTTTCAACTTTTTGAAAATAAATTTGCTCCTTCTTGAACTGTAAATATGTTCATGACCTTTACAAAAAGAGAAAGGGGAAAAAAATGAAAACTTCTCCAGTAATCTTTCCCCATACCCTTTGTCTTGCAATGGGCTTTCTTCCTCCCTCTTTCTATTTTTCTTCATCTTTCCAAAGAGAGATGAGTCTTGCTATGGTCACTCCCTATTACCAATGTATTCAGCAATTTAACCGGGCCTTCATCTTCACTTCTTCACATCTTACTCATTGGTAACTTCCCATTATCAAATTCAAAAATAGCTTCCAGTTCATATCATTAGTGAACTTCTCATCAGCATCTGACACTGTCGAAAAGTCTGACTGCTCACTCTATTGGCTCTCCTCCTATACCACTCTTCTTCCTCATTGCTTTCCCTAGTTCTTCTCTTTTGCCAATTTTTAAAATATAACCATTCCCCAAGCCTCTGGCTTTATTCCTCACCTCTTCCATCTCAGTACAACAGTATAACAGTACAAATGGGTTGTCCTCTCATCTTAGATATGGACCCACATATCTAAACTGTTACCTAGATATTTCCACTTGGAAGAACTTTCCAAAGATACCCCAAACTCAGCAAGTGCCTTGCCAGCAAATTATCTTCTTTTCCAATTCTCCTCTTTTTTGTTGATATTCTATTTCAGTTGTTCTAAGGAAGGAAGGCTAGTAAATATGATAACGTATCCTGATTGTGATTGGTTTAAAACAGAAAAGAAAGTAGAGAATGGTTGCTATTGTATATAAATCATTCTTTTGAATTTAACAGTGATGAGAAAAGAATAAAGTCTTTAGGAAAGAACAGATAGGAGAAAAATCACTTTCTAGGGAAAGAAAAACCTAAGCAATTTTTCAGGCATAGGTGATTCACAAGGGAATAAAGACATGTAAATAAAAGGATATGAACTGAATCTTAACAACTATGAAGCTGACTACTAAAAGAAAATTGCAAGGTATTTTCTCCTTGCACCTATACTGTATACTCTGCATGTGATATTTGCAGCTCTATTGTATATTCTGCATTGTGTGACATTTGCTTCAATAAATTATATCTACTGTGAATATCATGCAGTGTCATAGCGAATACATAATAAACAGGTTTGAAGTGTTTATGTGAAATATTCACATTTATTTTGACATATGTAATTGGTGATAATTTATTTGATTAACCTAAATCAAGTATTCTTTTCCCTTTTGAAATTTCATATATTTATGAATTCCTAATAAGGATGTAGACTCCTTTCAATTCAGTCCATACACAGCTAGTATCTTTCAACTGAAATGCTAACTTTTAATAATAAACCCACATTCTGAAATGAGTGTGGCACTTCCCATCAACTTTTGCTGTTGCTTTTTTTTTTTTTTTGGTAGGTCATAGGGCTTGAATTCTGGGCCTGGGCACTGTCCCTCAGCTCTTCAGCTCAAGGCTAGCGCTATACCACTTGAGCCACATTGCCACTAACGGTTTTAGAGTGGATTTATTGGAGATAAGAGTCTCACAGACTTTCTTGCCTAGCTTGCTTTGAATGGCGATCCTCAGATCTCAGCCTCCTGAGTAGCAGGCATGAGCCTGGTTGCTATTGCTCTTTTGTTGTTAACTTACTGAAATTTCCACTGTAACACCTTCTATATATGTAGCCATGATATTGTTTTCCAGTATTGTTTCTAAATGCCATGATTTATATAATTCAAGTGAACAAGTCCACTTTTCCACTTTAATGGAGGATAGAGTGAAAGGAGGGGGTAGGAAAGAGAAGGTAGGAAGAAGACAGTGGAAGTCTTAGAAAACAAAGGTTACCAGGTAGGCTCCATGTTCTTAAGAAAACTACAAGAGAATAGTATTTGAAAAGTTATTAGCACTAACAAAAACAGCAAAATAAAATTTGATAATTCTCTTGCAGCTTAGAAAGAATTCAGAATAGTGTGGAAAAATGGGAGACCCTGGAGTTTAGGAATAGGCAGCTCTCCTAAGCTAAAAGCTTTGTACAGGAACAAGGCATTGTCAGCAAACCATAACTATTTCCTTTCTTTCTTCCCTCATTTCTCCCACCTTCATGTCCTCCCCACTAATTCTTTCCTTAGCTGCATTCAGTGTACAACATCTGTCATAAGCTGGTAATATACTAAGGCTGGGCAGAAAGAGGCCTAACCTTCCTGCCTTAGTTGAAATCCTCAGATCCAGTGTCTTGCCTGGAAGGTGGGAGGAGCACGGGAAGTGATTACCCTCCAGCTTCTCCTCCCACACAAGCCCTGCCCCCTCACACTTGGACAGTGGAGAGATTAGCTTTCTTCCTCCTTCTAGTTCAGTCCTTTGGCTAATATGCAGGGCCCCGCAGAAGCTATGGACTTGCGTTTTTGAGCTTGGCAAAGTGCATAGATAGAAGACAGGGCTTTCCGACTGGGAGGAGGGAGGAGAGCCGAAGATACCTGCTTGGGCTGGCTGATCTAAGCAGTCAAAGTGGGAGGCTGAGTGCTTGAAAGAGGACTATGCTCGCTCTAGAAATAAGCAGTAAGTGAGTGGCTATGTGGCTTAGAAAAGGATTAATGCCCCTGAGGTGATGGGGTAAACTAGAAAATATTGTTTAATTCTAGCGTGAAACTGTAAGACTGCTAGCTTTGTGTGGTTCTGTGTGCTGTTTAAACGGAAACTAAGAGCTTAAGTACAAAATCAGAGCTCGGATTGCTTCCTTCCACTCTTTGAAAATGCCAACTTGTTTCTAGAATAGTGGGTACATACCCTCTTTCTCTAACCCTACTTTCCAGGAAAATTGGCTAATAAATCAGAGAGGGAATTGGGATTCAGTTGGAGAGTTAGAATTCAATTCTGGTAGAAATTGCAATTTTGAGTTCTGTCCTGTGAGTGCTGACATTATTATATCTATTAGCAGTGATTGTCAGCAAAGTGTGGGGCAGGGCGTTAAAAAGGAAAAGTTAAGAATTTTCATGATAAGCAGCTAAGTCTATATGCAAGGGATTAAATTAAAATACTATATAATAAGTAATGGGTGGGTTTTAAAAAATTAAAATGGGTACAGCAGTTAGGGAGTAGAAGAGGGCATAGATAAAAAGAGAACATTCATTTCAATGACTGTGTGTGCTAGCCAAAGCATTTCACAATGTTTACAAAGTCAAGACAATGATTCAGGGATACTTCAATTATTGTTGTACATTATTAATACTGTTGCCGGGCAAGATCTGTGGTTCTCTGGTCAGCAAGTTCTGGCAATGAAGCCACTGCCGCATGTGCAAAGAATTCTGGGATGCCTGACAGTGAAATGGATGGAAGGGCTCACATTCCATCTCTACTTAATGTCCTTTTGTCCAGAAATCGGGTCATGCAAATGAGCTACTTGGTACGTATACAGATCAATTTTGGAAAGGCATTTCTAAATGTTTTGCATTAGAAGGTCTCTGGACAATATCTTATGGCCACCAGTGGACTAAAAGGGTACAGAAGCAAAGGGATAGGTAGGGAGTCAGCTTGACTGAAGCCAACTTTGTTTTGTTTTCCATCAATCCTGAAATGGAACCTGAAAGGAGGACAAGAATAATAGGGAGAAATACTGTGGCCATCTGTTCTCTTCTAAGTGGCTATATTCATTAATGTATGAATGAGAACTTGGATTTTATGCATCCTAACACTTGAAGATTATTATAATGAAAATACAAAAATAGGAGATATTTGTATATGGGGGGGATAATAAATCCAGTTTGAACTGTCATAAAGGAAAAACATGAAGAAAAACTATGCTCCCAGTGTAAAGATTTATATCATGGTCACTAAAAGGTGATCTAATGGGATGAGGAATATATTGTGGTGCAGTAAATTCAATTACTGGAAATATTTAAATTTTCTTAATTCTAGTTAATGCAATGAATATTTAAAGCAAGGATAAAAAGAAATCTGGCCATAGCTAACTATGTAGGGATTTTTATTTTCTATATGTTGCTAGTATAAAGAAGTAACATGACATTTCTAGTATTCCCGTCAGTTGTTGCATTGGAAGAATAAAGAAGAACTGACGGACTCAGACATATTACTGTTCTCCTGTAGAACAACTATAAAACGACTGTTATAATCTTTCTTTTCAACTTTGGAACTTACAATTACAGATTTTGCTGTGGGGAAAATAGAAAAGGAATGGACATTGGGAACAAAAATAACAGTAAAAAATGAATGAAGTGAATTTTTAAAGATGGTCTGTACTCTTCAACTGTTTTTAACTACCAAATTTTGAAATTGACTTTGTTAAAAAAAATTACTTGTTTTTTTCTAATATTTATAGTAATCTGATTTGTAAACAATATCAAAAATCTGAAGATTTGTTTTTGGAGTTGCATAGTACTTCTCCTTTTTGAGAAAAATGTCATTAAAACATTTTATATTTTAAGCATTAAGCCTACTATAATTTTAAATGAAGTTTCTATAATGAAAAGAAATGTGCCAAGACTCTTCAGGGAGTTACTTATGTATCTCAAGGTGTTTAAGAATTTTTTCTGGACTATTGAATAAAAGAGAATCATATGAATATTGAGAAAAGTAGAAAAGGCATAAATTAGAAAGACTAAGCAGAAAGTTGTAAATATAACTATGGGGCAGCAGTTAAAGAGTATTTGCTGTTATACATAAAAGAATAATGCATTGATGCCTTTTACTAGTGAAAGAGGCTATGTAAACTTTAAGAAATATTAAGTAAGAATTAAGATGTTAATGGAAAGAAACTAAATGATCATTTAAAATTATTCTTTCACAAGAAAAGTAAAGAACAAGGATATGGAAAACTAAGCAGTGATGAAGACCTGGAAATAATTGTTGATGAAAAGCAGGTAAGTGAACACTTACATACATTTTCTATTGTTACACTGTAGATTTTTGGCAAGAAACTCTTTATGTATTCATTGCTTCCTTGATAGCTGTGTTAGCCTATTTCACTGAGCCCTGTTGGTCAGTAGATTTTGAGGGCAGCTAAACCTCTTTATCTGATCCTTTGCCCTGATGACTTATGCATGAGAGTAATATATAGCTTCTGTAGGTAAGAATGATGAAAGATAAAGTTAGAGCATGGTTAGAAAATTTTGGGGAAATTAAAGGCTACATTTGACAAAAGCATAATGTGGTTGGAAAAAAGCACATTTAAATAAGAACAAAAAAGTGTAGTATTTTGAAAATTTTGAAGCATTACCATTAGTGTGTCTTAGAAAACAGTGACTATGATTCAGAGCAGGAGGATAAAAGGCTTTGAAAACTTGAGAAATTTAAACATACATTTTACCCAATTAAATTGTTAAAATTGTCTGAAGACAATTTAGAGATGAATTATAAAGCTAAAGAAGAAGCTATTTAATAGTCTGTAACACTGCCCTAATTTGAGAGACCTCTAGTTTGGATGCTTTATGGGCCCATAAGGTGAGATGAAAATTGCTTAATAGACCATAAACAATGACATAGTGAATAGTGGAAGGTATCCAGCAATGACACTGAATTGGCATTGGCCCTTAGCGTCTTTGTCAATTATCAAGGAGACAAGCTAACTACACATCTATTTAATGTACAAGTAATACCGAATCATAGGGCAATGTCAAATCAAATGTACAGACAGTGATAACTCAAAGGGATCTGAGCATATGAAGACATTAGAAAAAAGCTAGTATTTTACATACAGACAAGTAGAATTTGTACAATTTCTTAATCATGTAGTATAACAATTGCATTAAAGAAGTTTTTATCTTGCCAGCACCTGGGCTTGACCTCAGGCTCTTGAGCTTTCACTCCCTGGTACTCTACCACTTGAGCCACACTTCCAGTTCTGGCTTTTTGATGGAAAATTGGAGATAAGAGTCTAGAGGATTTGTCTGTCAGGTTGGCTTCCAACTAAGATTGTCAAATCTCAGCCTCAGGAGTAATTAAGATTAAAGGTGTGAGCCACCATGGCTTGGCTCAACTCATTGTGTTTAGTTTTTGACAAAAAGGGAAATGGCAGCTAGAAGGTAGAAGCCAGAAATAATTGACTTAGAGACCTGTTTGTTGAGGGCAATTGAGGCAATTGAAGTGGTATTCCAAACAAAGCCCCAAAGAATATACTGGCCTCACAGGAGTGGCCTCTAGACTTTTCTCACTTTTTCATCATTTTGTTGTTCCTGGTAAAGCCAGGTGGGGGTAGGAAGGGTTGCCCTTGGAGTTTTCTACTTAGTGCCAGATAGCCAGGCCAGTTAATAAGATGAGTGAGGTAGAGCACAAGTGCTCTGCTTGAGCTATTAACTATTATATTAACTATGTCAGATTATTTACCTGTGACAGGAAATTCACACTTCTCACTGATCCCCCTATAAATCAGGATTGTGACTAAAAGCAGGACCTACCTGGTGAATAAACTAGTAAAATACAACTAATTACATTTTGAGGATACAAATACATACACATTTCCCTATTAAAATAAAAAAGTTATTTATATTTCTCCTTTAACTATGTAGAAGGTAAAGTCTTTCTATTTTTCTTCTTTACTGTCTTCCTCCCCAATGCTGCTTGTGTTATGCTTGTGTTAGTGTTGTGAAATGATAATATTGTGTATTGAGATTTTACTGTTCTTTGTTTTCATGTAACTTTCAGAAAGTTTATGTTATTATTAAACACACTTTGTTAGTTGCTAAGAAATCTTAAAAGAAAAAGAAAGCCACCTTATCTTTTTCTTTAGAATATAGTACTTCATTATTGGGTCAAATGAGGGATCCCATAGGCGTGGAGTAGTCCTCTGCCTCTGTGATTATCCTGCTCCTTCTGAGGTGCTGTACAAGTTGGTACCATTTGGCAGTAGTCCAATGTTGTGGAGTCATTCATGTCAAAACATGCTTCAGAAGATGAATAATTATGAATATGAGCTGGCTTTGGTGCTTGTTGTTGGCAGGAAGGGTAGTCCTTCCTTGTTTAAGAGGCTTATTTGGGGTTGTGGTGTGAACAAATCCTAGGTTGAAATGATGGCAATGTTGATGCATAGAAATAGAATATGGGAGAAAATACTATAATCTTATAATACTATACAAAAAAACATTCCTAAGAGGCTAACAAGTTAAATCTATGTGTATATTGTGCAAAATATGTTTTATTACAGAAATAGACTATTGTTTCACTTTCCAGATAGGATGAAATTATGAATATGACACGTATAATTAAAATTAAAATCTAAAGCCTGAATTTGTCAAGAATCTTTATGATCAATCTGTATCTTTTCAGAAACACGGTAGAAATTTATTTGGATCTTTATATACTTATAAGTAGATTTTTTAAAGTAAGTGATACCAAAGGAAAATCTACAGAAGATAAAGAAAATGATTGGAGTGCTATGATGGCAGAAGTCAACCAGTCTCATTAAATTCATCACTCAGGCTGTCACTGTACAAAAGCTGTGCAAGCTATGCAGTTTCACCAGTCAGGTGCACTCTAACAGGAAGTCCATAGTCTTGCTTATATAAGCAAATTAATAATAAAAGTAGCACACAAGGGTTTGGTTTCTCCCTGGCTGTCCTCATTCAAAGGAGTAAAAGATCATTCTGTGTTTTTTTTTGACATGGAAAAAGTAAATTTTGTAAATATATAAGATTTAATTCTGGGTAGGGGGGAGGTAGGGAAGGGATGTGAAGGGTAAACAAAGGAGGAGGCTGCAATGCTTGATAAGAAATGTACGCATTATCCTGCCCATGTAATTGTAACCCCTCTGTACAGTATGTTCACAAAAAAATTAAAATAAATTAAAAAAAGATTTAATTTTTGAAAGGCAATGTTGTACTACCCTCTGAAATTTTAATGGCAAATTTTATTTGTAATACATATAAAATATCCCAGAAAATGAATGTTAGTGCCCTAAAGTACTAGGTGCCTATGACCCTCTCTTGTCTCTGTCTGTCTCTGTTTCTGTCTCTGTCTCTTCCCTCACATCTCTCTCTCTCTCACTCTCTCTGTCTCTGTCTCTCTCTCTCATACACATCATTTAAATATAAGATATAAGTACATCACTTTGGGACAGAATCTATATTCTCCACCTAAAATACCCCAGGGTTTTAAACTTCAAACATATGAAAATAATTGATAAGGATGTATTGAAAAGAAAATTTAATGCCCCTAAAATTCACACACTACAAAATTAATGTATCTATATATAATTAGTGAATACCATATTTGGCTTTCTAGAATAAGTATGAAAAGAGAAATCTTAACTATATAGTATCATATTCTTTCCTGACTTGAAAAGAGTCTGGTGATATGACTCAGTCATAGATCACTTGCCTAGCATGCATAAGGCCTTAGGTTC
Source organism: Dipodomys spectabilis (assembly GCF_019054845.1). NCBI lineage: Eukaryota > Metazoa > Chordata > Mammalia > Rodentia > Heteromyidae > Dipodomys > Dipodomys spectabilis. Next base: position 1,159,304 of record NW_024871183.1, read on the forward strand.
CATCCCTACCCAGCACTGAAAAATAAAAAGGTGAGAAAAGACTGAAGATGAAATGGCGTTTGTTCAGAAAATAAGTCTCATATAAACACAAATTCCCCTCTGAAATTACTGAAACATAAGGGATAGGAATGGGGAAATAGAAAATAAAGTACCTTTAGTAAGGAATTCACTACCTTGAATAAATAATGCATGATTTTTCTTTTTTCCCCCAGTAGTACTATTGTTTGAACTCAGCATCTTATGCTTATTAGGCATAGGGTTGGCCATGTCCCAAACTCTTTTTGCTCTGGTTTGTTTTTTAGATAGGTTCTCATATTTTTTGCCATGGCTATCTTGGGACTGCAAGCCTTCCACCTCCACATTTGAGTAGTTTGAATTATATGTCTGGCTTGTTTTTCAGATAGGGGCTCACTAACATTGGGCTGGCATCTCACTGTGATCCTCCTTTTTTAACTCCCAAATAACTGGGGTCATAAGTCTGTACTACAATATATGGCTCATTTTATTTTAAATTATTTTTAATTATATTTATTAGTTTTTATAGCTTACAATTAATGTTAATTGTATAAAAGGGTTTTTTAATTATTTTTTTCTAATTAGAATCAACACAGTTTATTCTATGCAGGACCTAAATTACTTTCTTTCTAAAATGTTTTCAAATTCCAAGTAGACTTGAAAAAAATATAATAAAGACTAAAATAAAATTATTGGATATTGTGATTATATGAAGGACAGCTTCCAGCTCTGTAGAAATGGTTTAACAAAAGGCTGGCATGAAACCACGAAGTTGGCGCTGCAGGTCACTTGGTGCAATAAGGTGAGGAAATGTCCAAGGTCAGACACTTACAAAGGGAACATGTAAACATGGGTCCAAGCAATTCACAAGCTTCAACTATTTCAGCTGGAGCATCCTATTGCAGGGGTTTCTGAGTCAGTGATCCAGGATGGGTCTCAGAATTTGCATTTCTGAGCACTTAGCCACGGCTGCTGGTTCTAGACTATACTCAGAGAAAGTAACTATTGCAGTTTTAAAGGGGGAAAATTGTGTGTGTGTGTGTGTGTGTGTGAGAGAGAGAGAGAGAGAGAGAGAGAGAGAGAGAGAGAGAGAGTGAGAGAGTGAGAGAGAGTGAGAGAGAGTGAGAGAGAGAGAGGTGATAAATTTGCCATCTTTCTGAGGCATTACCTGGAATCCTAAAATGTAGAACTTATAGGCACTCAGAATTATGATTCTGAAAACAAGAAAGTCACAGGCTTTTTACATAGCAAGGTGACTTTAAATACCCAAGTTAGCAGTTTGATAGATTCAAAATCAAAAAGTTTCCTTCTTTATAAAATAATGCTTCATTCATTAAATCTCTTGAGTTTATCATGTTTATAAACATGGTAATATTAAAAAGTGAAAAATATTTTTTATCTTAAAAAACATTTTATCTTAATAAAATCAACCATGTGTTTTATTTTAATTAGCTAGCCATCTCTATCCTATCTCCTTCCCCACATGCAATTTCTAGATATCTAGAAAGATGAATGGAGGTTCCTGGAGTCCCAGGTTAGGTACAAAGTATACAGATGCCAGCCCTCCAACCTGGCATTTGACCTGCTACTCTTCATCACTGCACATGTTACTGGAAAGTCATGCAACTATCCGAGTTATTGAGCCCAAGCCAGGGAACAATTCAGGCAAGGTGAGAAATATAGGGAAAGTGGTATTAAAGAAAGAATACACCTTCTAGACAACAAAAGTGGTTGTCTCTAGGATGAGCATAGTACCATTCGGAGTTTGAACAGTGAGGAATTCCTAAGCCCAGGTCCAGACCACTGGGTTGAGGTCACAGGTAAACAACAATCTAAGGAAGCTAGAGGAGGTTTACAGAATTGCAATGGATAAATCAAAGGGGGTCCAACTGCACCTCTGTGGTATGATTCATGGACCTGGAATTTGTTTTTGTAAAGTGAAAGGTATGTTCCAAGAATTGCTTGTTTTGGATCTTGGGCTTGAATAAAATCTTTCATTAATCCTTAGCTTGGTGAGGGACTCAGAACATCTATGACAACCTATGACCTTGATGTTAACAGAGGCTGGTCACTGAATCTCTCAGACCTTTTGACCTTGTCCTCCCATAGTCACCACTTATGTTTATCTTCTATCTGACATGTTTCTCTTTAAGTCTTGAAAGCCTTGAAGAATCTTCCATTTTATATTTCCTTTGCATAGTTCCATCACTCATGGCTAACTGCTGCCTACCACACAGAGTTCTTACTATCACCCCTGACTGGCCACTCTATAGAGATAGGTTAAGAAGCTATTTTGTCTTAGTGCTGTCTTACATAAAAGAATCCTCTAGATGGACACTGGTTCCTAGCAATTCAGGAGGCTGAGATCTGAGGATCACAGTTCAAAGCCAGTCACCCCAGGAAAGTCTGTGAGGCCCTTACCTCTAATTTAAAAAAGAATCCAGAATTAGAAAACTATTCTCTTTTCATTTAAATTTTAGGAGTACTTCTCCTTGTGCCTTAGCCTTTCATATGTCAAAAAATTAGGAAAATAACTTACAAGACAGAGAATTAGGGAACATGTTTTATTTGAGTACACACATGGCTACTCACTGGATATTTAACCTACAAAACATCATTAAGCTTTTCTCTACTGGTCATGAATTATTTTTCATATTTTTGCTAATTATGTCATTTTATAATTTTATCACAATCATATTATTATTGTATTTTACAATTTTCAAAATTCTTTCCATTTATTCATGTAGTCATGTTTATAATATATATATTCTTTTTGTTACAGTGCTGAGAGTTAGGCACAGATTCTTGTGTATTCTAGATAAATTTTCTACCACTGAACTATATCTCAGACGCCAAATAAATATTTTATTATGCAATAGATTTATTACTTGACATTTATTACATGTAAATAAATTAACATTATACAATGCAAATACACACATACAGATAAATGATAGAAAGAAAGATAATGTTAAAAAATTCAAAAGCAACAGGTAATGAATACATGATAAGAAATGTATTAATTACCTTGCTCATATAATTGTAACCCCTCTGTATTTTCACAATAAAAAACATTAAAAAATTAAAAAAAGAAATTAAAAACAAATTTGAAATTAAAACTACCCCCTTTTGCTTCAGCATTCATTCCTTTACATCTCTGACCTCTCCCACCCTTCAATTTAGACATTTATGTGATAGACAATATTTATGCACAAATGATGTTCTTATGTATAAACATGAATATATTCACACAAGGAAGTTAACTTGTTCACTTTTTTCTTTTAATATCATTGTCCTTATTCATGAAACATGTCTTCATTGTGTAAAGATTTAGCTGTTGTTAACAACTAATATTTGTTTCTCTGAAAGTCTTTATTGCCCCTTTATTCTTTAAAATCTTAACTATAAATCTTAGTGCATTTTTCCCATGGAGTTATATAATCTAGGTCAATATACAGCATATTTCTATAGTTCTAAAAGAAGCTCACTCTTGCACTCCTTGAGCCCTTTAGGGGTGATTTCTGTTCTGTCCTGTAATGTTCTGAAAGTTAAAGACAGAGAAACAAATATTTACATGCTGTAAAGTTATATTGCTTACAAATAATAAAGGATGTATAATATCATTGAATTGTTTCAATGAACATGTGTATGGAAAAATTTTTTTGCCAGTCCTAGGGTTTGAACTCAGCCTGGGCTGTGCTCAGGGTTAGCACTCTACCACTTGAACCACAACACCACTACCAGTTTTTCTGGTTATTTGGTACTGAGGAATTGAACCCAGAGCTTTGTGCATACTAGGCAAGCACTCTACCACTAAGTTGCCTTCCTAGGCAAGAATTTTTTAAATAAGTTTTTTATTGTGAAAATACTGTACATAGGAGTTACAATTACATGAGCAAGGTAATGAGTACAGTTCTTATCAAGGATTGTTGCCTCCTTCTTTTTTTTGCCCCTACCATCCCTTCCCTCCCACCTCCACAACTACACTCCTCCTTCCCTCCCCCCGCTACCCACCCCGGCTTCTGCCTAAATTGTAAAGTTTGTTTTCAACGTAGGGCCTTCTACATCTCATTGTTGCAATGGGTCAACCTGTATCCCTATTTAAACATTTTGTTTATTTCCCTCCCCTCTCCAATTTTTTTAAAATTTTATTAATATGTTTTTTATTGTGAAAATACCGGACAGAGGGGTTACAATTACATGAGCAAGATAATGAGTACATTTCTTATCAAGCATTGTTGCCTCCTCCTTAGTTTCCCCTTACCATCCCTGCCCTCCCAGCCACCCCCGCCAAAGTTGTAAAGTTCATTTTTCAACATAATGTCTCATTTACCCTAATGATCACAAACAAGACCATACTAAAGCTACCAGCACAATTATGTTTGTTGCAGCATTATTTACCATAGCTAAGATATAGAACCAAACCAGATACCCCTCAGTAGAGGGGATCAAGAAAATGTGGTATATATACAGAATGGAATTCTATGCCTCCATCAGAAAGAATGACATTGCCCCATTTGTTGCGAAATGGAAAGATTTGGAAAAAATTATATTAAGTGAAGTAAACCAGGCCCAAAGAAACATAGGTCCCATGGTTTCCCTTATTCGCAATAACTAGTATATGTCTGAAACAAGCAGAAACAGTCAGATAAGTTGATGTTAGGTGAAATCAACCCCAAGATAAGGACTCAAATGGTTTTTCTTTCTTGTTATTGTTTCCCATCCCCAAATTATATCAACATAAAATACAGTGAAAACTGGGGTTATACCATGGGGGAAAGACATACAAAGCAACAACAACAAAAAACACATGGTACCTTATAAATGCCTTAGAAACAATAGCAAGAAAGAAAAAGCCACTTGTGTTCCTATCTTGGGGTTCACCTCACTTAACTTCATCTTATCTGGTCATATGTATATAGCTTTTGACCTTTTCTACTTGTCCCAGACAAGTTATTGCAAGTAAGGGAAACCATGGGACCTATATTTCTTTGGGCCTGGCTTACTTCACTTAATATATTTTTTCCAAATCTTTCCATTTCCTAACAAATGGAGCAATGTCATTCTTTCTGATGGAGGCATAGAATTCCATTGTGTATATATACCACATTTTCTTGATCTGTTCATCTACTGAGGTGCATCTGTGTTGGTTCCATATCTTAGCTATGATAAATAATGCTGCAATCAACATAGTGCTGGTAGCTTTAGTATGGTCTTGTTTGTGATCATTTGGGCAAATGCCTAAAAGTGGGATTGCTGGGTCATAGGGGAGCTCTATGTGGAGTCTTTCGAGGAACCTCCAGACTACTTTCCAAAGTTGTTAAACAAGTTTACACTCCCGCCAACAATGCAGTAGGGTTCCCTTCTGGTCATATCTCCTCCAGCATCTATTGTTATTTTTTTATTGTGAAAATACCATACAGAGGGGTTACAATTACATGGGCAAGGTAATGAGTACATTCTGTTATTAGAGTTTTTTATTATAGCCATTTTAACTGGGGTGAGGTGGTATCTCAACGTCCATATATATCACCCTGCACCAGAATAAACTCTAAATGGATCAAAGACTTCACAGTCAAAGCAGACACCCTGAAAGCATTACAGGACGGAATAGGAGAAACCCTAGGTCTCCTTGGCACAGGCCAAAATTTTAATGGAGTCCCGAGAACTTTTTTTTAAAAATCCAGAAATGGAGCTATGGCTGAAGTGGTAGAGCGCTAGCTTGAAGGGAAACAAAAAAGCTCAGAGACAGTACTGAGGTCCTGAGTTCTAGCCTCAGGACCAACCAGCATACCCCCTCCCCAAACAAATGTACTAGGATTTATTGTAATGAGCCACCACTTATTTCTTGAACTCTCACAGGAATAAACTTTTTCCCCAAACACTTCCTTACCGTTTAACTGTTCCCTCTTGGCCCATGTAAAAGAAATATCTTGGTCCAGGCTAGTGCATCTAACATGAGAGCTAAAATTTAGGTGGTTGTTGACACCCACTTTTTTTTCCTCCCACAATCTGCTAAGAGAGTGTCTACTTAGCCTGAGAATGAAGAATAGAGACAGCATATTCATTTCTTAGCCTTAACATTTGAACATGTCTTTTAAAACTTGTAAGGGAACTTGAGCAGAAAGCAATGGATATTAGAACTATTGAGATATTTTTCTAAAGAGACAAAGTAGGACCATCTTCTGTGTTTCCAATAGCACAAAGTATTTGAGCAGGATTACAGTTCTGTCCTTGTTATCCTGTGGCAGTGGATCCTAAAAAGATATAAAGACCACCATGAAGTAAAAATGGAAGAGTAAGAAAAATATACTAATGGAAAAGATACCCAGTTTCCCTCAGGCACCAAGATAGCGTAGTCCTGCCACCATGATGCAAGTCGGTTACCATCTATGTAACTGACTTGCATCTCACTGCTTAATATATCCAGCATCATCTGGCCAGTGCTTTTTTTTTTTTTTACTTCATTTAAGTAATACAGATCCCATATACTTCTAAGACTTAAAAAGTATGAGGCTTGCCTTCTGGTATCATATGTAGTGTTCCCCTTAGTACCTTCTTGGAACTCATGCTTGATTAGCAAAAAGAAAACCCCACTCTAGGGCTTCAGAAAGGAGACTATCTATTCATCCTGGAGATCTTGAAGCAAGGAACTCTGTGACCTACAAAAGATGCAGCAGGTCACAACATTGTAATGCCCTGATTGCGCTCAGAGTAGATGTGGGTTCATTAGTGATTTCCTCATCAATAGAAATGGTGAAATTAGAAGGAGCCAAATTTATTTGCTCTCTGTCTGAACTCAGCATTGACATGAAGACTCATGATTATAGGCCAATCAATTACATCTTGTCTGCAAAGCTATTTATTATCAACAAATACTTTGTGAAGAAGGAGAAAGTTTTCCATTAGGTTATATAGAAAACTTAATGGAATAAACTTATTCTTAAGTATTCCCCATTTGTATTAAGGAATACAAAAATAATTGCAAAATACTGATACTGGAGAGAGAAATACCGCAGTAATGCAGACTATATTTCCTTTGTATTTTCTTTATAAATTCACAATGTAAATTCAAATTAGTTATGCTTAGCTTCACACATTTCAACTTGGAGTGGTGATTGCCCTAAGCATCACCTGCTAAGGAAACATGAAGGGCAAACCTAATATCTTAATTCTTGAATCATTTGACAGGTTACTAAAGTTTGACTTATTAGGCTAGACAATTCAGGAACTCACTCTTCTTAGACTAGCACAGAGAGATGCTAAGGAACTAAAGTAGAAATCCATCATCCTAGTTTCTAGTCTTGGCTTTGCCACTTACTAAGCAAAAGACTTTGGAATATAAGTTTCCTTTTCTTCATCTGTGAAATGGTAGAATACCATGTAGATCAAGTTATTGTCTGTCTGAGGCTCAAAAGAGGATACTTTCTCATAAGGCCTGCATCCCTACTTTGGTCAGATCTAAGAGTGGAATCCATGGCCACTGAAGTCATATCTGATATTCCTTCTCCAGTAATCTGTACTTCTTGTATGTGAATTCAAAATAGGGTTTGTGACATGACACCCTCACTTGGTTATTTCTACCAGTTTATACCTGAGCCTTCTGTACACCTGCTGCAGGACACTAGCAGATATTTCACTTAAGTGCATTTTCAATTGCCAGGTCCTCTGCCACACCATTTTTCAGCATTGTAAGGGTCCTTATAATCAGAAATCTGAGTGAGAAAAGGCTACATCCATATGATAATTTTATTACTTTGGTAAAGTTAACCAGCTTCTCTGAGCCTGAGAATGCTCTGGTATAGAATTAGGAAGTTATTGTCTATCCAAGGAAGTAGTTGGGAGTATAAATGTAAGCCAAATGCATGGTGGAAATAAACTCAAGCACTGAGCTGAGTGTGTAGTGGGGGTTAACGGTAATCCTCATATATTTATTAGTTATCACATCCTCTTGGGCATAGAGATAACTGAGGTACAATGGTTCTAAGCAGAAAAAAAATATTTTCTGGGGTCATAGCTGCACATGCCCATATGATAAGCCATAGGAAGAGAGGAATCAAGTGAGAACATTGATTCCTTGTGGCATGAGCTACCCCATTAGAGGGGACAGCTTCTACCTGTCCAGCTTGTTGGAAATAGGTGCAGAATCGCTACACATATTAATTTTTCAAGAATCATAATCTGCTGATTTTTAATGCTTACAATCTTAAGATTTTATATAGTGTGTAATTAAATACGATAGGTCTGTGAACAGCACACCATTTGGTGACCTTATGCTCATGAGCATAAAGCCAAGGGCGTAGGCAGCTTTCTACTCACTTCTTTTTATCTCCTACTTTATACTGGCCCTTGGATCCTAAAAAGGAAATAAAGACTAACATAAAATACAAAGTAATACCTCAAAGTATTAACAGTGAGCTTAGTTCTACCACTATCTAAGCATCTATCTGCTCACCTCTTCTGTTAACCTTCTGGTTTATATTTCTCACTTGAAAATGAACTGAACAAAGTTGCCAATTATAATAAGGGCAGTAAGGCACCCTGGCAGACAACCTTACGTCCTCTTTGAATTTCAAGTACTTTAAAAATAGAACCAGTAATTCTAAAATGTTAAAAATTCCAACTTGATAAAATGAGTAGGGGAGCAGGGAATGTAGAAGGTGTTTCTACCTCCTCAGGTCTGTCTTCTTGGTGCACTGATGAGTAGCAAGAAACCTCCACTCCCTCTACCAGCTAATTCTCTTCAATTTTCCAGAAGGTAATAAAACTCACAGGGTTCAAAAACTATAATCACAGAGATCATAAACTAGTTACCTTGTCCAGTTCAACAAATACAAGACATTCAATAATATATCATTATAAAATATACTAATTTTTATGTTTCTGACATGCAGTAAAAATGAAAAACTGGTATTTTCAAGTTGGAAAAAATGTATAGGTAGTAAGTCATTTCCAAGAGCCTCTAATTCTTGCTTCTTTTTATTGTTCCCCTCTAGGGTTTGAATTCATGACTTCTTGCCCTCTAGGCTAACACTCTATAAAGTAAACTGTGCTTTTAGCAGGTTATTTTGGACATGGAGTTTGGTGACCTATTCCACCATGGCTGCCATTGAACCAAAACTTTTCAATTCTCAGATTCCTGAGTAGCTAGGATTACAAGTGTAAACCACTGGCATCTGCCTATATTTTTCTTAACGTAATAGAGAAAAGTAGTGTTGAAAACCTTTTTAGTCAGTAGGAAAATAACTGCAACTTTTATTTTGTAAGTTGACATGTTGAATGTAAAAGTGGCATGGCATCTGAAAGTAAAAGACAGAGATGGTAGTACAGAGGTGGTGTAATACAACTTGAAAACAGACCTTTCACAGTGAAAGCTATGGTGCTTTTAATTCTTGTTAGGCTCATTTGATTCATATGAGAACTGCAGACATCAGAGTTGAATAAGATGATCTAAGTATTTTTAAAACTTTTTTTTAATTTTAATTTTTATTTTTTTGTGAGCATACTATACAGAGGGGTTACAATTACATGGGCAAGATAATGCGTACATTTCTTATCAAGCATTGCAGCCTCCTCCTTTGTTTACCCTTTTGCTCAGAAACCCATTCTCAACCATCTTGAATGGAGGAGGGGGTGGTGACACCATTACAGAAAACTTAGGTAGGCAAACAAGCTTTGTGTGATGGAAGGAGGCTTCCACCAAAAAGTTTAGTTGGTTCTCCATCATTTAAAATAAGTGAATGTCATAAGACCCTGGGTTTAATCCACTAACAAAAAATAGACAATCCAAGTGAGTTTCCATCACAGGCAATGTTAGAACTTAAGTCTAGGTTCATTCCTTCATCTACCCTTATAATTGCCTTCCTAAATGGCAATGCTACTTATCTTTCCTTCTAAAGTTAGAATACTAAGTAAGCTAGAGTATTCACTAGAGGAAAGCATGGAGTCAAGTTCATACCTATCTAGCTTATAGATTTTATCCCACAATACTATCAATCCCAAAGATTTCTATCGAAGAAGGTATTATATGAGGATATGAGGTCCTTCCTAGTTCTTTGACAAAGGTTCTTATTTCACCTTTCTTTATTTGGTCTTGTAATTGTGCTTTGTGTCTGTGTTCACTATTGTGACCACTATTGAATGTCAGAGCCCATCTATTCATCTGGAAGTCAGTTGCCAATGCTTCCTTTAATGAACCCACAAGTGAATTCACTATCAACTGAGTGGATCACTTTCCATTGCTATAAGGGATCTGAAATATTTATACCACAAATATTTATGTTACAACTCAAACTTTGATTAAATTAGCAAAGGAACGGGCTGACCATACTAAAATTACCTTTTCTCATTTTATCATTAGACTTCTGAGAGAGTTTGGAGAATGCACTTTCTTTTCTCTCCTGACTATGGGCCTAACTGCTTGTACTGTGCTCTTGCCCTGACCTTGTCATTTCTGCGGTTTTGCTTTTATTTCTCTCCCATCCAGACTTTGCAGTCACATCTTTTCTCTCTGCTCAGCATCATTCTCTGATCCCTGCTCTGGAATGTGTCTCTTATTCTGACACTGCATATATAAGGTTTGACAGAAACGCAGTTCTTGCAAACCTTCTTTTTTTAATGCTCCATTGCTTCTTTCTCTTTCTCCAAAAAACTCTGTATTTCTGTCATTTCCATTCTTAGTCATTAATTTTGCACATTGGTCTACCCCTAGGCAGAATCAATTCCACTTCCTTTCTATCTTGTGATCTTTTAAACACACACACACACACACACACACACACACACACACACACACACACACACACACAATGACCATTCATTAAAATTGTTACCTATTCCTCATCAGAGTATTTTTTTTTTTGCCAGATGATCTCATTCTTGAAATGACTATGTAACTTTCTAAGGAAATGGCAAGAGAGTATATCATCTTGGCTTTGTGCTGAATGATCTAAATAGAAACAAATCCATTCGTCACTTTTTTTCTAACATAATTATCTCATTTGTATAATTAGCAAATAATTAATGAATTTCTGTTGTAGAAAAACACTAATCAGAAAAGTCATTTTCTTTGAGTCAAGGGTTTTCCAATTATCTCTTCCCTATACTCCCAGCTTCTGTCTTTGAACTTTAAAATACATTCCTGAAGTATAATTTTTGTGAACCCTAGGGGTAGTACCAAGAAAAAAAATGAGTGTTGCTGCATCTGTTGATGATACATGACGGTGACGATGATGATGACTATGGTGATTGTATATATGTGTGTATATGTGTGTCTGTGTGTGCCAGTGTGTGCCAGTACTGGGGTATGAACTGAGAGACTGTGCTGTCCTTTAGCTCTTTTGCTCAAGGATGATGTTCTGCCATTTGAGCCACAACTCTATTCCTGGCTTTTTACTATTTCTTTGGAGATAAGAGTCTCAGAAACATTAATACCCAGCCTGGTTTCAAACCTCAACCCTCAGATCTCACCTTCATGAATAGCTAGGATTGCAGATGTGAGCCACCAGTGTCTTGCTTTCTTTTCTTTTTCTTTAGTCTTCAAGTAGTAAAAAACACATTTAACATATCAATTTATGAGTACCATGCTTCAATTTAACATGTCAATTTATGAATACATCTTGGTTAATGCCACACCTTCCATCATTCTGTGCCCCAAGGTGATAAGCTTTGTTAACCAAATTGTTACTATGTGATGAAATTGAAGCTCAAAGGCAGGATTAGATATTCATATAATTTTAAACTAAAATCTTGGAAATTATGGCTTTTTGAAGTGTCAGTCTGTTTTTCTTTAAATGAATGAGCAATTTTATTTTCTTTTGTACTCAAATTCCATAATTTAATAATAATAATTATTATTATTATCTTTATGTAGTTGTACAAAGGGGCTCCAATTCAACATGTCAGTTTCTAAATGCTATGTATTGTGATCAATATTATCCCTTCCATCATTCTCTCCTTTCTCTCCCAACTCCACTTCTGCCTTCAAGTTGCCTGCAAGTACTTAATTTTAAATCACAACCTTGGGAATAGGACTTTTATGAACAACAGTATCTTTGCCCTGTAGACTGCAACACGAGTTGGCTTGTTGGTGGTCACCCAAGATATGGAGAGAAGTGATGTTTCCATAATCCCAAATAAAATGCAGACTCTTCAGTCAGCACTTGAAGCTGTTCGTGGTTGCATAGCTCCTGACTATGCTGTCGGCCCTGCCTGATGCCACCTCAACACTGTGCTACACACCTACTGAATAGCTCAGATTTCTCCAGCTTGCTCCCCTTGATGCCACTGCTGTCAATTTCATTTCTGTTTGTGGATGTGTGAGTAGATAACATAGAGCACAGATTTGGTATATGTCCTAGCAATAAAAGGGTGTCAATGGGTGAAAGAAGGCACCTTGAAGAACCCAAACTGGTAAGAAAACTTGACTCTGTAGGTGAGAGGAGCCTTTAAAGTTTATCACTTTAGGAAATACGGGAAGGAAAAAGATAAACAAACAATAGAAGTTCTGTTCCTTAGAAAAATAGGGAATGAATAGAACATAAGAAGTCTGAACCCCTCTGTACAGTATGTTCTCAAATAAAATAAAATAAAATAAAATAAAAAAAAGAAGTCTGAGAAGCAACTATTTAGAGAAATTTGATATGCAAACAATTTATGTATTCGAGGATATCATTATGAGGGGAAATGTGTAGTTATACTTTGTATATTCATGCCTTCTCTAGTTCTTAAAAAGCATGGAGCTCAATTCTGACCTGCTCCCAATGTCCTCCTTCTCAGGCAATTGTGAGGGCAGAGTCTGCAGAGCCAGAGGAGAGGAGGCAGGGGGACCTTTAACTTCCAGTTTTCAGAAAAGAGAACTAGACAGGGAATCATACTTTTAGAAACTAGTTGCAAAAGAAACTATATAAACAAAATTATATTTTCTTTTATGTTTTGTATTATGAATTAATTTAAAATAACTTAAGGGAGAAAAGAAGAGATTGCTTTTGGAAAAAAAATAAGATTTTGATGGAAATCAACCTAAGTCATTCAGTTATTGTACACATACTTATATGTATAGATATAGAGATATATTTGGGAAGTGTTTGCTCAGTGCTAGGACACAGAGATGACATAGTCAGCTGTGTCTCTTAAAAGGCAGTGCTGCCTGATGAATGCACTGTCCGTGCATATGGACTGCCATGTTGCCTGGTGCTGCAGCAGAGCTGGAAGTGGGAACTTGGGGCAAACACTCAGGGCATTGAGATGCAGCATTTCTGCTTTCCTAGTCCAAATCCTGAAGGACTTACTTTCTTGTGCTTACCATGTTCTCAGGGAGGAACTTGGGCTTTCAAAGCAATTCCCAAAGATCTCCTCAAAGAATGACTCATTGTGTCAACATCACCTGGAACCTAATAGAAATTACTATTCTGATATCAGTGTTGTGCTTCACTCTTGTGATTTCAGCAAACAGAAGCAAGAAGATTCTAAATTAAGGCCAGTTGAAGCAAAGAGCTATACCATGTCTGAAACATAAAATTCAAATTAGGGCCAGGATATGGCTTAACATGGCAGAGCCTAGCATGTCAAGCATTTGAAAGTCCCTAATATAGAAGTTCAATTCCTGATTCATAAAGAAAAATAATCTAAACCACAGATTTCAAGATTTATTCCCAGAGGTCTATTTAAGCAAGTCTTACAGGGAATTCTATATACCATAGCTCTTGAGCAACACTGATTTAAATTATTCCAATTTTTAGTACCAAGACAGGATCATTTATTACTTATTAAAGAGACTAAGTTTTTATTGTAGGCTTACAAAAGGAATTAAATGCCTTAAATCCTTTATCTCAATGTCCTGAACTTTATAAATATTCCTGCCCAGTTTAATTTATGAAGAAAAACGTACAAAGAAATCAAGCTCATAACTCAAGATGTAACAGAAAATAAAAAGTTTTAAATAATAAAGAGGTAGGGGCTGGGAAGGTGGCTCAGTGGTAGAGTGATTGCCTTGAGCTAAAGAGCTGAGGGGCAGCACCCAGGCCCAGAGTTCAGGCCTCACGACTGGACCCAAAATAATAATAATAAGAGGTAAATAAAAGAGGTGATGGTTGCCAACCCATTCTTTGTCTTAAGCTTTCCTGATCTTAGATTATGGTTTATAAAGAGACTAATAACATACCTTTATATGGTATACATTTTATATTATACACTGTTTGAAAGGTAACTTCATGATGTAGGGTCTGCCTTCCCTATTTTACAGTCCACATGAAAGCATGGGGGTTGTACTAAGGGCTGCTACATTGCACAAGCTCAGGCCCAAATGTTAGGGGAACAGCCTGTGTAACAGTCCAAGTCAATCCTGGGTCAGGGTACTCCTAATTAGGAAACACCCTTTCATTATACTTCCCTAACTTATGGAAATGGGTTATACTCTTGATTCAGGTAGGAAGAATGTGCAAAATCTGAAAGATTTCCTGTTTGTAGAGAAAAGATACATATGATGAATAAATGCATAAATAAATTGAGATAGGTAAAATATATTCTTCCTTCCAGAAAAATTTTTATAGGATGGGGTATGTAGGGTGTGTGTGTGTGTGTGTGTGTGTGTGTGTGTGTGTGTGTGTGTGTCTGTGTCTGTGTCTGTGTCTGTGTCTGTGTCTGTGTCTGTGTCTGTGTCTGTGTAGCAGACAGAGAGGGAAAGAGAATGAGAGAATGCATAGCCATGAACATATACATCCAAAAGTTATTCTTCATAAAAGGGCATTTGCTCAGTCCTTGGATAAATGCCCAGCACCACCCAACTAGGTAGCCTGGAAGGTAACCAGGAACCAAGCATTGCATTTGAGTTGCATATATGTAGTTTCAAGTCTTGGATCTGGGGTGCTGTTCATAAGTTAAATCCTTCCAATGCACCTCTGTACCCACCACATTTGAAAATTTCCACACCTGGCACAAAAACAGAAAGCACATCACTTTCAGCATTTGTTGAGCAGCTTTCTGTCATGGGGTAGAGTGCTGTGCTCTGAAAATGTCACTTCACCAGCTACCCTACAGGGCCTGACCTTTATTCAGACTCAAGTGCCTGCTGAACTGTTCAGTAAGAGGGAGTTTATTATCCCAAGACTTGAACAGATCTCCAGGGTCTCTAGGTGCCCATCGAGAAAAGTTATCTGAATATATTCTTCTACCCCTTTGGGACTTCTTTCCACTCGGCTCTGCCCCTGGTGTCTCCTTCTGATTCTGTCTGTGAATTATACATTATATTGGGAGAATTTGCACAATGTAATCTTTCTATATGGCACTGTGCCTGTTGCATTGCTCCATAAGACTTCAGGATAAACCATATTTCATGCAGAAGTTTTAAGCAATCTGTTTCCTGAGGCTAGCCAGACCCAAACTACAAACATGGATTTGAATAAATTCAGTTTGCATGAATTTTAAAGTTTGCTAAGAAAGGAAATGAAATATTGTGAAAGCCCCAAATATCTTGGGAGATGATTTACTATAGTACCATGTTCATTGAGTAGCAGATGTATAAATTCACAAAGACACATTCAGATAAGATATATATATATATATATATATATATATATATGAAGAGAGAGAGAGAGAGAGAGAAAGAAAGAGAGAGAGACTTTAACAACCTAATATCGAAGTCTAAGCAACTTTTATGAAGTGGGTACAACTTAATGGGTTATATAATTAATCTCTATCACTGAAAGGCTATGGTAGAAATAATTGTGAGAGTAGTTTAGAATATGTAGTTTTATAAGCATCTTACATTCAAAATTTTCCTAATGTTCCAAAATGCAAAACTCTTAATACAGAACTAGGGATACAAGAGGTTGTTAAAGTATATGAGGTAGAGCTAAACTACAAGTGTGGATGCTGGGATTCAAGTTCCCTGACTCTGCCCATGACTTTTGTATATGACCTTGAACAAGCCTCTGAACCTTGACTCCCTATCAGCAAGAATTGTAATACTTCTGTCTCGTAAGAATTCTGGAAACATTTCTGGAAGAAAACTATAAAAATGAACATCTGAATCACTCAAGAGCATTACTTCCTGTGAATAAATCCAAGATGGTATCATATGCAAAGAAGTCACTAATGCCCTGGAGTTATGAATCACCTAAGCAGGAGTTAAAGAACAATCAAAAATGAAAACCTCTGTAGAAAAATGAATATATTAACATGATTACTTATATATCAGTAGTATGAGAGGGGACAAAAATATGTCTTGATTTAATGAATTTGTAAGTGATAGAATTACATGGAATTTCTATTGAGTAGTTATTGAAAGTACTCATGTTTTCCAACTGTCTCAAAAGACTATATTGTGATACATACTGCTAAAGAAATAACATTAGTTTTCTCATTACTCTTAATTTTTTGAATGAGCACTTCCCCTCCCCCATCCTTTAGAAAATCAGAAGTTATACTGAGGCTTCCAGACAATGTAGCAGTGAAGAAGTTACAGGTCAAAGTAAAAGTAATATACTACATTGATAAACAATCTTCCTTGATAAATTTTATTAATAGCAAAACTTTTTTAATTTTTTAAATGAAAAACATGTAGAATTCATAATACTGGCAGAATTAATGAGTCTCTCAAAACACAAAGAAACCCAATTAGCTTCAG
The DNA here is from genome assembly GCF_019054845.1 of Dipodomys spectabilis. Lineage (NCBI taxonomy): Eukaryota > Metazoa > Chordata > Mammalia > Rodentia > Heteromyidae > Dipodomys > Dipodomys spectabilis. The sequence goes on from NW_024871183.1 coordinate 1,175,943, forward strand.
CTAGGTGCCCAAGAAAAGAACTTTCTCTCACAAAGTATGCTAACATGTAGGAACCCTCTGTAGAATTTGACAGGGAATTAGAGCTCTATCAGTAAGCTGTCTTTGCAACAATTATTGCAAGCTATCCCTAGGTCAAAGGTAGTACAATAAGTTCTTTTTATTCCTTACTTAGAAATCTACTTCTGTGACATCACAAGGAGGCTCTACTTAGCTTTCGCCAAACTCCTTTCTTATCAGAAAGAGCAAAATAATCCAGAAAAAAAAGAAGAGAAAAAAATAACTAGGGTAAGGCCAGTACAAAGACAAGAGTCAGGGAAACCAAGTCAGGGAAATTAAATGGACATGTTCTGCAGAGGTTACTTTAACTACTTTAACTACTGTAGGTGAGATTATGGAACTGAGTGGACCAACCTAATAATCATTTGTTAGGGCAAACTGGTGGCTCAGTCTTGTGATCCTAGCTACTCAGGAAGCTGAGATCTGAGGATTCAAGCTCCAAGCCAGCCAGGATAGAAAAACCCATGAGGTGTGGCTCAAGTGTTAAGTGACAGCCTTGAGCAAAAAAAAAAAAAAATCTAAGGAACAGTACCCAGGCCCTAAGTTCAAGCCCTAGTATGCACACAAAAATATGTCAGCTTGCTGGGCACTAGGGACTTACCCCTGTAATCCTAGCTACTAAGGAGCTGAGATCTGAGGATGACAGTTCAAAGCTAGCCCAGGCAGAAAAGTACCCGTGAGATTCTTATCCTCAATTAACCACTCAAACCCCAGAAGTAGCACTGTGGCTCAAAGTGGTAAAATGCTAGCCTTGAGCAAAAGAGCTTAAGAACAGTGCTCAGGCCCTGAGCTCAAGTCCATACAAAATAACAATAATAACAAAACAGCTTTTCCAATCAAACAGACTCTGAACACCTACTGTATCCCATACAACCACTTGGAAGATATGTCACTATTATTATTATGCCATGTTTTCACGGAAGAGGAAATCTCAGAAGGGTTGAACATCTGAGAAGAGCTACTAACTAACAAAGCAGCAAAAAGTGAAAACAGAGCCTATTTGCCTCCAAAACAATTTCATCCCCTGCCACCTTCCCACAAGCTACCAAGAAAGCTGAACTTAACTGCATTTTGCTCAAAGATACAGTCACTACAATGCCTGGCATCCATGGACTTTAAAGGAAAAAAGTCCTTCTTCAAGTTAAAAACAAGTCACAGAAAGCAAGGAGAAAAATGGGATTGGGTCAAAGCATTTCTTGCCACTTGCCAACCCACTTGGTGACTCTGGAAGAAGCTGAGGTCTGAATTATGAACTAGAGCCAGCAGAGGATTCCCAGGAAACATAAGACACAAATTAATGTGAAGAATGCACTGTACTCTGCCCTACTTTGCACACAAATATGCCTATATTTTACTCATAATTGGGCAAAAGATAAATTGTACTAGAAAATTCAAAAGGGTTTGTCTTGCCAGGCTGTTCTTCCATTTTAAGAGGCCCTAAGTGCTTTTATTCATAGCAATTCCTGGTTTGCTATTGTAGAAAAAACAAGATGTAATCTTTTACTGTTAAATGATCGCAAAATTTGATTAAATAATATAAACATATTTGATTACATCTGCATATAAATAGATTGAATGACATCAGCAATAGAATTTTATTTACTTTATTTTTTATGTTTTTATTATTTTTTGCCAGTACTGGGGCTTGAATTCATGGCTTTGCAGTCTGGTTTGGCTTCTTAATACTTTTTCACTCAAAGCTACCATTTGATGGTTTGGTTTTGTTTTGTTTTGCTAGTTAATTGGAAAGAAGAGTCTATTGGATTTGTCTACCCAGGCTGGCTTCAACCTTTGATCCTCAGCTTCATGAGTAGCTAAGATTTATAGGCCTGAGCAGATAAATGGTTAGTACCCAGCTTAGAATTTGGATTTTTAAATGAAAGTAACAACTCATAGTAATTTAAGCCATATGTTTTCTTGTTTTTCATTATTATCTTCACCATTGTCATCATCTATGTTATATCACAATGGACCATATGGATGAACATTGATCCTACTCTTAAGGAGTTTCTACTCATTTGTATAGTTAATGCCTAAACAGGTTAACTTAAACAAGTCAGCAGTTTATTTCTGTATCACATGAATGGAATCTGGTGTTACGTCGTACAGGCTGATACGGAGCTCTCCAAAATTATCAAGAAGGTGAGCCTCTCCCAGTTTTTCTATCTGATCTGTCTCAGAAGAAGCTCTAGTAGTTGTTTTACAAAATAGATGCAGAATGATCTCTTCCCAGTTTCATCTACCCTGAGTGATGCTGTACATAAGTTCCAGAAAATCAGAGCCTCTGGAGCTACTGCATAAGGAAGCTAAGTTAAAGGACAACTGGCTAAATAATGATAGTGAGGAAAGTCTGAGAGGAAGTTAGTAAGTGTCCTTATACAGAAAACATGAGAAAGACATTGGGGCAAAGCATATGTTGGAGATAATGCTATTGGCAAATGATATCAAATTGTGCAGAAACTAGTCCTATTGGCTTTTCCTTATTTTAGATATGTACAAGTGAGTCTTATTTCTTTGTCTCAACTAAGTGTATAAGACTATTAGAATAGATTATTACAGTTTCCCTAAAAAGAACCCTCCCTGTACCCATTTGGAGGTCTGTGGTTTTGTAAGGCCAAATTGCTTTTAAAAAAATCTAAAAAATGTGTAACAGATGCTTATTTTCTTTTGTTGTTGAATGAAGAAACTTAATTTTGATTATTTGGGAGGGTAGCAAGTAGGTTGAGTTTACTAGTTTCCTATTCCATTATCTGTCTTCTTAGTAATAAGCGTTTTAGAGAGCAGTATTTACCATACATCCCGGGGGGGCATTTCCTCTCCATTATCTGGTTTTTACCCTTGGACTTTATTCTGGGAAATGAACATAAATGAAAGGGTTCAAAAATTCAAAAGAGGAGTAGGTGTTTTTTTCCTGGCCTTTTTCTCTGCTGCCTAGAACTCAAAAATGATAGTTCTTGAAGTGTCCTTCAGTCATCATTTCAAAGTTGTGTCAGCAACCTCTTACGAAGGCTGAAGGTTCTGGTATGAAGGCTGACAAGTGTTATGTGAGGTGTCATGGCCTCAGTCAAGATGAGGATAAAGTTCCAATGCAACTTCATGGAGCCCATTTGAGCAGATTGGTCTAACACCACCAGCCCTTGTAAGTGAAATTATAAAGTCAGAACCTAGTACTCTCTGGTTCATAGATTTTAAATAGGAGCTCATCCCTTTAGTGACTTATCTATGACCTCAAGAAGATTTCAGGTGCCACTTTGTTTGGTGAATGAGGCTTCTGACTTTTCTTACCTTTGAGGGTTAGGTTGATCTCACTTTGTATGAGAAAGGTAGCGGCTTGTTTGCATTTGGAAACAAAATATTCCCAGCTGTGTATAGCAGTCCACTGTTGACACAGGTGGCTTTTTGTGTTGTTTTACAAGATATTTTACATAAAAGGAATACTTGGAACTACAGATTAACTCAAAGGCAGGGCACTTTCCTAACATGTGAGAGTCTCTTGCTCAGAAACCACCAAAATAATATTTTAGGGTTGCAGTTGGTTGGTAATTTTTTAAAGAGGAAGCAATTTCTGGTGTATACATATTACGGAATACTATGTACAACTTCAAATTATGCTGACAGAATTTATACTGACAAACAACAATGCTTATAACACACTATGAAGAAAACAAAAACAGGCCAAAAATTTGGAAAGCTCCAACTGTGTTAAAACATGCTTGGAAAACCTTAAGAAAATATTCTGAAACATTAACCATGACTATCTCTGGGTGTTGGAATAATAAATGATTTTGAAAACTATTTTTCTATTCTTTCATTTGTGTATTTTCCTTTCATCAATCCTCCCAAACACAGTTTTGAAAAATAAAATGTAATACTAACTAAAAGTAAAACATGATGAAAAAGGCCCATACAATCAGACTAGAAATACTGCAGTTCCAAACATTGGCTACAAATAGAGCCGTGCATTTCATCTAAATAGAAGAGATACGATGGAATTATAACCAGGAAAGCTAGTCATCGGATTTGCTTACTGCTGATGTGGCCTTTAATGAAATACTATTAAAGTCTTTTTCCATGCATGTATAGATTGCTTGTGTTTAAAATCAACATCAGCAAAAATGCTCTAAAAAACTTCCAGTTGCCAGTTTTTCTTATTGTGTTAAAACTGAGTTTTAACAATGATCATTAATAGCGTTGGAGGCTGCAGATTAATGGAGTCCAAGGCTTCCACAGAAAGAAAATCTGAGGTAGGCAAATTTTTGTTTAGTACTTTGGTTTTTTTTAAAGCAGCTTGTGAAGATCAGACATTGGAAAAACTGAAGAAATATGCAATATACACACCCATGCTAAAAGTGATGGTATCATTTATAATTTTATAGAATAAAACTGGTAGCTCCTGCAGGGAGGAAATTCTGCTGAGGTCTAACTTTCTCCTTGGCTTTGCACATCTGATTGTGCATTCTCCCATGCTGCATTTCTATTTGTCTTCCCATTCATCTTCTCTAGTCAGATGACAACTGTCAGTATTCATTCCCAAGTTCTCATTTCCCCACAAAATTCCACACCTTGCTAACCAGAGTCAAACAGGAGAGAAAGGAAACCAAGCTGCTTTGGACAGACACTTTATACATAAAGACCTGCAATTTTTTTTCTTTTTTTATATTGCCAAGGTGATGTACAGAGGGTTACATAAGTAAGGTAGTAAGTACATTTCTTGTCAAACTTGTTACCCCTTCCCTCATTTTTCTCCTACTTTCCCTCCCTCCCATACCTCCACCCCCAAGTTGTATAGTACCTGGATTATTCTCCTGACTTCCTAGATGTGATTATGGACAAGTTCCTTAGCTGTCCTAAAGCTCTTTTGTTCATTGGAAATAAGCAAAATAATCATATCAGCCTCTATAGTTGATGTAAAGATTTGAAGTAATATATCCTTGAAACAATAATGGATATGAAATTAATGGTAATTATCAATATAATAATTTCTATTATACTATAAAATATGGGTATTATTCAGTGATAACTATAATAATTATTTTTCCAATATTTTAAGTTTATGAACCTGATTAAATCCTTTTGTGTTACTTTTCCATGTGTAGTTATTTCTATCCTGCTTTTAATAAATGGTAATGAACTTCACAAAGGCCATTACTTGGTTCTCAGATCCCTCAAATGAAGGATCTGCCATGTCTGTTCTGTTTATTATTTGAAAATTACCCAAGTAGGAGGGTCCAAGTCTTACAGTCTATGAAACCCCATGCAGCTAGACCACTCAATACATACCCACTGTTACTGCCATTGGCTACAGAGTTAATAATACACATTAAATATGGCTCATTGATTCTTCGCTTTCTGTCAGTGCAAAAATTCATGCATATTGCAGTTCTTTTTAACACTGTTGAGAGGTACGAGCTTGATGTTCAGGAGACCTGGAACTGAGAAATGCTGAGTGCGTTAATGTGAAGCTTTCCTGGCGTGCAATTGTCTGCTGTATTGATGGGAAAGCCTCCAGTTTCTGGATTCACGGTCAGATATACCAAAGCCCCGTTACTGACTCCACTCAGAGTTAAAAGTGCATGCATGCTTTATTGGTTGCTTTTTCTTCCTCTTCTTATGTTTTCATTCTCACTTCTTTCCTGATTTCGTCAGAGATGGTCCCTCCGTTTCTGATAGTTTCTTCATTTGATCTTCAGTAAACACAGAATTTTACCTGGGAGACTGAAATTTGCTGTTGTCTAGTGAACTTAGGTTTCTTAACTCTTTGATCTGTAACTTTGCCTCTTTGTTTCACTTACTGTTTGTAGCAGCCTTGGAAAGGAGGTAGATTCAGCCTGTCTATGGCAAGTTGAGTCATTCTGATTTTAAAATCACTTCCTGCTTCTACTCTCCATGGATCACTAAATCAGAATCTTGGATGGTGGGGATCACACAGAAGAGTGAAACTGGCTAAGTGCAAAGCAAGAAAAAGGCAGCAGCAAATAAAGGATGAATACTCCTCGTACATTAAGATTAAAAAAAAAATCTAGTGGCTCACACCTGTAATCCTGGCTACTTAGGAAGCTATGATCTGAGGATTGAGGTTTGTTCAAAGCCAGATAAGTCTGTCAGACTCTTAACCTCTAATTAACCAACAATAAGCCAGAAGTAGAGCTGTGGCTCAAGGGATAGAATGCTAGCCTTGAGGGAAAAGACAGTATCTGGGCCCTGAGTTCAAGCCCAAGTTCCAGCACACACACACACACACACACACACACACACACACACACACACACCACACACATATACACATCCGAAAACTTTCCATACAGTAGGTCAACTTAACACATCTATCTAAACCTAGCATTTGACTTCAGGGCCACCAACTTTTAGCCCTTTTGTGGCCAACTTTGAGAAACAGCAGTCATGCATTTTCCTGCAACTATATACAAAAAGTAAAACATGCTGTGTAAACTTGAGTGTTAATAACTGAAGCTAAAGCAATCTTGGGGTGGCAAAGGCCTCAGAGTTGAGGCCTCAGAGCTGCAGCACTCCAAAAGAAAATTTTCTTCCCAGGAATGAAGTCAAACTTGTGTAAGACAGAGAGAGAGAGAGAGAGAGAGAGAGAGAGAGAGAGAGAGAGAGAGAGAGATTTCTTTTGTCAGTTATGGGGCTTGAGCTCAGAACCTGGGTACTGTCCCTGAGCTTTTTCACTCAAGGCTAGCATTCTCCCACTTTAAGCCACAGCACCACTTCCAGTTTTCTAGTGGTTAATTGGAGATAAGTGTCAAGGACTTTTCTGCCTGGGCTATCTTTGAACTGAGATCCTCAGATCTCAGCCTCCTGAGTAGCTAGGATTACAGGTATGAGCCACCAGTGTCCAGCTGTTTGGTTTTTTTGTTTGTTTATTTGTTTAAGCATCTGGTGGGTGCTTTGCCCTGTGTTGGACCCTTTGGAGCTATCCAGATGCAGAATGCTCACAGGGACTGCATTCTTATGAGATAGCCTGGCATTATGCCAGGAAGATTATCCACATTGCTGTTTCATCACAGCAGCCTTAAGAGTAGTTGCCATTAACCTCAGTTAAAAGATAAAGACTGGCCAAATGCTGATGGCTCACTCCTGTAATCCTGGCTACTCAGGAAGCTGAGATCTGAGAATCCAGGTTTGAAGCCACCCAGGCAGGAAAGTCCCTTATACTCTTATCTCCAATTAGCCATTAAGAAAGCCAGAAGTGGAGCTGTGACTCAAGTGATAGAGTTCCAGTCTTGAGAATTTTTTTTAAAGACTCCACATAGAGCTCCCCTATGACCCAACAATCCCACTTTTGGGCATTTACCCAAATGACCACAAAGAAGACCATACTAAAACTACCAGCACAACTATGTTTATTGCAGCATTATTTACCATAGCTAAGATATGGAACCAACCCAGATGTCCCTCAGTAGATGAATGGATCAAGAAAATGTGGTATATATACACAATGGAATTCTATGCCTCCATCAGAAAGAATGACATTGCCCCATTTGTTAGGAAATGGAAAGACTTGGAAAAAATTATATTAAGTGAAGTAAGCCAGGCCCAAAGAAACATAGGTCCCATGCTTTCCTTATTTGCAATAACTAGTATATGTCTGGGACAAGTAGAAAAGGTCAGATAAGATGATGTTAGGTGATGAACCCCAAGATAAGGACACAAGTGGTTTTTTCTTTCTTGCTATTGTTTCTAACATATTTATAAGGTGATTTTTTTGTTGCTTTGTATGTCCCTCCCCCACGGTATAACCACTGTTTTCACTGTATTTGATGTTGGTATGGTTTGGGGAGGGGAAGGGAAAAAACAAATTGTTTAAATAGGGATATAGGTGGACCCATTGCAACAATGAGATGTACAAGATGTCATGTTGAAAAATGAACTTTTCAACTTTGGTGGGGGGGGGAAGTATAGTCGTGGAGCTGGGAGGGCAGGGATGGTAGGGGAAAAACAAAGGAGGAGGCAACAATGCTTGATAAGAAATGTACTCATTGCCTTGCTCATGTAATTGTAACCACTCTGTATGGTATTTCCACATTAAAAAACATTAAAAAATTAACTTGAATGTTATTTTAAAGGTAAGGTACAGCATCCAGGCCCTGAGTTCAATCTCCATAACTAACACATAGATACACACACATACACACAAATACACAAACATACAAGATGAAGACTTAGATTTAGAAAGTTGCTCAAGGGCATACGATATCAAGTGACACAGAAAGGACTTCAACCAGGAATTCAAATCTGTGCTTTTCATCACTGTTCAAAGCATCTTCCCTCAGTAGAGACACCAGATTGGAAACCTGAGTCATCACTCAGGAAATCTGTTCCAGCCCTGATGTCCTGGCCTTTTAATGCTATCACACCATGCAAAATAAAAAAGAGCAAGCTGAGAATTTTCATTCTGCCTGCCATATTCCAGGTTCTAGAGATGAGATTTGAGAACTGCAGGGAGTCCACTAGAGGACCAATTGTAAATGGGCTTCCAAGTGTTTTGAGAACAAGCATTCTGTAGTTTTGCTGATTTCCATGATGTGGAAGACAGAAATACAACCGAATATCAAGAAATAAATATGTTAACAATAACTGCATTCTGAAGCTGGCATAGAGAGAAAGCTTACAGATCTGAGATGTGATACTTACTGGTTTTGTAATCTTGCATTTTGCTTCACTTTAGTGAGCCTCTATTTCTGCATGTTTAGAAAAGGAGCTTGTAGATTTTCATGGGGCACATATCAATGTGGAAATGTTTGTGTTTCCTTCCTTAAACAATGCTAGAAAACTTCACGAAGTACCCAGTATAAGGACAAATTGAACTCTCATGAGATTTTCAAGAGATTTTTCAACTTCAACTATAGGCACATGTGATCATGTCATTCCAAGGATCCTAGTTTTATTATTTTTTGTACAATAAAAGATTTATTTATGTATATACTATATTTAATTCATATTACAAAGATAAACTCAGAAATGACAGGATGTGCTGTCCTTCCTTCAGAAATAAACTTGAGGGTCAGATCTTACAATAGAGTGCAAACTGTATTTTGGAAGGATAAATAAACTCCCAGGACTGAAAACCATTTTTTGTGCTAGTACTGTGGCACAAGAACTCAAAACCTGGGCATGGTCTCAGCTTTTTCACTCAGGTTACTGCTTTACCATGAGACACAACTCCACTTTCAACTTTTTGTTTGTCAATTGGACATTAGGTGCTTTCCTGCCTTGTTGACTTTGAACTTTGATCCTCAGATCTCAGTCTCCTGAGTAGCTCACTTTACAGGTAAGAGCCACTGATGCCTGGCTTATAATTAGTTTTATGAAATAAATATGCACTGAATTAGAAAACAGGAATGGGGAAGGTAAACTGAAATTTATTAGGCTCTTTAGTATGGGCCAGGCATTTCAAAATTTCACACATTTTGTTTATCCCTATTTTTACAAATGATCAACTTTTAAGATAGCTGTTAAGGGACTGTCTTATTGTCCTTGACTGGACTAAAGTACCAATATTAGAGAACCTTCTGGTAGAGATCTCAAGGCTTTAGAATTTTTGTTGAACAAAACTCCATCTTATAAGGCTGTACTGAGTATAAACCTCCCGTTGCCCATAAATCTGCTATCATCTGAGTTAATCACTGTTCTTCCAACAGAAACTCCTGTGAATGCATTTCTAAAATTTGTGATGTTTTGTTCAATATCCCAAACTTGGAATGGCTCCTTATAAAAATTCACTGACATTATGATGACCTGTTTTTATATGGAAAAAATTTTGCATTCATAAGTGGTCCCAATTACAATTTGATGCAAATGTAAATTTAGAAATGTTTTCAGTCATTTCAGTTTTTTGAGAAGGATGTATTTTTTCTGGCAAGTTTGTTGACTCCCATTGGAAATAAGTATCTTGTCTGGGTACAGTGGTACATACCTGTACTCTCAGCACTTGGGAGGCAAAGGCAGGTGGATCACAATTTCAAGGCAAGCCTGGATTACATAAGGAAACCTTGTCTCAATTTTTTTTAAATAAACGTTACTTGCCCCAAATATTTTAGTTACCCAGTTTTACCAGTAAGCCTTATCTGATCTATATATTTCTACTTTGCCCATGGAATTTGGGGCATTGATGCTGCACAATTGGCATAATTGAACATTGTATTGAGAAATGTGACTATACCCTTCAAGAGACCTTTGTCTGACTTAAATATCTAAGAATGCAAGCCTTGTTTGGCTCTCTACTATGTAATGACAGCAGTGGACCACAGATGTCACATGCTTAGCACTCAACTCTTATTGTGATTCTCCACCACGTGCTAGAAAAGACATTGCTTGTGGGATTCAGACCATATTCAGCTTCCCAAAGAATTAGCTTCCAGTGAGCAGAAACTGAGTTTGCATATCTAAATACTATACCCAAGCATTTGACTAATTGAACACGAGTTTCTGTTCCCCTTGCACAATAATTTACTGCAGGCTAATTGTTACACATTTAAATATCCTGAATAAATGAATTAAAAGTCAGTTTTCATCTTAGTGGATGATTTCATTTTCGGAAATGAGGAAGGAGATGTGACTCATTGTGAAACAAAAGCGCAGTTCATTCATTTATGCAAAGAGTGAGTATTGTGTTGGGCATCTGTGCTCAAAGAAGCAGTGGTTTGTTTCCCAATGCCAAGGTGACCACTGGGTATACCAAGTCTCAGCAAGTGCTGGTGAGTGTGCTAACCTACTGTGAAGATACTCACTCAAAATCTAGAGTAGCTATATACAATAAGCAAAAATTAAAATAAGCATGGTTCTAGAATGAAATATAGTCAAAAGTAGTCAGCTTTTGCATGGTGCTTTACTTTTGGAAGGGCTTTGACATATATTACATGATGATTGTCATAAAACAAGCCTAGATGTATTAGTATTATTAGTATTATTATGTCAATTTTACAAAGGAGAAAACTGAGGCTCACAAATAGCAGAGTCAGAATCTAGGCCTCCTGACACCAAAATACTATGTTCTTTCTGTCGTATCAGCTACAATGAACACACACACACACACACACACACACACACACACACACACACACACACACACACACACACACACACACACACACACACACACACACACACACACACACACACACACCAGAATAGAGAGCAAAAGAAACATCAACCTGGTGGCTACATCTCAGGTTTCTAAGTTCCATTACCATACATGTTCTTTCCCTGTTCTCATCAAGTAGTAACTGGTTTTGATGGGCTAGACTAGTCTGGTGTGGTAATCTGACACTCAGTGGAGAGGTGAGCTTTTTCCTGTTCATGGCCCTCTATGCCTGAGTCCCAAGGAGGGCACAGTCCTAAGAGAAGAAATAAATCATCAGCCTCATGTGCTTGGGCAAAAACAGAATCTTGGTGAACTTCCAAAGCAAAAGGCTGAAAAAGAGAAGATTGCAGCCTTCAGATTAGGACCAGTGCAGCTGCCTTACACAAGTGCTGGGCGCATGGAAGGCAGGCACAGAAGGAGCGCGCAGAGGCTCCAGCCCCAATCCACTGTGCCCAGACACTTGGCCCTAGCTGTTATTGTTTAAGTATGCACAAGTTCTATTTCAAAGCCCACTACCAGGTATGTGCCAGGCTGCAGGCAAAAAAATGTCTTAAAACAACGAAAACCAAAGAAATAGGAGCCACAAAGGAGCTCTCAGAGGAAGGTGGGCCCTTGGTTGTTTGGAGCAGACGCAGAAAGGGCTGTCACAATTATTTTCAGCCAAGGCAGCCACTTTCTGGGAGGTGTCAGTAGACTGAAATGTGTAAACAGACAGCAGCACTTTTGTTCTCTAAGTGGGAAAAGGCATAGTGAATTCTAGATTCAGACCTCTTTCTCCTGTCAACTATCTCTTTGAAAGAGCTGATGAAGAATCATGTTATTCTCAAAGGGACAGATTCCCATTCCAATACCCTGACTCACCACTCTTCCCTACTAGATTAACTAGTTATATTCTAAAGACCAAGTTCAAATCTAGGATGTGCTGATTAGTAACTGTGATATTTGAGCAAACAACAGCTCTACTTCTTCAGTAGAGGAGGGAGATGTTGCCACCTTGACAGTTGTGAGCACGACGTGAAATAATGGTGAAAGCTCACCATGCATCACACTAAGTGAAATAAACTGAACATGGTCAGCCTTACCCACATTGTATGCCTCCAAGTGTTTTGGAGTTTTAAAAATGTAATTAAATATCTAATTTTATAAGACTAGGTGTTTCAACATTAGTTACATTCGATTTTTTCTATAATAATGAATGCATATATGAAATATCATGGTATTCAGATACCATGGTATTTTTTAACATACAGTAAAAATAATGAATGACAGAAAGTCTGTAAGCCTCATCTCCAATTGGCCAGCAAAAAGCCAGAAGTACCATTGTGATTCAAGTGGTAGAGTGTCAGCCTTAAGAGCCCAGGCTCTGAGTTCAAGCCCCAGTACCAACACAAATAAAGAAGAAAAATATTATACAATTAAGAGGCTAAAATGTAAGCTGTTCTGTACAGTTGCCACAATTAAATGAGTAAATATGTTTAATGTTTGCCATATTATTTGACATACAACAAGTAATAACTAAATACTTCTTTCAGTCCTGTGTCCCAGCCATTTTTAACACTGTGTTTTATCCATGGTGTTGGACACAGTAATGATATTTCAATGTTGTTGGAAGTAATAGACCATTGAGTGTATCTTGTTTATCTTCAGGCTAAAAATATAGACAAAACAAAAATGAAGCATGAAGTTGCTGTCCATTTAGAGAGAAATTAATTTTATATATTCTGCTTATAGTGTATAACTAGAGCCACACACGTTCTGTCCATGTTCACTAGGTTTTGAAGTGTCCAGAAGCACTCACTTTGAAGAACACCATAACTTATTAATGACACTCTGTGACAGTGGTGGCTGAAGTGATCCTGAAGCATCTCACACGGAATGCCTCTCCAAAGCAATCCATTTGTCCAGTTACACTGCTGCTCAAATTAACTCATCTTCCTCTCCTGCTCCCCTCTCTTCCCTTCTCCTTCTCTTGCTCCTCTTCCTCCTCCTCCTCCTCTTCTTCTTCCCTCCCTCCCGCCCTCACTCTCCCCCTCTTTTTCTTTTTGTTTATTTCTTTGACTTTGTCACATCCCTCTCTTCCTCATGCCGGCCTTGCAGCTCTGAACATCACCCTATTCCCAAAGGTCAGGATCATTTTGCGTGATTATTGCCTCTAAAAAAGTTCTTCGCAAACAAAATCTGGTCCTTTACATACTCACTGGTACCCAAGACAATTCAGCAGCTACTCCATCTCTCCTCCTGATATTCTGGTGAACATAATAATAATAATTCCACACCATGTGAAATTCTCAGATTTCCCAGTGGCAAAGATTAGTGGTTTGCACTCATGGAGAACTTTTTGACCATTATGTCACTCTCATTTATGGTTTTTCACTGTGTTATAGGACAATAAATTAACAATAATAATGTCAACTTATTATTTCTCTGGGTGAGTTCTTGCATCTCTAGTTCTTGTGGTTTACACCATCAGCTGCTGCTCTCCCAGACCACTTAAGGAAACCTGTTTACACAGACCTTCCTTGTCACTCAGTAAGGACTGATCCTTCCTTCTCCTTCTCCTTCTCCTTCACCTTCTCCTTCTCCTTCTCTTTCTTCTTCTTTTCTTCTTTTCTTCTGCATTCATGGGGCTTGAACTCTGGGCCTGGGCACTGCCCCTCAGCTCTTCAGCTTAAGGTTAGAAGGCTAGCCCTCTACCACTTGAGCCACAGTGCCACTTCCAGTTTTTTGGTAGTTTATTGGAGATAAGAATCTCAACGACTTTCTTGCCCCAGCTGGCTTTGAACCGTGATTCTCAGATCTCAGTCTCCTGAGTAGCTGGGATTACGTGTGTGAGCCACCGGCATCCGGCTTGTCTTCCCTTCTTTGGTGGTGAACATGAGCTGTTTGTGTATAATGGAAGAATTGTGGTAATAGAGGTGAACCCACCTGACTGCTATCCTTCTGTATAAGTACAGGGACTGGGGAGATTATAAAATCAAGGCTCTCTTCTAGTTCTACAAATCTGTGTGTCTATGGTTAGTATGGAAAGCTATATCCATCAGAAGCTCATTCTCATTTTCTTCAGACTTCCTTTGAACCTTTAGTTTAAAAACCTGAGTATTTTACTTCTTATCTTCTGACCCCTCTGAATAGCTTACTGTATATTAGTTCAAGGCTTCATAGATACTCATAAACACACATTTCAGGGCCACACCCCCCAAGTTTCTGGTCAGTAAGGAATTGCATTTCTGACAAGCTTTCAGGGATTGCAGGTTCTGGGCTAGACATCACACTGTGAAGAACATTTAACATTGCCTTAATATTTAACATGAACATTTAACATTGCCTCTTCAGAGGCAAACCCTATTTTTCAGAGCTATCCACTCCTGGTTTCTTTTGCAAGCATCTGCATTCCAGAGGACAATTATTCCATTAAAATACTTTTTCATCTCTAATTTTATTTATTTGGGTGATTTCTTCCCTTAATCAGGTTTGCTAAGAACCTGTAATTTTGTTAATTTTTTCAAAGAACCAGCCTATTGTTTTATTGATTCTTTGTATGGTGTTTTAGTCTCTAATTCTTTTATTTCTGATCTACTTTGTATTGTTTCTTTCTGTCTGCTGGTGAGTTTGGCTTGTTCCTGTTTTTCTAGGAGCTTGAGGTATATCATTAGCGTGTTGATTTGAGATTTCTCAAATTTGTTGATGTAGGCACTCAGAACTATTAAAATTTTTTCTGACTACTGCCTTTGCTGTGTTCCAGAGAAGCTGGCATTTTGTGTGTTCATTTATATTGAATTCGAGAAACTTCTGAATTCCCCTTCTTATCTCTTCAGTGACCCACTGATTCTTCAGCAATAAATTGTTCAGTGTCCATGAGTTTGAGTATTTCCTGTGATGGCTTTTTCTGTTGAGTATTCATTTTATTCCTTTGTGGTCTGACAGGATAAAGGGAGTAATTTCGATTTTCTTGAATTTGCAGAGATTTGCTTTGTGACCAGGGATATGGTCTGTTTTGGAGAATGTTCCCTGGGATGCTGAAGAATGTATATTGAGATGCTGCTGGGTGAAAGATTCAGTAGATGTCTGTTCTATCTGGTCAGTGCAGTTTTTAGCCCTGTGGTTTCCTTGCTGAGTTTTTGTCTGGATGATCTATCCAGAGGTGACAGTGATCTGTTGAAATCACCATCCATCAATGTGTTTGAATCTATATTTTTAGGTCAAATAGTATTTGTTCAATCAAGTTGGGAGCTCAAGCTTCAGTGCATAGATATTGGGAATTATGCCCTCCTGATGTAGAGTTTCCTTTATTAATATGTAGTGTCCTTCTTTGTCTCTTCTTATTAATTTGAAGTCTGTTTTATTTGAAATTATTATTGCTACTCCTGCCTCAGCCCAGATACCTCTCAGTGGATGAATATATCAAGAAAATGTGATGGGAAGGGAAGGGGAAACAAAGGAGGAGGCTACAATGCTTGATAAAAAATGTACTCATTATCTTGCTCATGTAATTGTAACCCCTCTATACAGTATTTTCACAATAAAAAAAGAAAAGAAAAAAAGAAAATGTGGTATATATACACAATGGAATTTTACTCATCCATTAGAAAGAATGATATTGTACTATTTGTAAAGAAATGGAAAGACCTGGAAAAAAATTATGTTGAGTGAAGTAAGTCAGGCCCAGAGAAAGACAAAGGATATATACTTTGTCTCACATGTAGAAGCTAGATTTAGCTTACAAACACATAAGTAAATATGTTGGGTGCTATACAAATGTGGTAACTGAAATGGGAGATATCAGATAGTGTAATTCCTTAGAAAGACAAAATCAAAGTTTAGCAAAATAAAACACCAGGAAGTGGGTACATGAAAGGGGTAGGACAAGGGGAAAGTAGTTGGTGAATGAAGAGGAGAAGAAAGGGAAAAATGCAGATAAGAATCCAATGTATACTCTACAAAATTAAGAAGAGTCAGAGAAGGTATAGATAAAAGAGAAATGGGTGAGAATGTTGAAAGGAGAGATACTATAATATTTATTACATTCAGAAAATGCTTTGTTAAATGACTATTCCTTTGTACAGCTACTTAAAGATAATAATAAATTTTTAGTGCAAAATAATTCCTTAGACTAAAGCTTTCACTTCCATAAAAGAAGGCTAGATAAAAGACCTAATGTTTGGAAATGGAAGTCTACTTCTTAGGTAGTGATTTTCCTGAAAAAAATTGAAATACCACCACAACAAATGGAGCATAGCTTCAGCAGCGTGGAGCAGGCCTCCCTGCTGCCAACCACTCACTGTAGGCCAGCCTCTCAGGGCTTAGAGTTTATGGTCCCTGTGAAGAAAACACTCGTGACAATTGCTGCCTCTGACTGTAACCTTCAAAGCAATAAACAGGTGACTGTACACTGAATTACAAAAGAAATTTAAGAGGAACCTAATGGATTAAGACAGCCCAGCACTGGTCTCACACCCAGTAGTTTCAGGTATGAGTCTTATTTATAAAATGCAGCATGTCCTACAAGTCAATTTCTGAGATGCAGCCATGACATCATAAATGTGAAATACTCTTTTTTAAATTTTTTATTTATTTTTTATTATGAAAATACTGTACAGAGGGGTTACAATTATATGGGCAAGATCATGAGTACATTTCTTATCAAGCATTGTAGCCTCCTCCTTTGTTTCCCCTTCACATCCCTTCCCAGCCTCCCCCCAACTCCCCCACCTAATCCTCCCCCCCCCCCCCCACCAAAGTTGTAAAGTTCGTTTTCAACATGACAACTTGTACTTCTCATTGTTGCAACGGGTCCACCTGTATCCTTATTTAAACGACTTGTTTTTCCCCTTCCCCTCCACAAATTATACCGACATCAAATACAGTGAAAGCAGGGGTTATACTGTGGGGGAGGGACATACAAAGCAACAGAGAAATAATCTTATAAATGTGTTAGAAACAAAGGCATGAAAGAAAAAAATTTAAATACATATCTTAGGGTTCATTTTCCTAACATCACCTTAAGTGACCTTTTCTGCTTGCCTCGTACATATACTAGATATTGCAAATAAGGGAAACCCTGGGACCTATGTTTCTTTGGGCTTGGCTTATTATGTGAAATACTCTTTAAAAAAGGAATTAAGAAACTGGGTGCTGGTGGATCACGCCTGTAATTCTAGCTACTCAGGAGGCTGAGATCTGAGGATCGTGGTTCAAAGCCAGCCCAGGCAGGAAAGTCCATGAAATTCTTATCTCATAAACCACCAGAAAACCCGAAGTGGCTCAAGTGGTAGAGCGCAGAGTTCAAGCCCCATGACCAAGAAAAAAAAAAGGATTAAGAATTTTAGCCTCAGTCCATGTCTCTTCTCAGGAGGTAATCAATTCTGTGTTGGAAGTCTCTGCTCACTTAAAGTATTCACCACTTCTAATTGTTTCTTTGTGATAGCTTTCCAAAAATTCTTATTTTATGTGTGTATATGTTAATGAACCTTATAATCCCAATCCCAATGCATGCAGGCAATTTTATTAGAAATGCTGTTTCTCTACATACCAATATTAAGTGATGGTTTGAGGTTTGAATGCTCACCTAATTATGCTGGTGTCCCTTATAAAATCTCCAGAGTAGCTGTATTTAAACATCCTGTGTGTAAATACACAGTTGTGGAGATAAATACCTCCTACCCCTTTTGTACCCAAATTAGGAATGGACAGGCTCTCTTATTGTAGCTGACCACCCTTTTTTCTGTTAAGTTCTAAAGGGTTGAGATGCCAGCTCACATTTTAATTTGTCAGGAGGAATTTCTTGAATCCAAGATGTGAGTGATTTCATTTCCTTGAATCTTCATTTGAGAGGCTTTGCCCCATTTTCTGTTCTAATCTCTTTCAGAATGCATCCTAAAGATATTTAATTCTTTCTAAGCCTTCTGTTACCAGGCTTAAGTAATGGTGGAGATCGTGGTAGTGACAGTAGTGGTGGAGGTGGTATTCGAGTTGAGGAGGTGGTAGAAGTATAAATAGGGGAGATGGTAGAGGTAGAGGTGGTGTTTTGATTATTATAGAGATAAGTGTGGAGGTGATATTGGAGTTTATGAAGGATAGGATGTGGTAGAGGTATAGGAGAAGTACAGATGGAAGACGTGGAGTTCTGGAGACTAGAAATGCAGATGTAGAACTGATGGAAATTGAGGGTGTAGAGGGCAGGGGAGTTCTTTTGGACATAGTCAAAAAAAACCAAGCAATGCTAGAATTGGCAGCTATCATCCTAAATTTCCAGACAAGGGACTGAAGCCCAGAGAGAAAACAGCATTATAATTTCACGACCTAAAAACCTTATTTTCTGTTGAAAACTCAAAAAAGCTGCTGATAGACCTTTGGCAGCCCTAAGAAAACCAATTCTGGCATTGTAGTTCCATGCAGATACTTAGAGCCAGATATGAGCCAATCCTCTAAGCTGAGGACTTCCTACATATTGCTTACCATGGTGCATTTGTCATGACTAATGAACCAGCATCAGTCCTTTAATGCATTACTCATACTAGTCTGCACAATTTATTTCGCTTTTATTACTATTTCCTTAAATATAAAACAATGTAAACTTTTCAGTTTTGCTGAAAATGCTAAAGTCCATTGTACCAGATTGCTTGAAACTCCTTGAAACTAGCATCTACTTTTACAATTTGTTAATAATTTGCTACTCTAATGCTGTTTCCATTTTAGTCACAATAACTCACCAACTTCTCAATTTTATGAGACTTTTGTATACCTAGAATGTAAATTGGTAATAAAGGTAACTTTTGCTATCACATAAGCCATCAAGTATATCCCATCTCTATTTTCCAAAATCCCAAACATGTCTTAGAGTTGATATCAGTAGTGCTAGCCATAGAATAATGGTTAGCTTTTACGAGGTAACCCTAGAGAGTACATGGGGAAACAGTTTAAGAACCCTATGAACCCCACTCGTTTTCTTCCCAGGGCTAGGTATTAAACCCAGGATGTTGCCTATGCTAGGCAAATGCTCTTCTACTTGAGCCACATATCCAGCTCAAACCCTGTTCTTAATCATTGTTGGGGAATGAAGCTGTGAGATAGGCACGTGATAACATCCTCCTTTTCCTCTCAAAGATAGCTGCACCTAATTTTGTCCAGCCCTCTTAGGAAGGCCTAATTACTTAGGAGTTAACTTCCTTTGCAAACTGAAGCTTTTCCTGAAAGTTAAGAAGGAAAAATTGTTTCCTAGAGGGAATTAAAAAGTGAAATAATTAAATGCAAAGCTTAAGTTAGAAACCAATAACAGCTTCTTTTGATCCAGTAATGATAGCCAATTTTCCTTAAATACTAGGACTAATTTATTTGGTTTTTTAATTTACTTTGTCCAAGGAGAATATAAGAATATATTCTCTTGCACACAGATGGGATCTTTTTCCTCTCATTTCTTTCACATGTTCAAAGAAATACATCCAAAACGCATTAGTATCTTTGGTCTTCATAGATGGTAAACTACTTTGCCAGTATGGAAACTTAATTTCAGAACTCCTGAAAATGATATCAGAATAACAAGCTTTCTTCTTCTCCCTCCACCCCCTGCTCCTCCTCCTCTTCCTCTCTCTCCCAAACACATGAGACACATTATTCTTCTTATTCTTTCCCCACTCTCACATGCTCTCATTCATTCTACCCCTTCTTCCTCTCCCTCAAAGATACAAACAGGAGAAAGTGAGTTGCCATGCCATGGTAGTTATCAAAAGAATTTTTACTTCCTGCAAACTTTGCAAGAAGTTGGTTACTTCTGTAAGTTGATTACTATATATTTACAATATATATGCATTTTCTGTTATTAATATGCTCATAGTAAAAAATAAGCAACAAAAATATATACAACTTTTTTAAAGAAAGAAACTGGCTTATATATAGTAATTACCATTATTTTGTTGGAGTTCCTCCAAAAGATTTTTTAAATATATATTTTTTCCTTAATTGAAATCATATTGCATATGTACTTGGATTCTACTAGGGTTTTTCATATAACTTATGAATTATCATTTTTGTGTACTATAAATTCTTCAAAAATGTATTTCATAAGCTGGGCGCAGGTGGCTCACGATTAATCCTAACTACTCAAGGAGCTGAGATCTGAGGATCATGGTTCAAAGCCAGCCTGGGCAGGAAAGACCGTGAGACTCCTATCTCCAATAAACCACTAGAAAATTGGAAGTGGCACTGTGGCTCAAGTGGTAGAGCGTTTGCCTTGAGCTGAAGAGCTGAGGGACAGAGCCTAGGACCAGAGTTCAAGCCCCACAACCAACCAAAAAAAATGTATTTTATAGCCTCAGTAGTAAATTTGATAAGTAACTTGGGGCTAAAATCAATCTTCTCACTCTCTTGCTCTCTTAGTGCTCCCATTTCATATAATAACAAAGCACAGATTTTCATAACTGACTTCTATACCGCATTTGATCTTTGATGGCTGGTCTACTTCCATAATCTGTCTCCTTCTATCAAAAAATGCTTTAAATTGTCATTTGACCATTTCAAATGGAAAGGCAAATAAACACAGTGCTTTAAGTTATGAGACTGCACCAGTTAAAAAAGAAATTCTTAAAAGTACATTGATTCAATCAATTGCTACTACGTAGAGCAATCAATTTCAGAGATGGCAGTTTCCAAACAATTAGAGTATTAGCATTGAGCCCCTATTTGTTTGGCAAAAGCCAACATCATCATATTAGAGAAAGACCTAAGGAATACAAATTGATTCATAATATTTTCTGGTTAAACAGTTTTTGTTCCACTTGTATCAGCAGACAAGGGAGAAAATATAGGCTTTGAAACAGACATAATTGAATTTGAATTCTAGTTCTGCTCTTCAGTAATATAAATTTTAAAAAACTTTGTTATTTTTGAGTTAATATTATGAATATGAAGTTGTTCCATTGAGTGATTTCTTTGTTTTAATCAGGCAAAGTTTTCAATCTCTGAGATTCAGAAATCTCATCCACAAAATAAAGATCATAACGCCCACTGTGTCATGTTATTTGTGCTAAGGATTCATTGAGACAATATCTGTGCAGTATGTAATGGAGGCTCCTACATGCTAATTCTAGTGTTCTATTACCTAAGTGGCTTGACTTACCCAACAGACATTTGGCTTAATACTTTGATAAGTATACACAATTTTACACACACACACACACACACACACACACACACACACACGTCATGCCATATCTACTTGTACAGAAATATTCTATATGTAAATGCAAATGTAACTCTTTCAAATACGTACAGAATATCTTAAGGAAATATTCCTTCAGATGTGTGGGTTGTATGGCAACCTGCTCAACCTGGATAAAGGGGGTGCAGACTAGATGTGAAAGCAAGCTGGCCAAGACACCTGCTGTGCTCATTGATTGCCAGGCCTGATTTATCCGATCTGCCTGACTGGTCTCAGAGGAACTGGGTCCTTCTGGGTATACAATACAGAAACAGAACTGCATCTCAGTGTAAGCCAAAAATCATACTCTATTTTCTTGTCATAGGGGTTAAACTCAGGGCCTAGGCGCTGTCTCTGAGATGTTTTGCTCAAGACTAGCACTCTACCACTTTGAACCACAGCGCCACTTCTAGTTCTTGAGTGGTTAATTGAAGATAAGAGTGTCACAAGGATTATCCTGATGGGACTGGCTTCAAATCATGGTTCTCAGATCCCAGCCTCCTGAGTATTACAGGTGTGAGCCACTGGCATCCACCTTCATACTCTTAAAGGTCAAGTGTACAGAATAGACTTCAGTCCAAGCTGTGGCTACTTAAGGTGGCCCTAAAAGCAGCAGACTGTACTATGGAACAGTAAGCTGTATTGAAATATCTAAAGGTGAGGGGATTTAAGTAAATCTAATACTCTATCAGAGTTCTGTGTAAGCCAGGATCCTGGATAGATATCAGCCTCTACAGGAAAGTCCATGAGATTCTGATTAACCACCAAAAAGTTAAAAGTAGAAGTGTGACTCAAGTGGTAGAACACCAACTGTGAGCAAAACAATTAAGGGCCTAGGCCCCGAGTTCATCCCCAGCACCAGCACACACAACACACACACACACACACACACACACACACACACACACACACACACACCCCTACACACACACACACACACACACACACACACACAGAGTTAAATGTAAAGTGGAACTACATTCACTGGGCTTACTGAGCTCCTGCCTCTCTCACTCACTCACCCGCCCCCCACCATCTCAGATATCCCCTTGGCTTGCTGTACTTTAAAATAAGAGGAAAATAGTAAAGACCACCAATGTAATCAAATAGAAGTGTTTAAATTCCGTTTTCACATTATGGTCATTATTCCAAATTTCAGCCTTGTTTCCATTTATAGTTAAATTTTTATTTTAAATACTGGCTTCTGAATAATAGATAATTCACTGCCATTTTAATTAGATTTCTAAATTTAAAAAGAAAAGAATTGTGCAATTCTCCATTACCTCCAGTCACTTAATCTTGGACACACTCTCTGAAGTGTCAGCATTAGCAGCCACAGTTGGTGCCATGAGGAGCAGCTCTACATGGAAGACACATATGCCTGGAGTAGTTACGCAGCATGCTGACATAGTAATTTCCATAATTGGCCATAGATTTCCTGGTAACAAGAGCCACAGGTAGATAAGCAGGAAGAGCACAAGTAATCCAGAGCAGCCATCACAATGATCATTGTTTTCCATCACTGAAAACAGTGCAGGGTGTAGATCAAAGTCTTTAGTCATTCATCATGCTAATAAACCAGTGACGGAAAGACAATTACATGTGAAAACATTTTAGTTGCGAAGGACTGGTGGTCATGAAGTTAAAGGATAAAGATAAGAGGAATAAGCTCAAAAGATCCGCTGTACAACTTGTTGATTAAATGACAGCTCAATGTGTTCTTGAAAATTGCAAAAATAAATGTTAAATGTTCTTACCACAAATAAATGATAAATATGTGAGAGAAACACATGTGTTAGCTAGCAAGACTTAGCCATTTCTTAGTGGTTATGTTCTAAAACATCATGTTGTATACAAAAAAATATAATTTATTGGTCAGTTGAAAAATAAACTATCTTTTAAAAGTCTGGAACATGAATTATTTCATTAAAAATATATTATTTAAAATGAATGACTTCAATGAAATTTAAATTAACCTTTATTTTCCAACTTGGAATAAGAGTCAACTCTAATATATTGAAAACCAAATCTCTGTGGTTTTCTCAAAATGAGAAGGCAGAGTTTGGACTATATCAAACATTATTTAGTTTCATTTGGTTTAATATCTGAAGCTAGAAATTTGTGTATGTTCCTTTCTAATGATAAATCTTGTACCTGATGATATATTAAATTAAATATACAGAGCAAAATAAAGTTCACTTCAAATGGTGACACCTTAGGTAATCGCATTATAAGGGACATTCTTGCACAAGTCTCTATAATCCCCCTCCATCTTTCCTCCCTCTTTTTCTTTGTCTTTCTCTGTCTTTGTCTCTCTATCTCTCTGTTTCCCTCTCTCTTTCTCATATACACACACACCACATACATTTTAGGGTTATACTGTATCTCTGGCTTTGGGTCCTACCTTTCCCCCTTCTCTCCATTTCTGTATGTTCTTTCAATCTTTTTAAATGGCTACATAGTATTTTTTTATGGATTGCCACAATGTATTATAACCAAATCTCTATTTGTAGATATTTAAGTTACCCATTTTTTTTTTTAGGTCTAGTCATGGGGCCTGAACTCTGGGCCTGGGCATTGTCCCTCAGCTCTTCAGCTCAAGGCTAGTGCTCTACCACTTGAGCCACAGCGCCACTCCCAGCTTTTTTTCTTTTTGCTTATGTGGTGCTGAGGAATCAAACCCAGGGCCTCATGCATGCAAGGCAATCTCTCTACCACTGAGCCACCTTTCCAGCCCCAAGTTACCCAATTTTTAGAACATAAGTTTCTCATTTTCAGAATTCTAAGTAATATTGAGATAAATATGCTTATACATAAGTGTCTGTGTCCCTTTTATTTTTTGTCTATACTGAGGCTTGAACCCAGAGCCTCAAGTTCACTTGGCTTACTTATTAGCTGCCGTTTTGTCACTTGAGTTATGCCTCCAGCCTGGCCTTTTGCCACCTATTGGAGAAAGAGTCTTTTGGACATTTCTGTGTAGGCTGACTTTGAACTGTGATCCTCCAAATCTCAACCTCCTATGTAGCTTAGTGGTATGAGCCACCATGTCCAGATTCCTTTTTCTAATTTTATTAACAGAATTAACTAGCAGTGAAATTAGTGATAGGTCATTTGCATATGAAATTTGAATTCATCAACAAATTATCCTCCTGAAACATTCTTTTTCAATCTGCAATCTGATAAGCAAAAATTTGTTGCTTCTTTTAAATTTCTATTTTTTATAACAAGTCAAATTAATGGAAGTTGCTTTAGAATTTATGTGAACTTGCTAATCATCTGAGGAAACTTCTGCTAACACCTAAGTTAATTGGGCTGTTTAATATCCAAGGAAATACTCATTTATAAGCTTGGAAACTTTGCATATTTCAGTCTCCTTAGACAATAAAATCAAGTTTCTCTTATAGGAAACAGGAATAATTTAAATTAGAGAATATACCTTCAGACATCTTGTCAGTTTTTAAAAAGATATTTCTAATCTTGATGAAAGTATTTGGGAAAATATCTTTACAAATATGATTTTTACCATTGTAATCATCAGAAAAGATTTTAAAATCAGACCGTGGAAAGATTGAAAGTCAGAAAGTGTGTACTCTCTGTTCTCAGACTGCCACCAACTGAGTCGATGACCTTATAAATAAACTTCATTTTTTTCAACCTGATTACTCCTCCAAAAAATTGAAAGAAGGTCAATTGATATTGAACCTTATAGGCTATAACATCATGATAATCTGCATCCTGAGGACAGTAGCCTTGTCAAGTTCTTTATTGATAAAAAATACCAACCCTTGCTTTCCATATTGTCTTGAAGAAAATAATAAGCATTCATTTTAAATCTTGACAGTCAATTATAATAACTCACTTTTATAACATTTAATAATTGTAGCAAGCTAGAGGAATATATCACTATGGATTTATGTGTTTGTTTGTTTGTGTTTGTTTTTTGCCAGTGGTGGGGCTTGAACTATGGACCTGGGTGCTGTCCCTGAGCTCTTCAGCTCAAGGTGAGCACTCTCCCACTTGAGCCACATCACCACTTCCAGTTTTCTGATGGTTAATTGGAGATGAAAATTTTATGGACTTTCTTCCAGGCTGGCTTTGAACCATGATCCTCAGATCTCAGCCTCCTGAGTAGCTAGATTACAGGTGTGAGCCACCAGCACCCGGCTCCTTTCCCAGACTTTTATTGAGTATTTATCCTATAAGCTATTGCGGGGTAATAAGAAGCTGAATGAGAACAAAATATCCCCTCAAGAAGCTCAGTCCCTAGTGGGGAAATAGACAAATAAGCAAGCAGGTGTTATCTGAAAGAAAATTGGAACTTGTACTAAAATCATGCCATTTCTTCCTCAAAATTCAGACTGAGATGGCATTTCCTTACCGTCCATTTCATGACACATATGAAAATGATGAAAATGTCTGCCAAAAAGAAAAAAATAGCCTTTAGAGTAAAAATTCTCCTCTGACTGATAATGCCTAACATTTCCTCTTGTTTTTCACTGCTCAAAGGCAATTTCCAGCAATCTGAGAAAGATAAAGTGCCATGGTAAAAGGTAAATGTTTTCCACGAGATGCAAATGAGGACACACTGTGGACGCTGAGGACACAGAGTGTAGTGTTATATGGCAGATGCTTTATTTGTTTTCCCATAATGCCACTTCCATTAGATGTACTGCCTTTCAACAAGTCTAAAATGTGCGCAATATCACTTGTATTAAGCACACTCACTCTTCTATTCCTCTTGGATAACCATTTACTTTGAAGGAAGACATAGTTT
Organism: Dipodomys spectabilis; assembly: GCF_019054845.1. Lineage (NCBI taxonomy): Eukaryota > Metazoa > Chordata > Mammalia > Rodentia > Heteromyidae > Dipodomys > Dipodomys spectabilis. Next base: position 1,202,067 of record NW_024871183.1, read on the forward strand.
CACAAAATAAAAGATAGGAAAACATACAGCAGGTCACACAGAAATTTATATATTTAAAAAATTTTAATTAGCTTTAAGTCGTTGTACAAGAGTTTCAATGCGACATGTCAGTTTGTGAGTTCAAAGCATCTTGATCAATGTCATTCCTTCTATCATTCTTCCCCATTTCTCCCAGCCTCTCAATGATTTAAACAGAACTGACAATATTATAGGACTGAGAGCTTCTCCACATTAACGGAGCTGAGTGATGAATGTGTGAAAATTTGCTTGTTTTGCTTTAGAAATTTACTTAGATTTATTTTTTATTTTATTTTTTGTTCATAACTTGGCCAAAGCCATATGTGATAAATCCACAAATAAGGTGAGCTCCCTGTAGCTTAATTCAAATCCAATCATGGTTGTTTTGTTTGAATACACCAGAGACGGGCAGGACATGTCTTGTAAGTACTGCTGAGGATAGAGGGTTCGTGTACATGGGCAAAGCACCAAGTTCCCAAAGCATCACTGCACTAGAGTTCAGCTCCACCGGTTCCAATAGTTGGATAAAGACTAACATTACAGAACCAAGTGGGTGACATCAGCCTCCCAAGTAGTTGGCGTATGGCATTTAGGAAGTTATTCTGTGCATACACATTTGAGATTAAGGAGACCTTAAAGCTGCTGTACAGGACATCAGAGACTGTCTAAGGAAAAAGGATGAACAGGAAATTGGTAACATAAAACAAAATGAGACAAGAACAGTTTTGTTGTCTAGTCTAGTGATTGTAACACTTCAGCAGGACTCATTTGGGGCCCAAAGTGTCTGATTCTATGGGTCTGGGAAAGGCTTGAGAAGTTGCTTTTCTACTAAGTTCTCAAGTAAGACTGGTACTTCTGGTCCAGGACCTATAGATAGAACAGACCAAAAACTAACAGGCTCAGCAACTCAAACATAAAAGCCTGAGACGGTGACTCTAGAAGAGGACCTCTGTTCAAAACTGTGATGTTTTAGCTCTGCGCTGACCTGATCTGATGAGTGGTGAGAGGGTTGGGGACATTAAGGTGGCTATTCACAGGTTACCTGGACAGAATGAAAATGGGTAGAGAAAGAATAACTGAGGGTGAAGTTATAGTTGGCTTAGGGACAGATGTCATGGGGGATTATGATTATCTATAGTTTGAGCTGATGGGAGCAGAGAGAGGCAGAAGTAGGGGGATTGGAAATTTCTCTTATCCATCCACAAGGATTCATCACCAGTTTTTCTAGCCAAAGGCTCTTGCAGCTTGCAAACACTTGCCTGTTCTGTGTGCATGTTCAAAGAATAATTCTGTTATCTAAATTCTATTCCAGACTACTATGCATAACCCTGTGAAGTTACCAACATGTAACAGCTCATGACTCTTAAAAAACATGGTAATTTTATCAGGTACAATTTAACATGATACCAAGTGTAGAATAAGTGAAATATAGAATATGAATTGAAAAAAATAAAAATTCTTTATACTTAGCTCTCTTCTTTTGTATAATAAATTTTAAACAGAGGAATAAAGTTTAAGGTATTCCATATATAGATGTAAGTATTTTGAATATTTTTCCATCACCAGTTTTCTTGGAACTTACTTTCACACAACTGGCTATTCTGCTGCCTCCTGCTGCCCGCTAGAGGAGCCGCCTGATTTGAACAATTTGAGTAGATACAGCTGTTTAAAAAAAAATCAGAAGTCCTAATCATATCACTTAGAATTATCCTTTGTTTCACATAATCCTCACTGCTGCTTTTCTCCATTAGAGATTATCATGACTTGATGGGACAAGTCATTACCACATGAGGCTCACTGATGTGACAGGCTTCCCTTTGGGGTACCACTCCATAGTCAGAAAAGATGGATTGAATTACACTGGGACTCTCAATAACTCGCATAATGGCAAAGGCAAATGATTGCAGCTTTCATTGTTTAGGCTAGTGGAATGTAGTGCAAGAGACAAAAGGGCTTGGATCTTGGATCTTGGTGTTTTTATTGAAGTGAGTTGGCAATTAATTACCTTCAGTGCAAATGTGAGTTTATGCCCTCTCGCAGTTTCATTCTTTGGGTGGTAAAATGAAAATAAGTGTAAGGCAAGTGTCATCCTTTGCCCTCAGTTTTCCTCTGTAACATCAAAAGAGACCTGTGGGTTTTAATAAGACTCACAGAGTTTAGATCTATACAGAACCATGTACTGCTGGCAGTAACTGATAAGTGTTTGTGGATAATGAAGGAAAGGCCTTAAAATATGACTCACAATCAGCTAGAGACTAGTTGTAACTCAGATATGCAATTGTTTACATGTTGTCCCTTTCTCATCTCTACTTGTTCGTAGCCATTTTTGAAGACTGTACACTGTTCAAAACTGGTGATGGACATGTAGCGTTTGTCCCTACACCATTCCCCACTCACAGTATTTGTGGACGACCCTTCCCCTTCTCACTCCTCGAACTGAGCCTGGGACAAACAAGACCCAGAAGGGAATAATATGGGCAATGCTCCCAGTCAGGTCACAGGCTGAAACCTCTGAGAATGACTATTCTGAATTATGCATTCTGAATGTGATTGAATTCAGCAAATAGTTCTGAACTTCTCTCTGTAATAAAGTAGGCTTTGGAGGCATAGGAGCACATAAGCTCATCCAGAGACTCACAATTCAATTTCCTCAAAGTGCTTGTAGCTTGATTTTTCCCTGACTAATGCCAAAGTAAAAGAAATTGTCATGTAGGGCTTTTTTTCATTCACTCACCTGTCAACTAGATGCTAGTGATTCAAGCTTTTGCTCATGTAGGGATGGAAAGACTATTTCTGATGAGATGATCCAGAAGCCACTTCTAAATAGGTGATAATTCAGTTGAGACCCAAGTATGAAAAGGAGTCCCCAAGGTCTGATGGGAGACAGACGGGGCAGCAGCAGCTAAACCTTGAGATGGGAATCAGTCATGTTCCAGAGCCCAAGTATGTAACTGGGACATGGTGAGTGGGTAAGAGGAGATTATGAAAGAACCAATCAATGTGGATTGGCAAAGACTATGTACATGGCCTGATTCACCTTTTCAAGAGCCTACCCTAGTTATTAAGGAGAATGCTACGGGGTCAGGTGAAGCCGGCCATCAACGAGGGGGCTGACTAGAAGTCCAGGTGAAACATGAGCAAAAGATAGTAACAAAGATGTGGTGCACCTTCTTTCACTATATTTGATGTCAGTATAACTTGTGGAGGAGATGGGGAAAAACAAGTTGTTTAAGGATACAGGTGGACTGTTGCAACAATGAGAAGTACAAGTTGTCATGTCGAAAACCAGCTTTACAACATTGGTGCTGTGGGGGGAGAGGCTGGGAAGGGATGTGAAGGGGAAACAAAGGAGGAGGCTGTAATGCTTGATAAGAAATGTACGCATTATCCTGCCCATGTAATTGTAACCCCTCTGTACAGTATGTTCACAAAAAAAAATTTAAAAAAAAGATGTGGTGCATTCAAGATTTATTGGATGTGCTTATGAATCAGACACTGGTAGCGAATGAAAGAAAGGTCTCTAGGGTTTTTATATGAGCCTTGGAGTGAGCATGAGTGCCCTAAGCAAAAGTGTTGGAAGACTCTGAGGAACATTTGAAGAATAAGAATTGCCTTGGAATCCATTTTTTGTCATGTGTGGAGTAAATGATACACAGAATACACCATAAAGAGAAAACTTTCAATGTAATCCATTAGGTACTTCAGGACCTTTTCTGACATGATTTTATCATTTTTATGTTGTTTTACAACTGAATTTTTGTTAGAGATTTGTCCAAAATAATCAAGTAACTCTTAGAGGGTATTAGTATAGTTTTTGTTTGTTTGCTTGGCTTTGTTTAAAATCAAAAAAAAAATTTCTTGTGAGTTTGAAACCCCTTTGAACAACTACTAAAAGATAATAAAAATGAAAGAAAAAAATCAGAATAGTGAGTTTACCCTCCTTCCTGACAACTATGTAGTATTGTGCATAAGCTGATTTTTACAATTATTTAAAATAGTAAAAACTAGATGAGAACCAACATAATCATCAACAAGGTCCTAGATAAAGTCTATAACTGAACAGTTTTCAGACATAGTAAAAATAAAGACATTTTTATGAACTGATAGGAAAGCCTTCTTTATAATGTAATCTGTGGTAAAAAGTAAAGTATGTAAGATGGATATGGCACCTTACCTCTTGTCATTGAAAGGGTAAGAAAACAAACACACATGACATAGCTGATCTTGTGAGCATCTCAAGAATCTCAAGAAAGACACATGAAAGAAACAAATCACATTTGTAGATGTCAAAGGATAGCTGAGTAAAACAGGCAGATGGAAGTAAAGCAGAGGAAGAGTTTCCATTATAAACATTTTCAAAAAAATGAACAATGTCAACAAAACACCTATTCAAAAACTTTAAATTAAGCAACTGAAACAATATTTGATCATTAAAGATTGATCAGGGTAAGTGGTAAAACTGCTACCAATGAAAAAAATTTAAAGGAGACCCTTTTAGCCTTCTGGTAAAAGGAAAATGGGTTTCTGATATGAACTTATCCTTTTGCTGGATTGCCCAATCCTTGCCTCTTAAATTCTACAAATGGCCTTCTATCTTGAGTAAGAGAAAGATACCGTTTCCATCTAAGATGATAGTGATAGGTAAGTCATTATATTAGTTTGATGACTTGTTACAGTGCTGTTAAGCGTTTTACAGTCCTTTTTCTTTCATTTATTCACCAAATATCAATTGAATGTCTCTTGTAGTACACTATATTGTATTCTAAAATATAAAGATTAATCTAATTTTCTGTTGATTCAATCTAATACATTTAAAGCTTAAAGATGCAAGTAAGTACTGTTCTCTGTGATGGTGGGGATAGATCCTTGCTTCTAAGGGATTGAGTCACTGGCCTGGAATCATACAGGGAAATCACATAGGAAGAATATATGTGTGTTTGCTAGTTTAGTGTAAAAGGCAGAGCCCACATTCTTCCATTGCTTTTCTAGATGATAACAAGTATCAAATTTCACTTTCGGAGAAAATAAGACAGCTTCTCTCTCCTTACATGAATACTGGTGAGAGAATGAAGTACATTCACTCACCTTTTACTTAGGTTTAAAAACATTTATTCACTTGTTTATTCCAAAAACATTGGTCCTGAACCTTGGTTTTGACACTGGTCATAGCAGCTGAGGGAAGTATGAAGATGTCTCTGATTTGGCCTGTGCCTCAAGAAGGTTGACACCTAGGCAGAGAGTTAAAGGTGCGTGCATATATAACTATGCCACATAGCAGAAATGATCGTTGCCTTATGAGAGGCTCAGATTCAAAGTTCTAAAGGGGCAGATACTGGCTGAGCTGGCATAGCAACAGGAGGACCCATCTCAGAGGTCATCAATATGGTCTGATGTGGTCTGAAGCCTGTGAGCAACTTCTGTACCCTTTGCTCTTAGTGGGACCACCAGGGATTATCTCTGGATCTGAATCTTGGTTTTTATAGGTTTGTCCGTGTGTGTGTGTGTGTGTGTGTGTGTGTGTGTGTGTGTGTGTGTGTGTGTGTATGTGTGTGTGTGTGTGTGTTATGGGTCTTGCACTAAAATCCTGGTCATTGTCCCTTAGTTGTTTTGCTCAAGGCTAGGGCTCTACCACTTGAGTCACAGCTCCACCTCCAGCTTTTTGCTGGTTAATTGAAAATAAAAGTCTCACAGACTTCCTGCATGGGCTAGCTTTAAACCACAATCTTCAGATCTCAGTATCCTGGGTAGGTAGGATTACAAGCATGAGCTACTGGTGCCCAATTGTTTTATCAATCTTTGAAATATTCTGATGCCAGAGGGGGTTTTTTATTTGTTTGTTTAGGGTTTTCTTGGCCAGTCCTAGGGCTTGAACTCTGGACTTGGCTGCTTTACTAAACTGAGCCTTTTTTTGGTCAAGGTTCTCTACCACTTGAGCCACAGTGCTACTTCTGGCTTTTCTGAGTAGTTTACTAGAGATTAGAATCTCATAGACTTTTCTACTCAGCTGACTTTGAATTGGGATCCTCAGATCTCAGCCTCCTGAGTAGCTAGGATTATAGGCATGAGCCACTGGCTCTAGCTCACGAATAAGTTTTAATGTCTACGAGGTTTGATTTCACCTAATTAGAAAAAAGCATAACTCCACTTTTCCCCCAAGCAAAATGAGAGATCAGTTACTTCTTTTAGACCCATTACATACATAAAAACAGTTAAAAGTCAGTTACAAATAGTAGCCAATTATTTTAAATACCATGCTGATTTTACAGGTGTTGATTAATTAGGTATTGTTGTGCCCATTTTACAGATAAGGAAATTGAGGCTTTTCAAAATACTGCTTTCTGTAGTCAAACAGCTATTGAGTAGTGAAGCTAGGACTGAATCTGGATCTGTCCAATTCCACTTGTCCAATTCCACTGTCCAATTCCACTTCTCTAGCTTGGGGAGGGGAAAGGAAAAGACAAAATGCTTAAGTAGGGATACAGGTTGACCCATTGTAACAATGAGATGTACAAAACACTATGTTGTTTACAATTTAGGTGGGGAGGGAGAGAAGGGGAAGGGGAAGGAGTGTAGGTGTAGAGGGGGGAGGGAAGGAAGGGTAGGGAAAAAACAAAGGAGGAGGTAACAATGTTTGATAGGAAATGTACTCATTACCTTGCTCATGTAACTGTAACCCCTCTATACAGTATTTTTACAATAAAAAAGTATTTAAAATAAAGAAATAAAACATAAAAAAGAAAAGGAAAAAAGAAAAAACACATTGCTTAATGGAAACTAGAATTTAATGAGACAAAAACAAAACCAGCTTACTAATCCACTCCAGCTGTGTGGATATTGCTAGTAGCATCTGGGCACCAATGTGAATGTGAATATATATCACGAAGCCCAGATATGTTGCAGGAATCTCAAGACAACCCAGTGACTATGTTCCAGATGACCCAGTATGCAACTCTACCCTCATGGCACCAGAGCTATTCTGAGCAAGTCATCACTCTTCAGTTTGGGGACCACATAAGACTCCCTTCACTCTCATTGCTGCTCTCACAGTACTCGGAGGTGTTTTCTAGCACTTTATAAAGATTGAGGGTGCAAATATTAAAAACTTGAGATATATTCCATGCCTGGTACTCCCATGCAAATAAAGGAGCAGAGTGCATATATAATTTAGTTCAAATATGAATTGCCAGCATTAGAAATATGAGGTAGCCTATATAGTCTCAATCCTTAAGAAAATTCTGTGAGTTCCTTAAGCTAAGATTAAGGAGAAGTTGTTGCTGGTATATTATCTCAAATGTGATGCCGTTGGCTAATGTGGAAAGACACAGTAAGGTCTTAGTTGTTACTGCCAAGTTCTTTCTCTTATGGTAGAATTCCCTACAAGGAGAAAAGATTTCTTTCTAGAATTGTTGTATATGTCCTGTGTAATTGGATTGTTTCCTATCATAAGCAAAGAAAAAATTGTATAATTGATTAGGAATCCATGTTCCTAGCTAGAACCAAAGAAATTAAGCAAATGAGAATCATGCTATTCATTTTCATATTAGATCGCCTTGATTATTATTCTACTATTATTTTCCCCCTTGATACTATACATATATATATGCATATTCTCTTTGATTTTGGACAGTCACATCCCATTTATGTAGAAACGGACAAATAAGTTAATTTAATAATACCTTTTGAGCATTTATTAAGTGCCAAAAAAACCTCTTTGAAATGATGGAAGGGCTGTGAGTAAAACCTATGTGGTTTCTATCCTCAAGGAACTTGAGTTTGTGAAAATATGAAAAGCTTATTACAGTTTTTTGTGGGTCTTCTTGAAATCCATGTGTAAAGAACAGATCCTCTTGTACAAGCAGCATAATCTCTCCTTTTAGTTAACATTGGGCAGAATAATGTCTTAATTTTGTAAGATTTTTGTGCAGATTAAATTACAGTAAGCACTTAAAATGTAGCTCTCTAAATTCCCTTACTTCACATTCTCTTTCCTACTTTTGTTGTGATGTTTCTGATTTAAATTTTGCATCAGAAAAAATGTGTCAGATCCCCGCTTAAAGCTAAGGAATGGCTGCTTACATAAAATTATTTATAAAAATTATACCAAATGTCACTAAATCACAAAGATTTTTGAGAAAGGAGAGAGGGGAGGCAAGTTAGTTAATTTCCCTTTAAAACTGAAAGGATTGGGAGAAAGCCATCTATAGCAGAGGGCACTATTCTGACCTACAGACCTAGGGAACCTTCAGCAGACACCCTGGAGATCCTGCCCAAATCCTAGTCATGAGAGTTCCTCTTTCCTAGCTTCTCTTCCATCTCCAGGAAATAAAACAGGAGCTGGGAATTGGGAGAGACAGTTTCCTATTCTTTCTTTGTCCACTGGACAGTTTGTCAAGTGTATCTTGCAGTTTCTCACACTTAACTATTCTAAAGAAGTTATTTGCTTTTCAGGATTTGTTTTGTTTTGTTTTCCATTTCAAAGGTAAGAGGGTTGAGTAAAAGCATTTGCTAAATTTACCTTCCCTTCACCAAATGTGATGCATGCACATGCTGACAATGAGCTACTCAAGGCCCATCCAGAGCCATTCTTGAGTGTAAATAAACATCCTGTCTTGCTGACCCTGCAACACCTACAATCTGAGTCCTTATTTATATTTAAGTATTGCTTATATTGATTGATATTACTGCTACCTATCATATATCTTAATTAAATATTCAATTTTAAATATGTATATGTAAATAATATTTATGTTTAAATAATTGATTTGAATAGTGTAGATAAATATTTTACAATATTTATCAAGTATGTAGAAAGTGACAACTTGTACTAGTGGAAAGATCTTCAACTTCAGAGTTAAATCCATATTCACATCCCACCACTGTGCCCTAACTTCAGCACTATTAAAGGAAATGTGAAATGTTTCAAGGAGTATGTTTAATCTCCCAATGTCGAAGGCTGGGCAGAGTGTCCTGTAACTTCCTTGATCTTTTCCTTTTGGCATATGACAAGTGTACACAAAAAGTAATCTAGGATTCACAGATGTGAAGCTACTAGATTGATTGAGAACAAGTCTAGTATGAAATTCACACTAGCCTAAAATACAGAGCATCCTAGAGAATTGATAGCACTGTGGAACTCAGAAAAAAAAATCTCAAATATTTTCATTCTGTAAGAACTTTGGCCTATATACAACGTAACAACATTTTATATCATTTTAGGTATGATAAGCAATGAAGAGATGATTGAAAGCATATGGGAAGATATACATAGGTCTGTTCAAATATGGCATCTTTTTATATAAAAGACTTGAACATCTTCAGGTTTTGGTATCCAAGTGAGGTCTTGGAGCCAATCCTCCTAGACACTGAGGGACAACTGTATTACTACTCCTACTACCAACACTATTGCTAAGTGCCTGACTTTGGGCAACTTTTTCTCTTTGGCCTTCACTTGTTTTGTGAAATTACAACATGATCATAACTACTCTAAACATATGTTGGTGAGACCCAACTGAGAGTTATTTGTAACATGATTATTGCCATTTGGTAGTTTATCTCATTTAGCTAGATAATCTAATGCTGATCTCCTCTTTGGACAATAACGTTTTTCAAATAAGTGTAAAGCTCTGAGTAGTTTCCTTCGAAGAAGAATTTTTTATGTTTATTGTTTATACATCAAATATTTTTATTCTTGGAGGCTGCAAATTAGAGAAGGCACCTTATGCCAGCCATCTTCTCTTGTGATGCCTTTATAAACACTGTCCTATGCCTTCCCCATCCTATTGTTCAGGAAATGATTGAACTCAGAGAAATCAGAAAATACTCTCTACTTTGCAAAACTCATAATCACTGCATTTTCACATAAAACATAGTAGCAATTTTCAACTTTTTTCCAATAATCTTCAAAACTTAGTTGACTTTTCTGCACATCTCTTATCACTAAGTTAATTTGTGTTGGTCTCAATATTACTGAACATAAATGTCCTGGACCTTCCTTAAGATACTTCCTTAATTATTAAAGTTATAGTTTCTCCTCCTGTATTTTATCTAACCTCTATATCAGCTGGTTCTCTCTAAAACTCAAGACTGACTAGCAGTTCTCCTGAACTGTGAAATTCAACATCCCATCCCAGTAGTACTTCACAAAATTTTTGTAAATTTTAGAGATACTATCCTCTCTGACTCTGAGCTCCTCTTCTGCTTTATAGGCTTGTTTGTGGACTTCATTCAACAAATATTTGAGTGCTAAAATAGCTACTTAGTGCTTTCAGTGCTTAGGCACTTTTCAGAACTCTCCATATATGGCACTGAGCAAAACAACAACAACAAAATATGTCTCTTCTCTGTCTTCCCTTCTTTCTCCACACCTTGACAGTCTGAACTCAGAACTTGGCACCCTCCCTCAGTTACAAGCTAAAAGATTGCCTCAAGCCAGGCACCAGAGGCTCACACCTGTAATTCTAGCTATTCAGGAGGCTAAGATCTGCAGATCATGGTTCAAAGCCAGCCCGGGCAAGAAAGTTCATGAGACTCCTATCTCAAATAAACCACCAGAAAACCAGAAGTGGCGCTCTGGCTCAAGTGGTAGAGTGCTTGCCTTGAGCTGAAGAGCTGAGGGACAGCGCCCATGACCTACCAAAAAAAGAAAAATAAAAAAAGCAAAGACTGCATCATACATCTTACAATATACACTTGCATTTTCAGAGGAAATTACTGAGGGCTTGAAGAGATTATAGGAGTCAGGTAAAAACAATAGAACAGAGAACTAAATTGCTATAAAAGTAAATGTTTTGATTTTGTAGTCTTTTTTAGCCAATCTCTATACTGTCCTCTTCTCTACTGCTAAATTCTTTCTCTTCCATATTGCTAAGTATATTTTAATCCAAAGTAAATGTAATTTCCATTGTCTTTACAAGGGACTTGAAGGAAATATAAGAAGAGCCCATGTGCTATTATAACCTCTTAACAGCTTTTTCTTAGTAACTGGAAAAGGCTACTAAATTCTTAGCCAGTGGCCATTACCATCCCAAACCTAGGATGGGGGTGTAGGGGAATGGGAAGCAAATAGTCCTATCCTTCTTTAACACAGGATTGGATGAAACCTTAAGATGTCTTTAGAATACAGAACTGCATATGTTCTAACCATCTTTCTATGATTTCATTCAATCATCCATTCAACAGGTCTTCATTTTAAAAAAGTATAATGAAATCCAACAAAAAAAACCTCAAGAAACTCACAATCTAGAAATAAAGAGAGGCTGATGAGCTGAATCTGGGGGTGGGAGGAGGAGGAGGAAGTAAGAGGAAAGGTAACTAAGAGGATAAAAGAATTCCAAGAGAGGAAAATGGCCTCTGCAAAGATTAAAAACATCCTGATAGCTCAGAGCAGTCAAGTGGGGAGCTATAAAGGAGGGATGGATGAAAGAAGATCCTGCAGACCTCAACCCCTTTCCTTCAAGATTCCATGACTTAATAGGAAATATGCCATCACACAACAAACTGAAACAAGAAACAACTAAAACTCTATAGTCTCAAAAGAGACGTAACTAGACAATTAATTCTGTATCTATTTAAATTCTATTTTAATTCTTCCCCACGCTGACACTTTCTTTGTTTACTGTGATGTAATTTTGGTTTTATTGTTGTAACTGAAACCACAACCATATTAAAATACTCAAATCCAAGACTTACATTTCTATTTCTAAGTAAATTGTCTCAAAGAAAATAAGGTGTGTGGTTTTGTTTTCCAGTGAGGAAAAAGTGCCAACTTCATTTTCACTTTTCAAAGAAGAGTTCAAAATCTAAGACTATTGAGCAAATTGTTTTTAAGCTCTTGGAAAAGTCAGGCAGAAAAAAAACAACTTCTAAATCTTGATGACTATTATAAAAAGTTTTGTAACAATGTAGGTAGAAATTTTAATAAAATTAAAAAATTTTCTTAAATAATTTGCAATAAGGTTGTGAAAGACACTTGTCAATGAAATCAAGGCCAGAAAATGGAGCTTTTTTTATGCTTTTGAATAGCTATAAAACACTTTAAGTTATACCTAAAATTACATCATGGCCTCAGGGGAAACAATGAGAAGGCTTTTAGAATAACTGAGCCTTCAGTGACTTTGATGATCATATTTTGGGCCTAAAAGCACATATATAAGCTGCTTTTAGGCTTAGTATACATATTTTATATGTTTTATATATACATAATTATGTATATTATATATATTCAGGCTGCATATATTATATATGTCAGTCTGCTTGTATATATATATATTTGAAATTAAAAGGATCTTTTGTTTTTTATGTCTAGTGAAAAGCTATAAAGTTTCATATAATGAGAACATTCAAGGATATTGGGGTATTCTAATTAATTGAATTTTTATCACCTCAAGAATGACTAAAAAAAAATGGCAACAGTTTTAATGCCAAGTTGCATTAACACACATTAATGCAACTTTCTACATTACTAAATACAATATGCTTAACATACTATTTTCTTGGAAGAATGAAGCTGTCGTAAGCTTCAGCATCATTACTGATTGCATATGTTATAGCTGGGTGATTCTCCCAGATGTGGTGTCAAAGATGGGGCAATATACATTGACTGTATGTGAAACATAACAGGAAATTTCTCAGTTCTTCAAATGAGCTGGCTTGCTTGTATTTCTTCAAAATAGGAGGTTGTCCAGAGAAAAGAACTGATAATAATGGTCACTTAGCGTTTTTTGTCTTATTATACCTGAACAAGTTATAAATGGTTAGAAGTGTGGTATTGTTATTAGATATGGAGAGAAGCTGGAATGAAGATTAAGTTTTGCTGCAGATAAATTTGGTTTGGCTAAAAATGTTTTGAGTATTATTTAGTTCAGTATTTATAGGAATAAAGTAGAGAACCTAAGACTTCTTCTCATTTCTGAGACTCTTTTAAAAGTCTAATTAAAAATAGTATATGTTAGTAAGGGAACAACTAGAATTTTAAACTAGAATGAATGTTTCTTTCATGTGTACATATATATCTAGAATAAATATCAGTTTCAACTTATGTAATAAAATATCAGTATCAGTTAACCAATTGTTTTTTCTTGGGACCTGAAAGACACAGTGAATTATTTAGCAGTTTTAAATGTTAATCTCTTCTGATACATACCTGAGTTCTAGAGTGAAGAAAATGTAAGGGTTATGTAGGAATCAATTTGTAGAAAGTTGAGAAAAACTTCTTGAACAATTTTAAATGATATTGTTGTAAAGTAAATTATCAGAGAAGCCACATTTTAAAAGCTCGAATCTTACAGTCTTTATTAGAGTGCTGGCAGTCTGCAGGCAGAACTGAGATAGAAACTTCTGCCTTGACTCCAGCCCAGTGAGGGTACCAATAAGCCATATGACCTTCTTCTCCTTTTGTCCTTTCTTTTCCTCTACTGACCCTTGGAGGTCAAACAGGCTCTGTTAGGTATAATCATCCTGACTCCTTTGCTTGCATACTAACTGTGGCTCACAGCACGGAGGTCTCTACATACTTTCACCAATTCTTCATAGGAGGAAAGACAACATTCATCGGCTTTAAAGTAACCCAGAGCCATTAAGAAGAGTCAAGCCATACATACCAGTGATTACCAGGGAAATATCAAGATACACCAGAGTCAGACACAGAATTTTAGGGTAGGAATCCTGAAAGTCTCAGTTAATCTCTTGGAACTGTTTCAGGAAAGTCAAACACAGGAGCATAACTTGTAAGTTTGGCCTCATTTCTGTAATTTCCTTTTCCTAAGTTATATCACAAAACCAAGGTATTGGGAAACTATGTAATGAATCATTAAAAAAAAAAAAAAAGTATTGGTACCTGGCAGAAAATGAGGAAAGTCACAGCAAAGGCCACTGAATAGGCAGGCTTCAATGTCGCTGTTCTGGTTCATCAATTAGAAACAGAATTTGCCTGAAATATTCATAAAGGAAGTAAATTCCTGTTCAACAGTTAATTGTTCTCCTCTACAGTGAAAACATTGTAGTGTAATTCTAACTTATAACATCTGGGTAAATTAGCTAACTCAGATTCAATAATTTGGAAACAGTATGTTTATATGGTCTGTCATTTATTTTAAAAAGGAGAGAATTCAATCTCTTTGCTCCAAAATAATGGCCTTAAACATTCAAAGACCTCTAATGTGTTTTTTTTAATATTTTTTATTGTAAAGATACTGTACGGAGTGGTTACAGTTACATAAGGCAATGAGTACATTTCCTTTTTTTTGTTGTTGTTGGTCGTGGGGCCTGAACTCTAGGCCTGGGCACTGCCCCTCAGCTCTTCAGCTCAAGGCTAGCGCTCTACCACTTGAGTCATAGCACCACTTCCAGCTTTTTCTGCTTATGTGGTGCTGAGGAATCGAACCCAGGGCATTCAAGGCAACCACTCTATCACTGAGCCACCTTCCCAGAGTACATTTCCTATCCAGCATTGTTACCCCCCGCTCCTTTGTTTTACCCACACCAGGCCTTCCCTCCCCACTTCCCCAACTGCTCCGACCCCCACCCCGTCCCCTCCCACACTCCTGAAGTTGTAAAGGTCGTTTTCAACATAGTGTCTTGTACATCTCATTATTACAGCAGTGGGTCAACCTGTATCCCTATTTAAGCATTTTGTTTTTTTTTCCCCAAAATAGAAAAAATGTATATACAAGATGCAGGGCACAGGAATCAAATACAGTGAAAACATGGGGGAGGAACATACCAAAGAAACAGAAAATCACATAGTACTTTATAAATACATTAAAAATAATAGCAAGAAAAAAAACACTTGTGTCCCTATCTTGGGGTTCATTTAGCTTAACATCATCTTATATGGTCATATGTACATAGCTTTTCACCTTTTCTACTTGTCCTAGACATATACTACTTATTACAATTAAGGGAAACCATGGGACCTATATTTTTTTAGGCAAAGGCCTCTAATTTCATAGGCAGATAGACTTATCCCCTTGTCTTTGATTTGGATGTATATTCCACTTACTAAAGGCAAGAAGTTAAGGGAATGTATCCAATCACTAGTAAGTAGAGCTCAAGAGGTAGTCCTGTTTATGCAAAGGAACTTTTTCATGATCTCAAGCATATATTTACCTATAAGAATCTTAGTCTTCAACCTCCCTAGCCATAAAAGAAGTGAAAATCAAAACAACATTGAGATTCCACCTCACCCCAGTTACGAATGGCTATAATCAAGAACTCTAATAACAACAAATGCTGGAGGGGATGTGGACAGAAGGGAACCCTACTGCATTGTTGGTGGGAGTGTAAACTTGTTCAACCACTTTCAAAAGTAGTATGGAGGTTCCTCAAAAGACTCTACATAGAGCTCCCCTGTGACCCAGCAATCCCACTTTTAGGCATTTACTTGAATGATCACAAACAAGACCACACTAAAGCTACCAGCATGACTATGTTTATTGCAGCATTATTTACTATAGCTAAGATATGGAACCAACCCATTAGATGAATGGATCAAGAAAATGTGGTATATATACACAATGGAATTCTATGCCTCCACCAGAAAGAATGACATTGCCCCATTTGTTAGGAAATGGAAAGCCTTGGAAAAAATTATATTAAGTGAAGTAAGCCAGGCCCAAAGAAACAAAAGACCCATGCTTTCCCTTATTTGCAATAACTAGTATATGTCTGAGACAAGCAGAAAAGGTCAGATAAGGTGATGTTAAGTAAAATGAACCCCAAGTTATGTATTCAAATGATCTTTTCTTTCATGTGATTGTTTCTAAGAAGATATTTCTTTGTTGCTTTGTATGTCCTTCCCCCACAGTAGAATCCCTGTTTTCACTGTACTTGATGTTGGTATGATTTGGGGAGGGGAAGAGAAAAATCAAATTGTTTAAATAGGGATACAGGTGGACCCATTGCAACAATGAGATGTACAAGATGCTATGTGGAAAAATGAACTTTACAATTTAGGCGGGGGGTGGGGCAGGAGATTGGAAAGAAGGGATGGTAGGGGAAAAACAAGGAGGAGGCAACAGTGCTTGGTAAGAAATGTACTCATTACCTTGCTCATGTAACTGTAACCCCTCTGTATAGTATTTTCACAATAAAAAAAACTCATTTAAAAAAAGAATCTTAGTCTTCATATTTACTTTACAATGCTTCCAATTCTAGAAAATATGGAAGATATAGAAATAATAAAGGTATTGCTTTTTTGCAAATGAGTTCTTTGAGTTCCTTACTACCACCCTTCACATTCTAGGACCTTGTGTAGGATACCTGCTAGAAGAGCAGAGTAAATAAACCTGCTGATATCATGAAGGGAAATTTGGGGCAGTGTTTAACTTCAGAACAACAAATGATAAACAAATGGACCTTGTTGATTAAAGTGTTTTATGAAGTGGCTCATGCAAGCAGTCAATACTTGCCAGGAAGCTGAGATATCAGGATCAAAACCAGCCCATGAAGAAAATTCTATGAGATGCTTATCTCTTAATAACCAGCAAAAAGCCAGAAGTGGAGATATTGCTCACATGGTAGAATTTGAGCCTTAAGCAAAAAAGCCAAGTGAGTGTGAAGCCCTCAATTCAAGCCCCTGGCACACATACAATTAAGTTTGATTCACCTGTCAGAATATATTTTTAAGCAACTTTACCTGGCAATATAAAGTTTAATAAATTTCTATTTACATACTTGATTTCTTTGAAAAACATTTTATCAAATTCAGAATCACCTATCATATTATATAATATTAATATCTTAATTTCAAAAATGCCTTATATATATTTATCTATACTTATTTATCTATTGTGTCCCCAGAGAGATCTGTACCAAGTAGTGCAAAAATGATTCTTAAAATATTACAATATTTGCTCGCAGAAGTTAGTTTCACCAGTGAGAGTTAGAAACATTTTGCAAAATAAAGAATGATTATAAGATCTTAGGGTGGAGCTCAAGTTCTTTGGGGTTTTGAGTGGTTCTATTCAAGTGAGTAGCTGTAACCAGGAAAAAAAAAGAATGACAAAGAATGCTTTGGAATCAATCAATGATACTGGTATTTATAAAGGTGAATATTTTTATTCATTCATTTTATTTGAAGGTTATACATCCAATTTTATATTAGCTTATATTTCTTTTTGTAAATTTTATTTCTTTTTATTTGTGAAAATGCCATACAGAGAGGTTACAATTACATGGGCAAGGTAATGAGTACATTTCTTATCAAGCATTGTTGCCTCCTTCTTTGTTTCCCCTTACCATCCCTTCCCACCCCACCCCCACCCCCACCCCATGCCAAAGCTGTAAAGTTCGTTTTTCGACATAACATCTTGTACATCTCATTGTTGCAATGGGTCCACCTGTGTCCCTATTTAAACAATTTGTTTTTTCCCTTCCCTGCCACAAATTATACCAACATCAAATACAGTGAAAATAGGGGTTATACCGTGGGGGAGGGACATAGAAAGCAACAAAGAAATATTTTATAAATACGTTAGAAACAATAACAAGAAAGAAAAAACATTTGAGTCCTTATCTTGGGGCTCATTTCGCTTAACATCAACTTATCTGACCGTTTCTGCTTGTCTCAGACATATACTAGTTATTGCAAATAAGGGAAACCATGGGACCTATGTTTCTTTGGGCCTGGCTTATTATAATATATATGGAACAAACCCAGATGCCCCTCAGTAGATGAATGGATCAAGAAAATGTGGTATATATACACAATGGAATTCTATGCCTCCATCAGAAAGATCTGTCTTTAATGACACTAAAGTAGGACATTAGAAATTTCTGAAAATGGTTGTTGTCTCATTTTTTTTTAATTGTGAAAATACTGTATAGAGGGGTTACAATTACATGGGCAAGATAGTGAGTACATTTCTTATCAAGCATTGCAGCCTCCTCCTTTGTTTCTCCTTCCCATCCCTTCCCATCCTCTTCTCACCTCCCCACCCAATCCTCCCTGCCCCCCCCACCAAAGTTGTAAAGTTCGTTTTCAAAACAACGACTTGTACGTCTCATTGTTGCAATGGGTCCACCTGTATCCCTATTTAAACGACTTGTTTTTCTCCTTCTCCTCCACAAATTATACCGACATCAAATACAGTGAAAGCAGGGGTTATACCGTGGGGGAGGGACATACAAAGCAACAAAGAAATTATCTTATAAATGTGTTAGAAACAATCACATGAAAGGAAAAAAAAAATTGAATACATTATCTAAGGGTTCATTTCCCTAACATCACCTTATCTGAGCTTTTCTGCTTGACTCAGACATATACTAGATGTTGTAAATAAGGGAGACCATGGGACCTATGTTTCTTTGGGCCTGGCTTACTTCACTTAGTATAATTTTTTCCAAGTCTTTCCATTTCCTAACAAATGGGGCAATGCCATTCTTTCTGGTGGAGGCATATAATTCCATTCTGTATATATACCACATTTTCTTGATCCATTCATCTACTAAGGGGCATCTGGTTTGGTTCCATATCTTAGCTATAGTAAATAATGCTGCAATAAACATAGTCGTGCTGGTAGCTTTAGTGTGGTCTTGTTTGTGATCATTCAAGTAAATGCCCAAAAGTGAGATTGCTGGGTCATAGGGGAGCTCTATGTGGAGTCTTTTGAGGAACCTCCATACTACTTTTGAAAGTGGTTGAACAAATTTACACTCCCACCAACAATGCAGTAAGGTCCCCTTCTGTCCACATCCCCTCCAGCATCTATTAGAGTTCTTGATTTTAGCCATTCTAACTGGGGTGAGGTAGTATCTTAATGTTGTTTTGATTTGCATTTCTTTTATGGCTAGGGAGGTTGAGCATTTCTTCATGTGTCTATTGGCCATCCTTCTTTCCTCTTCAGAGAAGTTTCTCTTTAAGTCTTTAGGCCACTTATTTATTGAGCAGTTGTTTCTTTGAGGATTTGTTGTTGGGGGATTTAATTTTTTGAGTTCCAGGTATATTTTAGATATGAAACCCTTGTCCGTTGTATAGCTAGTGAAGTTGTTGTCTCCTAAAAAGATTCTTTAGAGGCCTCTAAAACAGAGATTTTTTTTGCGAAAATACTGTACAGAGTGGTTGCAATTACATGGGCAAGATAATGAGTTAGCTTATATTTCTTGTACAGAGGGCATTTCATTACTACGTCCCCACACATTTACACTGTATCCCAATTAAACTCAACCCTTCTAAAAAGATTTCCTATTCCTCTCCTTTTCAAAAACATGACTTCTCCAGCTCATTTTCTCATATTTTCATAGTTGCAAATAATCTATTTTGACAATATTCAATCTCCTTTATCCTCTTCTCCAGCCCAGCCCCCTATCATTGGTCCCACCTGCCCATCCCCCATCAAGATAACTTTTTTTTAATAAAAGAGGAGACACAGATACATTCCTGGCTGGTCAAAAATGACTCTGTGGCAGGAAAGAATAAAGTACTAAAGTACTGAGACAGTAAACCATAATCAATATTATTTGCTAGTGCTTTCTGCCTCAATCCCAAATGGTCTATTTTATAGAGAACATGTTTTAAGGACTTCTAGATGAAAGCTACAACGTGTACTCCCAATGAGACTTGTGAGTACTGGCACTAAAGAATTCCTGATTCACTAACCAAAACAGGGGTGGGAATAGGGGAACCACAGTATAGGGCCTAAGTGAGGGAAAGGCTGGGAGATAAATGGCCTCTGGATTAGATTACTTGAGGAAGCTACAAAGCAACCCAAGCTAGGATGCCATACTGATTCCATTAAACACAGCACCAAAGGGCCAATTCATCCATTAGGCATTGTGGACATAGGATATAGAACCCACAGAAATTTTTAAGTGTTTTCATGTTAGAATCAGCCCCTGAAAGGACTATTCCATAATAGCGGAATATGGAATAACAAATCCAATCTGGATAGGGTTTGTCTTTATTCTGAGACAATTATAAATAAATGATTATTTAAAATTTATTTATAGTGGAATGGGTCTATGAAGGTAGAAGTGCCTAGGGCCTTCTCGTTCTGTATGAATCATTCAGGAAAGTAAATATGTGCAGGGCAGGCTTGGAATCCCAGCAACTCTCATGGAAATAGATTTGCAGCCAGGGACCACAGAGACTCACCCATTACTCTCTCCTACCTGATGCCTACTATCACCTATCCACAGTCTAGAAGGACAAAACAAAAAGAGCCAATTAGAACATAGCCAGACAGAAAGCACAGGAGGTACATAATAGAGCATAATTAGAGTTACTCCTTATTAATCTCCAAGGGAATCTTAGAAAGACAATGGCTTAGAGAAGTATACACCTGGGTCTGGAAAAAAAATCTGAGTAGGTTAAAAGATAGTGAGGGAGAAATATATGGTCAATGGTAATCCCTCTCTTAAACGTTCTATGTTTAAAATAGAGAGGCACTAACTTATTTGTTCTAACCTGACTACTCATTAGACAATCAGAAATCACATTATTCCCAGGGGACCCGTGAACCAGTGGAGAATCATTAGGACTTGTGAATCCCATGTATGAATCTGATTAAAAGAGAAATCTGTCCTTGCTTCCCAATTAATTACAACTGCATCTGAGCTTTAAACAAGATGTTTAGAATTAGTAAGAACCAGTGTGCCTAGATTTAAATTCTATTTCTATGAGTTTAAAAATACATACAACACTGTTGGGGATGGGGGTATGTTAGTGAGATAAAACCCAGACTAGCTCCAACCTTAATCTTTGTGAGAGCACACTTAGTTGGGAAAGGACTCAAAGGACTGACAGGGATCACCCGTGCTCAAGGGCTTTTGGGAAACATTGATCTGACCTTTTCCCATGTTGGGATTTTGAAGAGACCATGACATTTACCTACCTCTGAACATGAGACAGATGAAAAAACAGCCATCAGAAGTTAGTTTGTGTGACCAGTTTCCTGTAGGTGCTTAAGCCAAAATGCAGCAATTCTGACATGCGTATGATTTTAGCATATACAGAACTAAATAACATTTCCAACAATGTTGCTGAAGTTACAGAGGAGTTTGTTTACATGTATATGTATATGAGGAAATATACCTAAAAGAATAACACTTATAACTTTAAAACCTTTAAAACATTCAACCTACAAAAAAACCCTATTTAATCTCCAATATTGTAAAAAATGAAATATAATTTTTATAAAAATGTAAGAAAATATTAGTTGTTCTTGTCCTCCAATTTCTCTCTTTTCTCCAGTTTTAGCAACAATGTGTTATTTTTGTAATCAAAACTAAAAGTCTGCTGTTAAAATTCATATATAATAGAATTATATAGTATTATGGTCTTTTACTTGTCCTCTATCTGAAGATATTTCTATTTTTTTTTGCTTAATATCTCGGATAAGCTCCAGAATATTACTAATGGATTAAGAATAGGAAAAAATACTCTAAAAATTACAAATGTCACGTTAGGAGTCACAGTGTGTAACTAGCAAATTAATGACAAATGAACCTTGTTTGTGTAATTTCTCATTTGAAGTATTATATAGACCTCAAGAAAATGTTTGTAAATATGACATATGGTCTTTAGTTAACATTTAATAGGAATGCTTCTTTTTTATTGTGAAAATACTGTACAGAGGAGTTACAATTACATGGGCAAGATAATGAGTACATTTCTTTTTTTGCATGCAATATTATTCCATTTTTTATTAAATTTGAGAATTAGTAAAACTAATCAATTAGGACAAAAGTATTTTAGAACCACAGTGATCTCTACGGTGGCAACAGGTTATTGCCTGAAGAGTTGTGAAGAACTCTTTAGGATAATAATAAATTTCTATTACCTAACACCCTGTTATAGCCTGTGAGTTACACACATGTAGACATTCCATTTTGCATATATTTTACCTCAAACAAGGAACTACAAAGCAAAGTAACCTGAAGTGATAGTGTGCTTTCTTGATACAACATTTTGAGAAAAATATAGTTACTGTGTATTATTTGAAACCAACTAATTTCCTTTATTTCTGAAGAATACAAACAACTTCTTAGGCCAACTTGAAAAGTTCTTTCCAATCCTGAAGATCACTCCAATATTAACAGAGTTCTCATGATATTCACAAAGTGAGAGTAAGTTCAGATTCCAGCAGATTTTTTTTAATTTTTATTTTTTTATTGTAAAAATACTGTACAGAGTGGTTACAATTACATGGGCAAGATAATGAGCACATTTCTTATCAAGCATTGTAGCCTCCTCCTTTGTTTACCCTTCCCATCCCTTCCCATCCTCTCTCCCCTCGCCCCCCAACCCAATTTTCCCCGCCCCCCCACCAAAGTTGTAAAGTTCATTTTCGACATAATGACTTGTACTTCTCATTGTTGCAATGGGTCCACCTGTATCCCTATTTAAACGACTGGTTTTTTCCCCTTCCCCTCCACAAATTATACCGACATCAAATACAGTGAAAGCAGGGGTTATACCGTGGGGGAGGGACATATAAAGCAACAAAGAAATTATCTTATAAATGCGTTAGAAACAATCGCATGAAAGAAAAAAAATTTGAATACATTATCTTAGGGTTCATTTCCCTAACATCACCTTATCTTTCTGCTTGATTCAGACATATACTAGATGTTGCAAATAAGGGAGACCATGGGACCTATGTTTCTTTGGGCTTGGCTTACTTCACTTAATATAATTTTTTCCAAGCCTTTCCATTTCCTAACAAATGGGGCAATGTCATTCTTTCTGATGGAGGCATAGAATTCCATTGTGTATATATACCATATTTTCTTGATCCATTCATCTAATGGGTTGGTTCCATATCTTAGCGATAGTAAATAATGCGGCAATAAACATAGTCGTGCTGGTAGCTTTAGTGTGGTCTTGTCTGTGAACATTTGGGTAAATGCCCAAAAGTGGGATTGCTGGGTCACAGGGGAGCTCTATGTGGAGTCTTTTGAGGAACCTCCATACTGCTTTCCAAAGTGGTTGAACAAGTTTACACTCCCACCAACAATGCAGTAAGGTTCCCTTCTGGCCACATCCCCTCCAACATCTGTTGTTATTAGAGTTCTTGATTTTAGCCATTCTAACTGGAGTGAGGTAATATCTCAATGTTGTTTTGATTTGCATTTCTTTTATGGCTAGGAAGTTTGAGCATTTCCTCATGTGTCTATTGGCCATGCTTCTTTCCTCTTCAGAGAAGTTTCTCTTTAAGTCTTTAGCCCACTTATTTATTGGGCAGTTGTTTCTTTGAAGATTTGTTGTTTGGGGATTTAATTTTTTGAGTTCCAGGTTTATTTTAAAAATATGGAACGCTTCACAAATTTGCGTGTCATCCTTGTGCAGGGGCCATGCTAATCTTCTCTGTATCATTCCAATTTTAGTATATGTGTTGCTGAAGCGAATACTTAATAAGAATGCTTCTAATGCTGCTAAGAACTCTGAAATAAAGTTTCCATACATGAAATATTTCAACTAGTTTTCCATGAAGATAAAAGAAATTATAGAATTTTGCAAAAAATTCTGAATGAAATTTATGGCTGACTGACTCTTCCAGAACAGAGAAGCAAATATATTTCTCAAAAAATGAGTGTTCTGTGGTAAAGCACTTGCCTACCAGCCTGAGACCCTGGGTTAAGTCCTATAGACCACCCAAAAAATGCTTATAGTTGGAGAGTGAATATACTGACAAGTGACTATAGCCTAAAATTTATATTTTGATTGGTATAACATTTATGACAGGTAGTGAAGGCATGAAATAAGTTCTTCCAACCTCCTCAACCAGAGGAACAGGGAATACTTATGTAGCAGGAAGAAAGCATGCAGGCCAAGGAGGCCAATCTAGGTCCCCTGCTGGCTCAGCTACAGAATGATTTTGAGGCCCTGATCAAATCACACAATCTCTGAACATCTCAACTATCTAAAGAAGATTATATCTACTCAGAATTGTCATGGGTCAAATAACTAAAATTGCTTCAGAAGTTTTAGCATGGTAGTTTCTCAAAACAGTTTTAAGTTGAGAGGACTAAGGCAACTATCTGCTTATCTGAAGATATTCTCAAAAAGGTCTCACAGCCCAGTATCCAGTGAAAGGATCCTGTGACATCCAATATTTTCTACTATGCATCTTCCATTACACAAAAAACAAAGTGGAACAAAATTGAGGAATTTTTTTCATTTGGTTTTGTTTTTGATATTTTATTATTATCTATAAGTACTTGTATTTAACAAAGCAATTTATGAATACAGTGTATCTTGATCATTGTATCCCTTTCAACATTTTCACAAATCCCTCCCCTACTCATCCACCTCTCCTCCTCTTCATTAGTTTACCCCATTCCCCTTGACCTCACCCTACCTCTTTCTAGTACCTGCTTCTAGTTTTATTTTGCTGAACTTTCATTTTTGCTTTCTAAGGAATTATACTATTTGAAATCTCTCTTGATTCTACCATATTTTAGTTGATATATTTGTATATACTTGCATACTACCCAATGTATTTACTTATGAGTTTGTAAGTTAAATCTAGCCCCCCACATGTAAGAGGAAACATAGTCACTTGCCATATTCTTTGTGTCTCATTTATTTCTATTTCTATAATACAAGTTAGAATGATTATTCTGAAGAAGTAGTCATTAGATTATCATTTTATACATTTCATTGATGTAGAAATCAGTAATAAAAGAAACAAATTACAAAAAATTTCCATGGCAAAGCAACAAAGAAAAAATTTCTCTTTATGGTGATAACTATTTTTGGCTGGAAAGTGATATCTTCATTCCACTAGAAAGTGGAGAAAAATGATTTTTCACATGTGACTTAAAAAGAAATGAGATGAAATAATTGTTAGGTGATGTTATAAAGTGATAATCAACTTCTAAAATCTCACTACTCTTTCCTGTTCTTGATAAGAATGTCCGAGGAAATAAAGTTCATAAAATCAAAAGTATATAAACCACTCATGATGCTTGAGTGTATTTTCAGGATATATTTTACATTTAAGTGACTTCATGTTATTTCACATAATTAGAAGTGATCAGTGTTATTGACCCTTTGGTGAAG
This sequence comes from Dipodomys spectabilis, assembly GCF_019054845.1. Classification (NCBI taxonomy): domain Eukaryota; kingdom Metazoa; phylum Chordata; class Mammalia; order Rodentia; family Heteromyidae; genus Dipodomys; species Dipodomys spectabilis. The sequence goes on from NW_024871183.1 coordinate 1,227,085, forward strand.
TTTTATTTAGAAAACTGTTTTTGAAGACCGAATGATGTGTGTGTGCGTGCACGCACGCACGTACCTGTGTATTTGAATATGTTAAGCCACTGACCTCCATAAAGAAAAAGAAAACTGAATGGTGGTTATACCTGCAGAGCTGCTGATAAGCAAAAATACCATATTCTGAATTCTGAAAGCATTATCCCACAAGATGAATGGAGAAGTCAGAAATAACATGACTTAATTTTATGATACCAGGTGTGGAGGTAGTTCTAGGAGCTGAGGGAAAATCTTGCTTTGATATATGAGTTTATTCAGTGAACTTGTCAGTGTCTCTGGAGCCATGAGATGTCATTGTGGCAAACCTTCCCTTTCTGTCCTCAGACTAAACCACGACTGTAAAACATTGAGACTCTGAGAATTATCTCAAAAGCCAAAAGGTTGTAAAGTAAAACATTGCTAGCAGGCACTAACATGGGTATCATGACTCTTTTCAGGTAGTAGGTGTAACCTTGAAGAAAAAGTGGCACTGTCTTCAAAAAAGTGACCTGACCCTGGCTTTGGTGGGTTTTTCTGCAAGAAGTAAAAAGCACCGCATGTGAATTATCCATCCTTTCTAGCTGACCACTGCTTTGTTCTAGAGTTCAGCATGAAAGGACTAATTTCTGTTTTGTTTCTGTTTTTGTTTTAGTGAGATGGCATGTCCGTTGCTAATTCTAGCTATTATAGTTGCACATGTAAAAATAATCTATGTAGTTTATTGATTGGTAGCATTTCAAATAAACAATATATTGAAATTTTGATCTGAAATTTTTTGAGATGCTTATCAATTGACTTTTTGCTTAGTCCAAGAAAAGTCTGAATTATTAGTTTTTGTAGTATGACTTAGGTTTCTTCTTTTAACTATAGCAAGAATTTAAAAATAAGCATGCCACTGTGTTTATTATTATATTACTAAAACTTCTTGGAGCATGAAAAGACTTCTTCACAAATAATTTTGCTCTTTTGAAAACATAAATAAACTGCAAAAGTACTTGTTATAAACCATCTTCAGTCTGCAAATGAGTGAAGCTTATAAAGATGTAATAAGTTATTAGCATATGTTTCAAGCAAATAATTTTATATTTGGAAAAATGTTAAACAGTTTAATAGTGCCATAATAAATCTTTCCCTAGAATTCAGAATCATATACATCTCTATTTTAGAAAGTTCACATTACTTCATTAAAGAAGAAACCTGCAATTCTTATGCACTCTTAACTTGTTAGGCAATGAACTATTAAATTTCCCTTTCTTCTTCCAGAAGATAGTTATTCTAAGGATTTTTGGTCTCATAATCTCAGAACACATATGAAAATGACTACCAATACATCTGCTAAGTAAAATCTAGTATTTTGTTGTTGCATTTTGAAATACCATGTTATCATTCAGTAGGGCTAGTTTTCAAGTCAAAACACACAAAAGAGACAAACTTCCAGCAATGTAAACAAATTACACATTTTAAACTCTATTAACAGTACAAAAACTTGCTCTTTGTTCTCATTAAGTAAAAGCTATTGGCTACATTTTAGGAATTCAATGCTTAAGAAAACCATTTTGTTCCCCAGAGTGAACGTACTTTCTAAGTTCTTACCCAAGATGATACAGTTTTAGCCTTTTGCATTGCATAGAAATGAGCAAGATTTATTAAGCTCTGGCATTAGTAGTGCCCCTAGGTTTTAATTCCCTTTTCAGGCAACACATCCTCATAGGTCTAGTTTTATCCTTTACCTATGATATCTCTGCTGGCTGTATTCATACTTTAAATAAATTTACAACACAGATAGTGCTTTATTCTATTAGTATAAACTTCCAGAAGGTTCTGCTCAAAGACCTGGGAAAATAAAAGTTTTTATTAGTTATTTAAAGATTATTTAATTTTTATATAATATCAAATGTTTCTAATTGGGCTGGAAGGTAATGTTTTGGGGTGGGTTTTTTTGGAGGGAAGGAGTGGGGTTTTTATGTGTTTGTTCTTGTCATGTGGTTTGAACTCTGGACCTACGCACTGTCCCTGAGTTTTTGTGCTCAAGGCTAGTGCTCTACCACTTGAGTTACAGTACCACTTCTGGCTTTTTGTGATTAACGCAGATAAAAGTCTCCAGACTTTCCTGCTTTCCTGCCTGGGCTGGCTTTGAACTGTGATCCTCAGATCTCAGCCACCTGAGTAGCTAAGGTCACAGGCATTGAGCCACTGGGCAGCTGTTTCCTTTTTAAAATCATATTTAAGTTCTAATAATCTGGTAAACTCAAATGTCACAGCATATCCTTTTATCATTCAAAATTCTGCTTGTATAAAACATGCAAAAAATGAGAGAGATATAGAAGGATCAGTGCCTCAATTAGAATCATCTTTACTTCTGGATTTATAGAGTTCCTTAGTTAAAAGACATTTCTAAAATTCAACTAAACTTTCCTGGCATCAAAAATCCATTGAAAATTACAGAAAAAAATTAATCTTTTTCATCAAGGTCATACTACCTCCACAAAGGAAGCTGGGATGAATTATTGGTATGTCGAGTCATTTATGAGATTTTTTTAAAATATTTTTAATGCCAATTCTTTCAAAAATGACAGACTCTAGAGACCACCCAGCAGAAGCCTTGTGTGTGAGTCAGATCCTGATCCCAACCCTGTCCAAAAGACCTGTCATTCAAAATATCTAGGGATTGTATATTCATAAATGAACATCATAGGCAGCTCATTATGTTAAAATCGATACTCTAAAAATGTTTGTGTCATGTTAATTGCCTTTAAATATATTATACATATAAAAGATATGTTAAAATTAAATATGTTAGCCGTGAAGGTGAAAAAAGTAGCTAACTAAAAGTTCACAATCTTTTTTCAGATTTTGTGTGTTTTCTCCTCAGCCCAAAGCCTCAAGATTCCAATTGCAGCAGCCTGCCTCTTCATTTCTGTTGGATTGCTCTTTAAACATTAGAATATCTTGTAATAAATCATAAGTTAAAGATTTCTCCTGACACAAGTCATTGTTGATTTCACTGTTATAGGGCAAAGGCTCTAGGGCGGCAGATAAGGCTGTTGCCATGGTGATGAAGGAGATACCGAGGGAGGAGTCTGCTGAAGAAAAGCCCCTCCTTACTATGACATCACAGGTGGGCAGACCCATAGGGTTCCTGTAGGAAGCTGACATATGTTAATATATCAGACAATGTGATCATTAACTAGAGGAGAAAAACATTAACTCCTGAGCCAATTTTTTTTTCAAGACAGTTTCCATGAAGCAACTGCACAAATATAAATGAAAACCAAAATTGCTAACAAAGAAAAACAAGAAAATATATTTAGTTATTTATTTATGGATATTAATTTTCATTACACAGCTCTAGCTTTAAAAAAAAAAAAAAAGAAAACGTACGTGCAAGTAAAACATATTGCTTCTTTAAAAGGAGTCTTGTTAACTTTGGGAAAGAAATAAGTTAATGGCACATTTGTATAACAATCAAAAAAACCAAATTCCTATGAACAAATACAGTTATATTGTATACATATGTCAGTTTACCAGTTGACTAAATTTTCTTGTATGTTAAATATATTTTTGTTGTGACTATGCATACTACATATTTGTCTATACATATTTATGTGGGTAACTAATTTACAGGAATGAGCCAGAAGTCCCTGAGTCCCCAAGCAGAAAATGACATTTGTGAGTCTTCTCATGCTTCATGACCTTGACAACATAAACACCAGGTCTATTAAAAGCACGAGGGCCTTTTTCAGCATTTATTCAAACAAGTATAGAAAAGTTTGCATTGTTATGCAAAGACACTGTGAGACTGTAGGTCCTGTATGTCTTCGGGGACTCTTGAAACACCCTGTAAGATCTACATAAATATGTATAATCAACTCATCACCACTCAGTGAAATTTAAATTCTTAAATGAAAAATATTTTACTTGCATTTATCTTATAATTTAGATTAGATTGTTATTTTAAACATTTCATTTTATTTCCATAATGCAATAGTAAACGCAGTGATTCAGTTCCGATTATATGCACATGTCTGGAATGAGAAAAGTGTCCACTTACAGTCCGCATGAAACACATTTATATCAGAAGCTAAATTATGGCAACTATTTTTAGCCTATCAGCAGATCTCATCTACAGCTGCTGCCAACATGTGTGGTTTTGCTTTAGTCTAAGTACTTTGTAAGTAACAAAAACAATAACATATAACCTCAAAATAGAATAATTTTTAAAAGATATATTAAAGATTCCCAGGACTTTGGGATACATTTTATGGAAGGTACTTTTTGTAACCATAATGAGGAGCTGCCTTTTCCTAGGGACATATAATAGTAATTGCAAAAAAGTCTACTCCATATTTATTAGGTTCTGAATTCTTTAATTTGTACAATGCCGTATGTACAGTTTTACATTTATCTCCTTCCTATCCGAGGCAGATCTTTGTGGATTCTATGTCCAAAATATTCCTTCCCCAGCCCCTCAGGTAAAGTTCTTGGTTGACCCCAGAGCCATACTCTTCTTATCCACTGATGTTGGCATAACTGCTACATCTATCAGGACTCTACAGGCTCCAATTCTTCCAATAAGTATTGGATGAGACCATGCATTACTTTGTACTTTTAAATAATCCTTTCTAAACATTCAGAATTACCAGTATAACCTAAACTTAGATGTAAAATCTAATGCAAAATGTCTGTTTTTTTTATTTTTTAGGAAAGAAATTAATTTTTACTATACTCTTATATTCAGAACATTTGTGTATACCAAGTTCCTTCTTTAATCCCTGTCTATTGTTGCATTAACTGTGTATGCAATATTAGCTATAATTTCACTGCATGAAGATTATGTGATGCTTTTTTTGATGCCTCATAAACTTGGTGTATACTGGCCAGTTTATGAATCACCAAAAAGAACCGATTCATAAAATTGAATGCACCTTTTGTGTTGATAATTTATCTGAATTAAGTGACAGTGGTGACATAATTATTTCTCAAATGTGGTTTTATGAGTTGATACACATTTTCTACTATACACAACTGGCTTCTTCCCTGCTATGCACCAGTGGCATGCACAAGCCAAAAAGATGCAGAATGATCTGAAAAAGTGAGTACTTACCATGGCAACCACAGCATCTACTCCGTGTGCCATATCACATTCTTATTGTTATCCTGTGTGAATGTACCAGTGTCTTGACACATTTGTTTCAGTGTTTCCTGTAAAGCCTCTATGACATAGTACTATATACATACTACTGAATACATCAACTCATCTCCATCACTGATATGTCTATGCCAGCTGCATGGCATGGACTCCATAAACATCTGGAGCTAATTACTATTTTCCCAATAATGTTTCTGGGATAATCTTAATGGATAAAATACACAATAAACCTTATTGCCTTTACCTTATTTAGTAATGGTTCACTCAATAGACTGTAGTTGTAAAATAGTCCTTTATTCCAGCATTTTAACTATATGATTAATATGGTGTATTCCACAACTTTTGGAACAAATTAGGTAAATATACTTGTGATGCCATCTGTAGTAGATTGGATGAAGTGAACAAGATAGAAATATTGGTCAGATGATCTAAATTTAGAATTTGTTGGTCCCCTGAGAGTTGTTCTTCTGGTTTATTGTATTAATTCAATCTGTATCAACAAACTAAATTAGATGTTGGTGACTTACACCATTAGTCCTAGCTATTCTGGAGACAGATATCCCAAGGCCAGCTGGGGTAAAAATTACAAGACCTCTCCCAGCCAATATATTAGGCATAGTGGCTCATATCTATCATTCCGGCTACCATGGGAAACATAAATAGGATCATCATGTTCTAGGCTGGCCTAGACAAAGCGAAGAGGCCTAAAGGTGGGGCACAAGAGGTAGAGATCTACCTAGCAAACAAGGTCCATATTTCTAATATCAGTGCTACTAGAAAAACAAAACAAGCTCAAGTTCATGCTGCCCTGATTGGCATGTAACTAATCAAACAATATATAAACAAGCATGTAGGGACAAAAGTTTCAAAGAGAAGAAAAATACATAAATCCTCAAGTCTTTGAGAAAAAGTCCTCTCTAGACCTATACGTCTAAGGCATCTAAATACTTTGAGCTTCTCAAATCTTAGATGTGCTACTAGATCTAAACCAAAAACAATTGGTGAAGGTAACTGTTTTAATAGTTTTTATGTTTATCTTATGTTGAAAGGAAATTTTAGGCATATTGGGTTAAATAAAAGGTATTTCTGAAGTTGTTTCTTTTTACTTTTAAAAAATGGCTACTTGAAAAGTTTGAATTACAAGACTCATCATATTTTTATTACATAGCACTGTTCTAAACTTATAATAGTATAAATAAGTGGGCTGGGAAAGTGGCTCAGTGGTAGAGCATTTGTCTTGCATGCCGGAGGCCCTGGGTTCAATTCCTCAGCACCACATAAGCAAAAAGTAAAAAGCCAGAAGTGGTGCTGTAGCTCAAGTGGTAGAGCGCTAGCCTTGAGCTGAAGAGCTGAAGGACAGCGCCCAGGCCCAGATGAACTCCGAACCCCCACAACCGAACTCCAAAAAAAAAAAAAAAATAGTATAAATAAGTAAAATTTTAGAAGGAAAACCATGATACAACAAAAGGTTGTGTCATAGAAAAAGGCATTATCTTTACAACAATAAATAATACTAGAGCTGGGCACCAGTGGCTCATGCCTGTAAACCTAGCTACACAGGAGGCTGAGATCTGAGGATCATGGTTCAAAGCCCATGAGAAAAGCAGAAAAGCCCATGAGACTCTTATCTCCAGTAAACCACTAGAAAACCGGTAGTGTTGCTGTGGCTCAAGCAGTAGAGTGCTGGCCTTGAACTGAAGAGCACAGGGATAGTGCCCAAGCCCCATGACCCACCAAAAAAAAAAAAAAAAAAAAGACACTAACAAGGATCTTTCTCTTTTTAAGAGCCCTGAGAAGTTTTCAATTTGACTCTATTTATTGGGTACTATCTTTTATAGCAAAGCACATGTCTCCATCCCATGTCTCTTCTGGTTAAAGGACATTTTCTTTTTTTCCAACACTAAGCTTTATCTATCCCTACTCTTTGTACCACAATACTGTTTTTGTGTATGTATCTAATAAATATTAAAAGAGTGATGTCGTTGACTGGAAGAACATCCTCAAGGCTACTAAAAATATGGCATTGTTTGGGTTTCAATTATCAACTTAAAATGATTATTTTAATTAAATTCTTCTAACTGCCTTAAAGTTAATGCTACCTAAACTTTATTTTATTTTAAGTCTAACTATCCTGTCTATAAAATATTGTAGGCAGTAGGCTGATAATTAGATCCCATCAAAGGGTTAACATTGTCACTGGGTTATCCTTGACAAGATGATAAACTAGGACTTTCACCTAGGAACTAGATTAGGCAAGTCATTAGTAATAATAACTCATAGAAGCTTAATTCTGTCAGATATTGGACCATACATAATAAAGCTCTAAAACTCTGAATGTTGAAGGGATACATGGTAATAATTTAATTACTTTGTCTTTATAATAGGTCGAATCATTTAACTTGGTTGTAATACTAGTGAATCTCTCAAAATATGGTCATTCTTTTCATAGACTCTACACAGTAGCTCAATTACAAACTATTGAAAACCTACTTAAGAAATGACATATTCTTTAAATCAACAGTGTCACATAGTAAAGGAATATTTCAGTGCACAAAGATAAGCTATTAAAAACATGTATGGCCAGTGGCTCACACCTGTAATTCTAGCTACATAAGACACTGAGATCTGAGGATCACGCTTCGAAGTCAGCCTGGGCAAAAAAAATCCATGAGACCCTTACCTCCAATAAACTAATCAGAAAAAGCCAAAAGTGGTACAGTGGCTCAAGTGGCAAAACATTAGCCTTAAGCACAAAGAGTCTCAGACATAGCACTCCAGGCTCTGAATTCAAGCCTAGGACTGACAAAGAAAAGAAAAGAAAAAAGCAAACAAAACAGACATAAACTTTTTCTGTTATTTAAATGAAGTAAAAAAGACAACGTATTAACCCAGTTTTTAAATAAACATCACAAATATTCAATTTTGGTCAACCATTTAAACTTGCTAACCTAAATATAATTGATTACTAATAATTGCTACTACTAATAATTTAAATTATACTATTTTAATTATTAATAATTATTACCTAGCTATTCTTTAAATATTAAAATGTTTCAATATAAAACACAGTACTTTAAAACAAAAGTTGAAGATTATTAATCTACAGCACAAATTTATAAAATAATAAACAATATCTTTCCCTTTTTATATTGTGGAGTGCTTGTGCTTTGTTGCCAATTTTTGGTCTCTTACTTTTAGTGAAACATCTGAGGACTTTAAATGTAAAGCTAAATCCAAATCACAAAACAAGCAGTATAATCATTCACTAGACTTTAAGTAACAGATTGTATTTAAATGTAAAATATTTCATCTTGATCGTCTCCTGTAGTTAGATTATATAATGATTTTAAATACTGAAACTCCATTTCAAAGTGAATGGAGACAGATGTATTTTAGGTAAAGTTTTAAGAAAGACAGTAGTTCATTAGACATGGATAATATTGCATGCATTTGTGAAATGCCCAATACTAACTAGATCAACTGACCAGTGTAAGCAAGTCATAATTCACCTGAACTCATTTGACTGAATACTGGATTGCAAGGAAGGCATAAGGGATCCGTCGTCTTCTGAATCCTTACAGATAGGAAAGCTCAAATTCTCACCCATCTTCTTACTTCTACTGAAGTTGCACCGTGTTTCTGTCTGTTCAAACTCACCAGATTTGAATCTAATTTTAAATCAATGAAGGATGTAGGAAGACTACGTCTTAAAGTGTTGTTGGCCTCACATTCACATTGGTTCATGTTTTTCTTCAAGTATTGGATGCTGTGGGACAGGCTAAAGCCTTTATTTCTGTTCTTCTCATTAGGAATTCAATCTTGGTATTCTTGATTTCTAGCTAGAAGGTTTAGAGTCATTGGTAGAAAGCCTTGCATTTAGAAACATTTCTCTGCACCACTAGGTTTCCAAATATTTAAAAAGATGTGACACTGGGAAGATCAGACTTAAATATTGGTTATAACCCATGAGGAAGTTGCTAGACATTTCTGAGGACCATTGACCTTCTGCAGATTTCTTAAACACATTGTGAAATTGAGGATACTCATGCAATCATTCTTTTAAACAGTTCACCATTCAATTAGACTGCAAAAAACTAATGAGCATTTATTAACTTACTATGGTGGTATGTAAAAATTAATTAGATGAGATCTCTGTCCTCAAGGAGATCATAGTCTAATGGGGAGGAAAAGAGATAAAACTAATGTATAATACTCAGTACTATATCTTAAGTACTTAGGAAAACATAGGTATACTTTAAAGAAGCATTCCCAGCCTGGCACAGAAGAATATTGAAATAATTAGGCCATTGAAATAAGGTACTAAAAGAGAAATCAGAACCTGTCACCATTAAAAGGAGTATTTTTGTGAGTGTGCTGGGACTGAACCCAGAAAAAAAAAAGCATATGCTTTACCACTAAGCTATACTACCCGCCCTGAGCACCTCTTTAAAGTGATCCAGAGACTGAGAGACAGCCACAGCAGAAAAAGAAATGCAGCTTTTTATGTAAATAAGCTAAGCCCAGAGCCTTCTCAACTACTGAAGTGGAATTTTTTTAAACGCAGGTATGATGATCTGATTAGACCAAAATTGTACCCATTACAACTCAGCTACTCAAAAAAGAAACTTTTGACCTGACTTTTCTTTTTTTTGGGGGGGGAGGGGTCTGGACTCTGGGCCCGGCTGTTGTCCCTCAGCTCCTCAGCTCAAGGTTAGCACTCTACCACTTGAGCCACAGCGCCTCTTCCGGCTTTTTTCTTTTTGCTTATGTGGTGCTGAGGAATCGAACCCAGGGCCTCAGGCATGCAAGGCAAGTGCTCTACCACTGAGCCACCTTCCCAGCCCCTTGACTTTTCTTTTTATAACATCAATATACTTTGTACCAGAAAGAAAGACTTCAGGCTTTGATGAAGATATGGAAGTTAAACCAAGAGATACTATGAAGATAAATAAAGTGGGAAATGAGGAAATTTTTATAAAGTATTATCAAATAAAACTAAGTAAGGAAAAATACTACTTGAAAGTGAAGTTAAGTTTAGATTTAGAAGATTCAGTTTAGTTTTAAATTTTCCTTTGTGACTGAAAAGACTTATTTATTCTTAAGTTGCAAAAGGACAAACTATAAACTTGTTTAAAAGTGGAGGGAGCGAGCATGAGAAAAAGGGATTTCTGTCTGTATAAGTAAAAATAAACTGGTACTTCTGTGGGTAAAACAACTCTAAATCCATGCAACTGAAGACACAATTTATTTGAACCACTGGAGAAAGATATTCTTATGCCTTCCACTTCTGCAAAGTCACTATCTCATTTGGCAGCCAATTATTAAACCCTTTTTGCATATTGATATCTTACTTAAAGTTGTGAAGAACAGAAATATGAGTAAGACATAGTAGTAGTCTCTGATCTCAGAACTTCTAAGGAAAGATTTACTTTCACAGAATCACTTGCTTCACCTTCCATAACTTATCAAAGCTTGATATCTTTCTATTCAGTTTCAATTACCTTTCCAGGAGATCCACCCTCTGGTTTATTTTCTTAACCTGAAAACCTGAGTCCTTTGCTACTTCAAGACATTGCCCAACATCAGCTTAAAAGCACTGACTCTGATGGTGATTTGTTAACTCCCTCTTTGATTTATAATTGTGGAAAAAAGCCAGCAGAGCGCTTTAGCATAAAAGGTGGATGGACCATCATATGCTTCCATCAGGCCAGGTGTGTGCTGCGATGAGAAGTAAGATTACAGGAATGGGAGAGGCCCACACTCTAATAGATAAAGGTCTAAGAAAAGAGAAAAGTGCAGGACTCCCCAGGGCCTCTCTAAATACACTCTCCTTTGGTTTCCTTGCTTCATTGCTGAGTAAATCTGCTTGAAGTGTTTTCTCCCGAAAATACATAACTATATCTGAAATTCGAGATAGTAAAAAAAAGTACCCTATTACCATTGTTAAAGAGTTTACTACAAGGACAGTCCTCTCATTGAACTGTACCCTTTCTTTGCTTTTCCGCTAAGATGCTGATGCACATAAGAGCCTTACCTTCCAGAATTCTATCAAATTTAAAGTATAAAATTTTCAACATTAAGGACTATGACTACAAAAACCAAGCACCCTACTGTTCTAAAATTATAGGCAACTTAAGCATTCTCTACCTACAGATGCAGAGTTCATATTTAGAGATAAATTCTTAGCCTTTTAAAAAATTCAAAGTAAGAATATAAAGGAATTTCATGGAATAAAATGCATAATTGCATAAAAGTTTAACAGATTGAATGTCCTTAAACTGAAAATCTGAAATGCTCTAAAAGTCTAAAATTTCTTGAGCACCCATGTGTTGCCCAAAGTGGAAAATTCCATGCCTGGTACATGAAATGGGCCACAGCTAAAACAGAGCACACCAACAATATTGACTAAAACTTCCTGTGTATGTAGGTGTATATGAACCCAATGTGGTGGCAAATGTTTATAATCCAAACTATTCAGGAGGCAGACACAGGAGAATTACAGTTTGAGGGCAAGCATGGCAAAAGTTAGTGAAATTTTATTATTTCATAAACAACCCTATTGTGATGCTACCTACCCTGCTCTGCACTACTCAGAAAGAAGAGGTAGGAAGAATTTCATTCAAGGCCAGCCCAGGAAAAGTTAATGCAAAATTCTGATAAACAAGTGAAAAGTAAAAAGACTGGGGCATTGCTCAGGCAGTAAAGCACTTGGCTAGAAAGTGTGAGACTCTGATGCTGCAAAAATAAATAAATAAGTACATACATACATATGTACATACATACCCATGTGAGTCCTGGCCCAAAGATAGCTCATTATGTATTTACAAATATTCCAAAGTATAGTACTTCCCCAAGCATTTTGAAGAAGAGATACTTGACTATTTTTTAAAATGATCACTAAGTGGAGAAGATTCAGTTATCTTTAATCGTATGTTAATGAAAGTACACTTTTCTTATAGATGCAGTGCTTCTGATAGTTATGACACATATTCAGACTTTGTGCATGTTGCTCCTGTGTGTGTGTGTGTGTGTGTGTGTGTGTGTGTGTGTGTGTTGGTTCTGGAACTTGAACTCAGGGCCTGGGCACTGTCCTTGAGCTTTTTTCTCAGGGCTAACACTCTACCACTTGAGCCATACCTCCACTTCTTGCTTGTTGGTGATTAAATGGAGATAAGTCTCAGGAACTTCCTGCCCTGGCTGACTTCAAATCATGATCCTCAGATCTCAGTCTCCTGAGTGAGCTAGGATTATAGTCATGAGCCACCAGCACCAGCAATTTTTAAAGTCAAAATTTAAAGTCACCAAGTTTTTGGCTAGAAGTATGGCTCAATGATAGAGTACCTTGCCTAGTAAACATGAGGCCCTGAGTGCAAATCCCAGTACCACCCTCCCATCAAACAAAAACAAAAATAAAAACAAAACAACTTAGAGTTCAGTCTTATATATTTTATCCTATAAGACAATAACTATAATTCACTATTTAGTAACTATAAGCTTGTTAAAATAATTCATATAGATAAAGTGTGGTGTCATATCTGATGTTGGCTTCATCTCTCCTGAATGATTATAATAGCAGAATTCAGATTTCAGTTTCAGTATGAAGTCAGGGGCACATTGCTCTGATATACACTAGAAGGATTCATTATATTAAGCACTTGCAGGAGCAAGTTTGACCTCCCATGCATATTAATATGTGGCTCCCTTGGAAATAGTTTATACATAAACTCTCTATCCATGAGGTACAAATTTATGGATACTACTCACAATTTCAGAAGCGTTCACAGAACCACTGATGCTTTTTAGTCATTTCTTCCTATTGTAATATATTCTGCAGCAGTACTGTAAAGTACATTTAGATACAAAAATTGACTTTTATGTCATCAAATATTGTAAATAACTCCTAAACTTAAGTAGACCATGGCATTTACAAAAAATACGTTTATTTCATCCATAAACATTGGAAAGTTGCAGTTTCTCAACACTTAAAAATAGTTTAATGTAAGTCAATCCTGTAATCCTCAAGAACATTGAAGTTCAGAGACCAAAATGTAAAGGAACACAAGAGTTTCACTCATAGATTAACCTTTCAGAAAGGTTAAAACCAGTAGACTTTTGATAATCTGATTCCTGGTGAAATTTGTGAGGATTTATATTTGGTAGCGCTAAAACTAACAATAATTGAAGATATCTCTAGCATTGTAACTTGTACATTAGTAGAAGGGCATTTTCCTTGCCATCCTTCAATAATCCTCAATAATTTCTACAAGTTAAATATGAATAAAAATCATATTTTCAACTGTTTACACTGGTCCTGAGATTCAGGGCTTGGCCACTGTCCCTTAGCTTTGTTGCCCAAGGCTAGCACTATACTATTTGAACCCCCAACTCTGCTTCTGACCTTTTTTTCTTTTTTGGTGGTGGATTAGAGATAAGAGACAGACTTTCCTGTCTAGGCTGGCTTCAAACCATGATCCTCTGATCTCAGCCTCTTGAGTAGCTAGGATTATAGGAATGAGCTACCAGCACACTGAAAAAATTCCAAGCTTTCAAAAAATCTTGAGCTTTAGTGGAAATTCAAGACATAACCATGTTTAAATGATAATGTGATTACATTCAAGTACCAAAAAGGTCTCTTGGCTTCAACCTCCAAATGACCATTAAATACTTCCATGTTACCCTTTCAGAAGTAGCCAAATTACATTTCCCTCCCATATTTACTATTGTTTATGCCTCTTGTATCTTCCTTCAGCTCTGAGCTATGAAACTACAGACCCTATGCCAAAAAAATAAACAATGAACTGTGAGGATAGGCAGATAAAATACTTTGGTTTGTTCCTACACCAAAACACTTGGTTCCTTATTCTCGTACCTTGAAATACAAACTTACATGTAAGCTCTACAAGACTGCAAGGCACATTATTTATTACAAATAGAAAACTAAAAGGCCAGACCCCTCCTGTAAAACTATGACAGAGCTAATTATTTGTAGAACATAACTGTGTTTCCTTACTTAACTGCAGAAAACCTAGATACACAGAGGTATGAAGGTGAATCATTAACTGTCACTGCCAGTTAGGGACCCAAAGCAATCTAAAAGATTACTAGAGTTACAGAACAGATCAATGGAAAAATACAATTAAATTTACAGGAGTCTATTTTACATATACATTTTCACAAACTTATTTACTAGATCCTCTAGTCAGTTAATATAACAGCATTTTCCCCTCAAATAAGATTTGCTATGCATTGCAAATGCACTGGAAGGAAATGTAAGGGATATGTTTAGGTCATTAGCTTCTGAAGAAAGGGAAGATAGAAGAGTGTTAATTCATATGTTTATAATTCTCACCTCATAGACATGACTAACAACTCCTGGCCAGAGCCTCCAGTCACCTCTAAGTCTCAAGTTCTGTTTCCAGATCTTAGTGGGAGATTTATGTCTAAGTGAGGAATGGGATTGTCCTCTAACAACTGTGCTTCAATAGGTGTCATTTTCCACATGTTGAAATTAGAAGATAATTCTAAAACTACTCTGAGAGGAAGAAAAAGGCTTAAGCTATTAAATCTCGTTTGCTGCATCCAAAACTTTGATAGTAGTGCTAAAAGGCTCATTCCCCACCTCTTGGTAGTAATATTTTTCTTTCTTTCCCTCCTTATTATTTATTTATGTATTTATTTATTTTAGGTAGGCTTGCTATTCCCATTTTGTTGCAAGGCTGCATTTTAATTCTTCTGATTCTGCAGTTGAACACCTGCAGTTGAACACCTTCATTTGTTCATTTGTTCTCAGCTGGTGAATGAGCAACAAGAAAGCAGACCCCTCCTGAGTCCTTCCATCGATGACTTTCTCTGTGAAACCAAATCGGAAGCTATTGCAAGGCCAGTAACATCCAATACAGCTGGTAATTCTTTTATTTTAACTATACCTCAAGTAGAGTTGATCTGAACCATAATATAATGTGCATCTTTTTTTACAACCATTTTAGGTGGGGAATAATACTTGTAACTAAATGAAACTTTAGAGCATATACTCTTTAGAATAAATTAGATATAACCTATGATTATTTAAAAAGCAATTACAATGTATTTTACTCTATTAATTTTGCTAGAACTTAAGAGTTCCACTGTTACCAGTTAATTTTCTATGCCTTTGTTTATCTTGATATCTTGTCATTTTTATTTGCATTACACTGAAACAAAGCATCTATTTCAGAGTAAGGATTTTCAAGTTTTGGTTGATGGCCTAATCAATTATTTTTCAAAATAGGTGGTGAAACAAAAGTTCGGTACAATAAAAATGTAGATTTTTTTAAAACAACTAAAATGTCCTGCAGGCACTGGATAGTAAAGACTCAAGTCTATTTTCCCCATGTTGACATGTTATTTCTCCTTTTAAAAATTCCCTGATCAGTGCCAAAGTGACTTAAGCTTTCTTAAGCAGGGAGCCTTCAGTTGCTTGGCACTAGCACATGTAGGGTTCAAACATGTCTCAGGAGGGAGTGCTGAATTCCATTGGCACAATACATACTTCTCCAGCAGTTTAGCCTTTCTGAATCAGTCTCATTTGGTCAACATTCATAGTCTAAGGAACATCATGCAAATAAAAATGGAAAAAACAATGTTCAGAATCAAAAATCAAAGATTATATTGGATGGGTAATATAGAGTTGCATAGAAAGAGAAGTCAATAATCCCATCTGTCTTCTTAAATTTGTGTCATTTTTCCATGACGTCCTTGGCTAGCTGCTGGCTTGTATATTTTCATTGTAGGTAGAAATATTGAAGAATATCTTAAAAGGAGGAAATTGTGACTTTTTCCAAAAAATACTAAAACTTGCAAACACAAGAATGAATGACAGATACGAGTGCCTTAGGTGGGAATATAATCCAAGTTTCTGAGGTCAAACTCCATGAATTCCAACCCCAGCTCTGTATCCATGGGCAAGTTGCTGCGCTTTCTCACCTAACTTAGCCTTAGTTGCCTCATCTAGTATTAAGAGCATATCTCATAAGTCACTTGAGAAGACCAAATAAAGGATCTATGAATGTACTTTATGCCATGTAAATTCTAATATGACCATTTCTGCTAGTATCAGGTGAAAACAGTATTCCTTACACTTCCCTTTTCTTAAAAATCAGTAAACAACATTGCTGTACTTAAGCAATCATTTTCTAAAATCAACTATCACACTGAGTAATCAAGAAAATAAATTTCATCCTTGGTAACATTGTTCAATTAGATTTACCTTCCTAATCTAGGAAACTGGAGCTCAGCCCTCCAAAATTGCAAAGCTACCCCAAGAAAATCCAGAGAGCCTGTGTTTCTTAGAGCAGCAAAGCCATGAGAAATAGATGCACTAAGGGATTACTCTTCACTTTCCAGTTCCCACTGATGAGAAAGTTAAGGCACTTAGGAAGGGCCCAACGTGAAAGAGCCACATAAGATACGTCTCAAAAGCTTTTCACTTGATTATCTAACATTTAAAAGAAAGACCTGGAGTTAGCACCAGTGCTCACTCCTATAAACCTAGCTACTTGGGAGACTGAGATCTGAAGATTGTGGTTCTAAACCATTTGTCTCCAACAGAAGAGAACACTGGATGTAGAAGTATGGCTCAGGTGATAGACTGCCTGCCTTGAGCAAAAAAGCAAAGAAATAGGGTTCAGGCCCTGAGTTCTAGTACTGGACACAAGAGGGTGGGTGGGGCAGGAAGGAAGGAAGGAAGGAAGGAAGGAAGGAAGGAAGGAAGGAAGGAAGGAAGGAAGGAAGGAAGGAAGGAAGGAAGGAAAGGAGGGAGGGAGGGAGGGAGGAAGGAAGGGAGGGAGGGAGGGAGGGAGGGAGGGAGGGAGGGAGGGAAGGAAGGAAGATGAGAGAGAAAGTAGGCAGAGAGAAAAAGAAAGGAAAGAAAGAAAAAGAAAGAAAGAGAGAGAGAAAGAAGAGAGAAGGAGGGAAGGAAGGAAGGAAGGAAGGGAGGGAGGGAGGGAAAGAAGGGAGAGAGGGAGGGAAGGAGGGAAGGAAAGAAAGAAAGAAAGAAAGAAAGAAAGAAAGAAAGAAAGAAAGAAAGAAAGAAAGAAAGAAAGAAAGAAAGAAAGAAAGAAAGAAAGAGAAAGAGAGGGAGGGAGAGAGGAAAAAGAGAAAGAAAGAAAGGAAGGAAGAAAGGAAGGAAGAAAGGAAGAAAGGAAGGAAGAAAGGGAGGAAGGGAGGGAGGGAGGGAGGGAAGAAGGAAGGAAGGAAGGAAGGAAGGAAGGAAGGAAGGAAGGAAGGAAGGAAGGAAATCTATGAAATACTGAAATTCTAGATGACTACCAAAAGAAGGTAATTTCTTGTCATACAAAACCTTCAGCATTGTCCTCTTAGTTTCCTAAGCATATGGTAATAAAGTTCCACAAGACAAAGGATACAGAAATCAAAAGCAGTGACATCAGGGAATAAACCAAAGGGAGAAAAAAAAGAAAGAAGAAAAACTGAAAACTGTACAATATAAAACTCTTATTTCTATTTCTTGGGGTTCATTTCAATAAGCATCATTTTATGTGGTCATTGCACACAGCTATCATATCCTTTCCTAAGAATATCCTAGACATATTCTAATTATTACAAATGAGAGAAATAGTGGTGCTTATGTTTCTTTGGGTCTGGCTTACTTCACTTAATTTTTTCCAGATCTTTCTATTTCCTTATGTGAATCACAGAAATGCTGGAACAAAGGGTGAAGTAATTCAACAGTGATATCACTAGACACTATATAGGAAATGAACTTAGGATAACTAAGCTTATCAAATAAGGATATTTTTCTTTTGTTTTTTTATTAACATCCAAATTTTCCTTTACTTCATCTATAATCCAGGGAGGCACCTAATTCTCTGGCTTTCTTAAATTGCATCCTTAGATTTAACACAAGCTAAAATAATTGTGAAACTGTTTGATTTTTAAAAAGTAAACAAATATACACTTATTCATAAATCAAATGATCTGACTGTTATGAAATAACTAATATTTTAAAGTGATTATACAAATTTGAGGCCAGTCTGGGATACCTAGTAAGTCATTGTCTACAAAAAAAAAGAAAAAAAGATTATTTGAGTCATACTATAACTTTTGTAACAATAATTTGTTCTTTGATCTCCTAATAAATCTAATATACATCAAAGCACAAGTCAGACTCTGCTAAAGATCAAGGAGAAAAACAGGTTTCTTAGTTTGTATTCATCACACTACATAATTTAAAGGCATTTATCCATTAACTTGAGCTATTGGGTGAATAAGTTTTAGAACAAACATTTTTGGGTTTAAAACAGCTTACTCCTCCTTCACTTAGGTTTTATACACTTACATACAAGACTTTCATTATAAGAAAAGAACCATATATAACAAAGTTTCCGGCCCTGCTACAGCTATTTACTAAAATATCTTTATTGTAAAAAATAAGCATATTTACAAAATACATTTTTATGAAGCTTCAGTGTTCACAAACTCAAATCACATATTTTTTTGAGAGCTTAGAAATTTGAGTAGAAGTTGTAACTACATATTCCAACGAAGAGGAAAAAGTTGATTGAATTAATTTATCCCTTTGATATAAGTATATTTGAAAGTGTCTGATACTGCCATTTAATTCATGACCTATTACGACATAGTAGTACAAATAAGATTGAATGTACTACAAAATGTCTAAAGGAAGCTTCTTACAAGGTACTATTTCATTCTTTTGAAGGGGCCTCCCTTCCCAGGACCCAATTAATGTAGTAATTAATATTTGTTCACAGTGCCACTTGCCAGCTTTCCAATACACTATGCTATGTTCTCCAATCAAGTATACCTGAAGAAGTTGAAAACAAACACTTTAATCATTGATTTTCAGGAAATTTCAGCCAATGTAATTAAGGTTTACAAAGAAAGCTTCTGGGGTTATTAATTATTTAAATCATGCCTCAAACTCTTCAAATGGCCAGATAACCAGTATCTTAAAAATAAATAAATAAATAAATACACTTTATCAGTAAACTCTGCACCCTGCCCCCAGACATGGATGAAGGCTAGAGAAGAGGGGTTAATTATGCATGCTTGGAGACACCCATCTATATTTGAATCTTTGAGTCCTCCTAGACTCAGTAACAGATGTGTTAGTTTCCCATCACTTCTGAAAAAAAATCACCACAAACTTACTGCCTAAAACAATGCAGTTTTATTACTTTAAAGTTGTGGAAGTTGGAAGTGCTCCTATCAAGATTCATCAGTCTACTTTCCTTCAGGAGCTCTAGGACAGAATTTGTTTTTACTTTTTCCAGCTTCTTGGGGACACCTATCATTGTTGATTTTTGGATCTTTCCTCAGTCTTCAAAATAACCAGTATAATATCTCCAAAATTGGGGGCTGGGAGGGTGGCTCAGTGGTAGAGCACTTGCCTTGCATGCTTGAGGCCCTGGGTTCGATTCCTCAGCACCACATACGCAGAAAAAAAAAAGCCGGAAGTGGTGCTGTGGCTCAAGTGGTAGAGCACTAGCCTTGAGCTGAAGAGCTGAGAGACAGCGCCCAGGCCCAGAGTTCAGACCCAAAAAAAAAAAAAAAAATCTCCAAAACTGTCTACAAACCTCAATCCTCATCCCCAGTTGCATCTGTTCCATTTTTATATATTTTCTCTATGACCTTCCTGACTTCTACTTAGAAGAACACTAGTGATTACATAAGACCAGTGGTCCATGAGACTCAGCAACTAACCACCAAAAAGCCAGAAGTGGAGCTGTGGCTCAAGTGATAGGGTGCAAGCCTTGAGCGAAACAGCTAAATTCAGGCCCTGAGTTCAAGCCCCAGTACCAACACGAGCCACACACACACACACACACACACACACACACACACACACACACACACACACAGAGACAGAGACAGAGAAAGATAAGAGGAAGGGAGGAAGGGAGAGAAACCCAAAAGCTAATGCATAGTAGGGTGAGGAATTAAACACAGGCAGTCCCAGTCGTTTTCTTATGTTGACTTATTCTATGCACAATGTTTGTATAACTTCAAATAAGCAAACTGACTTAGCTGAAGAGACAGGATAAAGTGCTTCAATAGATGATGTGGCTTAGGAGCCACCAAACTTGGAATCCCCCCTGCAGCAGATGGAAGTGAAGGGAAAAACTCCCACAACCTGTAGCCTATGAGTGATGAAATGTGGCCCTTTAGGAAAGGATAGATATGTGAAATAAGATTGTACTCAGAAATATTTTACTGGATCCAACACGAATGTACATAATCAAATATATCTGGAGAGCGAGGGAAGGAGATACAGACAGACAGATAATTTCACATCAACTATAACAGGAAGCTATCCTTTGTCAGCTGCATAGAACTTTTGTCTAAGACCATGGTTCTATTCCTGTCTACAATATAGCTGTAATTACAGACATACTCAACCATCCTCTGTTTATTCTTAAGATTTTGCTATCTTGTGCTGGCCTCAAACCATGATCCTTCAAGAAACTGTAATTGCAGGCATTTACTTTTAAGTCTTAAAAGATACACAGCCACTAAAATGTGATTTGTCTCCTTCAAAGCCTGAAAGTCTGCACCCAACCTCTTCAGTTCTTACAATTGTGGTTCTCAGAACTTGAAAGCTTACCTTTTGACCTCCAAGGCACCTCTTTCATCACCTGGGTAACAAAAAAGTCCTGCGTTTGTGATAAGCCTTTGTTTGGTATTTTCAGGGAAAAGAACAAAGGGGCAGAGAGTACCCAGAAGTACCCAGGACATATTAGAGAGGAAAAAAAGAGAATGTGACTGAACCCAGATCAAACTCACAATCCACTCCTTTAGCATTTTATTCTGAGCGGTGAGAAGCAGAGAGAGAATTGAATTCATATTCACCAATTATTATTTTGTAACAAATGTACTCCCTATTTACAAGTATATGATTCTTATATAATTTGCTTCCAAAAGAACAAGTGACTAGGTCTTGTCTGTACAATTGGTAAAACAGTGTGTGTGGCATTCCCGAGATTGTTCTTGGTGTTCTTTATAAGGAAATCACATTGGGTCTAGATTCTTTGACAACCTAACTGTATCTGAAAGTTCTGTTTAACCATTATGTTGATAAAAGAAAAAGTATGTGGCACCCAGACCATGGCTGTCTGCTAGATTTAAATTTTAGACATAAAGCCTGGTAGCTTAGTTCTCAACAGCTACTTCTTTCCCTCTGTACTCCAGTATTTCTTAACCACACAAAACTCATATTTCAGATGATCTTAGTGCTCAAAAGTAGCTCCCATCTTCTCAGAAAGACTCAATTGAGATAAACTGACACTTTCAGGCTATTTTATGTTCAATTTCCTCCACAAAATCCTCTGTAGATCCAGTATCTTTATCTCATCTTCAGTTTTATCCTCAGTAGTGGTCCTTGGTATAAGTATGTGGATCTGATTCCTGCCTGAGATAGAAAGGAATGAGGAAAATAGAATAATAGTAGGCGAACAACACAAAGAAAATGAAAACATTGTAAACTGGCCTCCCAAGAATAGAAGTAGTATTTGTGTTTATACATATGTGAAGTGCAGATAGAACCCAGGGCCTTCACTTAGCTGAGTAAGCATTGTACCAAAGAGCCACACTCCCAACTCAGAAATAACATTTCCTGACTGCCTACCATAGCCTAGAACTTACACACATTAGATCATATACTCATCATCTCGTAACTCTCAAAGACCATTAACTCTGTTTCCAGATCAGGAAACTGAAACACAGACTTGTCAAGACACTCAATTCAAGGCACACCTAAACTGGTAGAACCAGATCTCTCTATTTTACCAATAGTATCCAATCATTGTGATTTGGAATTGAATTCAGAAAATAAGAAAATTTAGACATAGTGGTAATATTGTGATCCAAGCTACTTGATAGGCAGAGGCAGAAAGGCTAAATTAAGAGACCTTATTTCAAGGCCAAGACAAAACAAAAGCATTGGGGACATGGCTCTGGTACTTCTGTAGCAAGTCAAAGCTCTACCTCCAACCTCTAGTACAAAGATTCACAATCCTTGCAACTCTGAAGATTCCCCTGGGCATGGTTAGCTCAGGCAGGTGGTGCAGTACTAAAGAAATCTGTGTTGAAGGTTTAGTTGATCCCAGGCCCTTCCTTGGGTGCAAGCAGATGGAGAGGTGTTGAGGCAGCTGCAAAATCCATTCTCCATCTGGAGGTAGAGCTAGGACATGACAGGAGAACAGCAGTAAGTGTTGCAGACCATGATTTACTAAGCTTAGAGGATGCAGACAGTATTGTAGAAAGTGATTTTCTTTAGCTGGCTGAGTGAAGAGTGCTAGGTCAGGAAGACACCAGGACTGATCCACAGTCTCTATACTGAGAAATGACATAGCACAGCACAGAGTAGGTCCGGAGGGACCTTCTCTAATCTGAATTTTCTGTGTACATAATGAGCTTATCAAATACTAGTTACTTTCACTATAAAGGAAAGAACTGGAAATTTCAAAAGCTTACTTCTTTTAAATTCTCATTTGCCTCAACAAACTGCTATTTCTACCTTCCTTAAAGTGTTAAATACAGTAGAATCAGCCAGCTAGGAATTGAAAGTGTATGAGTCTTATACTTGGTTACATTGATATTAAACTTGCATATTTTAATTTGCACATTAACCTGTGTACTTATTCATCAACATGTGTACCTATTCATCAATTATGGATTATAAAATACCTCTCCAGTGTTAGTGCAAACAACATGCCATTTGCTGATTGAGCTGTTTAATTAAATAAAAGATGATTAACAGCATTTCTTTATACCCCATATATTTCACTGTTTAAAATAAAAGCCTTCAGAAACTTCACTATGGTTCTGACCATGACAAGTTCAGCCTTCTACAGGAAAACTAGAATTTAAAGAAGCCTTTTTTAGAAATGAAGCAAAACAATACATTTTTACCTGACCTCAGATTGCATTTTGTCATGTTAATTTTGGTCAAAATTCATCATAGCTAAGGGAGGTCTAAGTTCTGCCTCATCCATGTGCAAACTAGAATACACAGCAAACTTGCCCATCTAACAGTTTATAACTCAACGGGAAGCCAATTTAATTTGCTGTTTCTAACCTAAACTATACCCATAAGATCTCTGTGTACTCAACTGAAACCTATTTTTAAAAAGTAACTACAAGGCAGTAACTGAAACCTATATTTAAAAAGTAACTACAAGGCAGTAACTGGGCTTACCTTAACCTTATCTGTTTGTGTCTGCTAGTGTTGACTACAGGCTTAGATCTCCTCGACCTGAGTGAACCAGTCTCCCAGACTCAAAGCAAAGCCAAGAAGTCAGAACCTTCATCCAAAACTTCATCTCTCAAGAAAAAGGCTGAGGGACCTGACCTCATCAGCACAGATGTTGAGCAGAGAGGCCAGCCCCTCCAAGTCACAGAGACTTCATCCTTAGATTTAGGTAAGGAGTAGTTGTTTCCGGCCATTGCTAAACCTTCTACTACTGATGGTAGTAGTGATACAACAGGGAAGCCCCACAGCTGACAAAAGTGAATTAAACAATAGAAAAGGCAAAGTCCATGTAAGAAACTGGGCAAGGCATAAACTTTTGTGCTTGGATTGAATGGCCATCAAGGAGCTCAACTTTACATAACTAGTATTGATGTACTCATTCAGCACACAAGTAATTTGCTAGTCATAGAAAGCAGGCACCATAGTGGATTCAATAGTTTCAAATGAAAGATGCATCTTGCTTCCAGCAGCTCTCAATCTAGGGCAGGAGACAGAAAGATACATGAATAAACAACTCCAATACAAAGAGATAACAATAGCCAAAATAAACATTAGCATGTACATGTCCAAGTTAATGATAACAATAACTACCATGTAGTATTTTCCTGGAATCATGCTGCATTGTTTGCATGAGACATATTATTGTCTCATACAATTATCAGAACCTGGAGATATGTGAGAAACCAAATTTAAATTTTAACTTGTCCCAAGATCTCTAAGTTACTAAGAAGAGCTAGAACTTTTGCTTCACTGTAGTGAACATTAATGCACGTACTTTGATCTTCCTGAGGGGAGAAAAAAAACAGCTTAATCCTCAGCTGATTGAATCAGTCAAATCAAGCTCTGTTTTCTCAGGAGAAAGAAAACTGGTAGGAACTTCAGAAAGATATCTCTGCCTGTTACTAACTGCTCTTTGTGTACATAAATATGTGGTGAATATATATATATATGCTCATAAAGTAAGTTTATTCATACTTATTTATAATGTTCAGAAGAATAAGTAGGATATATGTATATGTATGTATACATATATGTGTGAAATCACTTTCTACCATGATATGTATGTTAGATGGCCAATTAATTTATTCATTTGCCCCATAAACATTTTTTAAGATGTCCTGAGTTGTGGGCATTTTCTATGTTCTAGGAATACAAAAATAATATATTCTTGTCTTGGGGCTGGGAAGGTGGCTCAGTGGTAGAGGGCTTGCCTTGCATGCATGAGGCTCTGGATTCGATTCCTCAGCACCACATAAGCAAAAAGAAAAAAGCCGGAAGTGGCACTGTGGCTCAAGTGGTAGAGTGCTAGTCTTGAGCTGAAGAGCTGAGGGACAGCACCCAGGCCCCACGACCGGACCCAAAAAAAAAAAAAAATATATATATATATATACATATATATATATATATATATATATATTTATATATCCTTGTCTTGCCAGGCACTAATGGCTCATGCTTATAATCGTAACTACTCAAGAGACTGAGATCTGATCATAGTTTAAAGCCAACCCAGGCAGGAAAGTTCATGAGAATTATCTCCATTTAATCACAGTGGAGCTGTGGCCCAAGTGATAGAGTGCTAGCCTTGAGCACAGAAGCCCAGAGTTCAGCCTCAGGACTAGCAGGGTGATGATGATGATAATAATAATGATGATGATAATGGAATAATAATAGTAATAATAATACAATTTTGTGTTCCCTTTATCAGGTTTACAGTCTAGTAGATTAAAATATGTATTTGGAATTAAATATAAATATTGTAGTGAATTGCAATTACACAGTTACTAAAATGTCTGAGTTTCAGTCACTACTGAATTGCAATCCTTGGGTGCCATTCCCTTAAGATTGGGATTGAAGTTGGGCAAGGTTGCACACACCTGTTGTCCCATCTCCTGTGCAAGCTAAGGCAGAAGAATCCTGAGTTTGAGGCTAGTCCAGGCAAAGTTAGTGAGACACATTCTCAAACGTAAAATTAAAAAGGCAGGATGCTACAGGAGAGAGAGTTCAAGGTGTGGAACTCCTGTAGAGCAGCAGTAAGGCCTTCCAGTACCACGGGCTGAAGGATAAAGATTGGGAAAAGGAGGGTTTTATTCAAAGGGCTTAACTGACAGGACAGACGGCAACAAATTCTATTTTAACAAAAGGAAAAATCCTTCTCTGGTGGATGGATGAAGACAAGACTAAAGGCAAGAATGACAATACAGAGAACCAGTGCTAACAAAAGGAAGAGAAAGATTAAGAAATATTAGAACAAGATTTTGGAATTGAAATTTGTATGCCAGCAGATGGGTCTTAAAGAACATGTGAGCCCTGTGACAGGTAGAAACAACTTTCGCTGTGTGCTGGTGGCTGAAGCCTGTAATCCTCGATATTCAGGAGGCTGAAATCTGGGAATCATAGTTTGAAGGAGCCCAGGCAAACATATCTAAAAGACTCTTCTTTCTAATTAACCAGCAAAAAAACTGGAATGTGGAGGTATATTTCAAGTGGTAGACTGTCAGACTTGAGCAAATGAGCCAAATGAAGACCTGAGTTCACACACACACAGACAAACACCGAGTGCTTCAGTTGTAAAAGCAATTTAATTTGTCTTCATAGTTTTCATTTTTACTTACTTCCATATATTTTAATTAAATTTTAATGGCACATTGGAAAGGTAAAAGATGGTCTTGGGTCTTTTATGTGTGAGAGGTAATGCTTGATTGTATAAAACTTTTCAATCTTATTCAATCTCTTTACTATCTTTACCTTGTTCTCTCTCCCTGGCTCCCTCATTTCTTACCTCTTAGTAGACATTCAAACACAACTGGAAAAATGGGATGATGTTAAGTTTCATGGAGATCGAAATAGCAAGGGGCATCCAATGGCAGAGAGAAAATCATGTTCATCTAGAGCTGGATCAAAAGAGCTTTTATGGTAAGATAATCTGACTATAGAAAATAGCCATGTATGTGTCAACTATGTGAGAGTTCCTTTCATATACCGAAATAGACAATTAGTTAAATTAATCCAGATACTTAGTATTACATATAATAACCTCATGGGTCAATGTTAATTAATTTGGCTTCTACAACCTGTAAATTATGTCAAGTGAATTGTCAAGAATTAATTAAATTCAGTCAATAAGGATTTGAGATGTGTTGTGATTCAGCATTTGCTGGTAATTTTCTGAATGTGTGACTGAGATAGTTAAAATGATGTATATATATATATATATATACATATTTGTAAGAGAAAGTATGTAACATGCCACATCAATATTAATTAAGTTTTCTGATTATATAGGCAATCTTCACTGGCTTTCTCACTCATCCACTGTCATATAATACAATAATTAAGGGTAACTGATTACTTTGAGAAAATCTAACTACTCATTTCATCATGTTTATATGAGTCTTAAAGGGGAAATTTCCCATTCAAGTTTTGTTTCCCATTTGAACCTTCAACTTATTGTGATGTTTCAACTTCAACCTAGAGATATTTTGTGAAATGTCCCCCACAAAAAGACACAATGTTTTTTCATAAAATGAAATTCTGCGAAACAACGTGGCTCTGTGTCTATTTTTCATTCTGCCTATAAGTGAGCTAAATTCTAACATAAAACAGTAACAGCACATTATGGCCACTTAAATAAATGGTCAAGATAATGGAAATTCATAAAATGTATCATTTTCACCAGAACTCTGATGAGAGGTTCATTATCCTGATTTTCAATGACTCTACTTAACTATGTTTCTTGTGTGAATTTCAAGCTGAATTTCCTCTCAATGACATTGGTTTCTGTAATGCATCCTTTACAGGTCTGCGGAACACAGATCTCAGCCAGAACTGAGTGGTGGCAAAAGTGCCCTCAACTCTGAGTCAGCTTCGGAGTTGGAATTAATGGCCCCAGCACAGGTAATAAAGTCACATGTCCAGTGAAGCCATCTGCTCAAGTAGATAATGTCTCATGAATATTTCACTTGTGTTTTTTAGCAAAAGTTTGAAGTATTTTATTCTGCTTTCTTACTTAGTAACTGTCTCAATGCTAAGAATAACTGATTTATACAAATATACATATTTTGCTGGGAAACATGCTAATGAATTCACTGTGTACTTAGCACGTTTTCCTTGTTCTGCCATTGACTGTGCCAGTATTTTGCAATACAAAATCTGATTCTTCTCCAGTATTAGCACTATTTGTGCTACAGAACCAAAAAAAAGGAAGTCACATCCTGAGTGCTCATTCACATCTATGCCCTTTGGAACAAGGTATTATATACATCAGTATTCTGACTGTCACATTAAAATAAACTGCATACCAGAGAATATTATTCTTGTATTAGCAGTAATGACAATAATAAGCTATTAGGGACTTGCTGTGCACTTTTCATGTATTATATCTAATATCCAAATAATTCCATGCGTTCTAAAGATAGTCCTCAAAAGCACTCTTAGTCTCAGTGAAGTCACGCATCTTTTCCTGGGACATAATCACTGGCAGTGATTATATATGAAATAGATCTGTCCACTGCTTGACCATCACTCCAGTATACCTGGTAATGAGTTTATTCTCTCTTATGGCTAAAGGTCCTCTTCTATCATACTGAGAGTAATGTTGGTCTCAATCTTTCCATCCCCTTTGACAGTGTTCAAGGCTATTGCCTTGACCTAAAACCACAACACAAAGATCTCTGAAATATGTGCCCATGTTGGTGCATTCTGGAATCTAAGGTATAATTGATCATTTAAGTAAGGAAATTAAGTGGCGTGAGCAAGAGATTTCCTTGAGTTTTTCTAGATATGATGTTGTAATTAAGAGGAATAAGTTATCTGAGGTGAAATAAAATGGATAAAAGTGAAAACAGTAGGTGTTATTGTATGCTATTATTTCTAATGTACATTGGCCCATTTGATACCATTATATAGAGAAGGAAACTAGGACACAGAAAAATAAAGAAACTAATCTGTGGACCCACAACTGTTCAGTGCTAGAGAGAAAGAGGGCCCACGTACAGTGGTAGTTCTAAGAAAATGGAAACATTCCTAAAACATCTCCTTCTCCAGGAGAGAAGACATTAGTGTTCCCAGAAAACAGCTGAAAAACAAGTCGACTAACTTCCTGAACAAATCATCCTGCAAACCTTAATGAATTGTAAATGTAGCATGAAACTGTATTTTTTAAATCTGGAGAGTGCATTTTGTATTTTCTTTCTTTATGCTCATTCTAAATGTATCTTTTTAAAATGAAAAATTAAGGCACTTATTAGGAAAACATTTCTTGATAGGTAGAGATTTAAGATTCACCTAAAGTAACTGGTACTGTGTCATAAACTGGAATCCTTGTAACAATTTAATGTAGCAATAAAACATTTGTTTTGAAAGCAGGGCAAGACTTGGCCCAGGTGGGCTGTTCTACACCAAGCTGGGGCAGAGGAGCAGCTAGGGTCGATGGTTTCCATAGAAACCCACAATGCATTTATCTTATTATCCCAATGACTGCTGCCCTCCTGCTGCTTGTGTGATTCCATCCCACCACACTGTCCTTCCTTTTACCCACTAACCAGCTTTCCTTTAAGGGAGCACAGTGTGCTTTGGAAAATTGGTATGTGATTCCTTATGTTGTCTTCCAAAATACACTTTAAAATGCACTACAATAGTTTTCTGTCTAAGGAAGGCTTAATGAATCATTTGAGGTGGTTATTTATAAAGACTTTACTTCTTCAGTTTTTTTAAATAAATATTATCAATGTAGTAAGATTTGCTAGAACTAAGAAATTTCATGCTATTCTGTGAATTCCAACCTATGGTTTAATTAGAAAAACTTCATGAATCAAGGTTTAATACTATACCTGAAACACCTAGTCATCCAAACAGAGAAGCAAGGGAGTACATAAATTAATCTACTTGTTATCAGAGACAGATGTTTTCATTGGAAAAAAACACACTGCTCTTGAATATATGGCTTGTTATGTAGATATAGTAAAACATGATGGAGGTAGAATAAAAATCCAACTTATAACTGACTTGCAAATCATTCACATAGAGCATTTCAGCTCATCAAAACTGATTACTGGGCTCCTCCTTCTCAGATGGAGGGAATGAATCAACAGGTGATGGGCTATTATAAGCCATGCTTAAAAACATATTTCAGAATCACAAATAAATTGGAAGCTCACAAAGTAAGTAATTCTGATGTTTTCTTACTTTTCTAAGACATACAAAGGGCAAAAAAACCATGTCACAGGTATTTTTCCCATGTCTTCTCAACACTTGTTATCTTTTGGCTTTTCAATAATAGCCCTTATAACACTTGTGAAGTGATATCTCATTGTAATTTTTAATTTAGTTTTTATTTATTTCATTTTATTTTTTGTTTTATGGTGCTGAGGACTGAGCCCACAGCCTTGTACATGCAAGGCCAGCACTCTTCCACTGAGCTGTATCCTGGCTCCCTTATTTTATTTTTTTGTAAATGTATTTCATCTATTATTATTTATCTTATGCCTGGTGCTTATGTGCTCTACTACTTGAACCACACACGCCAGCCATTTCACTGATACTCTCATTTTTTGCCATGACTCACTTGAATCACTATTTATGCATCCTGGGTAACAGTGATACTAAATGGTGCTAAGCTCACCCCCCCCTCCAAAAAAAAATACAGGGAGACAAAACCCCTAACACCCATAAGTCAATGAATCCATAAATACTAAATAGTTGGATGCTCCACAGTTTATGGTTGAGTGAAAATCAAGTGAATTACAGAATAGTATACCATTTGTGTTCAGTTTTTAAAAATATATTGCTATGTTCTGCTTATGGGTGAATAAATATGAAATTAACTACACAGAAGATCTAAGTATGCTCTATAGGCACATCTCTTATTTTTGTGATTTTTTTCCAAACATTTTCAATTAACTAAATTAAGATATATGTCACCTTAGCTGTGATTCATAGAAGCAGTTGGCCTTATCAGACATGATTTTGCCTAAATGACTCACGATTATTTCATGCAGGGAAATATCCTGAGATACAGAATACAAGAATGTGCCAGTTCACATGGGAAGGCAAAGCAAAGCAGATTCTGTGTTAGGACCTGCTGTATATATGAAACTGGCCTGAAAGCCACACTTCTATCTTGGCCTCTCATCCTCCTAACAATAGAGATTATCTAGTCACAAACTAGAATCAGTGGGGGATTTTTCTAAAATATCAGTACTTGGAATACAGACTTATAGAAGTAGTATGTTTGAGGGTAGAGACTGGTTTTAACATGACTAAGCTGAGACTCATTACTGAAAAAACATGCATATATGCTCACAAACATTGAGACTTACCAATTAGGGCATAAATCTTGAAAGATACTCCAAAAATAACATCAGTTAGAAATACTTCTGAGAAAATAACATGGGAAAAGAAACACTTAATTGCTTGTGTCATGTAATCTAATAATTTACACTTTATATTTGGTTTATTTCAGGCCCGACTGACCAAGGAACATCGCTGGGGAAGTGCATTACTTTCCAGAAACCACTCCTTGGAAGAGGAATTTGAAAGGGCAAAGGCAGCAGTAGAGGTACTTTTAAAATGTGCTTTTCTTTTTCATATTTCTCATAGTGCCATTAAAAAATCAAACCAATAGGATACATATAAAATGAGTCTTATTTTACAGATATGAATCTGAAACATGATTATGATTGTCAAAATAGGACATGTTGCTAAAGAACCTTTGATTTCTCATCTGGAAAACAAATAGATGTCACCTCTTGTGCCAGTTCTATGACAGATTAGCAATGCCTGTGTGAGGTCCTAGGTCAGAAAGAACTCTGAGCCCTTGGTTCCATGGTGAACACCACTGTGTATTTGCTAAGTCTCAGTGAGATCAGAGTAATGTCTGAAATTTGATAATCTCCCTGCCTTTGGATATTATAATTCTCTAATTAGTTGAGAAAGGGGCATTGCTTGAATAGGCTAGCCAGTGGATAACCTGAGACATGATCTTTTTATCATTGTCTAAAACATTGTTGAGAAGAAAAGTGAAATACTGGATATGAATATTAAATATAAAAATATTCTAATGGGATTAGGGAGCAAGGCAGGAAGAGAAGCCAAAGAAACATCAGACATCATCTTTTGCTATTTTTTAATCCACTCTTCTGGCTGGAAGAGCAAAATGTATATCACAGATGTGAGCTGGGATGCTCATCGGAGCTTTGATTGCTATAGGAGCAGGATCTTTCCCAGAATTCAAGTATGAGCTTGATAGGACCTCCACTTCCAATACTGATGTGAAATCTAGAGAAATGAAGGCATCTTGGAATGTGCTACATTTCTGTGACATCTTAAGCTAGATTTCAGATGGTATGATGATACAAAGGCTCTTCTTCTGTAACTCTCAACTTGAGGTGCAATAAAAGCATATTCTCATCTTCATGTAAGGATTTATTTTATTCTGGGAAATAATTTGATATAATAATTCAGAAAGCCAAAAGCAGAATACTTTTCATCTCACCACATTAAAATCCACCCAAATTTCTTCTTTTAATTTCAACTTTTTCTAGTTAAAAAAGCAAATGAATATTTAATACTCCTAGTGTGATCTACTGATATAGTTGGTTGAGACCAGCTGAGTTCAATCAAGTTGTTCAAATGCATGGAGCCTGTAGCTTAATTTATCTTAAATGTTGATTTTCCAGACTTAAGAGCTAATTTAAATTTATCTTTTGAACTCCTACTGTGTGTAGCATACTGAATTAGCAATCAAATTATTATTCTAAAACATAGAATCTTAGGTCAAGGAAGACATTAGCATTTATCTAATACCATTTATAATGAGAAAGATAATGGATTTCTACTCAAAAAAACACAAAGCAACAATCAATAAGGAAAACATAACTTCCTGCCTATCAAGATAAATATTCTCAAAATCATTTTATCTTATTTTTGTAGAGCTTTTAGGTATTTTTCCTTTAAAATTCTTGACCAGTTCTTCCATACAATTCTTACATACAATTAGGAGCTATTCATTTCTTTCCTTGAGAACACATTCCAGTTTTGACTAATACTAATTATAAAGAGTTTCTTAATCATATTATGCTGCTGTTATCCTATCAAGAAGTTGATATTTTTGTTACCTTTGGAGCAAGTTGGAATTTGCTTAATCCTTTCTTTACATGATACCTACCTTAACAAAGTAGGATATGTCTTCTGGCTTTCCTTATCACTCCCAGGGCCTGAATTGTTCTATCAACTCATCCCTGATACTGTATGATAATAGTTCATCTCTAGACCTCCATCTCCATAGTCCTTTTCTGCCACAAAACCCAGGAAGCTGTTAAGTTATTTCAAAATATTACTTGCTTAAAAAATATTATTGACTTCCTCCATGCACTAGCTGACAAACTAGAAGGTAAAGATAAAGAAATGAGGAAGTTGAGCTGTGGAGCACTAGCCTTGAGAGCCCTTAATTCAAGCCCCAGGACCAGGACACACATACGAACACACTCATGTGTGAACACACACACATTGTCGATTTGCTAAGGGTAGGTGGCTCAGGTCTGTAATCTTAGCTAATTAGAAGGTTGAGATATGAAGATCATGATTCAAAGCCAGCCCAGTCCATGAGACTCTTATCTCCAATTAACTAACAATAAGACAGAATTGGAGGTGTGGCTCAAGTGATAGAGCAAGATAAAAAGTTAAAATATAGCACCCAGGCACTGAGTTCAAGTCCCTGTACCAGCACAAAAAATAAAGAAATAAGTCAGCCTTAGGGAGCTGTCTAACAATAGCATGGAACACAGGAAAAAACACTTCTTCCTCATATCATCTATTAGATGAAGAGCTTCAATTTCTAATGTACAATAAGTGAATTTATGCCTTCATGTGTAAAGTATAGTTATACAGAATTCCCAACAAATTAAAAAGTGTTTTTGTTTATTTTCCTTCTGGAAGCTTCCCAAAAGGAATGAGGAGAGTTAATGCCAACTACCAAGTGGGGTAGGAGAAAGAAGTATGTGAGTGTGAATCAGAAATGCAGAATTTAAACTATGGGTGGTCAGTCATGTCCAAGACACTTCATGCAAATGCAGGCCATTTACCCCAGAAAATTCTTACCTAGAAAAATCTAAATTCCCAGTAAAATACAAAGTAATATATATATATATATATATATGTATATATATATAGATGTATATATATATATATATATATATATCAGAGTCTTAGAAACATACATACCCATTGAAAACATTTAAGACTGTATAAAAAAGTTTATTTCAGCTGGAAGAAATCTATGTACTGTCAGTTTTATGATATAATCCCAATTTTGTAAAATAATAGCATAATGGCTAACATGTTGTATTCTAAGTATCTTTGCACAAGGTGGTTTCGATTTAACATGTCAACTTATAAGTACATTGTGTACTTTCTGTCTTGGATCATTGTCACCCCTTTCATCATTTTAATCTTCACAGACATCCTGGGAAGATGGCACTATTACTAGCCCCATTTTGCATGAGAAAAGTGAGGTTCCAAGAGACTGCAGCCAGATGTGTCATTTTTATAAACAATTCAGATGAATTGCAAAATGGCACTCTTAGCTGGTTACAGAGCCATAATTATGACCCAGGCTGCATAGGCTGTATTTTGAACCACTGCCCTCTATGAAAATAAAGCCTGGTCAGATCAGACTACTATGACAAAATACCTTAGACTGAGTAATTTCTAAAAGATAGGAATACTTTGCTCACAGTTCTGGGATCTGGGAAGCTCAAGATCAGATGCATTGTGTGGTGAGGACCAATCCCTCATAGAGGTGTCATCTTGCTGTGTCCTCACACAATGGGAGGAAAAAGGGCTTGGAGCAGGCTCATGTGGCAAGCACCTGCTCCATCAGGCCTTTCTGGCATGAGCAATAATCTTGACCTGATGACTCCATCCTCATGACCTCCCAGAGTCTCCCTCCTGATACCATCTCCTCAGAGGTTAGGTTTCAACCCAGGAACTTTGAGGAAACACATATTCAGGAGATAACAGAGTTTTGTGTCCAAATATGAACAGTAGATATTTTGGAGTGGCTGCATTGAAGTCATGTATTTTTAAAATAAGTTTTTTATTGTGAAAATATTGTACAGAGGGATTACAGTTACATGAGCAAGATAATGAGTACATTTCTTATCAAGCATTGTTGCCTCCTTTGTTTTTCCCCTACCATCCCTTCCCTCCCATCTCCACAACTACATCCCCCCTCCACCGCCACCTAAATTGTAAAGTTCTCATTGAAAAGGACATAGCTAGCAAAATCAATAGAAAGCCCATGGATTGGGAAAAGATCTTCATTAGCCATACAACGGACAAGGGTCTCATATCTAAAATACACCTGGAACTCAAAAAATTAAATCCCCCAACAACAAATCCTCAAAGAAACAACTGCCCAATAAATAAGTGGGCTAAAGACTGAATGAGAAACTTCTCTGAAGAGGAAATAAGAATGGCCAATATAAACATAAAGAAATGCTCAAACTCTCTAGCCATAAAAGAAATGCAAATCAAAACATTGAGATACCACCTCATCCCAGTTAGAATGGCTATAATCAAGAATTCTAATAATAACAGATGCTGGAGAGGATGTGGACAGAAGGGAACCTTACTTCATTGTTGGTGGGAGTGTAAACTTGTTCAACCACTTTGGAAAGTAGTATGGAGGTTCCGCAAAAGACTCCACAGAGAGCTCCCTATGACCCACCAATCCCACTTTGGGGCATTTACTCGAATGATCACAAACAAGACCACACTAAAGCTATCTGCACAACTATGTTGTGCATTATTTACCATAGCTAAGATATGGAACCAACCCAGATTCCCCTCAGTAGATGAATGGATCAAGAAAATGTGGTATATGTACACAATGGAATTCTATGCCTCCACCAGAAAGAATGACATTGACCCATTTGTTAGGAAATGGAAAGGCTTGGAAAAAATTATATTAAGTGAAGTAAGCCAGGCCCAAAGAAACATAGGAACCATGGTTTCCCTTATTTACAATAACTAGTATATGTCTGAGACAAGCAGGAAAGGTCAGATAAGATGGTGTTAAGTGAAATGAACCACAAGATAAGGACACAAGTGTTTTTTTCTTCCTTGATATTGTTTCTAATGTATTTATTTAGGTACCATGTGATTGTTTTTTGTTGCTTTGTATGTCCCTCCCCCATGGCATAACCCCTGTTTTCACTGTATTTGATGATGGTATAATTTGGAGAGTGAAAGGGAAAAAACAAATCGTTTAAATAGGGATACAGGTTCACCAATGAGAAGTACAAGACACTATGTCGAAGTCATTTATTTTGTTCTGGTCACTTATCTGTGTTCTCCAAATGTTCTGTCAGGATAATGTGTCATGTTGTGAATAAAGGTGATTGTTGTACATTATAGACACTAATGAGAGAGATAATATTGTTGGAAGAGTTAAAAATGTCTTAGTCTTCATTTCAGAACAAAGAATAACACTGCAGACTGCTTCATTCAAGGCAGTTCTAAATACCAATAAATGAAATAACAGGTGCCTGGAGCAAGGTGAATTTTTCAAACTATCCACCTTCTATTTCTGTATCATCTGATTGAAATGTTCCTTCTATTTCACTTTCTGTTACTTTTGTCATCATCGTCCACATGATCAGACACCTGGACCCCCTCTCTATCTACTGCTCTTCAAGCCCCTAACATCCAGTCCTTAACCTGAGCTCTCACACCTAATCCATTGCTCACTGTCCCATTTTCTGTGCTCTCTTGTAGTTGTTTACAGGATATACTAGACAATCCTATCCTAACATTCGGCATATTTTCTGTTTTACATGGTATGGACTCATTTTTTTGATCCAAGACAGGACTCAAACTCCATTCCTGAACCTTTTGCTCATTGGCTAGTGCTCAACCAACTGAGCTATACCTGCAACACCATGAACTATTTTACTTGTAACAATGCAATTCAACTAAATTTTTGCTCAAATGTCCTAAAATATAGCATTATTATGGGGGCAAAGATAGCTATTGCCATGGACGCATTTATTTCATATGGGAAATGACCTGAGAACCCATTAATATACAAAAACTGCCTGTTGAAAGTCACACTAAAGTGCTAGTTGTAATGAAGCCTCTTGTGAGTGAAGCTTTTTGCCTTTATTCCTCATATCTTATTGAAAAATATCACTGCAAATTCAGCTATGAGCCCAAAGTGTTTTATTTTTCAGAGAGCTAGATACTCCTATTTTGGGTTTCTTATAATAATAATAATAATAATTAATGCACTTCCTTGTCTAAAAGAAGGAGGCATTTCCTCTATGCTTCATCCTGTATTTCCTCCACAGCGTGTCAGCTACATTAGGAGACATAGAAATGAAGAATTGGGAAGAGCCCCAGTAGCTCAGGAAGGCCCAAAACTGCTTCTCAAAGCAGAGATCCCTAGAGACAACCACACTGCCACTGCAGAGGAGAGAGAAGGTCACCTGGGAGGTTAGCACACCTGCAGCTATATGCCAAAAATACATTCTGCGTCACTATTAGCAAGCAAGAAAAGCAGCCATGGACATCTGGCATTGTGGGTTTAGCTAGTTTGTCTGCCTTGCTGCCTCTACCTTTAGAATAAATTGTATTCATCAAATTCAACAGAGATGTTTTAGCTCCTCCTACAGTTCAGGTACAATACAGAGTATTAACAGTAGAAAAATGAGCAAGACCATCCCTACCCTTAAGGAGGAGTTAGGGTGAAGATTCAGATCTATCCAGACTGGGAAATCACTGAAGGACTGCTCATCATGTGGTGTAGTTATTTCCACCTCCCTCTCACAGACCACACTGCGACCTCCTAGGATGGGAC
This sequence comes from Dipodomys spectabilis, assembly GCF_019054845.1. Classification (NCBI taxonomy): domain Eukaryota; kingdom Metazoa; phylum Chordata; class Mammalia; order Rodentia; family Heteromyidae; genus Dipodomys; species Dipodomys spectabilis. The sequence goes on from NW_024871183.1 coordinate 1,264,378, forward strand.
CATGTCTCATCTTCCTTTATGTTCTTGGTACCTAGCAAAGAAACTGGTACAAAGCAGGGAAAATCAGTAAATCAGTGAAAAAAATAATCAATTTGCCCTTAGAACACACCAGTTTCACATACACATCTCTTCTCTAGGGTGATTACACTGTATTTTAAATTCTAACAGAAGGATGAAACCTTTGCCTCTGGAATCAAAGCCATGTTCCAGGTAGCTCACATATTATTTTAATGCTTGTTTTATGCATTTAAAGCAATGTTTTCATAGCTCCATTTTTACCCTATTGGAAGCAATTTTTAAAGGAACAATAAAATATGTAAATGAGGAAAACAAGATGTAAGCACAAAGGAAAACCCCATAGTTGGAAGCAAGAGCAGCATGTTCTTTTGAGTAATAACTTGTGCGTAATAAATTCTACCAAGACTATTAAATTCTAGACTTCTGAACACTTCTGGTTCCCCAGTTCTTGCCACTTTGGATGTTACCTGTGGAAATTTAAAATGGCCACTGATTATTTATAATTATAATTTATAATGGCCACTTCAAAATATGGATCTTTATTCTCCTCTAAGTGTGTGACACACTTGTAATGGTCTTTTAGCAATAAATAAAATGGAAGGTAGAAAGTATGAGTTCGAAGCTTCTGTCTTAAAATACTTTATATGGCCTCTGTCCACTCATTGTCAGAACACTCACCACAGGGAAACCTACCTTTTCTGTCATGTAGACCTTAGAAGCTTCTGCCATAACCGTCAAGAAACTCAGAGTCCTGCCCACAAAACAGGAGTGACCCTCCGGCACCTTGAGATGACTAACAGCCTCAGAACAGCGTAATCCAAGTTCAAAAACACCCCTGTCAGGGCCTTCCAGCTAGCTACTCCTGAATTCATGACCCTCAGAAACTGAGTGATATAGAAAATGTTTTACAACAGATAACAGTTACACCACTCTTTTCATCACAGTCCCCAGCCACATTCTGCTCCGTTTAATCCAAATCTCCTCCCCCAACACCTTCTAAAGCTGCAGAATGGAAAGAATACCCTATAGGACAACAGCAATGCTTTCATTCATTTTAGATTCCTTCATTCATCTCTAACTGGTCCTCCACTTGTCCTCTCTGATCCCTAAAAGAGTATTCACTAGTTCTGTGATGTTTTTCCCAAGGACATATTTAGTCTACCACCCTAGAATCTCTTTATGGACTTGCCTTTTCCTCCACACAGCTTCTTTTTTTTTTGGGGGGGGGGGGGGGGAAGGTCCAGTCGTGGGCCTGAACTCTGGGCCTGGGCTCTGTATCTCAGCTCTTCAGCTCAAGGCTAGCACTCCACCACTTGAGCCACAGCGCCACTTCTGGCTTTTTTCTTTTTGCTTATGTGGTGCTGAGGAATCGAACCCAGGGCCTCAAGCATGCAAGGCAAGCGCTCTACCACCGAGCCACCTTCCCAGCCCTCCACACAGCTTCTTGATTTCTCTGTATGACAAGTTTCACTGGAAACAACTTTCTAACTTTTTATTTCTGTGTCCTATTGCAAAAAAACACAGCCCCAAGATAACTTTTCTTTAGAGTAATGTTCCTACCAGTAGCATAGGCAGAATTACAGCAAATTGGCAATCATTGTTATAAGAACACAAGTGAGTTTGATAATAATTAATAATTCTTTTTTCTAAAAATATGCTATTGTCAAGTGCTGGTGGTTCATGCCTGCAATCCTAGCTGAGAGGCTAAGTTATGAGGCTCAAGTTCAAAACCAGCTGGGGCAGGAGTCTTTGAGACACTTCTCTCCAATTGCTCACCAAAAAAGAAAACAGAAACAAAAAACTGGAAGTAAAGCCATTGATCAAGTGGTAGAGTGCTAGCCTTGAGCAAAAAAAGTTCAAGGACACCACATACACACACACACACACACACACACACACACACACACACACACACACAGATGTCAAACACAGCAATGAATCCTCTGCCTTTTTTGTTCTATTCAGGCTCCCACACTGGGAGAAGAGTTCCTTTTACTCAATCACCTGACTCACATGCTGATCCCATGCAGCAAAACCCTCACAGACTCCCAAGAAATATTGTTTAGCCAGGAGCTCAGCATCCTACATACCAACCAAGGTAACACAGAAAATTTTAGATGTCATACATCCTAAATGACATTCCCAGTGGTCCCAAGGCTACCTTGAAAGCCCTGAATTTGTTCTGTGAAATGTCACCAGCTATCTTAGAGTTTGGGCCTCAGACCTGGGGTCCAGAGGGTCTACCCCTCCACAGATGAGAAGGAACTGAAATTCCTTGAAAGGAATTTCTTAAAGAAACAAATTGCTGATTATTAGCACATAGTACTGGGAAACATGTTGGCGCATTTTATTGGAGCTATTGATTGATGGAAATTCTAAATTCACATAATAATACTAGAAGGAGATACATTTTCTTTCCTTATATTAGACTTCTTTTAAAATTGTTTAGTTTATATAAAGCTTAACTTATTATTTGAAATATGCAGCATATGACAAGGGCAACCATCCTATGAGAGGGCTGAAGGCATGGAGACAGAGCAGGTAAGAAGCAGAAGGGCATTAAAAAATGCCTAAAGAATTTTAGTATCATATATGAGCCTCCACAAAGCAACTTGGAGATAAATTATATTTCCTATGAAAAGCTGAATTGAATGAGGAACATTGAAAGTAAACAGCTTAGGGATATCTTAATTACTTTATATTGAAAAAATTTTTAAAAATACATATATAACCTCAAGTTAAGTCCCCAAACCAGAATATCGTGGTTATTGGATATCTTACATCAAAAAGTCTGGGTACTCATAAAAAGGGATGAATTGTTTAACAATATATTTCCATATCCTACATGTCTCTGAAATAAATATGTAGATGCACACACACACACTTGACTATCTGACCGGACTATGGAAATAAAGTATATAAATCACACTAAACCTAAACCTAAATGCAAACGTTTGTTTTAGGTTCATGGAATAAGTAAAACTAACCTGAATGTATTTTCCATAACTAAATTCAGATGTGTTTCTGGATGGTAGTATGGGTTTATTGAACCCATTTATGAAACCACCAGGTGAGTAAAATATATAACTTGAAAAGGCTACATTTAAAATTAACTATTTCCTTGTCTGTGACTCATTTGGTCTTCTAATGACATTCTTTCTCAAATGAGGTGGACTTTTATACTGAAGCATTTGTCCTCTACCTGTGATACACAGACATTAACTTATGGAGGTCAGAGGTAAGAGACACTTCATAGAAATAAACTGTAGTTTTCAAACTAGCAAAGTGGCAATAATCGTAATAAGATCTTCAAAATTGGAATTATTTCCTTCATTGGCAAAATTTGATTTTATGAATCTAGCAGATCACAGTGTATAAAATAATAAAGACATTCAAAATAAAAGCTCTGTACAAAGGGGTTTTTCCATGGTAATATAGAGTTTTTTTAAAAAAAAGAAAATGTAAAAATAACAGAAAAGTAAACTAGGCTCTCTAGTGGGTGGGTACCAACAAGGGTAGAAAGGGCCAAAGAAGAGGGTGAAGGAAAGTGAATAAGTTAGAAATATTTTATATTTATGTATGAAAAATAGAACACTAGATTTGTCTTGAGAAGTGGGAAGAAGAGAAGAGGGAGTGAGAGTAATGAGGAAAGTATATTTGATTAGATACATTGTGTGCATGTATGGAAATGCCCCAATGGAAAACCCCTCAGACAACTAATGTATGTTAAACTTGTTTTTATAAGGTTAACAAAATATTAGCTCTATTTGCATCAAGTTTTCTAAACTGACTGAGAATGCTTCCATGTGCATACACCTACATATTCAAATACACACAGATTACTGTAAAGTTAGACAGACTCTCTCTCTCTCTGATTTGTCCCCAATAGAACCTAGATCATCATGGAGTTAGGTGACCATGTGAGCAGAAGCAAATGCAGCTTTTCCATACAACTTCCTCTATGGGAAAGCACTGATGCTCATACACACAAGCTGGCCTTTTACACTGGTTCTGCCTCATTATTCAGGCAGAACTTTACATCCTGAACCCATTTGGTTCTCAGGACAAATGCATTTGTTAGGGAAGGAAAGGCCTCATACTGTATGTCCCATGGAGGGAGGAGAATCAAAGGGAGAGCTGTGGCCCCAAATCCCCAAACACTGTCTGTACCTCTAGTTCCCTGGCTCCCCCAGAAAGCATGCTACTAGTATTACAAAAGGCAATCCTAACTTTTACATACATTAGTTATTGTAAAAAATTACTTTGAACCAGGTGCTGGTGACTCATACTTACAATCCTAGCTACTTCAGGTGGCTAAGCTTTGAGAGTTACATTTCAAAGCTTCTCTGGGCAGAAAATCTTGTGCGACTCTTGTCTCTAATCATCCAGCAAAATGCCACAGTGGAGCTGTGACTTGAGTGGTAGAGCACCAGGCTTGCATGCAAAAGCTAAGCAAGAGCATGAAGATGTGAGGTCAAGCAAAATTTGATTGGCACCAAAAAAAAACCCAAAACATATTTTGGCTACTACTTTAAGTACCATTCTCTCAAGTGGAAGGAAATACAAACGAATCAACTAGGATTAATAATCTCTAGGTGGTAAGATTTTTTTCTTTTCTTTTGATTTTTTAATTGAAGTAGTTGTAGGTGGTAAAACTTTTACTGGCAATTTTAATACTATTTAAAATTATCTACAAGATAGTGTATTAAAATTGTAAGATATGTTTTATATTAAACTTATTTTAATTAATATATAAACAAAAATTGCACATTAACGGTATAAGATGATATTTCAATACATGTGTATTTATGTGCTATTTAAGTCAGGCTAAAGAAATCCATGTCTTGAAACATTTATTCTTTTCTAATTTTTTTATTATTTTTAAGTGGTTGCACAATGGGGTTTCAATTCAGTATGTCAATTTATGAGCACAATGCATCTTCGTGAATGTCACCCCTTTTATTGTTCTCTTGTTATTTCTTTTTTTTGGGGGGGGGGGTCCAGTCGTGGGCCTGAACTCTGGGCCTGGGTGCTGTCCCTCAGTTCTTCAGCTCAAGACTAGCGCTCTACCACTTGAGCCACAGTGCCACTTCCAGCTTTTTTCTTTTTGCTTATGTAGTACTGAAGAATCGAACTCAGGACCTCAGGCATGCAAGGCAAGCGCTCTACCACTGAGCTACCTTCCCAGTCCCTCTTGTTATTTCCTTATGGTAAAAACCTTTGGAAATCCTTTCTTTCCACTTTTTGTTTGTTTGTTTCTGGTCCTGGGGCTGGCACTCAGAGTTTAGGCTCTTTCCCTGAGCTTCTCTGTGCCCAAGGCTAGCACTCTCCCACTTGAGCCACAGTGCAGCTTCTGGAATTTTCTATGTAGCTTCTTGGAGGTAAGAGTCTCATAACTTTCTTGCCCAGGCTGGCTTGGAATCATGATCCTCAGATCTTTAGCCACCAGAGTAGCTATGATTACAGGTGTGAGCCACCAATGCCTGGCTCTTTCAGTTTTTTGAAACACACAGCACATTGCTCTTATCTGCAGTGATCTATTGTTCAGAAAAAACACTAAAACTTCTTGCTATTAAATCTATCACTTAGTATTCATTGATCAGCATTTCCCTTTGCCTCCATGGCCACTGACCGACTCGTGTCTAGTCATCACCATTCAACTCTCAACTTCTATGAGAACAACTGTTTTTAGATTCCTCACATATCTGTGCCTATCTTATTTCATTTAATGTCCTCTAGTTAAATCTATCTTGTTACAAATAGCAGGATTTTATTCTCTTTTGAGGCTGATATCTATTCTTTTTGTATAGATACCATTCTTTTGTTTATCAATTCATGATGCATATTTAGGTTGTTTCTATCTGTTGACTATTACAAGTAGTTCTACAGTGAGTACCGGACTGCAAGTGCATCCTCAACACACTGGTTTCATCTCTGGATAAAGACTCAATAGTGGCATTGCTGAACCGCATGATAGTTCTAGTTTTAGGTTTTGAAGGAACTTTGGTACTCTCTTCACAATAGTTGAACTAATTTCCATTCTGAAGTGTACAAATGTTCTCTTTGCTCCATATTATCAACAAATAGTACTTGTTATCTTTTGTCCTTTTGATAAAATCCATTCTTAGTGATGAGGTGATATCTTTCTGTGCTTTTCATTAGAGATATTGTGCCATTTTTTCATGTCTCTCTTGCTCATTTGTAACTCTCCTTTTGAGAAGTGTCTGGACATTGACTTACTTTAATTGAGTTGTTAAAGGGTTACTAGTGTTTCTTATATATTCTAGAAATCATCTGCTTGTATAGATTATAAGTATTTTCCCATCCCATAAGATGTCTTTGCATTCTAATGATAGTTTCTTCTGCAGTGCAGAAGTTTGGTTCTTAGTTTAATGTGTTACAAATTATCTGCTTTTGTTTTTGTTTTCTGTGCTTTTCCAAATTAAAGTCCTTGTCCTTGCCAATTTCCTAAAACATTTTGCCTGTGTTCCTAGTAGATTCACAGTTTCAGGTATTTTGAGGTAATTTTTGTAACTGCTGCAAGATAGAGGTCTAGTTTCATTTTTCTTTTTTTTTTTTTTTTTTTTGGGGTCCAGTCGTGGGGCCTGAACTCTAGGCCTGGGCGCTGCCCCTCAGCTCTTCAGCTCAAGGCTAGAGCTCTACCACTTGAGCCACAGCACCACTTCCGGCTTTTTTCTTTTTGCTTATGTGGTGCTGAGGAATCGAACCCAGGGCCTCGAGCATGCAAGGCAAGCGCTCTACCACTGAGACACCTTCCCAGCCCCTAGTTTCATTTTTCTACTAGAGATATCCAGTTTTCTCAGCACTACTTATCGGACACAGTTCTTTTTTTATTGTGAAAATACCATACAGAGGGGTTAAAATTACATGGGCAAGGTAATGAGTGCATTTCTTATCAAGCATTGTTGTCTCCTTTTTTGTTTCCCCTTCCCATCCCTTCCCATCTTGCCCGCATCCCTCCTGTCCCCCCACCCTGCGCCAAAGTTGTAAAGTTCATTTTCAACATAACATCTTGTACACCTCATTGTTGCAATAGGTCCACCTGTATCCCTATTTAAACAATTTGTTTTTTCTATTCCCCTTCACAAATTATACCAATATCAAATACAGTGAAAACAGGGGTTATACCATGGGGGAGGGACATACAAAGCAACAAAGAAATATCTTATAAATATGTTAGAAACAATCGCATGAAAGAAAAAATCATTTGAATACATAACTTGGGGTTCGTTTCACTTACCATCACCTTATCTGACCTTTTTTGCTTGTCTCAGACATATACTAGTTATTGCAAATAAGGGAAACCATGGGTCTTATGTTTCTTTGGGTCTGGCTTACTTCACTCAATATAATTTTTTCCAAGTCTTTCCATTTCCTAACAAATAGGGCAATGTCATTCTTTCTGGTGGAGGCATAGAATTGCATTGTATATATATATATACCACATTTTCTTGATCCATTCATCTACTGAGGGGAATCTGGGTTGGTTCCATATCTTAGCTATAGTAAATAATGCTGCAATAAACATAGTTGTGCTGGTAGCTTTAGTATGGTCTTGTGTGTGGTCATTGGGGTAAATGCCCAAAAGTGGGATTTCTGGGTCCATAGGAGAGCTCTATGTGGAGTCTTTTGAGGATCCTCCATATTACTTTCCAAAGTAGTTGAACATGTTTACACTCCCACCAACAATGCAGTAAGGTTCCCTTCTGTTCACATCCCCTCCAGCATCTGTTGTTATTAGAATTATTGATTACAGCCATTCTAACTGGGATGAGGTGGTATCTCAATGTTGTTTTGATTTACATTTCCTTTATGGCTATAGGAGGTTGAGCATTTCTTCATGTGTCTACTGGCCATCCTTCTTTCCTCTTCAGAGAAGTTTCTCTTTAAGTCTTTAGCCCACTTATTTACTGAGCAGTTGTTTCTTTGAGGATTTGTTGTTGGGGGATTTAATTTTTTGAGTTCCAGGTGTATTTTAGATATGAGACCCTTGTCCGTTGTATGGCTACTGAAGATCTTTTCCCAGTCCGTGGGCTTTCTATTGATCTTGCAAGCTATGTCCTTTGTCAGGCAGAAGCTCTGCAATTTCATGCAATCCCATTTGTCCAACCTTTCTTTGATTTATTGTGTTTCTGGATCTCTTTTAAGAAAATTTAGGCCTGTGCCAAGGAGACCTAGGGTTTCTCCTATTCCATCCTGTAATGTTTTCAGAGTGTCTGGTTTGACTCCCAGGTCTTTGATCCATTTGGAATTGATTCTGGTGCAGGGTGATATATAAGGATCTAGCTTTAGTTTTCTACAAGTGATTAACCAATTTTGCCAGCACCATTTACTGAAGAGGCTGTCTTTCTTCTATTCTATTTTTTTAGTTCCCTTATCAAAGATTAGATGGCTATAGGTCTGTGGGTTCATTTCTGGGTTTTCAGTTCTATTCCATTGGTCCTGAACTTTGTTCTTGTGCCAGTACCAAGCTGTTTTGATTACTATGGCTTTGTAGTAGAGTTTGAAATTTGCTATTGATATTCCTCCAGCACTGTTCTTTCTGTTAAGGATTGTTTTGCTATTCGGGGTCTTTTATTGTTCCATATGAATTTTTGGGTTGCCTCTTCTATTTCATTAAAGAGTGAGGTTGGAATATTGATAGGTATAGCATTGAATTTGTATATAGCTTTGGGAAGTATTGCCATTTTCACACTGTTGATCCTTCCAATCCAGGAGCATGGGAGGTTTTTCGAGTTTCTAAGTGTCCTGTTTTGATTTCCTTTTTCAGGTTTTTAAAGTTTTCATCATAGAGGTCCTTCACTTCTTTGGTTAAGTTAATTCGTAGGTATTTTATTTTTTGTGGGGCTATTACAAATGGAGTGCTTTCCTGATTTCAGCCACGCTTTTCTCATTGTTGGCATACAGAAAAGCCATTGATTTTTGAGGGTTAATTTTATACCCTTCTACTTTGCCAAAGTTTTGAATCAACTTGAGTCATTTGGGAGTGGAGTCCATGGGATTCTTTAAATACAAGTTCATGGCATCTGCAAAAGGGAGAGTTTTCCTTCATCTTTCCCTATTTGGATCCCCTTTATGTTTGCATCTTGTCTTATTGCTGTAGCTAGGCATTCTAACACTAAACTGAAGAGAAGTGGAGAGAGTGGACATCCTTGTCTCATTCCTGATGAACACAGTTCTTTATCCAGTGCATTTCCTTCATGCTTTTTTTGAAAACTCACTTGACCATGGTTGCCTGGGTTTCTAAGCTCTCCAATACTATTTCATTTGTCCAAATGCCATTGGCCTATTTATTCCCAAATCATGCTGTTTTGATTGCTAAAACTTTGTAGTATTTATTTCTTAAATCATTCCTCCTATATCAGGCTCGGGAGATGTAGGTTCTTGTTCTCTACCACTCAAGGTCACAGTAGCTTAGGAGTCCCTTTCCCTGTCTGGTCCTCAGTTTCTCATCTATAACATGTTACCATTTGATTATATTCCCATTACCCTAATTTGGCCCTTATTGGAAGTGTTAGAGGATGCTTCCAAAATTCCCAATGCCCAAGTCTCACAACTAGGGTTTGTGATTTAGTTGATTATTATTGTTGCCGTTGTGGTGATGATGATGATGATGATGATGATGATGATGATGATGATGATGTAGTTGTACATGTACTTGTATTTAAGTACTAGTACTCTTGGAAATAAAGTACTCTTGTACTTAAGTACAAGTACATGTACTTGGTCTTAACCATTCCTACCCTTTAAATTTTTGAAAAGATCTCCAGGTGATTTCTTGTCTATACCAATTTGGAAATCTCTGAATGCTTCTCCTGCCATGTTAGTCTCTGAGTCTATAAGTTTGCACTTTTCCTTTTGCCTACAGCCATCCCTAATATTAGTTCTATCTTTAGCAATTGTGAAAAAATTAGATTACCTAGATTACGTATGTCAGTGTCTTGCAATCGTTTCAATCAGAATGTTTCTTTTTAAAAAAAACATTCTAAATTTTAAGACATAATGGAATAAGAAAACATATAGCTGTGACTGGATCCTGCATGAATTTGTATTACCAGCTTCAGTCCTTTTTCACTGCTAACTAAATTCTTGCATTATCTATGATTTACTAATAAGGCTTTGCCTTTCTAAAATAAATCTTTTAATTTTCTAAGGCTCCATTGTAAGGGAAATGCAGTGTCTCACTAGTATATTGTGCAGAATCTGTTTTCCATTTCTGCCCAAATCATTCCTAATTTTCATGTTCTTAAGGACAGTGGGTTTTTGAGTCTTTAAAATCTTTGTTACTTTGAGTCAGGTGTTGGTTTGTCATGCCTGTAATTCTCTTTTAAAAAAGTAATTACCAAAAAACCATGCTACAAGACAATTTCTGGGTAGTACTCAAGATCTGTGGTGCTTACAAAATATCTTTTTTTTATTTTTATTCTTTTTTAATTTAATTTTATTTTTTTGTGAACATACTGTACAGAGGGGTTACAATTACATGGGCAGGATAATGCGTACATTTCTTTTCAAGCATTGCAGCCTCCTCCTTTGATTTCTTTTCAAGCATTGCAGCCTCCTTCTTTGTTTACCCTTCACATCCCTTCCCTACCTCCCCCCTACTCCCCCACCACCCAATCCTCCTCCCTCTCCCCCCACCCCCCCGCACCAACGTTGTAAAGCTCGTTTTGGACATGACCTTGTACTTCTCATTGTTGCAACAGGTCCACCTGTATCCTTAAACGACTTGTTTTTCCCCATCTCCTCCACAAGTTATACTGACATCAAATATAGTGAAAGCAGGGGTTATACTGTGGGGGAGGGACATACAAAGCAACAAAGAGATAATCTTATAAATGCGTTAGAAACAAATGCATGAAATAAAAAAGCATTAAAATACATATCTAAGGGTTCGTTTTCCTAACATCACATTATCTGACCTTTTCCGCTTGACTCGTACATATACTAGATGTTGCAAATAAGGGAAACCATGGGACCTATGATTCTTTGGGCCTGGCTAATAAGTACATTTTCTTTTTTTTTTTTTTTTTTGTCGGTCGTGGGGTTTGAATTCTGGGCCTGGGCGCTGTCCCTCAGCTCTTTCAGCTCAAGGTGAGCACTCTACCACTTAAGCCACAGAGCCACTTCCAAAATATCTTTACCATACTGAAAAATGTGCCTTTGTGCCTTTTACAATTTTATCAAGATTCAAGGAGGATGAATGACATAAACATTGAACCCTCTTTTAAAAATTAAATTGGTTTCTTTTTAGCTCTTAAAACTAGCTTTCAGGCTATATTTGTACTTTATATATTTATAGCTATTCCCTGTGACACATCCCGATGCCCAGTGTCCTGCTATGCCCATTCCTTTACAGTGAAAATAGAAGCAATTGTCTGTCCTGGTTACAGAAATCTGGGGTCAGAGACTTGACTTTATCTGACCATACAGAAGGGCTTGGTTCAATATCATACCAGGCAGAAAAGAATGAAGCATCTTTGAGAAGTTGATGGTGCACGTGTTAATATGGTTCATTGTTAAAAATGAGACCGATTGAGCAGCAATGTGATCTAATTAAATTACTCCAGTTCAGTGGACCTCTTCACAATTTCCGAAGGATGTTTGGAATACTTTCAAAATAATGAGAGCATTTTACATGAGTCAACTGAACTATGATGGCTTCCAAGGAACATTATAACATGACTTGAACCATGCTGAATGCTATTTATCTCATTGACACCAGTGATATTTTTTAATTAATTTACTTTATTATTGTAGAGGTGATACACAAAAGGATTACAATTACATGAGTCAAGTAATAAGTACATATCCTTTTGTACAGTGTCTTCCATTCCCTCATTCTCTCTCAATCTCTCTCTCCCATTTCCGCCCATGAGTTGTATAATTCATTTTCATCAGTGTCCAGTCAGGTCCACTGCTGTACTTTTTTACCCATTTTCTGTCAAGTTCTATGCCCCCACTACCCTCCCAAAGATATACACGTGAATACACCATACATAAGGTAAAGAAGATAATCATCAAAAACTAAAAAGAGTCATTGGTTCCCAAAGTTCTGTCAAAGATATCTCATATAAAACATGTATGTGATTACATCCTAAATGAATCTTCTGCTTCTGTACAGTATGCAAAATTTTGAGCTATGGGCATGTGTGTCACCTTTTCTGGCTTTAATAAACTAGCCAGAAACCCATTCAAAGAATGTAAGAGTAATGCATAAGCAAAGGGGACAACTTCAAGAGGTTTGAGATGTTGAACCTATTACATGTATTAAGTCACAATTCATTCTCAGACCCTAGCTTAGGCATAAGAGACAGTAAAATAGAAAAACATTCCTGCCTTCAATTTACTAAAATCTAATAGAATCTAAAGATAATTAAGAATCTTAAAACAGCATAGTAAGACCTGATCCTCTGAGACTATGTAGAAGGGGTACTCCCCTGGCCCAGCAGGGACCAATGATGTCCTCCACAGGAGCTGCTACTTGCAGAAGATCAGGCATCACACTCACATTTGTAAGAGGAAGTAAAAACAGAATGAGAACCATTCAAGCAGAGGGAAGAATTCATGCCAATGTACAGAGGCAGGGCAGGGAAGGCATGGTAGGCGAGATGATGAAGTAGGCAGAGGAAGCAGATGCCTTTCCTTCAGTACATTTGTACGGGATGTGGACCAAGTCCCTGACGATGTGTTGTAGATATGCCTCATCCATCATTCCTTTCTGGTCTTCTGATACTTCCTCTTCTATCCATCTTCTCTTCCATATACATTTTCTCCTGAGCTATCTCCATTACTCTGTAGATTTAGACAACTCCTACTCCCAGATGGCTGTTAGAGTATTCAACTTGAACCATGCTTCAGAGATCCACATTCAAATACCCAATTGTCTACTCATATTGCCACCTGGGTATCTAATATCCACTATGCACTGAACCTCTAAAAACAAACTCTTAGTTTCCCACCCCAAACTATTCTTCCCTAGGTCAGTAATAGCATCTTGATCATCTCACTGGGAACTCCTCCATGATGACGTTGCTTTTCCTTCAGGCTCACAGCCAGTTCATCAAAAGATTCTAATGGAACATCTCCAAACTACAGGAACCCAATCACATCGACTACCTCCCCTGTTCAAATCATAGTCTACCAGCAGCTTCCTTTGCATGCCCACTGCTTCAGTCTCTTGACTCTTTCTTGAAGCTTGTAGTCCGACTCCTTTGGGTGCTCTTGCACCACTCCACTACAAGTTCCCTCCTCAAAGATTCAGCAGATCTCATTACTACTTATAATCGATGCCAGTAGTATTCCATCACAAAGGAAATAAGGCCCATGGGAAATGATCTGGCCTCATCTTCTCTGCTCTCCTTCACCACTTCAGGACATTCCAGTCACAAGGCCCTTCAGCCCTCTTGTCTCTGCATTCTTAACCTACAATGCTCTGAACGGGGTTGTTTATGTATGTCTTAGCTTAAACATCCACTCTTTCTTTCTTGATTGCCTTTTCTAAGAGAACTCTGTCATAGATGTTTTACATAATTATCTCTCTACAGTGTTATAAATTCTCTGAAACTATATTTATTGTGTCTTTATCTATTTTAATTTTTATATCCTCCCTCTAGACTGGAAGGTCTAGGCAAAAGTGAGTTTTGTGTTGTTTGTCTTTTCATCCCCTTTCCTTAAAAGGGTGTTCGGATATTTATTTAGTGTAATTAAAGGAAATATGAGTTTATATAACATTGAAAAGTAGAATTTAACCCCCTATAAGTGTATTAAAAGAATCCTAACCCCTTTTTCTGTATGAAATATTAACAGACTAATAGCATTTAGCTAAAAATTAATAGCCTAGTACTTGCTGAGCATTTCTATTTGGGGGAAGAAAACTTGGCCAAGTGACAGTGCAGATTAATTTGTGATTTGGCAGTTAAGTCTGTAAAAGTGCCACAGAGAAGTGTGTCCCATTCAATTTTAATATAAGCTTTTGCTAAAGAACACAGTTTATATTTTCTGTCACCATTTGAAACATGTGATGCTTAATAAACAATTACATCTTCACTCAAAAGCCTTTCGTTTATACTAGTTGCTTTTCTATTTTTTATTTTTTTATTGTGAAAATACTGTACAGAGGGGTTACAATTACATGAGCAAGATTATGAGTACATTTCTTATCAAGCATAGTTGCTTTTTATACCCTATCTTGTAAACAAAACTGAATAATCTTGATACTGGGATTTTCCTGAATTTATTTAGAGTAAAATCTTCACATTTTCTTACCTCAAGGCCAAAGAAAAGGAAAAATCAATAATACTGCACCATGATATATCAGCTGCCAAGTGTAATCCCACCTCTTTCTACCAAACAGAGTTAATTACTTCTGATTTGAGAAATCTCTTCCATACACAGGATTACCACTAGAGCCTAGATCTGCTGATTAGTTTAGAGGTCATGGTTTCCATAATAACCAACACCTTTAACACCTATCATGGAAACTTTCTCTTCCTTAAAAGGTTGTCATTAGAGAGCAAGCCACAGCAGAATCCTGGGTGAGGTGGGGGAGGGGATAACATTTTAAAACATAAATGAATTATTTTCTCCTTTCTTGAAAAGAATCAATAGGGAGGCTAAATTATTTCTTTTCAAGGGATGTTTGGCAGAATCTCCATTTACTCTTATACTGTGGTCTGTGAAGATGAAGCATCTTTTATTTGCCAAGCCAGTACTTAGGTTTGCACACAGGTCAGTTATCTCATTCAGTCCTCAAAACGACCGTAATGGCTAATAGTAGTCATGAATTTGCCAATGAAAAAATGACCCATGTACAAATAGGAACAAATTCAGAAGTAGTAGAAACCAATGTTCCAACCCATCACTTGTGTAGCAACAAAGACAGTGAGTGCTTTTCTGTATATAGTAATGTTAGCCTCTCCAGAAATTTTAAATAAAATTTTCCAAGTCTAATAACAGAAGTGGATCTTTTAATTCAAGGGAAACTAATACACTTATTAAAAGTAAATAAAATTTTGACTTCAAGAAAGAAACTTAATATTGCTTTCAGAAAAGCTATAGGAAAGGTCACTGTTGATTTTTAATACACTTGAAGTTGGAGCCAAGTATTTGATGATGTATATTCAGGTAGGCTGATACAAGCAACTTTCTAAATTCTGAATTTCATGATTT
This sequence comes from Dipodomys spectabilis, assembly GCF_019054845.1. NCBI lineage: Eukaryota > Metazoa > Chordata > Mammalia > Rodentia > Heteromyidae > Dipodomys > Dipodomys spectabilis. Next base: position 1,279,588 of record NW_024871183.1, read on the forward strand.
CTCATATTTTAACTTGTATTTAATTCCTAACTTAAATTATTATCGAAAATTGGAGAAAATGGTGAAATCTTTTATCAAATATGATACCACTAATAGGATTTAATATTAGTGTTAGCTAGTCATAATCTAGATACTAAAAGCTTACTATTTTTCAAGCAAATAATGGGAGTACAAAGAAAAGTGAAAAGGAGTAAAAAAGGTGAGAAATCCCTTTATGTGAAAGAATTCAATGTTGTATTTTGTTTATTGATCCATAGGAAAAATAAAAAACCAAAACTGTTTTCAATTGAGTTTTATCTGCTGTTATACTAAAATGACTGTAATCTTTTCAAATTAATAATTCAAATTAATAGAAGACAAAAGAAAAAAGAAATAAGGTTGGTTAATATGGCAACTGATCATTGGAAAGAACAAAAATAAGTCTTGGATCAAGTTTTGCAATAAGTGTGTATTAATTAATTCTATCAGAAAACATAAGTATAATCATCTCAAAAGTAATAAGTGCAGTAATGTGAGAGCTCTTTTTTTTAAAGAAATGCAAACAAATTTGTGCAAAGACAAAACTGTATGGAAATTACAGAAACATTATGAGATGGGAAAACTATTTTAGACATTATCAAGTAAAGTTCTGTTGAATTTTATACTTGAATTACTTTATTTGAATTGTAACAAAGAGTTTCTTTCATTATGATATGTCTGTGTACATAGATAGAATGTATTTTAATCAAATATTTCCCCCATACTATTCCCATTTGTCCATTTATTAATTGGATTGTGTGTTCTTGTAAGTCCTTTATATATTCTGGTTATTAAGCCTTTATTTCATGACTAGCTAGAAAAAGATCTCTTATTCTGTGGGTTGTCTTTTTGTTGTGGTAGGTAATTCACTGTGTGAAAGCTTTTGAATTTGATGCAGTTTTGTTATCGGTGTTTGTGCTGCTTTCCTGAGCAGTTGAAATGGTCAGGAGAGACATTACCTCTGATGACATCCTCAGGAGTTTCCCTATGATTTTCTCTGAAACTTTCAAACTTTCAGGTCTATTTAGATCTTTGTTCCATTTTTAATTAATTCCTATACAATATAAGGGTCCAGTTCCCATTTTCCCAACTCGTAGGTATCTAGTTTTCCCAACACCAAATGCAGAAGAGGCTATCTTTTCTCCAATGTATATTTTTGTCACCCTTATAAAAAATAGATGGATGTGGTTGGGTTTATTTATTTCTACGTCTTCTATTCCAGGGATCTACAACTTAATTTTGTGCAAGTGCTATGCTGTGTTTAGTTACTATGACTCCATTGTATAATTTGAAGTTAGGTGTTGTGATACCTTCCCCTCCCCCCCCCCCACCCCAGCACTGTTCAGAATTCTTTTGGGGCTACTCAGAATCTTTTGTGTTTCACAGAAGTTTTAGATTGTTTTTTGCTCCTTTTGTGAAAAAAGAATTTTTGTTGAAAAAACACATTTTATTGAAAAATCCCAATGTATTGAGTTGTTCAATGCAATGGATTGGATTGGATTGGATTGAATCTATAGATTGCTTTGGGTAATGTAGCCATTTTTACAATTTTGATTCTGCCATAAAATAAGATCCTTTTTATATTAAATTAAGGTAAATTTTATTAAATATTTAATATTATGAAATTTTAATGTAATGAATAACAATCAAAACATAGTAAAGAAAAAGACAACCAATAAAAGTTCTACAATGAGTTACTCTAGGTACCTTAATCCTTCTACTATAAAGATTTAGTATTAATATGCAAATACAAATATTAAAAAGAAGATCATCCTTTTAATTTGTGGATTAGCTTGAAAGAGAGTAAGAGGCCTTAGAGGCTAAAAATGTGAAGCAGGAATATAAATTCAGCAGGTGAGAAGATATTAAAACCACAGTTCCCTCAGTTAGTTAAGCCCACTAACTGGCAACTATGGGTTTTTCCCGACACTCTGGTGATAATAAAAAAAGTGGCAACTTGAGTTTTTGAATCTCCACAGAACTTGAATGATTACATTTCAGTGAAAAAAAATAAATAGGTAGAGAGAAATAAATCAGTTATTAATCATGGATTAATACGCATCAACAGTCCAGAAACCTTGAGCATTTCTAAAATGTATAAAGTTAGGGAAGAAGATTCTCCTAAGAGAATTGGGGACAAATAACTGTCTTCACACAGTTCAACTTTAACTCACATGTCCATATAATCCTCAGAATATCAGCCTAAGAATTTGAGGCTACTCCTGGAGTGAGTGCCTCTAGAGGATAGCCAAATATACTTAGGCAAACACACATGTACACACATTCAAGTTCTGTAAAGAAATGTTTCACAAGCCAAACCTCAAAACATTTTCAGACAAATTTCCAAAAATGTATAATCTCAAATTTATACACCAATATAAGTAAGAAAGGAAAGCATGAGTAAAAGACAGCAGATGTAACGAGTAGAAAGATAGCTCAAAGACTTGGAGACTTATCAAGTAGAATGTAAAAGAAAAGAAGCTTAGCATGATGTCATACATCTGTATTCGCAGCACTTGGAAGGAAGATTGTAAACTTGAGGCCAGCTGAGACAACATAGTGAGTTAAGTTCCATGATATAACAAGACTGTCTCAAAAAAACAAAAGCAAAGAAAAAAAACTATGAAAGAAAAATGTTTAATGTATTCAAATCAAGGTTGTGGTTTGGATCTGGTATGAATTCCCAAGACTTTCTTGTTAATGACTATAGGTTGGGAAATGGTGAGGCCTACTGGAAGTCAGGTCATTGGGGACATACCCCTGAAAGATTGAATATTAAGACTCTTGCTCCATCCTGTCTCTCTTGTTGCATCCTTGCAGCTATAAGGTGAAAAGACCTTTTCTGTCTTGTGTTCCTGTTATGGTGTTCTGTGCCACCACAGACCCAAGTAACAGAACCAGCTGATCATGGTCTGAAGCACTGAGCCAAAATACACATTTCCTCTGTGTAAGTTGCCTGTCTCATGTATCTTCTCACAGTTATAAAAGATGACAAACACAATCAATAAAAGAGGAAATTTTCCATTTGCTGGTGGCCCACACCTGTAAATCTAGCTACTCAGGAAGCTGACATCTGAGGATCCAGGTTTGGAGCTAGCTCAGGAAGGCAAATCCAAGAGACTCTTCTCCAATTAGCTACCCTAAAACCAGAAGTGGAAGAACACTAGCCTTGAGCAAAGAAAAAAGAGAAAAGCCAAGTGAGTGTGAGGCCTTGATTTCAATCACCAGTAGCACTGGCACACACACACACACAAAGAAAAATAAGCAAAGGACAAATGACTATCGTATGTAACAGGACAAATTCATTTTAAAAAATAGACTTAAAAATATAACAATTGCATTTAGAATCTAAAATGTTGTCTTGTTCAGGAGGAGAAGATATTTATTAGCATTTGTAAATACAAAAATAACACACAACTGCAAAAACAATACAATAAAATGTAAAAAATTGGCCAGTCATGGTGACTCATATCTGTAATCCCAACGAAGTAGGAGGCAGATAGAGGAGGACTGAGTTTGAGGGCAATCCAGGCAAAACAGGTGGTGGTATACATCCTGTACCAAGATAAGAAGATAATCCAAGATATGAGGAAGGCAGAGATTGGAGAATCATAATCTGAGGCTAGCACCAGGAAAAAAAACATATAAAAGTGGTAAAAGCAAGTAGAAAATAGTAAGAGCAAATAGAAAAAAAGTCATAATTTTATCATATAATATATATAATTTGCCATACTGATTCAAGAAGAAATGTGCCACTTGAATAGTCTTATGACCATTGATAAAAGACAAAATCACAATGATTTTAGTTAAATAATCTAATTGGATTTTATTTGCAATGCATAAAGCAGGACACCATCTGCCCTACAAGTTCCAAAGGAATGTTTGAATACAAAACAAGGCTCCATGGGTAAAACAAGACCAAAAAAATGCAAATACAACTAAAAATGGTTGTTTATCATTGATCTATTGGGGACTTGTTCCCAACTTGTCTGGGAATTTTGGCTATGCTGTCTCTCCCTTTCCTCCTCTACCCCTAATTTCTTGAAAAATTAAATAAGCAGCTATGGTATGGGTTACATGGAATGTTACATGAGTGGCTCTATTTCCATTTGATCTTTTGGGACTTAGTATAGGCATCAGTTAGGATAAATAAACTCCTATACATTTTTAACACTATCAAATAAATTGAACCAATTAAAAATCTTCCCACCATCTTCTGACATTTTCTCAAATTTTCCAACAACCAGTAAATGTGTGTACAAATATTAAAACCACACTACTTTGGCAAAGAACTTTTTAAAATGCTAATCCTCAGTACTGATAGAAGAATGGAGTTATATACTATTTCTGAAAGACCATTTTACAGTACATATCAAAATCTTCAGTGAAATTTGTACATTGACATAGGAAGTTGCTAATGATCTTAGAGAAAGAATCACCTTTTTGCATAAGATATGTGCCCAAGAATATTGGGTGCACATTTTCATAATAGCAATAATGTAAAAAGTAGGACATTGATGTGTATCTATGGCTCAAGTGGTAGAGTGCTGTTCTTGAGCATGAAAGCTCAGGGACAGCACCTAGACCATGAGTTCAAACCTCAGGATCCTTTCATGTATGGGTACACACACACACACATACACACACACACACACACACACACACACACACACACACACAAAGAAGGTAGAATATGTGTGTTTTAAAAAAACAACCTTATGAGAGGAACTATATTGTTGTTAAAATGATATAACGGTGTATTTATTGACATTAAATATGCCCATAAAAGGATATAAAACACATTTCTAGTGAGCCTCCATTTTCTTTTCTTAATTTAATTTTATTGTAAAGATGATGTACAGAGGGATTACAGTACATGCATAAGGTAATGGGTACATTTCTTGTCGAACTTTGTAAACCCTCCCTTGTTTTTCTCCCACTTTTCCATCCCCCTCATTACCCCCCTGAATCTCCATTTTCACATTTAAAACACAATTACAAGAGCCAACATTTATTAAGTATTTATTATGTTCTAGCCAATATATGAAATATTTTATAAGCATTATAAAATTTACTCCTTACAACTAACCTATGAGAGAAGTGTTTGTTTGTTTTTTTTAGTTTTGTTTTTTTTCCAGTACTGTGGTTTGGACTCAGAGCCCGAGTGCTGTCCCTTAGTTTTTTTTGCCCAAGGCTGGCGTTCCACCACTTGAGCCACAGCTCCATTTCTTGCTCTTTGGTGGTTAATTTGAGATAAGAGTCTCACAAACTATCCTGCCTGAGATGGTTGCAAAGTGAGATATCTTCAGATCTCAGCCCTAAGTGGCTAGGATTACAGACCTGAGCCACCAGTGTCTGATGAGAAAAATGTTTTTAACTCTTTTTTATAAGTGAGAAAACTAGAGTTCAGAGAAGGAAGCAACTAGCCCTTGGATTTAGTTAGTGAACAATGGTTTTCATATGTATTAGTAGGAGGAAGGAGCTAAAATGAGATACAATAAAATAATTATATTTTAGTAGAAAAATTAATAGTTTTTAATTTTGTTAATATTTTTTCTAATATGCTCACAAAAAGAGTATTATGGAACTTAAAAGATTTATTTAAAGTAGTTTATCTGTAAATAGCCAAAATACAGAAACCTAAATGAAGTAAAAGTTCTCATCCTCTCCTTAGTCTTACGAGGTCTTTAGAATACACTCTAAAGACTCACCTACTTTGAAGATTTGAGTGTTTCTTTATTAAATATGCTTAATCCTGTTTCCAGCCATCTGGAGAGTTATTAGGCTCAGGAGAATTCCCCTCATAAAAGCAGAGCATGTTCATAGCTTATTTTCATTAAATACTTAGTTAAAATGTGGGACTACAATTATCCCTGAAAACAGCCTTTTAATTATTCAAATGTCATGACAGCATAGCGTGGAAGCCACAACTGACCTTTACATTCCTCTAGAGTCAGCAATGTTCTTTAGAGTCTAAGTATCCTTTTAAAAAATAAATCACAAAGCTCCATCATCTCCAATAGAAAAAATGAAAAGCCACTTTTACTGTTTTGTCTCCACAGAACATGCTTTGCTAGTTAACAGAAATGTCCAGTGGTACTGTTTCACTTCCTTCATTCTTCAGATCTACGAAGAGTTTGTATTTTTAAAAGTAGTAATAGTAACAACACTTAACTCTGGCAGGCTATTTCATGGTTTTCAAAAAAATCTCACAAACATTTGGGAATGAGAAAACATTACTTGATTTGACTGAGATTATACCCCTCAGAGAATGGCAGCCCAAGACAAGAGTCTTAAAGTCCTGACTTTTTCCCAAAAGTACTTTTCAGCATTGAAGTCATTGAAGGTCACAAAATCCTTTGAGGTCTGGAACTGTCTTTTCAGCTTTGTAGAAATAGACCTAGAGTCAACAAGGCATAGTAAGTATACTTGAGATACACAACCTCTTTGAGATACAAACCTATTCTCTGACTGAGTTTTTACAGATAAACTTTTAAATTAGAATTTTAAGAATTAAAATTGCCAAAAAATTTATATATGCTTCCATCTGCAACCTTAGAAATCATTTGAAATGAGATAAAGTTCTCTGATTAGTGTAAATGAGGGCCCAGGTCATTGGATGTTTACCCAATGTTTTCTGGATTAATCTGATGATAATGGAGTGCAAAGTCAGACTGAGTCAGACAGACCTAGGCGCTAATCTCCGTTCTTTTCGAAGCCATTTTCCCTGGGTAAGGTATTTAATTTTGTGACATCAGCGTCCTCATTTATAAAAATAGAATAATGTACACAAGTCTACTGGAGGAATTAAATAAAGTAGGATCCAAAGAAGAGTCTATCTCAGTAAACTTTCTGACAAACATTGCATCTCTTAGTTATTATTTTACTTAATGGACACAGTTGCTAGAGAAAGAATTAAAGAAAATTGTTTTACTTTCTATGGCCTATTAAAATCCTGTTGATGAGCTTAGCTTGTTCTAGCTGCCATGAGAAACTTATGTCAGAAATGTAGATGGACAGACATGTCATAATTTATTAAATAGCAGAATTATTGCATAGATCCACAAGCTGCATCCGACTCTTGTACTGTAATCTTAGCTATCAGTATAAACAGTCAGCTCATATATTGCTCTTCACACAAAATAAAGGTTACAGAATGGCTAAGAAAGGGTTAAAGAGGCTGCAGAATTCAGAGGGCTATACTGATACAGACAAGGGAAAATCTCTGTAGGAAACCACAGGTGCAGAGTTATTTGGGGTTCTCAAATTCAAGTCTGGGTGTCAGGCTTATCAGCTATCAATTTGAAGTGGGCAGTGTGTCATGGGCAGGAGAAACTGCACTCAAGTTGGATCCCAGGGACTGAGTGTCTTCATTGCAGCAGTTTTTCTTGCTCATGATAGATCAAGGGTCATGTCTCATGTCAAGCTAATCTTTCTTTTGAAGTCTCAGGTAAAGGGATCATATCCAGTTTAACTGATAAGCTCCTATTTCTGACAGGATTTGATGTATTTACAGATATGATTGTCTATGAATACTTGATCAGGATTATAATAAAATATATAATTATATAGAATATGTAATATGTACATTTTACAGTAAATATATCTTCAGTTAATTATTTGTCATTATTTGTTCCTTTCCTTATATACTGGCAGATGGTAGTTTCCTTGTATAAACACAATGTGGTGTCATTCTGTCTTGGCACATTCATTCAAAGGTCAGACAAGGCAGGGCACAGAGTTTTAGCTTTTCCAATGACTGACATAACAAAAAGCGGTCTAGATATTTTTTATCTCAAGGGCAGTATTATTTCGATAACTTAGATATGCAGTCCTCTATAGAAGACTCCAACCCCATTCACAATTTAGGGCTTCATACATCCCCAAACTAGGGGCACTCTTAGACCTCATCCTTTGTAATAGGGAAATGGCTCAGTTAGTCTTTTTTCCTTTCTTCTGGCTTTCAGCCTCTCAGGGTGAACTCAGGGTGATTAGACATAGAGCAAGAAGCTCAATGTGATGTGACCTGGGATTGGTCAATGTCCAACACTATAAGATTCTCTTATGTTCTGCTTTTTGGGGGGAGGGAGTGGTCTCTCAGAAATTCTTGTAAGAAGCCGGGCACCCATAGCTCATGCCTGTAATCCTAGCTACTCAGGAGGCTGCCATCTGAGGATCACGATTCAAAGCCAGCCCAGAAAGGAAAGTCTATGAAACTCTTACCTCCACTAAACCACTAGAAAACCAGAAGTGGCGCTGTGGCTCAAGTGGTTGAGTGCTAGCCTTGAGCTGAAGAGCAGAGGGATAGCGCCCAGGCCCAGAATTCAAGTCCCATAAATAAATAAATAAATAAAATTCTTGTAATAAATATTCATCCTCAATTCCATTGAGAATGTCACCAATTCTTACCCTTCAAGGAACGTCTCTTGGGTAAATAATTCAAGATTGCAACAGCATACCTTGTCCCTTGGTACCCCAAATTTGTTATATGAGAACTATCCTAAAACATTTTTATAGAAATACTAATCCCAGACCCTTTCAACTTTAGCCCTTTTACATGAGTTACAAGTAAAATGTTGAAAAATTGTACATAAATAATTGTATAATATTATATGTCATATATACATATTTTAATAATTCCTTTTGCATATCCCCACATAGATAACTAGATACCTATTGCTTCACTCTTTTCTCTTTCATCTTTTTGTGATCCAAACATTTTAGCATTCCATTGTAGTTTGTTTCATTCTTGATAGAAAAGAGATTGAGAGCAGTATCAGTGGCCTTGTAGTTCTAAACAGAATGAACTTGGTTTGTCTAAGAAAATTGAGTGGCAAGAGATAAACAGAAGGGCTCTGTTCTGCTCTTTCTTCCAAGCAAGATATTTGCCAAGTAACAGCATTGATCGATCTTTAAAGCTAAGGACAGGGCAGATGATGCAGGGAAGGAGGAAGGGAAAAAGTTTACATTAATGAAAAGAATGCAAGCATATACAAACTGATGTGGTTTTAACCTTGGAAAGTCACTTATAGAGGTCAAAAGCTAATACCTTTCAACGTGCTTTTAAAACTACATATTCAAGATGAATTATTGCACTTAATAAGAATTGTTGCACTCAATTTTTTTTCTTTCATTGTTTACAAAATCTCTGAAATTTACCATGTCCTCTTCATTTTTACTGCAGTCACCTGGTCTAACTCATATTGCGTAATATCTTCTTAATCTATCTTTTCATGCATCCCACAATTCAGCCCCATGAGGAAGAGCTGGACTGGATTGTCCCTAAACCTTGTCTTTCTATTGTGATATCCAATTTCTGTGAAATAATAAACAAGTAAGGAATTCATGAATGTTCCTTTCTTCCCTTCCACTCTTAGTCTTAGGCATGATTCAAATAAGGTCATTAAAGTAGATGGATATGTAAGTAAATATATAAATCAAATGAGAAAAAAAGCTAGTTTAGTGAAGAGTAGGGATTTTTGTAGCTGTTGCCTAGTTTCAACAACTCCACAAACACTTCAAAGATATTATACCTACTGTTACAATGTAGAACAAGATATGCATCTTTTTGTGTTCATTTGATCTCAAGCCATGACATTCTGGCTTCTACCATTCCGTGTACATTGCTTTGAACAAGTTCATCATGTCTCCCTTAAATTTCTTATAGTCATGCTGTAGCCTAATTTATATAGTATATTTCTCTTCTGCTGAATTTTTTGATCATATGGTCTTGCCCCTTTTCCAGATAGTTCTTCTTGCCCTGTATATTCCTGGATTGTTGAGGGTACAATGCTATAATGCTAACTCTTCTCTCCCAAACCACTCCCAAATTGAATATGTCCTGTTGATTGAATGGTTACTAATCATGTACTATTGATTCCAAAATCCACATCTCTGGCTCTGCTTTTATTCTTGAAACCAGAGTGCACATAGTCCAAAAACCTACTCAACATTCATTTATGAACATAGTAAAGGCGCACTCAGTTGTGAGTTCCTCCTCTTTTTTGTTTCACCTACTCTGAGACTACCAAGTAAGAAGTCAGTCTCTCTTAAGCTTCCCTCTCTGAGATGTGTGTGTGTGTGTGTGTGTGTGTGTGTGTGTGTGTAGTGCCTGTCTCTCTCTCTTTCTCACCCTTTCTCCCCTAGTAATATCTAATCAAACACTATTTGTTCTATTAAATATCTTTTAAATCCATTCGTTTTCTCCATCTCCACTGCCAACACCCTACTCTTCTTACTGTCATCTCTTATGCAGACAGCTGTAACACATAGTAACTAGTCTGGCTCCAGTATGGAGAACAGAATGCTCTACTTATTTAATATGGCTTACTTCAACCAGAATCATCTTTCTAAAACATATATCTAAATAATAACTTCCTACATGTCCTTGGAACAAAGTCCAAAATCACTGACATAACTTTCCCAGGTCCTTTATACATTATGACCATTTTTGCCTCCTCTATACCCTACACTCTGTCTGCTTCTATCTTGATGTCTACACTGGCATCATAATAAATTCCCAGTTTCCAGAATGGGCTGTACAGCCTATTACCTCTTGTACATCCTACTCTTTCCTACCAGAAATAGTTTTATCTCAACCCATTACCCAGCTAACTTCTGTTCAGCCTTGAGTTTCAGCTGACTTTTACTGCTTCTAACAAGACTGCTAAACTCTCCTCTTTGCTCTCAGAGCACGTTTGCTCTCTTAATTGCAGACCTTCCAACACTGTACTGCATCTGTCTACGCCCCACCAGACTGCACACTGCAGTGACAGGATCAGCTTGTCTTGTTCATTGCTACACTCTGATGATTTAGAACTTTGTCTGCCACTTAGAAGACTTGTCTGTAATATTTGCTGAATAAGTAAATTAAATGCAAAAGTATACATAACAAATACCCTTCTAATTTTAAGAATTGCTTCAATCAAAGAGGTTCTGTATGGAGAAACATCATTTTTATAAAGACAATAGAAAAGCATTACAATCTTATATATCTATTTTTTCTTAAGTGTATTTGTGTCTGGCCTTTCAAAATGTCTTCCTTTTTTCTTTTTTTTATTATTAATAAGTATTTTTATTGTGAAAATACAGTACAGAGGGGTTACAACTACATGAACAAGGTAATGAGTACATTTCTTATCAAGCATTGTTGCCTCCTCCTTTGTTTCCCCTACCATCCCTGCCCTCCCATCTCCCCTCCCCACCCCACCACCAAAGTTGTAAAGTTCGTTTTTCAACATAGCATCTTGTACATTTCATTGTTGCAATGGGTCTACCTGTATCCCTATTTGAACAATTTGTTTTTTCCCTTCTCCTCCCCAAACTATGCCAACACCGAATACAGTGAAAACAGGGGTTATACTGTGGGGGAGGGACATACAAAGCAACAAAACAATCACCTTATAAATATGTTAGTAACAATAGCAAGAAAGAAAAACCATTTGAGTCCTTAGCTTGAGGTTCATTTTGCCTAGCATCAAAATATTTTCTTAATTATGTAGTCGATCCTGAGGATAATGCAAGTATGTATTGCTTGTAACAGCATGCCAATGCAGTCAGGAACCTGAAAATAGAGGACTGTCACTCCATCAGTCACCTCTCCTGTGTTTTCAGGTTCTGTGGAAATGATTGCTCAGGAGGTGGATTTTTTTCCAGTCTTGTAGAGCCTTTGGCCTGCCATTTTATTAAGCCTATCTTTTTCTGTGTTTTGATACTGGGAACAAGGCAGCTACTGCCAAAAAAGCTAGCTCCAATATCTAGTATCCTTGGCAGAGAAAATATTTTTTCCAGTTCTGTCCAAATTAATCCTCATAGGCCAATACATCAAAACACAGCGAGAATGTATGATAATTTTAACCATCTGGAATTTTTTTTACAATATTGGTAGGAAGAACAGAAATTACCTAGCTCCTCAGTAGAGATGCACAGTTAGATATAAGCTCAAGGTATCCTGGGCACATTTACATATCCATGCGCTGTTGCTACCATCAAATTCAGAGCTGAGGCTCCAGTCACTCTTTAGAAGCCTGTGATCTTTTCTAACCAGGCTTTTCCTACCAAAATGACATTTTTTTCTTTAAAATGTTTTTTTTCTTTAAAACTTCTTCCTTTAAAATGGGGAGGGATATTTCTACACAGTGGGAGGTCGTATCTACATGGATATTCACTACATCAACTTTAAATTATTTAACACCAAGGAAATCATTACACATAAAACTCTTAAAGTAATCACCCTTGTGGCTTTTTCCTGCACCAAGGAAAAAGGAGGAAAGAGTTCGTTTACCAGTAAACATAAGGTTCCTCTACTTGCGTACTTTTAAAGTTACACCATGGGCTGTCACTTTCTAAGTTCTAAGTCAAATGCTTTTACATTCCATGCTCACAAAACCTTCATGAGATGAGTATTTATCCCATTTTAGGATGGGGAAACTAGGACATAGAGAAATGTGGTAACTTTCCCAAGGTCAGTATTAAGTGCCAGTGCTAGTATTCAAACCTGGCCTAACTCCCAACCAAACTCCTGCTCTTAGTCATTATTCCTGACTTTCAGCCCTAACCAACCATTGAACTTCATTTTTTTTTCTTTGTCAAAAAATGCTCTTTTATTTACATTATTTTTTAAGAAACAATAGTAAGGAAAACCAAAATGTTGGGGACACAAATTTTGAAACTCTTCAGAATGCTATTACACTGATGAATTAACTGTTTTTACCTTCATGTGTTTATTCCAGTATTTTTCCACATATACACAATTATATGTACTTTCAAAGGCCATCTTCATATCAATTGAATTGATAAACATTATCAAATGAGTTGCCTTCTCAAAATGAGAACATAAAATGATTTGTTTTAATTTTTACCTCATTCTGGGTTTCAGTCCCTTTCTGGAACAATAACCATAACAAAAGCTTGAAGAATTGTGATTCACACAGCAGATTTGAGGATGAGAAAACCTGCTGGCTAACTGGAGATGAATTTCACTGGGGAAAAAAAAAAACATAAAAACAAACTATGTGTGATAAACTCCTATCCTCAGGAGCTTTCTCAGCTGCCAGCTCACAAAACTTATACCACCAGAGATTTGTTTTTGTAAACTTTGGATATTCACAACTTTCATCTTTATTTCAACATTTTCCAAGCTATGTTCTAGAAGATTTTAAACACATACATACATACACACACACACACACACACACACACGCACACAGAGTTCTAGGTACAATACTTTTAACTGCCACTTACATCTCCTGCTCAGAGATTTACATACATACATACATACATACATACTTACATAACATTACATACACAAAGATCCTGGAAAATCAGAGAGCAAGGAACCTATTTACTTTTTATTATCTTGAAGTGGTTGAGCAAAGCAACTTCTATGCAAACTCAGTTACCTACCAAGTGAGGCTAGTAAAAGTAAGGGCCTAATGCTGACTGTGATGAACCAGACACCACACATACCACAACACCACATGTACCACCTGGCTGTCCCTGCTTCAGGAAATTCAGGTCTGATAACAGATCTCAGATCATGGCTGAAGTTTTAGGCTTTGACAGAAAAGTTGTACCCAGGATAAAGAGGGAGAAATATTGTCTCTTGTCAACATCTACTAAGAACTAGAGTTATACGGTGATTAAAGCATTAAACACATTTTTGAGGAACTATTTCATTAGAGGAAAAGGGACCTAAGAATGGAACTAGAGTTGGTTCTAAATATAGTGTGGACAAGTTAGCCAAGGAGCAGTGGGGAATCAGGGGATGGAAAGTTACTGAGAGGAAAGTTACTGAGCAGGATTTGTGTTAAATAGGTCTGACAGGGTTCTTGCTGAAGATAGGCTGGGGTGATTATACATCCTCTGGAGATCAAAAGGCTGAAGAATTTGATCAAATATTGAACTGATTAGTGAGGATACATTTTGCAAATCTGTCATAAAACAACTAGACTCTCCAGAAGCAGACATGGAAGCACAAAGTAGAAGTCTAGCTGAGAAGAAGGCTCAGAAAAGGCTAATAGTTGACCTGAGTCCTTGTCAGATCTAGCCTATAGGCCACCCATTGCAGCTTCTTATAGCCTCCAGCTCATTTGACCTCAGAACTCCTTGTTTCTAGAATGCTCTTTGGGAAATACTATCAAACCCAAGGAAACTTCAGCGATGGCTTTTTTTTTTCTCTAAGCCTCATCTTTCCACCATTCTCCAGGGCTCTGACCTAAAATAATAGTGGAGGTTCTGATTCTACAGTTGTGTGATAAATTGCTCCAAATACACTGGAGTAATATTTACTTTATTAAAGATTCTGTAATTTGGGCAGTGCTCTAGAGAGTGGCTTATCTGAGCCTTTAACTGAGGCCATAGTTGTAATGCATACAAATTTCCTTTCTTTGAGTTTTGAGCTTCCTTATAATTCTATAGCAACAACCCAAGGGTTAATAGCTCAAAAGAAAGAGGAAAAAGCAGACATAATCACATCACCTTTTGGGAGCTAGCTTCAGAGGTCAAATCATGCCACTTCCATGCTTTCTACTTGGCAGTGAAGACATTGAAAATCAGAGAAATAACCTCTTAACAGAGGTGGCAAGGATCTGGTATCTTAGTCCATTTTATGCTGCCATAGCAGAAGACTACAGACTAGGTACATTATAAAGAAAAAAATGGCTTTCTTACAGTTGTATAATCTGGACAGTCTAAGACTGAGGTCCACATCTGGTGATGGGCTTTTTCTTGTGTCTTCACACAGCAGAGTATCACAGCAAAAGAGAGCAAGGGTGAGAGAGGAGCAGAGACGTTCTTTTATATCAAAACCATCTGGTGATGCCTAACTCACTCCGGAGATGATAAAATTAATCCATGCCTGAAGGCAGAGCTTTCAGAATCTAATCACATCTTATTAGGTCCCACCTTTGCATTAGAAGTTAAGTTTGTAACACAAGGACCTTGGTAGATATAATATACTGTTGTAGTTACTCTGGAGAGGTTCTCTTTGCTGCAGAGGGAAAGAATAAATATTGTGCATTCTGGTCTTGTCATTTACTAATAACAGCATGACAATGAACAAGTAACTTCATCTTGTTTTATATCATATTCTTCACCCTACTGTGAGTTAAGCTTATCGTTATTTTTATTTTATCATTTAACAGTGAGCTTCTTGGGGTAAAATCCACATTTAGTTGTTTTTGTGTGTGCATTATTCTAAAATTACCATAAAGTAAAGCACAGTGACAAAGTCAGGTGTCAGTGGCTCACACCCATAATCCCAGCTACTCTAAGGCCAACATCTGAGCCTAGAGGTTTGAAGCCAGCTTGAGCAGACAAATTCAAGAGATTATCTCCAATTAACCAATGAAACACCAGAAGTGGAGCTGTGGCTCAAATGGCAGAGCACCAGCCTTGAGTTTAGGACTTGAGTTCAAGCCCCAGTATCAGTACACACACACACACACACACACACACAAATTTAGGACACAGCAACTATATCTAATAGTTTGTTGTTTTACACCAGGAGGGAGTTTCCCTGTACTTTTCAATACTTAGAGATAAGGCTAAAGAAAAAGTTATCCTTTCTACTGCTCAGACACATTGCTTGCAGTCATCCACCTTCCTTTCTTACATGATGTAGCATGGAGTTTGGGCCTAGATTCAAACCCAAGAACCTTCTCTTCATCTTCTTGGGCCTGTTATAACATAGCCCTAGTCACCCATCCCTAGTTTCCCAAAAAGCACGCAGGAGTTTTGCTGCCTTGAGAAACTGGCCCCACAAGGCCTTCTTCCCAAAGAGGCTGGAAACCTCATAGAGTCAGGTACACATAAACAACCATTCTTCTTGTGATTGCAAATGTCTGGAAATAAGAATCAATATAATATGAAATTCCATTCTGCAAAGACATTCCTTGGCTAAGGCGTATACTCAGACCCATTCAGAAGTGATTCATTCCTGTTTGGGCAACAGATTTTGGTCTTTATTCTTTAATTTTCCATTACTCTTGGCTCTCTTACCAGGTGAGAAGAGAAATCAACAAACAAAAAACTACTTTAGATTCTCTTTATTAGAAATGTCTCTTATTTCCTTTCCAGAATCCTTTTCAAGCCCCTTACAACAGAGTTATTATTTCTCCTTCCTGTATTCTTTCTTCCTGCTTGCCATCAGTTCCATTTATTTCTTCACATTTCTGCAGCTACTATGCTAGTGTGTTGCTGAGTACGTGCCTCAAGTGCCTTGCCCAGATACCTGCGGGCACCTACAGTGATGACCAACTCCATTTCAACAAAAAGGCATGTTTATCCCAGAGGCAACTCAAAATCTGTGTTGAATACCAGTATTTTTATTTTCTACATCCCTGCAACATACCATTTACATGGTTTATAAGTTTACCCTGGGAAATACTATTTTCCATTGAGAACTAGTAAATTAACATCAACTGTGATTCATCAGTTCTTACATGTTACAAATTCTTTTTTTAGTACATTTTTTATTGTGAAAATTCCATTCAGAGGGGTTACAATTACATGGGCAAGGTAATGAATGCATTTCTTATCAAGCATTGTTGCCTCCTATTTTGTTTCCCCTTACCATCCCTTACCAGAGCTTCATATAGATCATTTAATCATCACAACTTCTCAATGTTTTTCTTTACATTTACACGAGGGTAAATGTAAACTTGGAAGAGGTGACCTTAGGTTCCTCTGGTTAGATAGCGAAGGACTTAGGATTCCAAATTGTTGTAGGCAAGACTAAATCCTAAGTGCTTTCCTTCCTATGGTGTTTTACTTGAAAAAGGGAAGATACGATAGATCCATTTCTTGTGAATCCTATAGATTTTATTAATTTCCTCCTTATTCAATTCAGTAAATCAGTTAATTAAAACTTGTGCAGCTGGGTGCCGGTAGCTCACGCCTGTAATCCTAACTACTCAGGAGGCTGAGGAACATGGTTCAAAGCCAGCCTGGGCAGAAAAGTCCATGAGACTCTTATCTACACCTAACCACCAGAAAACCAAAAGTGGCACTGTGGCTCAAGTGGTAGAGTGCTCACCTTGAGCTGAAGAATTGAGAAACAGTGCCCAGGCCCAGAGTTCAAGCCCCACCACTGACAAAAAAAAAACAAACAAACAAAAAACAAACCCTGTGCAAGCAGAGCTTTGGAGTTGGCAGATTGTGAAGCTGATCTGTGAGATGGTCTTACGTACCCCTAGAATTAGTCATTCTGTCTCAAGATTTTTTTTTTTGCTGTTGGGAAATCTTGTGACAAAAAGAGAGCCCAAACCATTTACAGGCAGTTTTATATTGTGTTTCATAAAACTCAGACCCTGGAACTGCCATTCATAAGCCAGTTTGTCCAGCACTCCTCAGCCACCTGCTTTAGTGGACAAATTGTTCCTTTACCTGTAGCAAGGCTACTCCTACCCATGGGTACTCTAGTCTGAATATACTCCACTTGCTCAATGACTCTGGTGTGGGACAGTCAGGACTGCAGCAAGAGCTCATATTAACTCTGATCAATCAAAATTCTGCCTCCTGCCCCATTAGTGTGCAGCCTCTGGTAGAAACAGCCACATGGAATCTTCCACTGGTGTTGAGCTCCCAGCCAACAAGAAATGGAGAGAGCTGCTCTTACACAGTTGGAATACTGGACTCCAGGGCAATGAGGCTCCAAACTGATGTGAGCGTAGTTTCATTTCAGAAAAAAAGTTTGTTGGGAAACTTTTCATTCCTTTTTTTCATTCTTTTTTCATTCCTTGACACATAAAAGCAGTACTTTCTTTTCTTCTTGTATGCAGTTAGTTGGATGTCTTTTTTTTAATAGTTCTGATCCAGTGACAATTAATCAATGGATATTAAAGAGGCTAACAGAAAGCCAGATTTCTCAGTGGCAGAACTGGCACTAAACCAATCCTACATTGATTGGTTCTTTGACAGCAAAGCTCCTGAATCTTTCTAAACAATTATGTTACTCACAAGATCAAAAGTATCTAACTCAGCAGTGATTTAAATAAACTGGTATACTGGAATTGAGGATGTTCTGTCAGTTCTTAAAGTACCTGGTTTTAAAATGTTTATTTGCTTATTCTTTGTATTTTAAATTTTAATATAAGAAATTAAACATAAAACTATGCACATGTTAGACAATTCTCTACAACTGAGTACATCTCTAGCCCCATTAGTTTAATAAATACTTAATTTTTTAAGGCAGACATGGTGGTAAACACTTACAATTCCACCATTCTTCTGGAATTTTCCTGCCTGAGACAGAAGGATCAAAAGCTAGATGCCAGTTTGGGCCACATAGCAATACTCTGTCTCAAAAACCCACATAAACATAAATAACTTCTATTATACACACACACATACACATACCTATATCTATAGATAGAGATATTTGCTTCTATCCTTGTTTCTTATATAAATTTTATTTTACAATTTTACAATAAAAATAGTAAAGGAAAAATGTCAAAATAATTTTGGGGAAAATCTCACTTTTTAGACATCCATGAACAGGCTAGAAACCCTACAGAAGAAAATATGATCTTGTACTATTAACTCCCTTCTCTCTTACTCTGATCTAAGTTAATCTGGGTAAACAGTGAGGCCTAAGTTGCTTGCTGCCCAATAAATGTTGTCTTGTGACTTTACAAATGAGGAAAAATAGTATGCAGATGGGTTAAAATGACTGTCTCCGTTCGCATAGATAATGGCAGCTTCTAGCACACAACTCTTTCCAACCACTGACACAGAATGTCAGAATTGAAGGAATGCAGAAGCAAGCAGCTGTTCTAGTGTAAGGTCATTGCAGAAGACATTGTGGAGGAATTGAACTTGAAAAGAGCTATGCTTATTTTTAAACCAGATCTTACTTTTCCACCCAAATAATGCTTGCTACCAATAGAAAATTTGAGGAATTCTGAAAATTACAAGAAAACATAACTCATTATCACTTCCATAAAAGCAGTGCTACTGATACAGTTCTCTGAAATCTTTCAAATTTTTGCTTGTTGCTCTTGTAATCCTACTATTTCTCAAGGAACATTATGACTCAAGGACTCCTCATTGTTATGATAAACTCTTTATAAATCTGATTTTGATTGCTACATAAGAGTCTATGAAAGAAGTTTTGCAATGGTTTTCTTAACCTAGCTCCTTAGTTTTGAATAATCAAGAGGAAGAGAAAGAGCATTATCTAGCCAGGCACCTGTGGTTCACGCCTGTAATCCTAGCTAGTCAGGAGGCTGAGATCTGAGGATAACAGTTCAAAACCAGCCCTAGCAGGAAACTCTGTGAGACTCTTATCTCCAATAAGCCACTAGAAAACCAGAAGTGGTGCTGTGGCTCAAGCGATAGAGCCCTTACCTTGAGCTGAAGAGTGCAGGGATAGTGCCCAAGCCCAGAATTCAAGCCCCATGACCGACGAAAAAAATAAAAAATAAAAAATAAAAAAGCACTATCTAGAAGAATGAATTACAAAAAATGAAACCATCAACTACTACCAGCACATTTGGTTGAATTTTAAGGTTGTAGGCAAACTTGCTTTTATTCTTTATATTTTTCTCACTTGTGCAAAGGCACTAATAAGAATACCTACTTTTATTGAGCATCTATAATGCTTTTCATGTGACAGATACATTTTCTCATTTAATTACTATAACAAGTAATCTAAATTTCTGTTGCATCTTCATTTGAAAAATCAGGTTGAGGCTGGGAAGGTGGCTCAGTGGTAGAGCACTTGCCTTGCATGCATGAGGCCCTGGGTTCGATTCCTCAGCACCACATAAGCAAAAAGAAAAAAGCCGGAAGTGGCGCTGTGGCTCAAGTGGTAGAGCGCTAGCCTTGAGCTGAAGAGCTGAGGGACAGCGCCCAGGCCCAGAGTTCAGGCCCCACAACCAGACACCCCCCCCCCCCAAAAAAAAAAAGAAAGAAAGAAAGAAAAATCAGGTAAAATGAGAATCTGAGGGGTTTTGAATCCAGAACCATCTGAGGAGAAAAGTAGTCTTCTTAACCTTAAATACTGCAGATCCCAAGTGTTTTGTGAATTTGTAATATTGCTGTCATTAAACAGCTCTTAAAAATGGAAACAGATTGCAAACAGTGGCTCACTTCTGATATGTAAGCAAATAACTTGTTATGTGTTGACTGTGAAAAAGTCTACCCAAATCCCAGGACAGCCAAAAAAAAAAAAAAAGAATCAGAAAGGGAAAAAAACTCATCAATAAATACAATCCCCCTTGGTCATGTTTAAATTGTTTAAAATGCAAATACGCTTCTGATTTCTCTAAAATGGTCAGAGGAAGCTGTGTTAATTGCAGCTACATAAATAAATTCTGGATTTTGAGACTGGGTGAAAATTGATTATGCTAAAAAGTATTCTTCTGTAATTAAATGAAAATTGTGCTGTCAGCAGTAACTTACTTTGAGTGGAATCAAGAAATCTTGGTGTGTTTCATTACATAAGATCCTGGCAGACTCACCTCAGCTGAGGTTCTGTTTTCCATAGCAGTTGCATTTATGACTGCAGGAAAAGTGACACATTGTTTGGTCATGCAATGTAGGACATCATGAAGCCTTACCATGCTTTCATTCAGAAGATGTGTGTTACACTTCAAATTCCCAGGACTCACATCCAGAGGAATGTATGTAGTTCACAATGTGTCCACAGACACAAGAATGTATATGGACACAAGCATGTGGACACATTGGCTTCTGTCATGGTCAGGAGCTTTAGGAAAATCAGTTAACATAAAATTCACTTGGTAGACTTTTTTTTAATTTCTAATTCAGACACGTTGAAACCACATCTTTAAAAAAAAACTATTAAAGAAGAAACCTCTGCAATTTTTTTCAAAAACTTAATAGCAAATGATACTCAGGTTCTATACTATTTTAAAAGAGAAAGGTAATGTATTTTTGTTTCTTCTTGTTTTTACCTTGTCTGATTATAAGTGCAAAGCATATTCATCACAGAAAATTCATTTGGAAAGTACAAAATGTGTAAAGAAACTAGAACATCACCCATCATTCCCTTTTTCAAAGAAAGACTCAATAACGTAGTTCCTCCTTTTTTCTACCCATCTTTTATATATCTGAAATTTATTTTTTGCTTGTGCAATTTGGTGATCTACAAGAAAGATGCCTCAGGGGAGAAATCTTACACTGCATCTCTAACTTTAGCAGGTATGCCTACTGTAGTGGGAACTCAGAGTAGCTCAGACAGAGATTGTCAAGCTGCCTACTGGCATGAGCCTTCATGTGGGAAGTCTGTGATAAAAGAACAAAACCCATTTCTGTGGTAAGAGTGAATATTCCAGACCTAACTAAGGAGGAGGTCATGATGAACTATATTCTTAGTAGCTTGGGATGAATCATATTGGCCTAGCCCTTATTCCCTAAATCCTTTCATCCAAAAGAGACAAGGAGAACTCTTGCTTCAGGTCACCACCCAGGCAGGCCAGGAGGCTTGATGGAGAAGGATAACCTCAAGTCAGGTTGAGGTTATGGGCAAGTCAGAGATTTAAAGTGACCAAAGAGTTGGGATTTGAAAATAAAGATTATGAATTTTATTTCCAGACTCAAGTGTTCAACACTGTTTGTTTTGTTTTGTTGAAAGAAAATAAAATGGTTTTCAAGCCCATGGAAAGTAACTTAGCCTTGGACACAAAATCTGAAAGTCTTATATAGTATGCTAGAAAACAAAGGAAGAATCTCTGCCCTCTTGTCTGTCATGGTGATTATTGAAAACTATCAATCCCAAAGTGGTTCCTGTAAATTCATAGTCTGTCTCTTTCCCTACCATTTGGTGATTAAAGTTCAATCTAGCCTCCACCTAGGCCCCGTGGGACACCTTCAGTCATGCTGTCTGAGATCAGGCTACTGGAGGAATAGGGATATATAAAAGCTGAGAACCAGTGTCCTAATACTGACCACTTCTTTCTTTTTTTTTTTTGACCACTTCTTTCTTTACTCCTGTTTGGTCTTATCACAGAACCAGCCACTGACCACCTCTTCTTCTACTCCTGATTCACTTATCTCTTAATCTCTCTCTCCCTCTCCCTCTCTCTCTCTCTCTCTCTCTCTGTCTCTCTGTCTCTCTTTCTCTCTTTGTCTCTGTCTCTCTGTCTCTGTATCTCTCTGTCTCTCTGTCTCTCTCTGTGTCTGTGTGTGTGTGTGTGTGTGTGTGTGTGTGTGTGTATTGGAGTGTGAGCTCAGGGCCTCTTGTCTCATTCCACTCTCTTATTTACAGCTTACTTCTTCCTCTCCTCTCTTCTAAAAGTACCCACTTCCAGCTTAATAAATACAAGCCAACCAAGGCAGCTCCTGTAGAGAAATTCTGCTTCCTTTAGGAGAAGAAATGTCCTAGTTTCCATTATAGGTCATCCACGGGGAAGTTAAAAAGAAAATAATACACAGTATTATTTTTCAAAGAATTATGCTGACACAGAAAAGACCTAAAGGAGGTCTTTAAGGCTAGGTTCACACCAAAACTAGGGTCCTTCATCCTCTATAACTCAGAGCGAAGGTTTTCCATTGGCTGAAACATCGGTTTGGAAGCCAGGTAGAATTCAGATTCTGTGAATTCTACCTTTGAGACCATAACATCTAGGTTCAGTGGTTTCCTAGCACAGATTGTCTTCACAAGTCACTGCCCACAGAGCTCCAGAGCAGCTGTTCTCATCTTCTATTCAAGGACCCATGCTGGTAGAGGCCTTCTTTCTCAAAGTGTCTGGTATATCACCTAAAACTGTTTGTGACTGCAGAGAACCCCAATTTATGGTAGCTTAAGTTGTAATTTTTCAACTCTACAATGGTACAAAAGTGGGACACATTCAGTAGAATCGTACTTTGACCTGTCCAAGGCTAGCCATATCTGGTACAATAATACTCTGTCACAATCTAGGGCGACAGCCACTTCCAGTAAGCCAAATAATCAAAGAGCAATTACCTGTGGGTTTGATACCCAGCACTGCAAAACAAACAAAACACTAAGAGTAAATGCCTGAATCTCTACAATGTATTGTGTGGCTAAGCTATGTTGGTCAGCAGCTTAGGTATATTAATACATTTTCTACTTTTCTTATTATTTTACTTAAAGACTAACTACATAACTACCTAGTACCACATAATAAGAAAAAGCATCTGCAGTGGATTTTTAGCTGATTTTTTGGTATATGTGATTCTGGACCTTTGGCTGGTAGTTATTTTCTTACTAGAAAATCTCATAGCTGATTCACTTCAACACTTGGACCATTGCATACCCTGCAGAAGATTGTCAACCATTTGTTGGGTGTGGCCAGCCTGAATACATTCTTTCACTTCAGAACTCATTTTGATATCTGAGGAAAACTATCTCTGGGAATAAACCCAATAATATAGCTTAAAAAAAATCTTTCTCTCTTCATTTTCTTCCCCACCTCCTAGTCAGATACAGAGTTTTGGGATAAGATGCAAGCAGAGTGGGAAGAGATGGCCCGGAGGAATTGGATATCTGAGAACCAAGAAGCCCAGAACCAAGTCACAATCTCAGCAAGTGAGAAGGTAACCAACCGTTTCTCTTCTCTTGTTACGCATGCTGAATAGTTTCCTTATTTTCTTCAGATCCTGTTTTATAGAGCAGTCAATACTTTTTTGCTGGAATGAAATGCTCCTAGATAGTATGGCAGCCAAGCAGAATTTGGATCCTGTCTGGTGGGGCTGTGGAAGTAACTAATATTCAGAATAAACTTGAACAAGAGCTTTTCCTAACCCTACAATATATCAGACAGTCACATTAGTCTGTTTGATAGACCAACAGAAGAGATATGAGTCACAAGGGAGGGAGGAGTGAGATTTAGTTTAGGTATACTTCATAGGTGGCCATTGAAAGACTAGAAAAGAATCTCTGTGCCAAAGGTTATGGTCACACAATTAAGTCAATCCTCAAGGAAATTCCTTAGAGATACTTCTCTGATGGCAGCCCCAGAAAATGTACAGTCAGGCAACAACCTGTTACCTATGATGTCCAGCTGCTATCAAATCTATGCCTTAGAAAACAAACACTTGGTGGAGATAAAACACTTGTGAAATTAGTATAAATGAGTTGAAACATGAAATGTGTATATTTCTTACATTTAAAACTCATACATGTACTCCAATTAGAATGACTATAATCAAGAATTTTAATAACAACAGATGCTGAAGGGGATGTGAACAGAAGGGAACCCTACTGCATTGTTGGTGGGAGTGTAAACTTGTTCAACTACTTTCAAAAGTAGTATGGAGGTTCCTCAAAAGACTCCACATAGAGCTCCCCTATGACCCAGCAATCCCACTTTGGGGCATTTACCCAAATGATCACAAACAAGACCATACTAAAGCTACCAGAACAACTATGTTTATTGCAGTATTATTTACCATAGCTAAGATACAGAACCAACCCAGATGCCCCTCAGTAGATGAATGGATCAAGAAAACATGGTATATATACACAATGGAATTCTATGCCTCCATCAGAAAGAATGACATTGCCGCATTTGTTAGGAAATGGACAGACTTGGAAAAAAATATATTAAGTGATGTAAGCCAGGCCCAAAGAAACATAGGTCCTATGGTTTCCCTTATTTGCAATAACTAGGATATGTCTGGGACAAACAGAAACCGTCAGATAAGATGATGTTAAGGGAAATGAACCCCAGGATAGGGACTTAAGTGGTTTTTTCTTCCATACTATTATTTCTAACGAATTTTAAGGTTCATGTGATTTTTTTGTTGCTTTGTATGTCCCTCCCCCATGGTATAACCCATGTTTTCACTGTATTTGATGTTGGTATAGTTTGGGGAGGGGAAGGGAAAAAATATGTTTAAATAGGGATACAAATTGACCCATTTCAACAATGAGATGTACAAGACCCTATGTTGAAAAACGAACTTTACAATTTAGGTGGGCGAGGGAAAGGGTGTAGGGAGGGTGTAGTTGAGGAGGTGGGAGGGACGGGATGGTAGGGGAAAAACAAAGGAGGAAGCAACAGTTTTGGATAAGAAATGTACTCATTACCTTGTTCATGTAACTGTAATCCCTCTGTACAGTATTTTCACAATAAACTTATTTTTTTAAGTTATAATAAAAAACTCATACATGTGTGTATGTGTATAGATCTAGTCATCTCATTATGTGGAGTAATTCTCAATAATATTCAGTTCTGATGCCTTCCATGATGTTTTGTTAATATTTATCAAGTATTTACTTTGCACTGTGCATTGAGGATGTGATGATGAACAGACTGATTTTAGAGGATTTGCCATCTGTGTAGTGATTAAAATGTCTCTCTCTACCCACAAGTCTCTGACCCTCAGTAGATAAAATAATCTCAGTTATTAGAAACAGCTGTTTTCCACAAAGAATTCAAAGTTAGGTAAGAAGAATAAACACTAATGCATATCATCAGACACTGGGCCATAATGCCAGCCCCTGAGGCCGGGCTGGGACCCTGAATCCCTGTTTCTATACCACTACTACATAATCAAATCCTGTGGATTTTGAATTAAGGTCTCATTTCTCTATGCAGCTATAGGAAAGGTCTCCATTTGATGTTTTTAGAGCTTAGCAATATCATCAACAGGTTATCTTATTTGTATCAAATTGGAAGGATTTAATGATGACCAATGCTAGTAAGGTTGCAATAAATAATATTCTCAGATACTTCAGATAAGAGTTCAACTCAAACACAGTTCAGCTGTATGTATAAGGACCTAATGAATTGTCTATATAGCTTTTAACTAAATAAGTCCCTCTAGGAGCCAATCCTAAAATGATCATCAAATTCAAACAAATCTTTGAGCATGAAGCTTTCTCTGTAGCTTTTCTTATAATGCAGAAGCTTTTTTCATTTTTGTGGTGGTTTTTTGTCAGTTGTGGGGCTTGTGTTCAAGGCTAGTGCTCTACCACTTTGAGCCAGCTCAATTTCTGATTTTCTGGTGGTTAATTGGAGATAAGAGTCTCATGGGCTCTCCTTCCTGGGATGGAAACAAGATCCTCAGCTCTGGGTCTCCAGACTAGCTGAGACTACAGGCATGAGCCACCAGTGCCCAGCTGAAGAAGTTTTTGAATAACCAAATATTCATCAGTAAGAACTGACTAATTCAATTGAGTATATCCATAAAAACTTAAAGAAATAAAAATTTAGTGAGGCCTGATAGGACTACAAATGAACATTTTGTTTAATTTATGTGCAGAGAAAATCCTAGATGATTATGTCTATATCCTATATTGCTCACATTTTTCCCAATTAAAAAAAAAATCTCTGTATTTAAAGGATACGTATTTTGGGCTGGGAAGGTGGCTCAGTGGTAGAGCGCTTGCCTTGCATGCATGAGGCCCTAAGTTTGATTCCTCAGCACCACATAAGCAGAAAAAAAAACCCTGAAGTGGCGCTGTGGCTCAAATGGTAGAGTGCTAGCTTTGAGCTGAAGAGCTGAGGGACAGTGCCCAGGCCTAGAGTTAAGGCCCCACGACTGGACCCAAAAATAAAATAAAATAAAATAAAAAATAAAAGATACATATTTTATCAGGGATGATACATCCTTCAGGGGGCAAAAACTTGCTCTGTGCCAGACCAAAAATACAACTATGACAAAATATAAGTATGACACAGTTTGTAGTTCTTCAAAAGGGCTTAGTGCCTAAATAGATGTACAATATGTGGTACATTTCAGAGGGGTGGGCAGCAGCAGCACTTAGCTGCTTTGGACAAAACTTTGTCCAAAGAAGCAGAAATTTTAAAGGAATAACTAAAAAGAGCAAAAGAAATATCAGAAGGAAATCAAACTCCAAAATATCAGTGCTGATCATTTTTAGATTGTGGAATTCTGGATAACTTAGTTTCTTTGTATATTATTCCATATTACTTAAAAATCATACAATGAAAATGTATTGTACTTTTACTAAAGAAAACCTGGAATTAAAATTTTATACATTTTATTGTTATTGTAATGTTGATGTACAAAGGGGTTACTGTTATATGAGTCAGATAAAGTGTACATTTCTTTTTGAACAATGTCAACCCTTCCCTTGCTCCCTCCTAGTTTTTCCCACCCATCCCTACCCACAAGTTGTATAGTTTATTTTCAGCATAGTGTCTAAGTTAGTACCACTGCTGTATTTGTTCACCCTTTGTCCCTCCATTTCTGGGCCCCTCCTTACCCTCCTGAAAACAGATAAATGAACAAGAAAGACAAAAGGAAAGGTAAACAAAAACGCAACAAAGAAAAATAAACCTCGTTTCCATTTCCTGGAGTTCATTTCAATAGATACCATTTTACATGATCAGATGCACATTGGTATTGTGCCTTTGTGTTCTTCTCCTAAGATTATCCTCCTTTGGTTTCACGTTGTGTGACTGCCTAGAGATCTGTATAATTTATCATGTCCCAGTATATTTTTTGAGTCATTTAAATTTAATAAATTTATCTAAACTTATCAAAAATTTAAAATTAACTAGATCATACTGAGTGTAAGAACATGGGGATCAAATGACAGATTGTGCAATGACCCATCTTAATGTTGTAGGGATATTACTTTCACACTGAAAACCCCTTCAAGGACTGGCCTGGAGCATTTGAAGAAGGCTTAAAAAGGCTGAAGGAGGGAGACCTGCCAGTCACCATCCTGTTCATGGAGGCAGCAATTCTTCAGGACCCTGGAGATGCAGAGGTGGCACATACTTCTCCTTTTGTCAGACTCAGAAAGTGGCTATCTGTGTTAAGGAGACAAGCAAGCCCCTAGAGGACTCACAGTCATGCTTTCTTTTCCTCTGATGTGGGAAAAATGGACAGAAACAGATATGGTTAACCCCAAAGTGCTTCCACCAGCCTATCTCAGCCTATCTCTCCAAACCCATGAAGATGGTGGTTGAGTTTCTAGACTCAGTTATCTAAGTACATTAGGTTCAGACTCCTATGCTACCTGAGACAAATCCCTGACACCTAAGACAAACCATTGAAACCTTTTAAGTTTTAAGTTTCAGCTCTCTCTCTCTCTCTCTTTATTTCTGTATGTGTGTGTCTCTGTCTTTCTCTCTGTCTCTCTCTCACACACATACCACACACATACACACACACACACACACACACACACACACACACACACACTTTTTTTTTAGTCGGTCATGGGGCTTGAACTCTGGGCCTGGGCATTGTCCCTAAGCTCTCCAGATAAAGGCAACCACTTGAGCCACAGCGCCACTTCTCGTTTTCTGGTGGTTTATTGGAGATAAGAGTCTCATAGACTGGGCTGAGAAGGTGGCTCAGTGGTAGAGCGCTTGCCTTACATGCTCAAGGCCCTGGGTTCGATTCCTCAGCACCACATAAGGAAAAAGAAAAAAGCTGGAAGTGGTGCTGTGAGTGCTAGCCTTGAGCTGAAGAGCTGAGGGACAGTGCCCAGGCCCAGAGTTCAGGCCCCACGACCAGACCCCCCCCCCCCAAAAAAAAAACAAAAAGAGTCTCACAGACTTTCCTGCCCAGGCTGGCTTTGAACCACAATCCTCAGATCTCAGCCTCATGAGTAACTAGGATTTATAAGCGTGAACCACCAGCACCCAGTTAAGTTTCAGCTCTCTTATATGTAAAATGGAAATCATCATAGTAACTATCTCATTAGGTGTTTGCAAAGATTAAAATAGATCACACTAACAAACAAGTCAGCCTAGTTCCTGCCACATCGATATTTGAGCCTTCATTATTATTCATCATGATTGGTTTATGTACCAAGAATAAGTAAACTTGTCTGTAATAGTATTCTAAATATCTTGTTCATCAAATTTCTTAAAAAATTGTTTTATCTGTACTGGAGTTTGAACTCAGAGCTTTGTGTTTACTAGGTAAACACTCTACAGCTTGAGCCATGTAGTCTAAAGTAAAGTAAAATTGAACTAAGAATTGGAAGTGTGAACGAAAATATTGTGATTTGTATACGTGTGTGTGTGTTTAGCCTTTCCCACTCAAGGCTAGCACTTTACCACTTGAGCCATAGCTCAACTTCTGGCTTTTTAGTGGTTTGTTGAAGCTAAAAGAGTCTCACAAACTTTCCTTCCTGGGCTGGCTTTGAATCATGGTCCTCAGATCTTAGCCTCTTGAGTAGGAGGAATTACAGATGTGAGCTACTTAGAGCCCTCCTAAAATGTTTTTATTTTTGAAAGATATATGAAATACTATAATTATTGATAAGTACAATGTATTTTATGAACTTTTGTGTATGTGTTACATTATTTGACACAACAAAGGTAAAGGAAACCAAAGGTAAAGGAAGGTAAAGGAAAAAGTATACATTTCCATATCAAATTCATAAGTGAAAAAATAAGGCAACTAATGGATTAATTTTTTTAAATAAGGCAATTAATGGGTTGGGAGGCTCAGACTTCCCAGTCATTCCCAACAGAAAATTTCACTAGCATTTATCTTCAAAATAACTAGCAAAAAAGCAGAGCTAGAGACCCAGCTCTGTTGGGTCTAGCTAGAGACCCACTGTAGCTCTGTTGCCCACTATTCTGGAAAGAGTTAACATTTTATGTGTTTATATGATATATTTCTTGAGATTTCTTGCTATAAAATTTAGGCTATTTAGTGACTTTTTGTTGTTGTTATTTTTTCACCCTTCTCCCTTTGTTCAATATGACATATCTGCTGATTTTAGGATAAATAATAGCATGATATCTCAAAAATTCTGAGATTTCAATAGTCCTAAGGTAAAGGAAAGAGTAAATACTGTGCAAGTTCAGAAATAATGACAGAGGATCTTGACCAGATATCACAGGGAGAGTGAATAAAGAAACATGTCAGCCTGGCCTTTCCCGTAGCTCTCACTCAGAGTCAGAGTGCTTTGCTAGGGGATCTGACACAGGCTAATAAACCAACTACAGGGGTAATCCTACTTCATCTTGCAATGTTAATGTTTCTTTGTTATTTCTGTAGGCATGGCAATTCCTCGGGATTACCCAGGCAGAGAATGAAAATGAACAAGCAGCCATTGTCGCCCTCCAGAGGTAGATGAAGCTAAATGTAAAATTATGGGAATGGTGGACTTTATCAATGGACTTGCTGTGTTTCCTGTTTGTCCTTTGACCCTTATTAAAAAACAATGTGATAAATGTGGCCGGATAAGGACAAGGATGTCACATATGAATCATACCTACCTCTGGAAGTCAAGAATTTATAATAAAATCACGTTCTTAAATCTTGCCTTCTAATCTACATAGTATCATTGATACTAGTATCAAAGAAAGTCTACATTAAAAGCAGTCATAAAAGAGACTCATTAAACCTCCTTTTAATTTTCTATCTTTTTGCAGCATCTAAACATTTTTTGAAAAAAATATACTCAAAATTCTGACTGACAATACATTTGGAAGTGGGTAAGGAAGAAAACATAAGTGTACAATCACCCACTTATTTCTTAGAGCTCTGGTTAAATTGTGGAAAAACTTTCTATAAAATAGGCTTGGTACTTTTCCTGTCCTTTCTCATGAATTCTTTTACCAGAAAGCCTTACTAAGAAAATATACATACAAATAGGGATACAAGTGGACCCATTGCAACAATGATATGTACAAGACGTTATGTCGAAAAACCAATTCACAACTTTGGCGCAGAGGGGGCGCAGAGGGGGGGAAAAGAAGGAGGAGATGGGAAGGGATGGGAAGGGGAAACAAAGGTCCTCCTCTGTACAGTATTTTCACAATAAAAAATTACAACAAAAAAGAAAATATACATACACAAATATATCCCTATATTTCATACAAATATATATATGAATGTAAATACAAAATAATTTCTGCTTGTATGAATAATAGAGCTTTGGAATATTAGAATGCCAGCATTCTTTTTTTATTCTTATATTAATAGTAAGATTTTTATTGTGAAAATACCACACAGAGGGGTTACAGGTAATGAGTGCATTTCTTATCAAGCATTGTTGCCTCCTCCTTTGTGTTTCCCTTCCATCCCTGCTTTCCCATCTCACGACTACACTGCCCTCCACCCCCCACCCCAACCCCCGCAAAAGTTGTAAAGTTCGTTTTTTGACATAAATTCCAGTGTTCTTAATCCTTGAAATTCTATTCTTTTATATTCCTATATTCCTACATTTCAAGTTTCCATTGGCACCTCCTTGGCAAAGTGCCTGGGCTTTTGCTCTTCTTTGTCAGCTGTCTCCTACAGACAGGAGAAGTGGGAATTAAGAAAGGCCAGGATCACACAAACATTGTGTGATGGATACATCCTTGACTCCAAATCTGGGTCTCTCTGCGAAGTGGTTCTTAACTCTATACACACAGGCATAGTAGAATTATTTGAGAGAGAGAGACAGAGAGATAGGGAGAGAGAGAGAGAGAGAGAGAGCGAGAGAGCGGGGTGGGGCAGGGAAATCAAAGAAAGGGAGAAAGACAGAGACATAGAGATGCCCAGGTACACTTAGAACCTATGGTTTAATTAGTTATTAGTGAGCAACTCGAGTTTAAAGTGGATTTAAATTTCCCCAGGTGTTGCTAATGCACATTTTTTCAAATGATTTATTGTGATTAAGTTATTACATAATTTCCCACATTTCACAGTATTGTGGGATAGTGATGCTTAGTTAAAGTCACAAACACATTCTAACTTTCATGGGGCAAATTGTCTATTGTGGTCTATAACATTTATGAGTTCCATGAGCTTTGCAATACAGTTATTTCTTCCACATTGCGTGATAAAGTACATTTGTTTGTTTTGCATAGCATCAGCTGATCCCTCTTTCCCACTTGTTCCCTCCCTCCCATCACTGCCATTGAGTTGCTTAGTTCATTTTGGTCAATGTCCAGTGCAGCTGATGGGTCCCTCTGTTGTATGTTTTTCCCTGATTCCCTCTCGTTCTGTGTCATCTTCCTGGTTTCCCTCCGGTATGCACATATATACCATACATGTGATCAGCAGTATGTTTTATTTAGTAGTGATTCGACCAGATGAGTGGAAGTCCTTTGTTTCTTAAGTCTTGTTAATTTTGTCATATTACCTTACATTTTGGATTTAACATCCGCTTATCAGGGAGACCATGTGCCGTTTTTCTCTTTGCTCTTGGCTTACCTTGCTCAACACGATTTCTTCTAGGACATTTAAAATTGAGAATTCAGCCAGGGCTAACATGTATCTGGGTAATGGCAAACAACAGTGGCATTCAGTGCCACCTAGGACTTGCTACTCAAAAGTCTTATCCAGATATTACCCCTCTCACCACTCTCTGAGAGCTTGCTAGACTTGCTACCCCTTGGACACCCACCCCAGGCCTACTTACTAGAATGTATAGTTGTACACAGAACTTCTACACTTTGTGTGTGTGCAGGTACCAAGGCTTGAATTCAGGGCCTCACCCTCTCAACTCGCTTGCTTGCTCACAGTTCTACCGCTTATGCCATGCTGTCAGTCCAGCGTTCTGCTGGTTGATTGGAGATGGAGTATGTCAGACTTTTCTGCCCACGCTAGCTTCAAACTGAGACACTCTGGATTTCAAACTGCCAAGTAGCTAAGATTACGAGCATGAACCACCAGCATCTTTCAGAACTTACACACTTTGAAGTTTGGAAAGTGCTAGAGGAGAGTATGAAAGCATGAGGAAGAGCAGCCATAGCCTGTCTCTCCAAAACGGCCATATTAGTAGTCTGAACACATAGAAATTTCTCCTTTCTCTGCAAAACACTACAGAGTTATCTCTGAACATCCAAATTTGGCTCACATCCAGTTTGGGAGAGAGAACATAATAGAGCAGTGTTAAAATAATGATAACCCTTACATCTCATTAGATTAACTGCTAATAATTTATGTGAAAGCATTAGCCATGCTTCCTGTCATTGTAAAACCCCTGGTTAAGATTACCAGAAATGTCAGTCTTCAGGACAATACTCATTTTCTTTGAAATATAACTTTCAAATACTGGCTAAAAACCAAAGCTGATTGTGTTTGTTTTGCTTTCTTTCAAGGTGCTTAGAATTGCAGCCTAACAATTTAAAAGCTTTGATGGCCTTAGCTGTGAGTTACACGAACACAGGCCATCAGCAAGATGCCTGTGAGGCTCTGAAGAATTGGATCAAGCAAAATCCAAAGTACAAATACCTTGTGAAAAGCAAGAAGGGATCTCCAGGCCTCACTCGGAGGATGTCTAAGTCCCCAGTTGACAGGTATCCTTCTAGTATAGCAAGCAGTAAATACTTACATACACAACTAATTGCCTTAAGATTAATTTGTGAACCTCACATCTCACTCCAGGAAGAATAGCACTTAGAAAGATGGATGCTGAGATTTAGGCCTTCTTATTAGTTAGCCTTTAAAAATCACTGTGACAAAAGGCCCTGGTAGTCAGCTTATAAGGAAGAAATTCTTGCCTTGTCTCTCAAGTTTGGAGGTTTCAATAGTCAATTGGTCTGGCTGCTTTGGGGCCTATGGTGAGGAAGCTCATATGATGGGAGCATGTGGTGGGGGAACCTTCCCACCTCATGAAGCAAAGTCAGATAGGAGGGAGCCAGGATTCCAATGTTCCTTAAGGACATGCTCCCAAGTGACCCAACTTCTTTGACCAGATTTCACCTCCCAAAGCTTCCACCAACTCCCAACAGTACCATAGGTTGGTGACCAGATCTTCAATACATGGGTTTTTGGATGATACCACAGCAGCCATCCTCCAGCTAACCTTGGTAGATCTTATGTATGCATATGATCTATACTCTGGGCACTCACATTTATCTGAGTACCATATTTTATAGCCAAATGTATCTAATTCACCTAAAGGATAGTAAGTACTGGTGCTCTGTGTTTTATAAAATCTAAGGAATGAGTAAGTGGAAGTCCTTTCTTCTAGGAATTTTACTTTCTATCCGCCACAGATCCTAATGCTAAATGCTTTCTCAGCAATACTCTGGACAACTTAGCAGCTACAGCACACACAGGCCAGCAGAACATTCCTTGTAAAGGCCTTGCTTGGTACACTCTGTATCTGTCAGCAGTACTTTTTGGGAAAACCGGTTGTATGTTCTAACACTTAGCAATAACAGCCCCATTATTTGGCTAATATAGTTTGTGGAAATTTAATCAAGTCAAACGGGTGTTAACATCCAGTCATTTATCTTTAGCCTATTTGAAATATAAATCTTTTTTTTCTCTTGTAGCTCTGTTCTGGAAGGAGTGAAAGAATTATATCTGGAAGCTGCTCACCAAAATGGAGATGTGATTGACCCAGACCTGCAGACAGGTCTGGGTGTGCTGTTCCACTTGAGCGGGGAGTTTAACAGAGCAATAGATGCATTTAACGCCGCCTTAACTGTTCGGCCAGAGGTAAAAAAAAAAAAATGCCTAGCACTGAAAGAAATCATAAGGTTCTCTGTAACCAACGTTTCTGTGGGGCTACATTTCATATATTTCGTCTACATGCTATTTCTTTCCATTGTTTAATTGGTACTGATTGGGACTGATACATCACTGTGAATATTACCTACCACTGAAATATCTAAAATAGAAATATTAATTACATGTCAGCATCAAATCCTAACTGCTGTTTGATGAAAGAAAGTCATTTTCCATGAAATTTTTTAAATAATTTACTTCACCATGATCTTAGTCAGTGAACACTGGACCATTTTTTAGCCATCTTTCTTCTTCTGCAGAGAAGTAGAGGTTTGTTGTCACCATGGCTGTGGTCATTAGGTTGATGTGATTTTTGCCATCAGGACTATTCCTTATGGAACCGCCTTGGGGCCACCTTGGCAAATGGAGACCGAAGTGAGGAAGCTGTGGAAGCCTACACTAGAGCACTGGAGATCCAGCCAGGCTTCATTCGCTCCAGATACAACCTGGGGATCAGCTGTATCAACCTGGGAGCCTACAGGTAAAGTATGTAACAGGCAAGACCCACCATGCTCAGGACTAACCTCAGAGGCAGAATCATCTCAGAGGTTATCTGCGAGAAAAGTATCTCCTTTTATCCACATATTTTCCTTTTGCTAACCCTTTCTCCCCTGAGGCAGAGGAGCTCGTGGGCTCTATCTGTGGAGAACTTCAACCATTCGAGCATCTTGGGAAGAGCAGCCCACTTACTAGAGACTGATTCAGCTGGCTGGGATTAGGACAAGTTGTCTAGGTTCTCAACATCCCTAAGAGCAACTTTCTGTGAACCATGAGCAAGCTAATCTTTTTTTATTTTCCAATTAAGAGGAGTAGGTCTCCTAATAACGGGGGACTTGGCAACTAACTTCAGAAGGTCCTCAAAGCAGCATTCAGTGAAGCAAAACCAAGAATTCAAGTTTTCTAAACTGAATATGAATAAAGTTAGAAGAGAAACAATTGAAAAAAATGAATGGGTTTATGGTTAGAAATCATTTTCTCATGACTTGTCATTGTCACTCAGTACTCCATCTTCTCTATCGTTACCCATTAACAAGGTCCTTTATTACTTAGGGCAATGGAAATGTGAAGTTATTTTCTTCCTTCTTTTTCTAGTTTAAAAAAAGTTCTAAATAAACAAATACTATTTTCATAAACATGAAAACTAAATGTTATTTTTCAACAAAATAAGACCATGTAAGCCTTTTCCTGTTCTCAGAAAGAGCCATAGTTTCATTTACAAACAAGTTTAGGCTCAAGTCACAGTTCTGCAATTTACAAGTTTTATAGTGCTAGGCATAAAATTTGAGCTGTCTCCTTGTGTGCGTGTGTGGAGAGACAGAGAATATGAATGAATATCTAGCTGGATGACTGGGCAGGTTAGATGTAAATGAGCAGATGCTCAATACCTAATAAGCATTTATTATTATGACTATAGTTGCCATCATCAGTATTCTTGATTACTTGCTTACATCAATAATCTGAGAGCAGCATTTGTTACAAACAAATGCTTTGTATAATTTTCAGCTGTTAAATATTAAAGCCTTAAAAAACAGTTGTTGCATTTTTACTTAAAGGATGTTACAAAGAACATTAGTCATTCAATTACATCATGTTCTCTGTGAAGATTTTTCTAAGATCAAAACCAGAAAGAGCTGAGTGATTCCCTGAGCAGCTTGTTTGTTTGATTTTTTTTTCTTCTTTTATTTTATTTTTTATTGTGAAAATACTGTACAGAGGGGTTACAATTACATGGGCAGGATAATGCATACATTTCTTACCAAGCATTGCAGCCTCCTCCTTTGTTTACCCTTCACCTCCCTTCCCAGACTCCCCCCTCCCCCCCACCCAATCATACCTCCCCCACACACCGACATTGTAAAGCTGGTTTTGGCATGACATTTTGTACTTCTCATTGTTGCAACAGGTCCACCTGAAAGACAAACAAGTTGTTTGTTTGATTTTTGTGGACACTCAACTTTGCTCCTACAGATGTGTTCTTCACATCCCTGTGCAAAAGCTCAGACTTGAAGCCAGAGCACTTCTCCACAGATCAGTTCTCTAGCAGAGTCAATTTTTATACTAACCTCAGTCCTAGTTTTATCTGGTTTTTCTTACCTGACTTTTAAGCACATTTTTAGGCTTTACATCTATCTATCTATCTAAATATGTGTGCATATATAATTCTCTTTTTTTATAACACACACACACACATATATATATGTGATGACACACCTGAAAGTAAACATATATAACATGTAGATATTAAATTCAATGAAAAGAAGCTTTTTTAAAGCTTCTGGATTGGATTTTGCTCATTACAACTGCTTTATATAGAAAATAGTACTTGTGGAGCCAATCAAATATATTGTTGGGGGAGGGGAGGAAGAGGAGGGCAGGGATGGTAAGGGGAAACAAAGGAGGAGGCAACAATGCTTAATAAGAAATGTACTCACTGTCTTGCCCATGTAATTGTGACCCCTCTGTATGGTATTTTCACAATAATTTTTTAAAAAAGAAATGTACTCAGTACCATGCTCATGTAATTGTAACCCCTCTATATGGTATTTTCACAATTTAAAAAACCTTATTAAGAGGGGAAAAAAGAAATTTCAGCACCACATTGGAAAAAAACAAACATATTGTTGGCATTCACAGACATAAAATTCATTGGGATAATGATCTGCCCAAGACTGTGACAAAAATGGCATTGGAAACTGCTGAAGTATGAAGTTTAAATCTTTAAGTCTCACAAGAACAGGTCAATTTGAGGTTGCCAGAATACCTGTTAAATTTCAATTTCAGAAAAATAGCGAATAATTTGAATAGTAAGTATTTCCCAAATAGTAAATGCTATTGTTCATCTGAAATTAAGTTTTTACTGTGTCCTGGATCTTTGCTAAATCTAATCCTGATCAATAATTGGCACATCTCAACTAAGCTTTATACATCTTTAAATATACCAAATGTGGGAAGTCTTGAGAAATGGTAGTTTGTTCCTAATGCAGGGGGGTGGGGGAGGAAGAAGTCAAGTGGAAATCAATTAATGCTAAGAAGTTTCACATAAACAGAAAGTATCACATAAACAAAAAATAACACTCAGTAAGAATAAGGCTCAGAAGAAAACCAGAAGCAGGTACAAATATTTGCACATGCATGAAAGATACATCCCTCAAGAACTGCAAATGTCTATGTATATAGCTATAATAACTGTTATAGCTATAACAGTTATTTGTCATTTCACATTTTCCACAAAGAATCAAAGCTAAGTCCTGGTCTGGTGCTGTACACAGTGGAAATAAAGAAAGGAGATTGTTGGTGTGAAACTTGAGTATACTTTAGAATGTTATATTTTGTTAACAGGAGCTCCAGAGTAGAACTTAGACTAATGAAACTTAACCTTATAAAAAAATGAGGAAGTTAATCCCTTTGGTCATAATACCTTTAGTATTAGTATAAAAGTGACTACAAAGGGAATGTTTTTTAAATGAATGGACTTTTCATTAAACATGACAGCAAGCACAAACAAGTTAAAGTTATATGTGCAGTAATTTTGAAAACTTGGAGATTTAATAAGGATTTATTTTAGTTTAACAAGGTTAAAGTAGGGAGAAATAGAAAAGGAGAAACATATCTTGCTCCTCTTGAAGAAAATGGAAATGAAAGACTGAAAACTTTTTATATAAATATATATATACAATATTCTGAATCCTCAGAAGGACAGCAAAGGAACAATATTAGACTATCTTACTTAAAAAATCCTTTAGCAGCTTGACAAATTTAATAACTCATTCTTCTCTTTCTCTCCAAATACCTCTGACTCAAGACTGCTCAAGACTGAGAACATCTAAAGAAGGGGAATTCTAAGATCTTCTTCCCCAGAGTTCTCACATGTCTAGGAGTATGAAGGCAAACTCAGAGAGACATTGCTGTTCAAGCTACCACCCCGTGAGGAGGGCCAGAAGAGACTGTACTGTGGATTCCCTTTGCCCATACATTAATAAATCATTCTACTCTTGCTTGAGTGATCAGGAACCCAGAACAAGGGTGACTAGGAAACCCACGCTAATTCTTTGCCCAAGATTACAAACAACATGATTTTCTCCAGCTGCATTTTCTGTCCAAGCTGATCTAACAATATGCACAGCATATGCCTAGTTCATGTGTGTTAGAATTGGAAATCCAGCCTCACTGGGGATTTTTCTTGGATGCTTAATAACCACCTTATTGGATTAAATGAGATCAAGTATGTAAAAAGCTTTTGAGAAAAGTACAGCAGATACAAATGAAGGTAGAATGATTATTCTTGCAGTAATCCATTTTTAAGTGTACAATACAAGGTTAGAGAGATGCAGAACTGCTGGGGAGGCTGACGCCACACAGGGACATATGGTGTCCAGGAGCAGTAATGCACTAGAACTGCTTTGGCACCTAACTCTTCTGTGTTCTCAGGAGTCCTTTATCCTGACAGCAGTTATTGAGAATGTCAAAAGGCTTTTGTTTATATGGCTTATATCCATCAACATTTATAGTATCAGATTGAGAACATTTTTTAAATTTGATAGAAAACTCATTGTATTTTACTGTAAATAATATATTTTATAAGACAATAGATGTTTTCCAAAACTATGTTTAGAGAGAACAATGACATTATGTCATATATTTTGAAAATGTCTTGCTCACAAGCCTTGAAAATATGAAGTTTGTATAAGACTAAGTAATTGAGACTCAAGCCCATATATTCTAAAAATAAAGGCAAGTTCCACCTCGACCTACATCTCATATTTCTAGCAGGAAAAATTACACTACTTTATTTTGAGTGGAGCAAATTCTCTCTCTTAAGATCTACTTATATAAATCCCATCTGCAAATGGATTAAACCTTTGCCATCATTCCTAGAGTAGGGGAAAATCAAAAGCATGAATGAGTCAGTCAGCAATGATTGTTCTTACTCCTTTCCATGCGCCATTCCTAAAATAGTTGGCTTCCTTTCTGTGTTAACACAAAAGAATAACAAGAAAATCAGGAAGTTGTTTTTCTGATCATGTAACCCAGAATAGAAGTAATTCAGGATTTTGTACTGAAAGAACTTAATATATTCGTTTAAGCTTGCTACCTCTGAAATTATTCGCATTTTAAGATTTTTCAGATTTCTTTTTCTCCCCTCTTAGAGAAGCGGTCAGCAACTTTCTCACTGCCCTCAGTTTGCAAAGAAAGAGCAGGAATCAACAGCAAGTTCCTCATCCTGCAATCTCTGGTAACATCTGGGCTGCCCTCAGAATTGCCCTGTCTCTGATGGACCAACCAGAACTCTTCCAAGCAGCCAACCTCGGTGACCTGGATGTTCTTCTAAGAGCTTTCAACTTGGATCCTTGAAGGAAAAACAAAAAGAGTAAACATAAAGAATAATAATCCCT
The DNA here is from genome assembly GCF_019054845.1 of Dipodomys spectabilis. Classification (NCBI taxonomy): domain Eukaryota; kingdom Metazoa; phylum Chordata; class Mammalia; order Rodentia; family Heteromyidae; genus Dipodomys; species Dipodomys spectabilis. The sequence goes on from NW_024871183.1 coordinate 1,319,379, forward strand.
CGCCTGTGTTATTGTACTGACAAGTGAAAAAATATTTTATTATGAATTTCAAAAAAGATATATCAGATATTCAAAAGGCCATGATCATATAACCCAAGGGAATTAGTTCCCACTGACAATGCCCAATCTCTGTTCAGATCTAGAAGCCCAAAATGCTGTAAACAGAGCCAAGGTCAGATACAAAAGAAGAATTGAAAGACTGAAGATAAACCAAGATAAAGTATGAGTACTCTTCAGGAGTTGCAAGTGTATTGTAAAACATGTTCTTTGGATGTCTTGTTTCCATCTGCCCCTGAGGGCAAATCTGAGGAAGTTGTTCAAGGGACTCATGAAGAAAGCCCTGCCTGAGTTGAGGGAATTCAGACTATTTCTAACCTGTCCCCTGAAATTCCCTCTTTCGCAAGACTGAACATAGTTTGGGCCATTGGTGCATGCACATATATTAACTCAACTAAAGACACACATTGCTTATCCCTGCTCCAGTTTTCACTTTTATTGTAGCCCTTTATTTCCAGAGAGGGAGCTTTGCTGGCAAAAGCAGTTTTGCACTAGAAATTTTTGCTGTTCCCAATCAAAACTTTTCTGGGAATGTATATATGCACTTTAATATCTTACTTATGCCTTGCTGGAGGTTTGTTTTGTTGCTCCAATTTTTAACTTGGGTGTGAAAGGTTTGGGAACTGAGAATTGTTAAATGGACCAAATAAAATGTTATGGAAAATACTTTTTCATAGTATAAGACTTTGAAGGAGTGTTTTCCTTAAAGCAGACATGACATAGAGTGTGAATATGTCAAACACATATTACTGACATGCATTTTGAAACTGTATGAACATCAGTAAGAGACAATATACTGTCTCTTCGTGCATTCTCTGCAGGGAAAAACCTCGATAAGACCATGCTTTCTACTGAGTTCGCATTAACTTTGCTTAACTGTCATATTTTGCTGGCTTTCTAACTGCCCTGCACAACAATATTCCTTTTAAACTGTTACTATTTGAAATTATATTTCTTGAGTGATAAGTACATTTTTCCTTAAAATGATGTGTTTCCTCAGTTCCATACTAACCTGAACCGTTCACCTTCTTGCACTGTAAGCAATAGATCAATATTTTGTCACTAGATGTTAATGGATGTCTGTGGTTTACTATGAAAAATGCATGCCCCTGTGGCACTTATTTTAAACAGCAAGTATCAGGAATTTTCTATTGGAAGGCATTTTATGTGATTGGTAAATTTCCACTTAGTGTTTTAGAGTATTTTGTGAGTGTTTGGAGCTTGGTAATTCTATTGAAAGGTACATTTTTTAAAAGTATTAGAACAAGTATTTGCAAAATGCTAACCAAAATATCATTTTCCCCAGGTCCAGTTCTAGGAAGTTGACCTATTCTTTCTCTCCTTTCATCTTCCACAATCTTCTCCCAACTTTTATATAGTCTTTGATTATGAAAATTCTGTCTATAAATATAAAAATTGAAGTCAGCCAGGCACTGGTGGCTCATGCTTATTGGGGAAGCTGAGATCAGAGGATTGCAGTTCAAGGCTAGCTAGGCAGGAAAGTCCATGAGAACCATCAAAAAGCTGGAAGTGGAACTAGGGCTCAAGTATTAGGACACCAGCCTTGAATAAAAAAAAAAAAAACTAAGGGACAATGTCCAGGCCCTGAATTCAAGCCCCAATACTGGCACCAAAGAAAGGAGAGGGGTGTCAAGGCCTGGGGAATTGACTACCAGTGAGGGAGAAATGTGCACACATGCTGAGAGATTAGATTACTATGAGTCTCTGTGTGGATTGAAGTCCAGTAATATTACCTTAAGCCCATGGGTTGTGAAGGATCCTTAAATTAAGACTGCATGCAAGTCCTTGAGGCTTATCGATACTATAGCCTACTAGTTTACAAAGACTAGGTGAAAGCAACATCATGGTCATAGGCTTAGTTGTTCACCAGTGAAGCCTCAACAGAGTAAAGTAATGGCTCCAACTGGACAGCAGGCATTAAGGCATTCACCCCTGAGCATAAGTGACTACCCACTGTTGAACCATGTTTCTCTAAGTCTGTGCAGACAACTAAAATGCCACAATAGTTTCAAAATGGCACTCTGTAGAATGTTAGGAATTAGAAATAGGCTGGGAAGAATTCTGGGTACCAGTCTCTAGCTCATGACAACTGCCTGCTTAAATATTCTCACCTCCTGTTCCCCCTCCACCCCACTCTCACCCCGTGCTGTATATTTGCAGACTAGGCAGTTGAGTTGAATCCATCAGAGGCCATTAAGAACCTCTGAACAAAGGATTCTCCATGAACCTTTCCTGTCTGTGATGGTCTTCTAGAGGCAACTGAATTTGCAATGATAAAGGTATGCAGCATTCTCTATCCAGCTGTAACTACATACTAGAGATCAATCACAGTTCAAACCCCTAAAGTAATAAGAAGTGCAGCAGTTTGGTTTATTTGTTTGTTTTATTTTACTATTGGAATCCAAAGTAATTTCAAACTTCAGGAAGTTGTTTCAGGGGAGATATACCCAGTATATCTGCTAGTGTCCATCAGCACTAAAATTTTTTAGTCTATTGTCTGTCAAAACATCCAGAATTAATGCTTAAAATTTTTTCATTATTTAATAATGCCTTTACAAAATCAAGTAAAATGATCACTTAAAAATGAATGAAACTTCATAGAAAGAATATCACCACAAATCAAACAGAAAAACAAGAATGTTCTTTATTCACTATATAATATGCATTTTAATATGTACATGGTTCAGAAGGCAGACCTGTTTTGGGCATCTCATTTTCAGGGCAAGAAATTGTCATTTAAATTGCTCTTTCCAGTCAGAAAATTGTCTCGGCCCCTTTGGAGAACCTCTGGGAAAGCTTTGAGCATGTCAGTGAGAAACAACAGGCCAAGAGCTCTTGAAGGGCAAGACTCATTTGCTATATGAGCCCTCAGTTACACTAAGGTACTTTCAGGCACTGACAGTACATTCCATGGAGGAAAGCTCAGAAAGAGCCAGTGTTGTTTGCTGAGCTTCAAAATATATAACTATATCTGGTAAGTCATATCTATGTGCCACTCCTAATCTGTGAGGAAGACTGGGTTAATTTCAGTGACCCTGCATTCCCTCTGTATTCTTCAAACATCATCAGAAAACTTTAATAGAAAACTAGGAAATATGTTTTTTCAGCCAACATAGATTCCACTAGAATGGTAAATGTGTAATACAGATCTGGGTAGGACATAGTTATGTTCAGAGTGTCAGATCATATTCTTTCATAATAGGGCAATTATTAGGTTGGTCATTGGGCCTATGTCTAAATCCTTATACAGATGAATCTTTCTTGCCACACAAACAAGACTGGGACAATAGTACTAGTCTCATTTAAGGCTCTTAAACTCTTTCCCCAGTAAATTGTCCAAGAGTTCCTGAGGCATATAGAGGAAGCAAGACAGTCATTTTGTGTGCCTTCCTCATTCACCCCTGGATCATTTCCAGAAGACTAGACTGAACTTCAAGGTAGTTGTTGTACTGGAATTGATGTGGTTGTTTAAAGACCCCTTGAAATGCTTCTAGAAACATCCTGGAAACAGGGTATTCAGTAGGTTTATTCATTCATGTGCCATCTGTTTAAGCCCTCACAGTTCAGAGATTATTACATAGACACAAACCTGATTTCACCTTTGAAAAGAGTTTAAAATTCATTCTCCATTCAGACTGTCCTACAATCTTCCTCTCATCTCAATGTTTGTAGAACTGGTTGAAATTAAGCTGTTTTGAATGAAGAAGTAAATACATATATATTTTTAAAGTATTCATAGATGAGCTCTGACAAAGTTTGTAAAAAGGCATTTTTTTTTAAAAAAAGCAAAACATGTAACCTCAGGTACAAAAATATTGCATGCATAAGTACTTACAAATCAGCCTACTCAAATAATAACCAAAGCATGCAATGTAACTTTACTGAATGTAAACTCACACAGTGCATGATCCAGTCTCATAGATTAGATTTTTTTCCTTGCTTCTGAACAGGAATTGTCATGAACTTCTTGTTTTAGTTTTATCTGTTTGCTTTAATTGTCCTGCCCTTGAGATTCTCATGCTTTCAGACTGAACTTGACAGCTGGGATCGTTCAGCACTGTAGCCAGTGTTGAACTAATCTCTGAGGAACCCAGGTATGGAAGTCCATGTGCAGTTTTTTTTTTTTTTTTGATTGGTCATGGGGCTTGAACTCCTGGCTTGGGCACTGTCCCTCAGCTGTTCAGCTCAAGGGGAGCGCTCTACCGCTTGAGCCACAGGGCCACTTCCAGTTTTCTAGTGGAGATAAGAGTCTCACAGAATTTCCTGCCGGGGCTGGCTTTGAACTGTGACCCTCAGATCTCAGCCTCCTGGGTAGCTAGGATTACAGTCGTGAGCCACAGGTGCCCGGCTCCATGTGCTTTTCTTTCACAGAAGCTGAGGCACAATGGAACCAAATCTGAAACAAATCCATGTGTCTGAATGCTACTAAACTAAATTATGTTTTTACCTCAGCACAAAAAAATATTAGACTCTAAATTCTTGATGATGTATTTCAAAAGAAATGTAAGTCTAAGAATTAATTAGCGAAACATATTTTAAATACGGAAGGTAGATTAATGTCAGACATATGAAAATCATGATAAGGAAAAATTTAAATGGGGCCTGTTATGGAGATGACAGAATGTAGCACAGAGTTGAGGGCAGGGCATAATTCATGGCATTCAGACAGCCATCTTTGTAGTCATTTGGGTTAATACCCTTTGAGAAACTGGATTTGGATAATAGGTGTAAAAATAGTGAAATCAGGGCATGTAAGGTAATTTCATGGTCACTAAGATTCAGCTCTGAAGTCTTCTGTTGCCTTGTTCTATGACCCTTATATTATGAGAAGACTGGAAATGGAGAGATCTCAATAAGGTAGTGGGGGGTCTTATATAATAACAGCTTTATTACCCCTTTGTTACAGTCTTATATTCTCACATACAAACACACAATCTCAAAGAACTGAATCCCACCCTCCTCCCCTCACATACAAACACAATCTCAAAGAACTGAATCTCACCCCCCCCACACACACACACAGGCAAAAGACCATTGTAGGGAGGCATTTGAATATATAAGATACAATAAAAAATAGAAAATTAAGGAATGAGCCTCTCCTGTGGTACTCTGCCTTTCAGTTTCCCTACCAACATCCTTTGCAGAAATACTAAAACAACACACTATGAAACAAGGGTCCAGTGTTGGACTACCTTCTCAGGACCTGCTTTCTACCAGAGAAAACTTTCAGTGTTGCAGTATACAGCTCAGTAGAACACTTTTAGAAGAATCTGCCCTGATAAGAACATTAACACAAAAAATAGCAATGAAGTAATTCTTTGTTCAACAATACAATGTGTAAGTTTTAATTTGGGTTTTTCTTTGAAGTTTTTAGAACAGGAAATGGTACGACACAAACAGGAGTAAGGGAATACACACTCAACTAGGTAATTTGAACACTAGACATTTTCACTAAGATATGCAACATTTTTTCATGGATATCATAAAAGGATTGGGCCATGTGAAAAAAATGTGCTTATTTTAAACTAAGTTATCAGTAGTGAAAGCATTCACAGTAAATTAAAATTTTTACTAATTTCCTTTAATTTTCATAAATATCATCTGACCCAAGCCCTTCTGAATTATGATTGCTCAAATTTGTTTACATTGGTTGAAAAAATTGATTTAATAAACTTTTTACAAACTATAACAAGCATTTATTAACTATTTAGAAAGGACATTTATATATATTTTGTATATCTATAAATATTACATATATAGTCTAAAAATATTGTTTGAGAAAAATTCTGTGATGCTTCCTCATTATGGTCAATAATGTTTAAATTTTGGGGATTCATTTTCAAGCTGAAATGGCTATCAGAAAAAAATTAACTTTAAATGTTTACGAGTTTCTAAACTAATATGAACCTAAATTAAATGATCTATAATAGTAAACTAATGGCAATGGGGCATCTAAAAGTTACGATATACTATGTGGTGGTTACTGTGTGACTTAGTGAAATAATATGTATCATAGCACAACTGTGGGGTATTAAGGCTTCGTCTTAAGTCTTTCTCTAAATTGCTTTTTGAAATAAAATTATAACTATAAAAATAATCTCTTGATGTGTTTAATTTACTCAGATGGCTTATGATTTGCAAGATTAAGGTAGTATTTTTGTACTATTATTGGAGGGATGCCTTCCCTTTTTCACAGTATTAAATTGTATTTCTATCTGTGCAGTTTTAAACTATGTTTTCAAGTAAACTGTCTGTGGCTTCAAGGTCTTTTCAGGGATCTTTTCAATGGGATTTGAAGAGAAAAATTGCTTCAAATCAAACAGAATACAATTTGTACAACTGGTTTAAAGGCCTTTTTATTGAAAAATCACTGCATATGATTTTGCTTGAGTTATCTGGATATCTATCAGGAATGCATTTTTAGACATATATCAGAACTTTAAAATGTTTCTCTTTTGTTAATTTTTTTAAACTAAGATATCATTTAACCCAAAATTGAACGCTGTGATCTTTTTAGAATAAAAGTATTAAAATATTTCACTTTAGGGTCTTTCTTGGGGGAAAGTCAGTTGATAAATAAATGAACCATATGTGCAAGGTTGATTTTAGGCATGAGATACATTGATAAATCAATGAGATCAAACTTGCTTTTGCAGAACATAGAATTCTGAGCAGAGACCTACTAATGCTGTAACAATAAGAATGCATGTGCAGAAAGTGGTAGAACAGGACAAATAAGGCACTGTGAGAGTGAGTAAGGACTTTATTATCTATAGGTGGGCAGAGTTTCTCTTAGATGACATTCTGAAGCCTGAACAAGGAACCAGCCAAATGGACTTGGAGATATTTCTGGAAGAACCAACTAAGATGCCAAGGCAAGAATGAGCTTGCTGTATTAAGAAAAAAAGCATAGCAAAGGTTGTGAGCAAAGAAGTCTTGGGACCTTCCTGGTGAGATGAATAGTCTTCCTAATACAGAGTGAAGGACAAAGTTACTGCAAAGCAAAGAATGATGTCATTTGAGACAGAAGTTTTGGTGTCCAAAATGTTTACAGAATGAAGTCCTCAGTTGATCAGTTTGGTTCTGGAAACAGTATGGGGTTCTGGGGAGGGGGCTCTGGACCTTCTCTTCTCTGTTCCTCCTTTTGAATAGCAGGTAGTACTTAACCTTGGTGACATTCCATTTTTCCAGGAAGCTGTATATTTTCCTTGCCTGTTTTGTGTTGGCTAGATAAAATATAAATTTATCTATCTTACAGTAAATTGAGGTTTTCCCCGACACCCTTAGAATAACTCAAGCCTCTGCTTTGTCTCCTACCTCTACTTTTAAAATGTGAATTATACTAACATCCAGAAATAGCTGTGTCTCTCTATGTGTACATAAAAGCAGCACAAAGTTTAAAGAACTCTTTGTAATTCTTTTCAAGGCTCCTTAAAGTAATGCACAAAGGATCTACAGGATTGTTTTTACAGGTTTTGTCCCTCATTACTTACACTCCATAATAAATAATGCTGACCAATATATAAATGCATACATACGTGTGTGTGTGTGTGTGTGTGTGTGTGTGTGTGTGCGTGTGTGTATGAGGACTGGGAAACAAACTCAAGGCTTTGGACATGGTAGGCAAAAATTCTACTATTAAGCTGTACTTTACAGCTTTGTAGGCAGTCATATTTGTGCATTCGAATTTGGAAAACTGCTGGCTAATTCTAATATCTTTGCCCAGGGAACCAAACTATTGAACTTCAGTAGGTCTCACACTTGAATTTATTTGCCTGAGTTTAAGAGGATGAAGGCCATCTATCTTAGAAATGGAAACAGAAACCCGTCATGTGCTGGATTCCAGGGTGGCCATTTTTACTCTTCCATTTTACCCCAAGGGAGTTAAATATTCCATTGCCCAAGTTCTAGGCTTTGTATTACTGTTAATTATATCCAATCCAGTCAATACTACTAGAAAGAATGAGCAAAATAACAAAATTTGTTCAGGGGGAAGAAATAGCTCCAGATAAAAAATTGGCTAAAGATCACATGCAATGCAAAAACTGGCTGAAGAAAAATAGTCTTGAGAGACATCGAAAAGAGGATAGCTAGATTTGTTTTAAAAAATAATGAAAAAACAAAACCTTCAGATTTTTAAATTTTGACTTGGTAAGAATGAACCCTATTAAGATAGTAGCTGCAAATGAAAACTTGCAATAATAAAAGTTATTGACAATGCCGAGCGCTGGTGGCTCACGCCTGTAATCCTAGCTACTCAGGAGGCTGAGATCTGAGGATCGCGGTTCAAAGCCAGCCTGGGCAGGAGAGACCGTGAGACTCCTATCTCCAATAACCACCAGAAAAACCAGAAGTGGCACTGTAGCTCAAGTGGTAGAGCGCTTGCCTTGAGCTGAAGAGCTGAGGGACAGCGCCCAGGCCCAAAGTTCAAGCCCCACGGCTGACCAAAAACAAAAAAAAAAGTTATTGACAGGGAAATGTTGACCAAGGGCTTAAAAGTGAGAACTATGACTGTCCATACAATTTTCAGCAGTGATACCAATTAAACTAACTTCATTAATTTAATGTAAAATGTAAAATGTAAAAATTTAGGTAGTCCAACTAGTTCATACCTGCTAATCTTGCTTTAAAATTGTCTAAATTTCTCTTAGTCCTCTCTCTTAGCTGATCATGGTTCCTATTTTACTGAGAAAGTTAAGGCAGTAGCAGAAGGTAGCTGCCTTGAAGCATGACATCTGCCTCCTTCCCATTCCCATGTCCCCACTTAAATCAACTCCATACTTTAGCATCAGAAACCATCCCTCCCTCTTGATGGCTCAAGCACATCAGACAATAATTTCCTCTCTTTCAACCTCTTCAATATTGTCTTTCCTATTTGTCTTATTTCTTTTTTTAATTTTTATTTTTTATTGTGAAAATACTGTACAGAGGGGTTACAATTACATGGGCAAGATAATGAGTACATTTCTTATCAAGCATTGTAGCCTCCTCCTTTGTTTCCCCTTCCCATCCCTTCCCAGTCTCTCCGCCCCCTCACCCAATCCCCCCACCCCCCACCAAAGTTGTAAAGTTCATTTTCGACATGACAACTTGTACTTCTCATTGTTGCAACAGGCTATTTGTCTTATTTCTGAGTTTCCTTAGCTACACTAGCTCCACTTCCAGGATCCCATTTTCGGGATCCCACTTCAATCCATCAGCAAACCTGGCTTCAATACATGTTTCTCAGATCTGACTCCTAAGTAGCTAGGATTACAGGCATGAGCCACTGGCACCCAGCAAAACTAGGGAACTTTAGAATATGGGTGGGGATAGGACAGAGGAGAGATGGACAATGATGAAAGCAGTGATATAAAGGGAGGGTGTGTGTGTGTGTGTGTGTGTGTGTTGGTGCTAGCACTTGAACTCAGGGCCTCATACTCTTGCTTAGCTTTTTCACTTAAAGCTGGGTCTCTATCACTTAAGCCATACCCTTTCTTCTGATTGAAATATTTTTGTATAACTATTTGAAAATAATAAAAAAAATTGAATTAGAAATTTTTAAGTAGTAAATTGAATTTTGTTGCTGATACTGGGGTATGAACTTCAGGTCTTGTGCTTCCTGAGCTATTGGTTGTTTGACTAGCACTCTACAACTTGATTCAGGCCTCCAGCCTTGCTGTGGGCTGATTTTTTTTTTTATTTAATTTTTTTTTTTTATTGTAAAGCTACTAGACAGAGGGTTACAGTTACATGAGTGAGGTTATGAGTACACTTCCTCTTGAACATTGTTACCCCCCTCCATTGTTTTCCCCCTACCATCCCCTCCCTCCCTCCCTTCCCCGAGGTTTTTTTTTTTTTTTTTTTTGATTGTGATTAAATGATTACATAATTTCAAAGTCACAAGTTCATTCTAACTTCCCTGGAGCAAATTGTCTACCACAGTCTGTAATATATAACAGTGTTCACATGTTATATACGATATTTGTGATCAGCAGCATGAGGATATTTAGTAGTGGTTCAACCAGATGAGCGGGAGTTCTTTGTTTCTTAAGTCCTGTTAGTTTTGTCATATCACCTAACCTTTTGGATTTAGCATCCACTTATGAGGGAGACCATGTACCGTTTGTCTCTTCGTTCTTGGCTTACCTCGCTCAACATGATTCCTTCTAGCTCCATCCATTTCCCTGCAAATGCCATTATTTTGTCATTTCTAATGGCTGCATAATATTCCATTGTGTATAGATACCACAATTTTTGGATCCATTCATCTGTGGTGGGGCACCTAGGTTGTTTCCATATCCTAGCTATTGCGAACAGTGCTGCAATAAACATGGAGGTGCACGTGTCCTTGTATATTGGTTCCTGTTGTTCAGGGTAGATGCCTAGAAGTGGTATGACTGGGTCGTAAGGGAGGTCAATCTTTAGCTTTCTAAGGACCCTCCAGACTGCTTTCCAAAGTGGTTGTATAAGTGTACATTCCCACCAGCAGTGTAGTAGGGTTCCTCTTTCTCCACATCCCCTCCAGCATTTGTCGTTGGCTGATTTGTGGATGTGGGACATTCTGACTGGGGTAAGGTGGTATCTCAGGGTTGTCTTTATTTGCATTTCCTTCACCACCAGGGATGATGAACATTTCCTCATGTGTTTCTTTGCCATTTTTATTTCTTCATTTGAGAAGTCCCTCTTTAGTTCCCTTGCCCATTTAGTAATTGGTTTGTTAGGTTTGGGAGGGATTAGTTTCTTGAGTTCCCTGTATATACAGGATGTTAACCCCTTGTCTGATATATTGCTGGTAAATATTTTTTCCCAATTAGTTGGTTGTCTTTCTAGCTTAGTTGCGATAGATTTAGCTGTGCAGAAGCTTTTTATTTTAAGGTAGTCCCATTTGTCGAGTCTCTCTCCAACTTGTTGTGACCCTGGGACTCTGTTCAGGAAGTTCCTTCCTGTGCCTATTAGTTCAAGTGTCTCTCCTACTCTGTCCTGCAGTAGTTTCAGAGATTCAGGTTTAATGTTAAGGTCTTTAATCCATTTTGAGTTGATGTTGGTGCATGGTGATAGGCTGGGGTCCACTTTTAGTTTTCTGCATGTGGCTGCCCAGTTTTCCCAGCACCAGCGGTTGAAGAGGCTGTGTTTCTTCCATTGTATGTCTTTGGCTCCTTTGTCGAATATCAGCTGGCTGTAGGCCTGTGGATTTATATCTGGATCTTCTATTCTGTTCCATTGGTCTTCGGGTCTGTTTTTGTGCCAGTACCATGCTGTCTTTGTGATTATAGCTCTGTAGTAGAGTTTGAAGTTCGGCATGCATAGCCCTCCCATATTGTCTTTATCCCCTAGAATTGTTTTGGCTATTCTAGGTCTTTTGTTGTTCCATATAAATTTTTGGACTGTTTTCTGTATTTCAGTGATGTACGTCATTGGGATTTTAATAGGAATTGCATTGAATTTGTATATTAGTTTTGGAAGTATCACCATCTTTACTATATTAAGTCGGCCTATCCAGGAGCATGGGAGGTCTTTCCATTTCCTAGTGTCTTCTGCAATTTCTTTCTTTAACATTTTATAGTTCTCATTAAATAGTTCTTTTACATCTTTGGTTAGGTTAATTCCTAAATATTTTATTTTTGGGGAGGTTATTGTGAATGGGGTTGCTCCCTTTATTTCCCTCTCTTCCTGTGCGTTATCAGTGTATAGGAAGGCAACTGATTTTTGTGGGTTTATTTTGTATCCTGCTATTTTGCCGAAGTGACTTATGATTTCTAAAAGTTTGGGGATGGAGTTTTTGGGATCGTGGAGGTATAGTATCATGTCGTCTGCAAAAAGGGATAGTTTCACTTCTTCTTTCCCTATGCGGATCCCTTTAAGGTCTTTTTCTTGCCTTATTGCCCTGGCTAAGGGTTCTAGGACTATGTTGAAGAGGAGTGGAGACAGTGGACATCCTTGCCTTGTTCCTGTTTTTAGGAGGATTGGTTGTAGCTTTTCCCCATTAAGTATAATATTGGCTATTGGTCTGTCATAAATGGCTTTTATTGTTTTTAGAAATGTTCCTTCTATTCCTATTTTCTCCAGAGCTTTTAGCATGAATGAATGTTGAATTTTATCAAAGGCCTTTTCTGCATCTGTGGCGATAATCATGTGATTCTTGACCTTGGCTCTGTTGATATGCTGGATTACATTTATTGACTTACGTATGTTAAACCATCCCTGTGTCTCTGGGATGAAGCCTACCTGATCATAGTGTATTATTTTTTTTATGTGTTTCTGGATTCTGTTAGCTAGAATCTTGTTAAGGATCTTTGCATCTGTGTTCATCAAGGAGATTGGCCTGTAATTCTCCTTTTTGGTTGGGTCTTTGCCTGGTTTGGGGATGAGTGTGATATTGGCTTCGTAGAATGAGTTTGGGATAGCTCCCTCCTTCTCTGTTTCTCTGAAGAGCTTGAGGAGTATGGGTATTAGTTCTTCTTTAAAGGTCTTATAGAATTCTGCTGTGAATCCATCTGGTCCTGGGCTTTTTTTTGTTGGAAGACTTTTGATAGCTTCCTATATCTCATTATAGGATATTGGCTTATTTAATTGGTTAACTTCTTCTTTGCTCAGTTTGGGTAACTTGTATTTCTCTAAAAATGCATCCATTTCCGCCAGATTTTCTTCCTTTAGAGAGTATAGCTTTTGAAAGTAGTCTGTTAGAATTGTTTGGATATCTTGGGTACGTGTTGTGATGTTTCCCGTGGCATCCCTAATCCTATTAATATGGGTTTCCTCTCTTCTTTTTTTAATTAATCTTGCCAACGGGCCATCAATTTTGTTTATTTTTTCAAAGAACCAGCTTTTTGTTTGGTTTATTTTGGTTATGGTTTTCTGATTTTCTAATTGGTTAATCTCTGCTCTCAATTTGGTTATCTGGCTTCGTCTAGTAGCTTTAGGTCCCATTTTTTCTTGTTTTTCTAGCTGTTTTAGTTGCAACATGAGATTATTTACTTGGTCTGTCTCCATTCTCTTGATGTGGGCACTGAGGGCAATAAATTTGCCCCTCAGGACTGCTTTTGCTGTGTCCCACAAGTTTCTTTGTGAGGTGTTTTCATTTTCATTGAGTTCTAGGAAATGCTTTATTTCTTCTCTGATCTCTTCTGTTACCCAGGCCTTGTTAAGGAGTGTGCTGTTCAATTTCTATGTATTAGAGAAATTTCTGCGGTATGCTTTGTTATTGAGAGCTAGCTTGATTCCACTGTGGTCAGATAGGATACAGGGGATTATGTCGATCCCTTTGTATTTGCTTAAGTTCCTTGAATGAACTATGATATGGTCTATTTTGGAGAAAGTTCCATGAGCTGCTGAGAAGAATGTGTACTGTGTTGTTTTAGGGTGAAATACTCGGTAGATGTCAGTTAATTCCGCTTGAAGTATGGCCTCACTTAATTCGGTAGCTTCTTTGCCAATCCTCTGGTTGGTAGACCTGTCCTTTGGTGAGAGTGGCGTGTTAAAGTCTCCTAGTATTATCGTATTGGGATCTATTTTATTCTGTAAGTTTGAGAGCATTTGTTTAACATATCTGGGTGCACCAATATTTGGGGCATATAAGTTGATGATGGTTATATCCTCCTCTTGGATTGTTCCCTTTATTAATATGTAGTGTCCGTCCTTGTCTTTCTGTACTGATTTTAATGAAAAGTTTATTTTGTCAGATATCAGGATAGCTACACCTGCTTTCTTATTGGGGGAATTTGATTGGTAGATCCTTTTCCACCCCTTCACTCTGAGTTTGTTTGTATGTTTGGCTGAGAGGTGGGTCTCCTGAAGGCAACAGATGGATGGGTCTTGTTTTCTGATCCAGTCCTCAGTTCGTTTTCTTTTAATTGGCGAATTCAGCCCATTTATATTGAGAGAAAGTATAGAGAGATGCATTGTTGTCCCTGCCATTCCGTTTTCCTAAGTTTTTCTTCTTTCCTTTCCTCCTGTGCTTGCTCAGTTAGACTTTGAGTAATGCCTGTTTGGGGCAGGTCCCAGTTCCTGGTTGCTTTCTTCAGGTTGTGTCCCCCCTCTTAGAATTCTTTGTAATGCTGGCTTAATGTTTATGTATTCATTTAGTTTTTCTTTGCTATTAAAAGTTTTCAGTTCTCCATCGAATGTGAATGCTAGCTTTGCCGGGTATATCAGTCTGGGTTGGCAGTTATTGGCTCTCAGGGCTCGTATGGTGCTTTCCCAGGCTTTTCTTGCATTCATTGTTTGTGTGGAGAGATCTGCAGTGATTCTAATTTTTTTCCCGTTGTAGTATAGCTCCTTCTTCATTTTTGCTGCATGCAGGATTGTTTCCTTATTATTCAGATCCATCATTGTTACTATTATGTGCCTAGAAGTGTTTCTCCTGGGATCTTGCTTGTTGGGTGTTCGATAAGCTTTTGTGATGTAGTTAAGATGGTCGTTTTTGAGGTGGGGAAAATTTTCATTGACTATCTTGTTAAATAGGTGTTGCATTCCCTTGCTCTGGAATTCCTCACCTTCGTCCACTCCGATTATGCGAAGGTTAAATTTTTTAGCATTATCTGCTTGCTCTTGAATTTCCCTTTGGTTTAATTTGAGTGATTTTTCCATATCTGTCACTTTTTGGTCCAGTTGGTGTATTCTGTCTTCTGTATCTGACACTCTACCTTCCATTTCATTCACTCTGTTGACCGTGGCTTCTATTGTGGTTTGCATGGTGGAAATGGATCCCTTTATGGATTCAATGTTGGTTCTCAGAGTACTGATCTCACCTCTCAATGAGGTGAGATCAGTATGCATTACCTCTAATTTGGCGTTTATCTCACTTCTTACTGAGGTTTGTGCAGCTTCTATTTTTGCATCCAATTTTTGTTTGATATCCTGTATATCTTTTGATAGTTCATCCTTGTGCTCTTTCAATTTCTGATCCATTTCTCGCTTTATTTCTTGAGTCATTGCCTCCAGCAACCCTTGGATGTAGCTTTTGTCTTCCATTCCTGCTTTGCTCCCACTGGGGCTCTCCCCTGCGTGGCTGCTGGCTTTTGAGGTGAGTTTGCTGTCCTGGGTAGTGGTAAACCTTGTGATTTTTCTCTGTGATTTTCGCATGGGGGTTCAGGAGACTGCTCTTCAATCTTGTTTTGGTGTGTCTGTCTTTGCTTGGTTGCTGATTCTGTATTGGTAGAGAGAGTCTGTGCCTGATCTGGATTCTGTTGGGAGCCTATTTCCAGCTGCTATTCACTTAGGATTCTCAGCTCTCTGCTGTAGCAATTCCCGCCTTTGGAAGGGTTGAGCAGCCTAGACTGCTTGTGTTTGCTCCTGCGGGTGCTCTTGGGAAGATCAGATGCTCTGGATGCACTCTCCCAAATACTGGAGTCTGCTATGGGCTCCTGATGTGTTTTTGTTTGTTTGTTTTGGGCTGGTTGTGGGCTTGAACTCTAGGTTTGGGTGCTGTCCCTCAGCTCTTCAGCTCAGGGCTGGCACCCTACCATTTGAGCCACAGCCCCACTTCTGACCCTTTTTGCTTTGTTCAGGCGCCGGTCCCCTGGCCTGGTTCCGGCCCCAGCCTGGAGCGCGCTCGTTAGGCCTGTGCTAATGTGTATACCACCTTGGTTATGCAGCCTGGAGGACACAGTTCAAATTTCTTCTACTGTTGGTAGTCTTGACCCAGGGGCACTGTTCCTGGCTTGAGCATTTAAGCTCCCTTCCAGGGGCGCTCTTGCTCTGGCCTGGCCAGCAGAGTGTGCTCCACCGGTTGGTGGAGCTCTCGAACAGTTCCCAGTTTTAGTGGGTCCTGTGGTCCGGGTGTTGGGGTAGGGAGTCTAGGTCAGGGTCTGGGGATTCCCTCCAGCTCTGGTCTCCCTTGATGGATTCCCTGTCCCCTGATGGGTACTCACCCTGTAGGTCGTCAGTTGTTGCAGTCCGTCAGTTGTTGTTGCAGTCCGAGTTCAGTTGGGGTGGTTGCGGGCTGGGTTGGGCGGCCCCCCGCCGGGTCGTTGCGATCGCGATTGGGCGGGTGGTCTGCGGACAGGTCCCTTTGTGGCGCTGCTGGTACCGGGCGGCTTTGGCGGGATGGAGCCTCTCCGTTCCGGTGGAGAGTGATGGGTGGGGTGGGATCCTCCTGGAGACTCCCGGCTGGTAGGTTTCTCTGTTCCTGGAGATCCGCTGTTCTGCGATCCGGTACCTGGTGATCTGCAAGCAGCCCCCTGTGTCTCTGTGGCTCCGGCAGCCCCCGCCGGGCCGGCTGGCCGGCGGCTTGGCGCACTGCCGCGCGGCCAGTAAAGGTTGGGGGAGGGGTCTTCGCTCTTCTCTGTTCTGAAATTCTTCTTTTCCTCTTTCTTTTTTTTGTTATTTTCCACCTCTGGTTTTTCTCTGAGTGTTCGTCTTTTTGTTGTTGTCGGTCTCTTGGGGAGATTAAAGGTTGGAACTCGAACTCTCTTTTTGGTTGGAGAGAGCTGTGGCGTTTCCCTACTGCCCCGTCGCCATCTTGGTCCCCCCTCCTGTGGGCTGATTTTGATGCTAAAATCTCCGAGTCTTTTCTGCCCAGCCTAACTTCAAAGCATGATTCTCCAGATCTCAGCCTCTGGATTAGCCAAGATTACTCATGTGAAGAACTGGTACCCAGCTGAATAGATGTCTCTGTCATTGTGTTTCTTTGAGCTGGTCCTGGGGCTTGAACTCGGGGCCTAGATGCTGTCCCTAAGCTTTTATGCTCAAGGTTAGTCCTTTACCACTTGAGCCACAGCTCCACTACCAGATATTTATTGATTAATTGGACCTAAGAGTCTCACAGACTTTCCTGCCTGAGCTGGATCCTCAGATCTCAGCCTCTTGAGTTGCTATATTATAGAGCATGAGCCACCAGCAGCCACTTAAACAAATACATTTTTAAACAACAATTAGCATATTTATGTAGTATGCAAAATGCTGTCCTCCTAAGGATGTCCACATTCTCACCCCTAAAAACCGTGAATATACTACCTTAAATGGTAAAATGAACTTCAAAGATGTAATTAAGAAGTTTAAGGGAAGGAAGATATTCTGGATATCTGTATGGGCCCAAGGATCCTGGATGTGAAATTGCGGCTTGACTGATGCCAGTGCTGACAGGTGATCACAAATCAAGGTATCTAAAAAGCCTCTAGAAATTTCAGGAATGGGTTATTTATGCAATTTTCCTAGCAGCACCTTGATTTTAGCCCTGTGAGATCTAATAAATGTATTTTTAAAGCCATTACATTTGTAGTAATTCATCAGAGCATCAACTGTGAAATCACACACCCTAACAATGTGGTTTCATGGAGATGCTGAAGTCTCTTGACACAGGTATGTCCATTCTGCTTTTACCTGCAATGAGGAGTCTCCCACCCAATAGAGAGCCAGAGAACACACTCAGGTCGCCATTTATTCTATTATGTGCCTTAACATCCAGCAGAGAATGTCTAAGAGACATGAAACTTCTCCCCACCCTCCCCAATGTCACAGAGGAGAGACAGTGCTCCATATACTCCAAACAGACAAGCTGACCTGGAAACATCAGGAAACTCCAGAAGGAAGCAGAGGAAGTAGTCCCTGCCACCTTATCCATTCTCCTGATGGATGAGAACCATCCGAGGCAGAACTGGCATGAGTGGCAGAATGAGGTTGGTTGATTAAAAAAAAAAAACAAAAAACAAAGAATCATAAAGGAACCTCGGTTTGTGAGAATAGCTTTTAATTTAAAACAATTGAAGCAATAAATCATCCATCTCTTCATCACAGGCAAATACTCTGCCAAAACATTTGAGATAATTTAAACAACAACTGTGGCTAGTGCAAAATAAAATAAATACAAACTCCTTTAGGAACCAACATCAAAACCTGCTGGGCAGGTGGGCACAGGCAGCAGGCTCAGCCTCTGCCCAGACTAAGACAAGCGTCACATAGAGAGCAAAAAGCATTTCAACACACCCATCTGGGGACAGACTGCATAACACTTGAGGAGGGGAACCCACAGGAGAATACTTCCTGAAGTCAAACCAGTGTGCTCCACATCCTCCTGTAGCTAACATCCATGACACCTGGAAGACGCTAAAAAAAGAAATACAAAGGCAGTATTTCTTAGGCAAAGCTGAAGCACAGCCATTCAGGACTCACTTGCTTTCTGTTTTAAGGCAGAAAAGTCTTCTGCTTTCTGAGACATGTTCAGTGCCTCACAGA
Source organism: Dipodomys spectabilis (assembly GCF_019054845.1). Taxonomy (NCBI): domain Eukaryota; kingdom Metazoa; phylum Chordata; class Mammalia; order Rodentia; family Heteromyidae; genus Dipodomys; species Dipodomys spectabilis. The sequence continues at coordinate 1,337,610 of NW_024871183.1, forward strand.
GCTCTTAAGTCTAGCAAAAACAGTTGTGTGGTTTGGGCACACACACCTATAATCCTAGCTACTCAGGAGGCTGAGATTTGAGGATCATGGTTCAAAGCCAGCCTGGGCAGGAAGATCTGTAAGACTCTTATCTGCAATTACACACACACACACACACACACACACACACACACACACACACACACACACGCACACACACACGCACACACCTGAAAATAGAGCTGTGGCTCAAGTGGTAGATCACCAGCCTAGAGTGAAAAGGCTGAGGGTCAGCACCCAAGCTTTCAGTTCAAGCCCCAGTACTGGCACCATAAAGAAACCATGTGGCTTCTGCCTACCTCATACCATACAGCAGCACTGTTTCATGCTGCAACATTACCCACATTTTTTTACTTTTAAATTTTTTGGTGGCCATATTAAAAACAAATTGGTAAAACAAAGTGGTAAAATTAATTTGAATCATTATCATTCCATGTAACCAATCTAACCAACATGTTATCTATTATCTATACAAATATTGATAAAAATAGTTCTTTTATGGCATTAAGCCTTCAAGATGGAGTTTGTACATTATGTGCATAGCACAATCTCACGTCAGAGAGGCCAAATTCCAAGTGGTCATTTGTGATCTCCACACTGAGCAGCTCGGGCTAGAGACTCCAATGCAAACTCTTTCAGGACCATTTGACCCAGGGCAATAGTCTCATACAGTAGGACAAGATGCAGAATCTTGTCTTATGGCTACATTATTTTTAGCCTAGAAGAAAAACATTTTTCATCTAATCCCCACCTCCTGCCAGCTTCCCACAGACATCTTGTACTGGTGATGAGATTCTACAAACGGCAGGATGACAAAAATATGTTTAGGAAGAGACAACTTTGTCAACACTCACTTGAGAACCCTAAAAGCTATGTCAGAATCCAAATTTTAAAATATTCTGAAAATGTTACAGACTTAGCTAATAAAGTTCTGAGGCTTTTCCAAGAGGGTGGGTTTTTTGTTTGTTTGTTGCTACCTTCTGAGGCTTGAACTCTAGGTCTGGTCACTCTCCCTGAGCTTCTTTTGCTCAAAGAGAATGCTCTATCCCTTGAGCCACAGTGTCACTTCCTTATTGGAGATAAGATTCTCACACAGTTTTCTGCCTGGGCTGGCTTCAACTCATAATCCTCAGATCTCAGCCTCCTGAGTAGCTAGGATTAGGGGTGAGAGCTACCAGTACTTGACTCCAAGAGGGCATTTTTAATGGATGTTTTGGTTTAGTTGGGTTTGGGTGTTTTTAATGGATGTTTAGTTTGGTTTGAGTTTGGGTTGGGGTTTTGAGGGGAATTATAGCATTGACTGGAAAGTTGAAAGTCTCAAGTAAGAAAAGAAAGCAGGATGATTACCAAAGACAGTCAAGACAAGTGGAGCAGGAACAGAAATAGGTTGAGGGCACAAAAATAACACAGGTCCTACACTGGGGTGTATAAGCTAAACCTATCGTTGAGTCCTGCAACTTACATGTCTTGTTCTGGGAGAAATCACAAGAAAAATAAAAACAGAAGTAGATATTAGGGCAGGAAAGGCTTCTTCTGGTTCAACTCACTCATTTAAAAAATGTTTGTTTTGTTTGCGTTTTGTCAGTACTGGGATTGTACTCTACCACCTGAACCATGCCTCAACCCATGTCACTTTCCGGGTATTTTTCATATGCAGTCTTGCCCAAGGTGGCCTCAGACCACTTAGCCAGCCTGTTTGTCCAAACCAGCTGGGATTAGAGGTATGTATCATGAAGCCAATTTATCTCTCAAAATAGAATCCTGCTAACTTTTTGACCAAGCTGGCCTCCAACCTCAATCTTCCCAATATCTTCTGCCTAGGTGGGATTACAGATATGGACCACCCATTCATTTGACCCATTCAAACAAAAAAAATAAGAAATGTAAAATGACTCAGCCTCATCACACTTAGTGGCAGTCAGGGTATAAACTGAGGTGGTCTCCTATGACTACAGGTATGGGGAATAAACAATGTAGCGAACCAAAGTGAGAAACAGGAAAATAGCAGACACATTCTCCTGTAGGTTCAAGTAAACAGGCTAGTCAATTTCAGAACACTAAGGTATCACTAAAGTAAAATGTAATTAAAACATGATTCTCCCCATAGTCTTTTCTGCATACATTTTCTTTTCAAAGAAAATTCCTTTCTCAACCACAGTGGATTTCTGATTCATTATTTGGATTTTTGGACCAACTGACAAAAACTTCATTACATTTTCCAAAGGTCCCTTCACTGGGATTTACACAATGTATATGAAAAGATATTTACAGGAAAAAGAGTTGTCTTTCCCACAGACATCTACATATAGTGAGAATTCCACATTATAACACCACACCTCACACAGAAAGCCCCTAATAGGCAATGCACTGACACAAGACACCCATTATTCCAGGTGCCACCACAAGGAATCTCATCCTCACACCGTGTAAAATTAAATGGTACATTTCAGATAGCTCTCCTAGGAAAACCTCCTCTATACACATATATTAGGAGACATATACAGACATATACATCTTTAAGCAAGAAAGAAAGCCATTGATTGCTCCAGTTTTTCCCAATGCTTGATCTGAAAGAAAGAATAACACATATAGAAAACTTCACCTAGTAGAAATAGCCCTTGGTTTTTTGAGGCAGAAAAAAAGGCAGCCATAATATGTTTTTTTTACAATATAGTTAAGCATCAAAAGGGCTAAATTCGTTTTTTCTACCTAGTGAAATCAAATCATTCATAGTCCCTAATCTTAAATGCAGATTTTTCACCATTGATTTTTTTCCAAAATTTTGTTATAAAATTTTTATTTTGTTCAAAATACACATGCTATCTATGTCCATATTTCAGTCCACCCCCTTTCCCCATGACTTCTTCTCTCCCTAGAGAAAGGTCTTTGCTTTGAAAAGAAGCTATTTTTGATATATATTTGGAGTCATTATTCAGTGATACTCAGTCCTCAGGGGACTGGATTTTGTAAGGCTGCTTAGTGTGTGATTTTCCACAGGAGTCAGGGACTTCCATAACAAAGTGGGACTGCCCGAGGATCTCTGAGTCAACAATAGTGGCAACACCAGTGGGTACAGTGTCATAGACAATTACTGCACAATGAGTTCCCTCCTTCTGCCCATCTCATTTGTTTCCAAGTTGAAGAAAACATCAGATGAGAGATGGCTGGGGGTACATTCTACTGGAACCCACCATGACACAGACCTTGGCTCTAAAGGTTCATCCTCTCAGATCTTACCGTGGCCTCATTGCAGAACTGGAAAGAGATGGGAGGTGTCAACACACCACTGTGCAGATGAAGAGAGTGAAGCACAGGGAGATGAGAGAGGTGCCCAAGGTCCACAGTCAGTTAGGGGTAGCACCCAGGTCTCCAGGCTCTGGGCTCCACGTCCCTTGCTCCTATGGCATACATGATCTGTGAAACAGTGGCCCTTATCACAGCTAGAACCCTGAGTGTTCAGAACTCACCATACCCTAATCCAATACCTCTGCAGTATTTCATCCAACTGGTACTGCTTCATCTCCTATAGTTTTTGGGAAAATCCTTCAACCAAACAAGTATATGTCAAGTAGAAAGCAATTTTTTTCATTTGACTGAATAAGCTGAAACAGAAATTCCAGAGACTCTAGAACTTTTTGCAAAGTGGAAGGAAAATTATACAATATTTTCGCTTCATTTTCTTAAACCACATTTGAAACCAATCTAATCCCAGCTTGTAATTAAAATACAGAAATAATCAAAATGGAAAGAATGATTTTTAACAATGTCATCAAACTTTTTTGCATCTAAAATCCTTAAGAGAGTTTCAAAGCACACTGTTGATGATAGGACAAAAGCTTCAGGATAAGTCAGGAGGTAATAAGCTAAATCAGGGCAGAGATGACCCCAGAAAAAAATATAGAAACAGAGGCAACGAGAGCAGATGAGATAAAATGATGGACAAATCATTTTAACACGATTCCAAGGAGTTGTGTGGTATGTAAAAAAGATTCTTTGATAGTAAAGGTTAGTTATTCTACCTAAACATAAATGCTGGATCTGCTGGGGAGCCAGCTGCTGAGAAAGAGAGGAGCCATCTAGCTTTGGCAACGTGTAGTATTATGCTACTGTAGGCATCTGGCCTTAATCCTCCAAATGACACAAACCCCATTGAATGCCTGACCACACACAATGGGGGGTGACTAAGTGCCTTCCACTTCTTAAAATCCAAGCAAGGAACTAATTTTAAAACTGCTCCTAAGTTAGAGTTTTGCTGAAATATTTACTCATCTTTTCCAGATATGCTTCATACCAAAAATCAATCCATCTCAGATTTTTCTAGTGAACTACCAAAGTTGCACACTCACACTCACTCACACATTCATACAATTGTATTACGAATTTGATAATGATTTAAATTAAAAATATCTTTCATTGAGGATGTTCTATTATACATGGATAGGTCAGAGATTAATGTATATAATGAAAAAACTATGTCACAAATAAAGCCAGCCTAGAATTTGATTTTCTTTATGAAAATCAAATTTTCTTTATGGCTGGAGGCCATAGCACTGGCAACATGAACTAATTTCTCTGGGGGCCACGGCCTCTAACCCCCCCCCCCCAAAGCAATACAGAGGGCTGGGGCACTCACCCCCATTTCTGATATGCTCAAGGTAGATACCACACCAGCAATGTGAATTCCTTTGTTTATATCACCCCCTCCTTGAACATTTATAAAAACTATCTACAATTGAGAATTATCACTAACAAATGTTTCCAGTTCTATTTCAACGAGTGTGCTATTTAAATTAACTACAAATACCCATGTATTCTTCATGTCTGTTCCAACTTTTTTCTTTTCTCTCTTTCTCTCTCTCTCTCTCTCTCTCTTTTTGGCAAACTAAAAAGGTGTATGACTTCTGCTCGCCAACTTATATGTCTGAGGTTTAGCTTGGTATCCTGCGGTAAAAGTACATGTAACCAAGGTCTTTAGGAGGTCTTTCAGAGGCACAAACTTTGTGGTCATTGTAGATCACCCATCTGAAAACAGAAGATAGAAGCAGTTGATAAATAATTTGCAGAGAGAAGTTACTATATCACACAAAGCAATCATTCTTAACATAATCAAGATACTTTAAAATCACCAAACTCCAACTAGGTATATTTTTTTTAAAAAAGGAACAAAATGTGTATGGGGAATTACTGCTGCTTTTGGTTTGAGCTCCATTAATAAAAAAGTAGTTTGTAAAATATAATTGGGACTGGAGGTGCAGGTCAAATGGTTGAGATTTACTTGCCTAGCAATGCCAGGCCCTGGGTTTAAATATCAGCACTATGAAAAGTTAATTAATAAGTTAGCTGATTAAGTATATCTGGATGCTACAAATATTGTAAGCCTTACATTCTATAATTCCTTTTGTAGAAATTCAGGAACTGCTTCAAAAATGGAGCAAAAAATTCTATACAATAATATCTATCTAAGATAAAACCTGAAGTCTATGATGAACTAAAATCTTTTCAAAGAATATCTGAAGTAAGAAAATTGTGAAAGGTAATTGTGAAAACATAATATAAATCACAAAAGAAGAGGACTGGTAGAGTGGTAGAGTGCTGGCTTAGCATGCATGAAGCCCTGGGTTCAATTCCTCAGTACCAATTCCTCAGAAAAAGCTAGAAGTGGTTCTGTGGCTCAAGTGGTAGAATTCTAGCCTTGAGCAAAAGAAGCTCAGGGACAGTGCCCAGGTCCTGAGTTCAAGCCCAGAACTGGCAAAAAAAAAGAATATGAAGATCAGGTTTAAAATTTTTATGTGCCCTGAACATACTGTAAAATTTTAGAACAGTTGTAAATATATAGAGGTACATATACATTCTCCTTTAATAAGACTAATAAAACAAAAAAAAAAATAGATCAAAATGTAGAAAGTGGTTATCTTTAGGCTTCAGAATACATAATCATTCATTGTTTTGCATTCTACACACAAATTTGTTACCATTACTCTTACCATTTTTTGAATTATAATTTAAGCCACTGTTCATTTTTAAAGTACTTTTAAAAGGAACACCATGCTGTGTAACAAAAAGAAGCCATTTTAAATACAAGCTGCAGTATTCAATGATTATACTAATCATTGAGATAAATTTAAGAGACTAATTGGGAAGATGGGTAGAACTTAGATAGGGAAAAAGATGAAAGGGTGACATTAAACCAAATATATTTTATCCATAAATTGACATGTTGAATTGAAGGCCCTTTGTACAACTACCTAAAGTAAAATAAAAAATTAAAGACAAACAAACAAAAAAGAATACAATTGTGTCTGGGTAGAGCAGACAACTCCTGAGGGGAAACCAAGCTCATACACTGCTCTAGCATCCATGCAGCTGAACACCACCCAAAGCAGGTGTGCACACATGCCGCTCACAGTTGGAATCTGCAGGAAAGGCACCAGGGAGAAGGTCCTGAGGAGAGCAGAAACCTTCCATACTGTAACTATCTCTTTACCACTCCACTGTACCTAAAGATTCTACCCAAGAAGTCAAGAAGCCAACTGCAAGGCTGTAAATTCAGTAACACAATGAAGGTTTGTGGTGGGGAGGTAAAACATAGATTATTGTTGAATTTAAATTTCCTATGAGTAACCAAAAATCTACTGATAGGATGCCACACAGAGAGTCACCCTTATAATCTCAAGCTCTTGAGAGGCAAAGACCAAGAAGACCAAGTGAAGTTTGAGGTAAGTGCAGGCAAAAAGTTTGCAAAAAAAAAAAAAATGAAAAACTGTCAGTCTCAAACAAATAAACCAGACACTACGGTACACATTTATTATCCCGGCTGCAAAGATCACAGTAGAAAAAAATAACTCAAGTTTTTTACTAGAAGCACCATTCAAGAGGTAGAATGCACGCCTAGTAAGCATGAGGCCCTGAATTCAAACTCCAGTACCACAAAAAAAAAATGTGTTAGCGAAAGTATGCCCAATGTAATATTTGAGATATACCAAATTTGAAACACATCTCTACTAAAAAGTAATTGTTTATTTAAATTTTAAGGTCAGTAGAACATCGTAGTTGGTTTGTTTCATTGGCTCGTTACTATGGTCTTCTCATGGTTCTAAATGCATATGTTCTACTGTGAGATAGAACTTGAATTTGGGAAGGCACCTTAATATGATGGTTAAGAGTACCTTTGAACACCAGCACTAATCCAATTATTTGCCAACTAGTGACAAGCTAAAAAGCTCTCTGAGCTGGGTCTAGAAGTTTATTATGGTTTTGAGAAGATACTTCTCCCTATAAGACAAAGAGGTAACCATACAAAGCACCCAATAAAGTCACTGGCTAAAGTATTGGTTCAATAAACCATGGCTATCATTTACCTTCTGAAAGACTTACCTTCCCTCCTTTTTGATATGGCAAACATAATGCCCACTCATCGTAGAAGTTCCCATGTGGCTGATGAATGCAAATAATTCATACACTATGAAAGAGGAAATAATTCAGTTGTTAGGAATTCAAGAAATCAAGAGTACTTCTAATCACAATTATAAACCAACAATAATATAATCCAATGACTATTTAGAGCTGAAAGACAAAATCTGTTTACCTTGCTATATTGGTCACACACACACACACACACACACACACACACACACACACACACACACACACACACACACACACAACCCACCTACAAACTTATAGTAACAAAAGTGGGATATGAACTATCAAAGTACAGCTGGTATTAAATTCAAATCTGGAAGGGGGTTTCATATTCTCCCATCCCAATCTGTTCTATTAACTTCCAGATAGCGTGAAGGTAGACAAACCATTTCATTTCTAGGAGCTTGTTTCTACATTAGGGTAAAAAAAAGAGACAGAAAAAAACCCACATCTACTTTCCAGAATTACAGGAAATTTACATAAGCAACTCAAACTTAAATGATCAGCCTGGTGCTAGTGGCTCATGCCAGTAATCCTAGTCAGTAGGCAGAGATTTGAGAATCTAGGTTCAAAGCCAGACTGGGCAGACAAATACAAGAGACTCTTATCTCCAATGAACTAGCAAAACACCAGAAATGGAGGTGGGTTTTAAATGATTGGAGGCCCTGAGTTCAAGCTTTACAACTGGTGTGGCAAAAAATAAAACCTAAATTGACATAGAGAATTATAGGGAAAACAGCATTAGATAAGGGTTCACGCAAGATTATTCATGATTACGACATATGTGGGATCCAACTTCAGGCTTCAGGTTTTCTGAACAAGGATTAATATAACATATATATTAATATAACAGAGTATGTGTATATATATACATATATACATATATGTGTGTATATATATATATATATATATATATATATTTCTTAGAGAATAAACACCAGTCATACTATATATATATATACCATCAGGTGCAGTACTCTATTATCAGTTTCAGTTCAGGTTCTTTCAGTTAATTCTAATCCACACAACACAAGCATGCATTAGGGACAATCCACTCAGCCAACTAGGAAAAAAATATAAAATCTTATAGTAATTTCTGAGTAGTGTTGCTATGTAAATACAAAAAGAAAATATAGACTTGTGTGTATTTTAGTATTTAATTTTAAGTATATATTGTGAAAAAGAAAAGTATTGATTTTGGATCAACCTTTAAGCTCACCCTTCTCTCCCATTCCTTTTCTTTGCTTTTGAGCCATTCTTACTCACTTACTCAGCTGGGCATCCCAGGTCTTCAACTTATTCACCCTTCAACAGCATCACACAGTGATAATCAGATTCTCCTTCCCCAAATATCTGTCCAGGACATGACTCATTTAGCTGGCCAGATATGGCTGCTTTGCTGGCATTTCTTCAATTCCCTAACCTGTGAATGTTGCTGACCTTTGGCTTGGACTTAAAACTTTCTTTTCCCTGTATCCTGTTATTTTTTAATCTGAAAGTAAATGGTATTGGTTTTATAATTTCATGTCTAGAACATTCATTGTTCACATATTGTGTAAAAAATGTCCAGGTGTAAAAATGCATGCCTGTAATCCCAGCATTTGAGAAGCCTAGGCAGAGGGATACCAAGTTCAAGACCAGTATGGGATACATAGCAAGAAATTAAAATAATAATAAATTTTGTACCACCATGTTGTACTCACTTATTAATTCTAAGTCCTTCAATAGATTCTTTAAGGTTTTCTATATACAAAATCATGTTATCTATAAAAATAATTTTACTCCCTGATAATCCAGATGTGTTTTGTTTCATTTCTTGCCTGTCTGCATTGGTCAGAACCTCGTGTGCAAGTTTAATCATGATGGCAAGAGGAAGCATTCTTGTCTTTTGTGGAAAACAATTCATTTTTTATATTGTTTCACATATATTGTAAATTTGGGGTTTTGTTTGATTGATTTGCTGCTTGGAGATATCTTTGGGGGGAGAATACAAAACATTTCTCCCACTGCTAGTTTGTTGAACAATATCTCTTTAGTCTTACCTAGTTCAATCAATAGTGACAAAATCTAGACTTCCCTCTCATACTTTTACATCCAGCCATTTATCAGCACATTCCATCAGTATTTCCTTCCAAAAATTTCCTGAACACAACTATCTCTAGCCCTGTCTACTAGTAATCACTGATCATCATTGACATAACTCATAATTGGATTCCCTGTCTCCTTCATTTTTCTGCTATTAGCTATTGACAATATGGCTTCCAGAGTGGTCTTTTTTCAAATGAAAATGTGTTATTAGTCTGTCCCAAAATTCTCAGTGGTTTTTTTATGTCTTCCTTCTCTAATATCAGTCTATAACTTGCCTTTATTTCACTCCAACTGCTCTGGCCTCTTGGCTGATCTTCAAGTCTTTGCAACTACAGTTATTCCTATTTAAAGTTTTTCTTTCAGGTATCACATGATGCACCCTTCACCTCACTGAGATGTCAGATTAAATATCCCCTCATCAGAAAGCTTCCCTGAAGCACCTTATAAACTCTAGCCCTTTCTCCCACCCTGCCCTCACTCTTGTTGCTCCCTGTCCCTTATCCTGCTTTACTATCTGTCCAGCTTGACGTACCACATGCCATGTCACCTACTTCTTTGTACCTTTATCTAGTGTCTATTTCCTTTTCGCTCAGGCAAGAATATAGCTCAATAAGCACAGAGAGTCTGTTTACTGAAATATTCCAGGCACAGACAACAGCCCTTTGCATGCAATTAAGTACTAAATAAATATGTTAAATTATAAAGAAATGAATAAAGGAATGGCTCCTTTTACGCCATCTCCTCACTGTCTTTTCTTTGCTGTGTGTGTGTGTGTGTGTGTGTGTGTGTGTGTGTGTGTGTGTGTGTGTGTGTGTGTGTGTGTGTGTGTGTGTGTGTGTGTGTGTGTGTGTGTGTGTGTGTACTCAGGGCCTGGGGTCTGTCCCTGAGCCTCTTTGTGCTCAAGGCTAGTTAGTACTCTATCATTTGAGCCACAGCACCACTTAGGGTTTTTTGAGTGGTTTATTGGAGATAAATCTAAGGTGTCAGACTCAGCTTGCCAATTAAGGCCCTACCCTGAGTTCCTACATATTTACAAAAATATGTTATTTCCCCATGCTGTATTGTTTTCCTGGTGTGACATACAAATTCCCACCCCAGTTGCAACAGTCTCCTTACAGGGAGCAACTCAGAATGGGACTCTCCCCATAATTCCTGTACTCCATGTAACACCTTTATAACACCTCTTCTCAGAACTGACTCCACCCCCAAATTCCCATACTCTACATAATGTGATTCATGTGACTGCCCATGTGACGCATGTGACTGCCCCCTAAAATTCTGTTAAAATTCAGCCTACACCTGTCCATGGCTGCTGTCTCCATTCATGCTTGGAGCAGCCTGGCAGGTCTGTCCCCCAATAAAGCCTTGAGTTCATATCGGTCACTCTTGCTCACTTTTCATTTCTTACAATAGGAGTCTCTTGGATTTTCCTGCCTAGGCTGGCTTTGAATTATGATCCTCAACTCTCACCCTCCTGAGTAGCTAGGATTACAGGCATTAGCCGCTGGGGCCCAGCTTACATATTTGTACATGCATGTGTATTTATTTTAAAACTACTTACTAAAGTATAAATTTGGGTACCAACTATTAAAATTATTTAATCAGAAATTAATCAGAGAGAATTACCTTTCCCACCATTAATGAATCTTCTCTGTTGCTATCATATCAGCTAAAAAAAAAAATCTCAGGTTTGGAATTGAGACCAGGCATAAACAGTTGGGTATATTAGTCATATGTTTGGCACTTATTTTCAAAATAGTGATCCAGGAATCTTCCTCTGATACCAAAAGAATCTACCTCTCCTTCACTAAGCAGTAATGTCTGAAGCCCTTTCTTAATTTCATTTGGTTATATAAGCCCTTCTGGAACAATTTTACATCAAATTGAAAATCGTTATCTTGAAAGACACAAAGCTGCCCTCTAAGGCTCTTTATAAAATCAAGAGAGAATACAATACACCAGAATTCTCCCCTAAGCAACTGTTCCCCAAAACAATGACTTCAGCAATTCCACAGAGTATTTAGTGAGTACTTCTCACTGTAAGCCAAGATCACAACAATGAACCATTGTTCAGACACCCACACATCTAATGGATTGATACAACAGGCTACAAAAAAGGGATAAATCCAGAACTTCCTAATATATATCAGACCATTAGCACCCAAAAGCAATTTCTCCTCTTCTGGTAAATGACAATCCATATATATACACATATATATAGTCAGAATTATAAAAAATTAAAGTTTAGCATAACCTTTATTGTCAAAAATCATCAACACATTATTCAAGAACTCCCACTAAGAATTGACAACAGAAAAAAGGCTCTCTCTCGCTTTCTCTCACTCTGTCTCTGTCTCTTTCTCTTCTCCCTCCCCCCCCTCTCTCCCTGTCTCTCCTCTCTCTCTCTTGTTCTCTCTTATTTTAAATTGTGTTATTCCTGGGGCTTGAATTTGGGGCCTAAGCACTGGTCCCTGAATTTTTTTGCTCAAGGCTTGTGCTCTACCACCTGAGCCACAGTTCCACTTCTAGCTTTTTTCAGGTTAATTGGAGGCAAGCATCTCACTTTCCTGCCTGAGCTGCCTTCAAATAACTAGTAGCTAAAATCACAATGAGGATTACCAGCTGAATGTCTTAACTGATTTGCAAAAAAACTAAACAGGTAAGAGACATAAATATATACATGTGTATATATTTTATATATGCATGGCTTATAACAACAGTAATTTATTAGTTTTTTACAGTGTTGGATTTCATAAATCTAAAATCAAGGTGTTGACAAGGCTAAATTCTTTGTAGACACTTCAGAGGACAATCTTCCTTTGTCATCATTCCAGCCTCTCATTCCATCCCCGCATTTCCTCTGGCCCTAATTACTTCCCTCTTATAGGGTCTTTTGTGATGACAGACAATTTATATTTGTTTCCCCCCAAAAAGTCAAGATGAATAAACCAGACAAGGAAGCTTTTGTTTCTTCTCTCAATTCACAGAGCTCTCCTTTCAAAAGCATCATGAACCATCATCCCCCTCTTCTTTTTTGGTTTGTTTTGCCAGTCCTGGGACTTGAACTCAGGTTATGAAGATTAAAAAGGCAGTGAAGACGAGAGAAACATTTCAGAACTGCTGACTTTCCACAGAGAAACCTTCAAAGCCTGACTCACCACTACATGTCCCATCTCTGGAAGAGCATCCCTCCAAATAGTCAGAACTGAACTGTGTGTTAAGTTCATGTTTCTCCTTCTTATACATCTGGTCCTTTCTGAACTCCTAAGCAAACATCTTCTCTCAACCTTTCTAATAACTGAGATTTTTTTTTTAATTTAATTTAATTTTATTTGTGAACATACTGTACAGAGGAGTTACATTTACATGGGCAGGATAATGCGTACATTTCTTACCAAGCATTGCAGCCTCCTCCTTTGTTTACCCTTCACATCCCTTCCCAGCCTCCCCCCTCCCCCCCAATCCCAATCCTTCTCCTCCCCCCCCTTCCCCCCCCCCCCCCCGCACTAACGTTGTAAAGCTCATAACTGAGATTTTTGACATCGTATTTTATTACTACCATCTCCAGGAAACATGATAAGAACAATTATATTCTTTTGATTTTGTTCTTTGTGAACACTATTTTCAGGAAAGATTCCATGAAACTTGGGAAATAAAAGAGCTAGACAGCATTTCAATGTCACATGGAGTGAAGACCACACAAAGATCACCCACAAGAGAGGATGCCAGTAAAACACTGGCCAAAGCCAGCCTTCAGCCTGTTTTTGTTCAGGTGAGTAGGAGGAGAAGGAAAAGAGAAGCATGTAAGTAAGATAGACACGCACATGGCCCACGAAACCTCACATACTATCTGATCTTTTAGAGAATAAGTTTTCTGTTCCCAGGTCTGGCAGTATAAACATATTCATCTCACTGCTTACTGCTTATGGGTTAAAGGACCAAGACTTAGAAAGTTACTTGTTAATGTCTAGCTTTTGTCTGGCAAAATTACAAAAAAAAAAATCTGTCCACTGAGACAAATACCATATATATAATTACTCATCAAGTCCATGTAACATTCGTTAGATTTTCTTTAAATGTACTAACTTCTCAAATATTTTTAAATCAGTCTGACATCAGCCTACTTCACTCATTAGTGAGTTAAAGAGTATCTGTGATTTTTAAAAAAGAGTATCTGTGATAGATGTTTATTTTATATTTATTTGAAAGTCATGAGCTTGCCTTTTAAAATTTATGCTTTAACAATTATGACCAAAAGCAAATGTATTCAAGAGTATTTTATATGAATTCATTTTTATAAGCCATTATAGCATCTACATACACTTCCAAGTGGTAGTATCTCAAGTCATGACAGTCTACAACTGAAGTGGAGGGAAAATCTGAATAAACCTCTAGCTCCACTTGTATTTAACTATATGCTTTTTCACCAATTTTACAGGTAGTATGGCTAAGATGTATGCTCCAATTCGCCTTGCTATAGATAACACCTTGACATTTAGCTAATAATGGTAAAGATACTTAAAGTTGTTAGTCAGGGATTTAGACTTCTTTATCTTGAAGTGGTTGAAACCATGGACCATTTGAGATCATCAAAGACCACCATGGCTGGACACAGGGCAGGTGCACTCCAAGGGCCTAAATTCATGCCTGTCATACACTGAAAGTGGATGTGCTCTTCTCTACCCCCTTACTCTCCCAAACAATCTTACTGACCTTAGAAAGCAGGTGTACCATAAAATCTAGGATACCTTCACATTCTCTCAGAATGAACTAGATGGATGAATAAAATGATTGGTAATCACCGCAAAAGGACAGAAGAAAAACTCCCAATCTCTTAACCTATTAATTTTTAAAAATATGGCACAGTTTTTTTTCTTCATGCTCACCCATGTGTTTTGTGTGTACACATGAAAGAGAGAAAGAAAGAGACAGAGGGAGAAGGGGAGTATTGGGATTTGAACTGAGAGCTGGGGCACTGTCCCTTAGTTGTTTTGCTCAAGGCTGGTACTCTACTTGAGCTACAGAGCCACTTCCCTCATTTGTTCTTTTTTTTTCATGGTGTTGTGGGGCTTGAACTCGGGGCCTCAGCTCTTTCCCTAAGCCCGTCTGCTCAAAGCTAGTGCTCTACTACTTAAGCGACAGTGCCAGTTCCAGTTTTCTGGTGGTTAATTAGAGATACGAATCTCACAGACTTTCCTCCCTAGGCTGGCTCTGAGCCAAGATCCTTAGCTTTCAGCCTCCTGAGTATCGAGAATTACAAGTGTGACCACCGGAGTTCTGTTAACAGCTGTAACAGTCCATACTTACCACAAGGCCAGAATGTTTATGCAAGAATATTTTCACAAGAAATAAAACACCTTTTGAAATATGCCCAGATCTGATTTCATTTCTATTGTCTCCCAGATAGAAGTTTTCACTCACCTCTGGCATCTGTGTACAAGCTCAATGAGGGCTAAACATTAGAGGACTAAAACCTCCACCCTCAGAGTGCGCTAATGAAACCATCTGAACAACATCCTATGGAAAGTCATAACTCACACAGCTTAATGCAATTGTTAATACAGGCAGATCTTAGTTTACAACTGTCTTCTCAAACAACAGCTAACAATCATCAATCTATTTGTTATGCTGGCTAAACTCCAAATATCACTTTTCTTCAAATATGAGTTCTCAGTCATTCATACTTAAGTATGACTTAGTTTACTCCAGAGACTAGCTTCCTATCAACTTTCAACAGCAACAATGGAAAACAGAAAACATAAACAAGACAAAACAAAACACCAGGAATTGCAACAAGTGCTAAAGTGGGATGAGAACTAGACCCAGGAAGGAAGTTTATGTGGCTTCCAAGTAGACCACTGGGCTTAGCTTCCTGGGAAGAGCAGAGACCCTGGCACTAAGCAAAAAGAAGTTGTCTCTACCTCCTTACTGCAAAACCTCAGCTGCAAATGAGCTGTACCATTACAGCAACAAGGCTGAAGGAACCAAAGCAAGTTTTGAGTAATCACAGCTAATCACATGTTAATTACACTGGCAATCAGTGAGTTCTTTGGAAAAAATTAAATACTCATTAAGTGTGATAAGGAAACAGAAATAATCTTGCAATTTTCCAGAATCCAGAGAGGTCAGGGCAAAGGCTTTGCTTTTCTACTGTTTAGAAACTTTTCAAAATTCAATATTAAATGTATAGGACATGCCAATAAACAGCTTTAGGATAGATAGATTTTTATATTCTTCCCAGTACAACACATGGGACATATGTGTGTGTCATGAAATAAGGAAGAAAGGAGAAAGGACTTAGGTTCCATCTAAGACAGACCATCTAAGACAGACCTAAGTTCCTTCCTGGTTCAAAAACAGCCACTAGGAACCCACCTCTCCCTAGGACTCTGGGACAGGAGTTCAGCACTGTTAGAGCACTTAAATAATGTTAAAGTACTGTTACTTATAAACCTTTATTGTAAACAACCTTTTAAAAGTCTGTGCTTTCTTTCTACAGGAAGTCCATTTCCTTTCAAGATGAAGTCTGGGACAGGCTTTCTGTTTAACTGATAGCTGTTAGACCTTTCTCTACTGTCAATCTGAGCCCTTGCTGCATTGAGGGAGAGCCTGCCTGCCAAGTAGCTAGACTGTTCTGGTGCAAGGCTATCTTGAACCCAAAGCAGAATTCCAATTCCAGAGAATACTCTCCCAGCAAGCAGATTCTGCCACACTTTTTGGCCACCAAATCCTCAATAAAACCTGTAAGAGCCTGTAACCACTTCCACCCAGATGTAAGGACAATATTCCTTCCCTTGGTGATGGAGCAGAAGATCTGGGACCAGTTCAAGCAGTCCATCACTTTTGGTTTCTTGTTGTTTTAGGCCACTGAGGCTTCAACTCAGGACCTGGGTGTTGGTCCCTTAGTTTATTCACCTTCAGCTTTCAGCTGGTGCTCTACTACACTGGAGTCACAGCTCCACTTCCAGCTTTTTGGTAATTAATTGAACGTAAGAGTTTCATGGACCTTACTTCCTGAGCTGGCTTTGAACTGCAATCCTCAGATCTCAGCTTCCTGAGTAGCTAGGATTATAAGCCACTAGCACCTGGCCACAGCTGCCATTTGTATAAAATACCATGACTGATGCCAACACAATCCTCTTTTTTATGAGGGGACTGCTATTACTAGTGCATACATCTTGGTCACATCCTTTTTCTGACTATAAAATCAGGATTCTCAGCTACTTGGTGAGCAGCTAGGAGATACTTCTATGCTGCCCTGGTGTTGCAATATTAGATCCAAATAGACTTCTCTTCAGTGGTCGGCTATGCCTCCCTTAGATTCTCATCATTAAGAGAGCAGCTGGGCTTGTAAATTGAAGAAACAAGAAGTGGAAGCAGTGATGGGGCAGGAGCAAAGCCAACAAGGAGTTCCTACTATAGCAGGAACGTGTAGCAGGCATGGCAGTGGCTAATGGAGGACCAGAGCCTACCCCAGAAGCTGGATCACTCACAGTCTCAGGCCAATCAAGGCCAATCAGGGCCAATCAGGGCCAGCAGTCAGGCCTGTGGTGGCGGAGGAAGTTGCGATGTGGTTGGAGCAGGCTGTCACATTTTCAAACCCAAACCAGGAGAGCTGTAACATACCCATACCTCAAGCCATTCATCAACCCCAGCTCCAACCCTGAAACAGAGAAGCCTATGAACAGCTCCAGCTGCCAAAAACCTTGGTCTAGTCCTGGAGTGTGGAAGCTGTAGGCTACAGAGTCACCTGTCTCTGCCTACTGCCAAATTCCACCATTGCTGACACAATCCTTCAAGACCCAGAATATTGGGAGGACCTACCCACAACTTTTATCTGGTAGAGCAGAAGGACCATAATGAATGACACTAAATATTCACCACTTCCCATATGAACACCTACCTATAAGGTGGGTGTTGACCTGTAGGCAGTGAAAAAAAGAAAGAAAGAAACAACTAGAGGAGCGAGCGCCTGGCACATTCAATAAATGACAGTGACTATCATGTGTTAAAGAGTTTCAAGCATTAACATTACTTCCTTGTTGCGTACTGCTTATCCAAAATGTTTAGGATTAGAAATGTTTCAAATTGCTGGGTTTTCCCATTTTTTAAAATTTAATATATAGAATAAGATATCTTAGGATGCCTTCATATTTCATCATGCCACCCACACACGAGGCAGAAAGTAATTTTCATGCAATACTTCTAAGTGTGCCTATATATATAAAACCCATCATATTATGACAGATATGGAATTTTCCATTTGTGGCTTCAGGTTGGCACACTAGTTTTGGAATTTAAAGCATTTCAGGTTTCAAATATTATGATAAGAAATACTTAACCTGAGGCAATTTTAAGTTAACATTTTCTCTAAAAGGAGAATCTGATACAGTGACTTTGAACCTCTAGCCTGGCAGTAATCACCTTTTACTGGTTCACACCTAGCTCAGTATTTTTGCTGCTGGTTAGCAGGTTTGTTGAGGTTCTGGTAACCATGCTCCCCTTCATATAGTGATAATGATTTAATATTGCTTTTTAAAGGAAGGGTTCTCAAACATAAGTTGTCAAAATCACCTAGAGGGCCTGTTAGAGCACAGATTACTGGGTCTTTCTCAGAGTCCCAAATTCATCAGATCTGAGTGGGGCCCAATAATTTGTAGTTCTAACAAGTTCTCAGGTGAAGTTGATTCTGTTGGTCCAACCCATATTTGAAACAGTGCTTGAAAAAGACCTACCTTTCCCTTCTAGCTCACCTGCTAGGAAGGAAGGAATCTTCACCCTCAGATTCCCTCAGCAGAGCTGATGACCCAGATCTGAGTGCATCCACCTCAGTGAGTCAGAATTGGCAACACAAAATGGTGTCTCATACTCTCAGGGCCTTTCCTAACTCTGGTATTATAACCCTGGTGCTTGTAACCATCTGATAGCTATTCTGGAGGGCTTATCTGAGAGTGGAATGGAGACAGTAAGGGACTACCACAGGAGAACAGAAGGCAAATAAAAGCATGGACTCTTAGATTACTACAAGTTTTCTTCTATCCAGCCTTGTTGCTCTCACAGCAGCTTAGGGGACAACACCCTTTAGACAACATGATGATGTCCAATAGCCAATTCCATCAAGTTAATAAAACCCTGTCTCGACTTTGTTGGGGGAGCAATCTGGTCTCCTCTGTGGTCAGTACTGATGCCTTTCTGCTCCTGAGCCAAATATTTGATTTTATTTTTATTTCCTTTAAGCCAAAGAGCTCATCTCCTGTAACAGAACAAACCACGAGGAAGCAGGCTCCTGGGTCCCATCAGATAGAAGGGATTTCATCTTGAATCAAGGATGCCTGGAATCAAGTCCCATTCCAGGACTTGCCAGCTTTTATAAGACAACCTATCACCCCATTTTGCTTAGATAAATTAGGCACAGATCTCTCACAACAGAAACCCAGAATAAGCTGTTTCTACTTGGTTTGTTTTGGCGCAAGTAGAACAATTACTTTTATCCTTTAATGGTATTATCTTACTCCCTAATGTAATTTACTTCTTAATGGTATTTGATACCCTCAAGTTAAATATTTCAGTCAACTCAACCAGAAAAAGATAGAAATGGCTTGGAACTTTATAACAACTTACCTAACAGATTACACATCTGTCCAGATTAACCTGAACATTTGAGGTAATTCAGTTCAAACCTCCATGAAATGGCTTCCTGCAAGGTCAGTAACTTTACAAAATACAGTAATAATTTCAAAAATAAATGAGTGAATTCAACACATATATAATGAAGAAAATGTAAACTTCAGAGACATATCTAAACTGGAAATTCAAAGGGAGTCTATAAGGAAAACAATATAGCTTTATGGAGGTGAGAGGAGGTGAGGGCTGAATCAGAGGAGAAATACTTCATGTCTCTGGCTAGAAAAACTCAATTATGTGAAGCTATTAGTCTTCCCAGACTAATCTATATTATGTGAAACTCACCTATAAATCACTTAAGAAACACACACAAAAAAATTATATATTAAAAAAGGAACGCACAAAATCTCAATAAATACTGGAAAATGACCAAAGGAATTGAGATATTCATTAGCACAAGAAAACCAATTAGATAATAAAGACAAAAAATTTGAAACAATGCTGGAGGGAAGAGGAGGAGTCACTAAAATAGCCAACTTGTACACAGAGGGTCATGGGACGGCAGGCTGCATTAAAACCTGAAAAACTTGCATACCTTACTCAAAAACCTCACACAGAAGCTTACTCTAAAGAAAAATAAAGATCTAATACTGTTTATTATACATTATTTTTAATAGAGAAAAGGAAGTTATATGTTGAACTAATATTAACTACCTAGATAGGGATTAAATTGGGTATTTGTTGTAGTGCTGTGAACCAAATTCATTCATTGAAAAAAACAACAAATAAGGTCTGGAGGAAGATGGCGGAGGAGAAACTGTAGAGCTGCTGCATGGCAAAGGACATAGCTAGCAAGATCAATAGAAAGCCCATGGATTGGGAGAAAATCTTCAACAGACAAGGGCCTCGTATCTAAAATATACTTAGAACTCAAAAAATTAAATCCCCCAACAACATCCTCAAAGAAACAACCACTTGTTTAATAAGTGGGCTAAAGACTTAAAGAGAAACTTCTCTGAAGAGAAAATAACAATAGCCAATAGACACAAGGAGAAATGCTCAACTTCTCTAGCCATAAAAGAAATGCAAATCAACATTGAGATTCCACCTCACCCCAGTTAGAATGGCTAGAATCAAGAAATCTAATAACAACAGATGCTGGAGGGGATGTGGTCAAAAGGGAACCCTACTGCATTGTTGGTAGGAGTGTAAACTTGTTCAATCACTCTGGAAAGCAGTATGGGGGTTCCTCAAAAGACTTCACATAGAGCTCCCTTATGACCCAGCAATCCCACGTTTGGGGATTTACGCAAACAAGGCCATACTAAAGCTGCCAGTACAACTACGTTTATCGCAGCATTAGTCACCATAGCTAAGATATGGAATCAGTCCCTCAGTAGACGAATGGATAAAGAAAATGTGAGTTATTTATTTATTTATATGAATTCTATGCCTCCATCAGAAAGAATGGCACTACACCATTTGTTAGGAAATGGAAAGACTTGGAAAAAATTATATTAAGTGAAGTAACCATATCCAAAATAACAGTCCCATGGTTTCCCTTATTTGCAATAACTAGTATACATCAAAAATCTTACCAGACAAGCAGAAAAGGTCAAAAGCTATGTACATATGAACATATAATATGATGCTAAGTGAAATGAACCCCAAGATAGGGACACGAGAGGTTTTCACTTTGCCACATTTTTTTAATGTACTATGTCATTTTTTTTTGTTTCTTTTGTATGTTCTCCCCCCTCCCCCCGCCCCCGGTATAACCCCTGTTGTCACTGTTGTCACTGATTCTAGTGCCCTGCATCTTGTATACACATTTTTCCAACTTGAGGAGGGGAAGGGAAATAATGCTGAAATAAGGATACAGGCTGAACCATTGTAGCAATGAGATGTACAAGACACTATGTTGAAAACTAACCTTACAACTTTGTTGTGGGGTGGGGGGTTTGGGGAGGAGGAAAGGGAAGGGAGAGGAGGGGGAAAACAAAGGAGTGGGTAACAATGCTCAATAGGAAATGTACTCATTACCTTACTCATGCATCTTACTCATAACCCCTCTGTACCATATCTTTACAATAAAAAAATTAAAAACTAATATGATCAAAGTACTTCATATGCACACATGAAAACAGCATTATGAAACACATTTAGTTGTTTAGAAAGTGAGGGAGTAAAAACAAGAAAAAGTAATAGAGGGGGGTGAATTGGATCAAAATATATGCATATATGGAAATGCCACAGAGAAATTTCTTTGTGCAATTAATATACAGTAATAAAAATCATTTAAAGTCATTGCTGTTAAATGAATGTGGAAACATTTCATTATTTGAAACCCTTTCTATAACAGTCTTATTTAAATATCTAGTTAGCCTAAAATTAGGTATATAAATTATGGCACATTTGCTTAATAGAACATTACTAGTGTATGTTTAATGATACAGATTTACATTTACATATATGAATACTTAGAGTTAAGAGAAAAAGTTAGTTATAAATAGAACATAAAATAAGAAGTTATTTTTCTTCATTCTTTCTGTTTTTTTTGTTTTGTTTTGTTTTGTTTTTGTCAGTTGCCGGGCTTGAACCCTGGGCCTGGGCACTGTCCCTCAGCAATTCAGCTCAAGGCTAGCGCTCTACCACTTGAGCTACAGCGCCACTTCCGGTTTTCTGAGTGGTTTATTGGAGATAAGAGTCTCATGGACTTTTCCTGCCCGGGCTGGCTTTAAACTGTGATCCTCAGATCTTAGCCTCTGGAATAGCTAGGATTATAGGCATGAGCCACTGGCGCCCGGCTCTTCATTCTTATATATTTGCATAGAGCTATAAAGACTACACACAAAACTTTAACACTGATTATAGCTGAGTACTAGAATTATAATTTCTAATGTCATATATATAATGTATATATATATATATATATATACATACACAAACATTTTCTCAAGTTGCTAAAATAATTGTATATCCATTTAACTGTAAGAAAAGTAAATAATATAAATGTTAGTGTTTTAAAAAGAAAAAGAAAACAGTGAGTAACATATGAGTTGGGTGTTAATGGGACAACATACTAGAAGTTATCTTTTCTTTCCTTTTGAACACATGCTGCACTCATATAGTACTAAGTGGAAGCAGAAAAAGCCACCCTGGAGACGCCCGGTAATGAGCCAAATACAGTGCTGGGAAAACTAGTTGAAAAAAATGTTCTTCTATAAAATCAGATTCAAAATGTATTTGTAAAATTAGGGAAGTCTTTGCTTTTCTGTTTTTTTTTGTAATTAATCTTTTTACCTCCCACTGTCTTTGTATCCTGCATATCTTATATGTGGTTTTCACATGGCTTAACTCATAATTGCCTTCCCCACTCTCACCCACAACCTGCAGCTCAACCCACACTGCCTTAAAGGGTGTGTGAAAGCATCATCGAGGCATGAAATCCAGCCATGTCTGCTGATCAACCTGTGGTGCAAGAAGCTTGGGGATGGAAATCTCTGGTCTTTATAATTAAGTGGTCAGTGCCTCCATATTCCATCAGAAGCACAGAAATCCTAATGGTTAAATCTTCCCAGTGCAGCTTCAAAGCAGCCCTGTCTTGTGGCTTATTCCTTCTAAGAGAAGGATTCTCCAAAAAAAGTCCATTATTGAAAAGTCAATGAAGCAGTGAACTGATGGAAGTAGAGCGCATAATAGATCTACTCGTGAATTATTGAGGAACTTTTCTATTACAACATCTAATATTTCAGGCAAACTAGTGATTTCTGAAATGTAATATAAGATCTTTCAGATAAATATGAAAGTTGGGAGAACTACATCTTATTCTTTTCTTCCTCAGTTGTGATGAAACAGTTTCAGTGAATAAATTCCTATTTTATGTTTGTTTTGTTTTTTTAAACATAAACCTTGCCTGTATCTCTCCTCCTCTCTCTCTAGGTCTAGACCAATACATGCCAAGTCTGGTGAGACCATTAATGAGGATATTTGTTCATAAGAACAAATATTGGTGATATAAATTTATATAAAGCCAATTATTATTTACTCAGTACTATCTATGTGTTAGACACCGCAAGTTTCATAAAATAATATCTGTCCTCCACAAGCTCCCACAAAAACAGGAAGTGCAAAGAGGTGCATAAATAGTTTTACTGCAAGAGGAATTTGATGCTTCTAACAATAGAAAAACAAATAATACATTCTAGTGGCTGTAGGCACAGGCCCTAGAGGTAGGCTGCCTGGGTTGGAACTCTGGTTCTACCCATCAGTCTATGAGAACTTAACAGGCTATTTACCCTTCTCAATCTCATTGTCTTCACCTGTAAAATAGAGATTATACTGGTATCTACCTCATAGGCTATTGGGAGAATTAAATATGGAAGTATGGAAGTATTTTAATAGACATATTTCAATATTTGTATAATTATTACTAGCAAAAAAAATAATTATTACTAGCATATGAGGTGATCACAGACTAATTATGATCATAATAAGGAACTGGACAAGCACCATGGAGAAATGGAATCTATGGCTATGTTATAAAGGATGGTAAGAATTTTAATGTGCAATGATGGTGATTCATCTGACCAGAAGCCTAGAGGCAGGCTAGATGAAAATTGGTGTCAACTGAGTGGTCCAGGGGTGTGACAGGGGAACAGAAAATGTGGTAGGCTGGGATATGATTCCAGGACATATTGAATGCCAGGCTAAGTATATGGATATCACTGGGCACTGGTGGCTAATGCTTATAGTCCTAGCTACTTAGAATGCTGAAATCTGAAGATCCAGTTTTGAAGCCAGCCCTGACAGAAAAGACTGTGAGACTCTTTAGCTCCAATTAACCACCAAAAAGCTGGAAGTGGAGCTGTAGCCCAAGTGGTAGAGCACTAACCTTGAGGAAAAAAGCTAAGGGACAGTGCCTAGGCCCTGAGAAGTTCAAGCCCCGGTACTAGAACATCCTGAAACACCCCTTCAGAGAATTACCAGTAGTTGGCATTGATAGTGATACAGACAAGGACATGAGACCACTTGTCTCATGTTCAAAAAGAACATGAGTGGACCACTTGTCCACTGTTCAAAAAGAATCACATAAAATAAATACAGTCTTTTAAACAAAAGCTTCTATTGGTCCATGAAGAAATTATATCTCAAAGAAATGGACAAAGTTAAAACTGGAACTAAATTTACACACACACACACACACACACACACACCCCTCCCAGTGATACAACTGTGAGGCTTTATCAAACCACTGTGGCCTAGGCAAAGTAGCAAAATGCATACTGTGCTGACTTTCAATGCTGACAAAAGCTTGGGTATGTATGGGTGAGGGGAAGGGCGGTCATGATACTAGGAAATGTCTAAAGCAAGAACTTACTTCCAGATCCATCCTTGACTCTAGGTCCTTCCGGCTTAGCCTCAGAAATGATGTTAGCATTGGCATTATTCTCGAGCTCAATCACAAAGTCACTGTCCTCTTCAAACTCAGGGTGGCTAAAGATCCAATCCAGTGCTCTTTCCAGGTTATTATTCTAATAAAATAAAACAATTTTATGACACATGCAGTCCCCTGGGTCTCATTATATCCTGACCACTTCAGCCAGATGCTGAACAGAGGGCAGAAGGCCTGAATTAATTAATCTAAGTGCCTCTGAGCCAGAAGCTCTGCCTCTTGCCTAAGAGCTGCACCCATGTCTGTAATTGGATTCACCAGAAAACAGTTCTGAGCAGTAGATCGTCATTCCAAAGCCCCAATCTGTCTCAGTCAGCATCTCTGCAGGCTGATACTGATAATGATGAGTGCAGAATGACAAAAGGAATAGGAACAGCATTTGTCTAAGTGCAGCCCCTTCTACTACCACAGTAACTGAACAAATCATCTTCTCTGCCAACTGCATTTCCTGGAGAAACATGAGATAGAGTGGTGCCAATGTGAATACTGTTCATGCCTCCTTTCTCTATATATTGGAGGAATGGCTAGATTGCAGTAGAGATGAGATTAATGACTTGGTTAAGTGATAGCTTTAGCACAAATAGTTCAAACCAATTCACCATGAAAGCATTCCCACCTTCCCCGGTGTGTGCTCTCACTGGCAAGCTAAAAAATCTGTTTAGTCAGAAGCTACAATCAAACAGTCAGGCAAACAAAATAAGCAGAAACACAAGGAAGTATCCTAAGTGAAATAAAATTTGGTTGAGACTCTCTTTTGAACATTTGAAAAGAAAATAGAGTGTTCCAGAAAAATTTCCACAGCCAGTCAAAAGACAGGGTATTGCCAGGCAGTGGTGGCTCACACCTGTAATCCTAACTTAGGAGGCTGAGATCTGAGAATTGCAGTTCAAAGCCAGCCCAGGCAAGAAAGTCCATGAAACTCTTATCTCCAATAAACCACCAGAAAGCCAGAAGCGGCATTGTGGCCCAAGTGGTAGAGCACTGGTCTTGAGCTGAAGAGGTCAGGGACAGCACCCAGGCCCAGAGTTCAAGCCCCACGACAAACAACAACAACAACAAAAAAGGCAGCATGGCCTCAGCCACAGACTGTATCAGCCAAGACAGGCAACAAGGACCTAGAAGCAGACATCCACTCAAAAATGGATTACGAAGCCAGGTACAGGTAGCTCACACTTCTAATCCTAGCTACTTTTAAGGCTGAAATCTGAGAATTATGGTTTAAAGCCAGCCTAGGCAGGAAAGTCCACAAGACTATTATCTCTAATTAAACAGAAAAAAAAAGCCAGAAGTAGAGGTATGGTACAAAAGTATCAGCCTTGAGTGAGAAAGCTAAGGGGCAGTGTCCAGACCCTGAGTTTAAGTCCCAGTACCAGCACACAAAAAAGTAGATTAGGATATGGCAAGAGAAAAAAAAAGATGTGTTTTATTTAAAATAAAAGTATTTTCCCTAAAATAGGTATCTATACTGCAAGAAATTTTATCTACCCTCTAGTTCCATAGTCCCTTAACTCCTAATATATCAGGATACTCCTCATATACACACACACACACACATATATATATATATACATATATATGTATATATGTGCAGAGAATTCCAAGGAGCTATTCAAGCCTTCTATGAGACTCCAGGAAGTGGAGCTGTAGCTCAAGTGGTAGAGCGCTAGCCTTGAGCTGAAGAGCTGAGAGACAACACCCAAGCCCAGGGTTCAAGCCCCACGACTGACCAAAAAAACAAAATAAAATAAAATAAATAAAAAATAAAACATTTCTCCATATCAGGTCTCCATATCAGAAAAGTATTATTTCATTCTCTTATTGACACAGAATCTCATGCTTGCCCTAGCAAGTTACAAATCAAATCCATGAGTCTTGTTGACAAGCATTTAAGATGAGGAGGGTTTTCTTGTAGTTTGGTTATGCTGCCCTAGCTTCATTGTCATCATATACTTTAATTCACTGTATTGTTTAGTTTAGCTATACATATACTATCTGTAAATAAATCTTTATGAGCCAAGGTAGGGTGCTATATTGGGCACAGATTGCTTCAAAGCAGTCAACAGATGTGAGAAGTCTTAGTTGCTACTGACAGAAACACAAACCTACTCCCTTAAGAGGGGCATTCACACAGTCTCTCAGGCTTACTGTTGCTTTTAGTGCCTGCACAGCCTGATTCCGCTGGAATCCCATGGAGGTAATGATAGCTATGATTTCCTCTGGAGGTTGGTTATCCAATGCAGTAGCACCAAAGACAGAAGCCCCAGCAGATGCTGCTCCTCCATAGCCAGGCATTGTCAGTGGTTCAGCAAAATCTGAAAATGATCACATCCAAATGTTTTTTGTTGTTGTCATTGAGTTTTTTTTAATTTTTTTATTGTAAAGATATTGTACAGAGGGGTTACAGTTACATGAGTAAGGTAATCAGTACATCTATTGAGCATTGTTATCTCTTCCTTTATTTTTCCCCTACTATCCCTTCCCTCCCCATCTCCCCAACTCACCCCCCCCCCCCGCCAAGTTCTAAAGTTCATTTTCAACATAGTATCTTGTACATCTCATTGTTACAGTGGGTCAACCTGTACCCTTATTTCAGCATTTTGTTATATCCCTTCCCCTCATTGGGTTTTTTTTTAATCTAGCAATTGACATGCTTTAGAGTTAAAGAAAAATATGTACAAAATTGTAATAATTAGGACAGTCTGGGATAAGCATAAAGATACACAAATCAATTTAATAGAATTGGAAGTTCAGAATTAGTCTATACATATAGGCATATGCTTATGGATCCATAACCTATTGATTTTTGACATGACCATCCAGTAGGGAAAAGACAATTTTCTCATCAAATAATGCTATAATAACCAGCCATTCCAATAGAAAAAATAAAGTCAAACTTCACACCACAGACAAAACTAACTGAAAATGGCTCATTAGCTTAAGTGTAGGGGCCAAAGCTACAAAACTTTTGGAAGAAACCATAGAAGGACTAAGGATGTGGCTCAAGTGGTAGAGTACTTGCCTACCAAGCACAAGTCCCTGAATTCAATCTCCAATAATGCAAAAAAGAAAAAGAAAACAGAAAAAAAAAACAGAAATAAATAAAGGTTTCTTAGACATAATATGAAAGACACCAGTGCCTACGGAAAAAAATAGACAATTGAATTTCATCAAAATTTCCAAAGCAGATGCTTCAAATTGTATTAGCAAGAATGTGAAAAGACAAGCTGAATGTGGTCACTCACATCTGTAATTCAAGCTACTCAGGAGAGTGAGATCAAGAAAATCATGGTTTGAGGCTAGCTTGAGCAAAAACTCTGCAAGACCTCATCTCAACCAGTAAAAAGCTGAGAAGAGTAGCTTGCACCTGTAATTTGAGCTACACAGGAAGTATAAATAGCAAGTGATCCAGGCTCACCTGGACAAAAAGTGAGACCCTATCCAAAAATTAACCAAAGCAGCCAGGCACCAGTGGCTCACACCTGTAATCCTAGCTACTCAGGAGGCTGAGATCTGAGGATCACAGTTCAAAGCCAGCCCAGGCAGCAAAGTCTATAAGATTCTTATCGCCAATAAACTACTCAGAAAAAGCTTGAAGTGGTACTTGTCTCAAGTGGTAGAGTGCTAGCCTTGAGCACAAAGAGGCTTAGAGACAGCACACAGGCCCTGAGTTCAAGCCCCAGAAGCGGCAAAAAATAAATAAATAAAAATAAACAAAGCAAAAAAGGATAAAGGCAGGGCTCAAGTGGCATAGCACTTGCCTAGCAATCACAAAGCCCTAAGTTCAAATCTCAATACTTCCAAAAACAAAAAATGGAAAGACAGCAAAATGAGAAAAAAATTGTGTATCATCTATCTGATATCTATCCAGAAATTAGAGCCCTCTTTCTGGGAATATCAAATGGTTCTTCAGAAAGCTAATATATTACATGACAATTCCTCCTGAGAGAAATGGAAATATATATCTACACAAAACTTTTGCACATGTTGGAGACACTGCTCAAGTGGTAGATTGCCAACTGTAAGCATATAAGGCAAAGAGATCTTGAGTTCCCAAGTTCAAGTCCAGTATTGATTGGCAGGCACACACATACACATATACACACACACACACACACACATACATTGTATGAAAATAATTATAGCCGCACTATAATTCAAAGACTGGAAACAATCTAAATGTCCATCAACTGATGAAATAATAAATAAAATGTATGTACACATAACAGAATTATTATTCTGCTATAAGAAAGAATGAAACAGCCAAGTATAGTGGCTCATATTTTTAACACTTGCTACTTGAGAGGCAAGGATTGGGAGGACAGCTGATCAAGGCCAGTCCAGGAAAACAGTTCCCAAGATCACCTTGTCAGTCAATAAGCTGGACACAGTAGTGTACACATCTTCTCAGCTATTCAGGAAGCATAAATAGGAGAGTCATGGTACAGGCCAGCACAGGCATAAACCTAAAGGCTTTGAGTTTATGCCTCAAGACTGTGATCACTAACACACGCACATACACACAAACACACATATGCACATATATATGCATGCATGCATGATTCATTCATATGAAATGCACAAAAAAAGATAATTTTTAACATTATAGAATATCCAGAAAGTAGATTAGTGATTTTCAGTGTCTGAGGAGAGCTAGAGAGGGAATGGGAAGTGACTGCTAGGGTGGAGAAGATTTTTTTAGAGTAAAGAAAAATGTTCTAAAATTATAAATGGTAGCAGCTATATAACTGTGAATGTACTAAAAAACCACTGGTATATATACTTTAAATGAGTAGCTAGATGAATTATATCTTATGAAGTAGACAAAAGAAAAGGCTAACTAAAGAGTTTGGATTTCTTCATGCATGGTTCAAGTCTTCATCAACTTAACTAGAAATAGATCTCACATCTTTTTAATAATCTTCTTACCACTGAGGATATATATATATATATATATATGTATGTATTTTATTGTCAAGTTGATGTACAGAGAGGTTACAGTTACTTAAGTATGGTAGTAGGTACATTTTTTGTCAAACTTTTACCCCTTCCCTCATTTTTCTTCTACTTTTCCTCCCCCACCCCCATCTCCAAGTTGTACAGATCAAAAAGATATTTTTAAGGGGTAGAGTATGTCTTTTAAAAGCTAAAAGTTGTTATTTAAAAGAAGAGGTTAAGTACCAGTAGCTCACACTTGTAATTCTAGCTATTCAGCTATTCAAGAGGCTGAGATCTGAGAATCTTGGGCAGAAAAGTACTGAGACTATCATCTCCAATTCAGCAACAAAAAGCCAGAAGTGGAGGTGTGAGTCAAGTGGGAGAGCCTTGAGTGAAAAAGCTAAGCAAGACCATACGGCCATGAATTTAAGCCAAGTACTAGCATCCTATTAATTAATTAATTAATTAAAATTTAAAAAACAAAAGTAGAAGAAAAATAAAGACTATGGCTTGCCCATTACAGCAGCATATTATGAAGTGAGAAGTGATTTTTTTCCAGGGGACAGCACCCATGGGGAACATGGAAGGAGCAAAGCTTAGTATTGCTGGGGATTGCTAAACCATTCCCTATTTCCACCACCTACCTGGCTCTTCCATGTGAACAATGATCCAGTTGAAGGCGACTTCAGCTCCCATATTTCCAGTGAAGTACACAGCCTTCCGACATGCTTCTAGAGGAAAGCCCATCTCGGCCAGCTGCATCACCGATGACTCGTCGATGTCTGAGGCTACAAGAGCAGAAGACAACATTCAGTGTGAAAAAAATGAAATAGGGATACAGATGGACCCATTGCAACAATGAGATGTACAAGTCATTATGTCGAAAACGAACTTTACAACTTTGGTGGGGGGGGGGGGGAGCGGGGAGGACTGGGGGGGGAAACAAAGGAGGAGGCTACAATGCTTGATAAGAAATGTACTCATTATCTTGCCCATGTAATTGTAACCCCTCTGTACAGTATTTTCACAATAAAAAATAAATAAATAAAAAATGAACTCCTTACTTCTTGCCTCAGTCTTTCTTCATTCCTCTTTTCACTTACTACCAAGAAAGTATTTGCTTTTTAGAAGTGTTGTGCTAGCACTGGGCTTGAACTCGGTGCCTGGCTACTGTTACTTAGCTTTTTCACTCAAGCTTGTCACTCTATTACTTGAAGCACAGCTCTATAACTGACATTTTAGGAATTAATTCAAGATAAGAGTCTCACAAACTTTCCTTTGCAGGCTGGCTTCAAATCATTAGTCTCAGATCTCAGCCTCCTGAGTAGCTGGGATTATAGGCATGAGCCACAAGCATCTGGCAAAAAGTGTTATTATATTAAGTGTTTTGAGTCACCTAAATATTACGTTACCCTGAAAAAAGAAATGGCATCACTATCCTGTATTCAAATATGAGGAAACTGAGGCTCACAGAAGGCCAGTAAATATTTCAGGCCAGATAATCATAAACAGCAAACCCAGGGATGACCATTCTCATGCTCACAGTCCCAGTCCTGAGTCAAAAAGACTACTTAATCAAAGCCTTGTCTCTCCCAAAATGTGAGCTTATGCTGTAAAAATACAGTATATTTTTACAACCTTATCTGTATCTTTTTAACCTATATCAAATAGTTTGTGAATATAGACTAAACAAAACTGTTTAAAAAAGAAAAGACTACTTAATCAGCACCTCCATGGGTTGACATTTGCTGCTTACTTAATCTTCAAATGAAGAATCATTCCCACGCAGGGAAAGGCTACACATGCCCAGAACAGAACCATGCCTCTTGTCTCAGACTAATGAAAATTATAGGATAACATTTTAAAAAAATACATACGGTCTATCAACTGGTTCATCAGGCGATCTGAAAAGTAAGGAAGCAAAGAAGAAAAATTAGAAAAATTCATGTCAAAGAGTGATTGATAAAGAACATTACATTTACCACATGGTAACTCTACACAGACCACCCCAGCCTGCATAACATAACATCATTACATTAACAAGGTAAAAGAACAGGTTTCAGGCAGAAGAGATAAAAGTTTTGATTAGCATCTTAATGAGCTGAATAATTTCTCTCCGTGTATTTCTAAGAACTCTGCCTAATTACAAACTAATGTTCTGTTATAAGCAAAAAAGAGAGCAAGAGCAAGTTTAATAAACCATCCTGACTTCCCTGATGCTCAGTTGTCTCCTTGCTTTAACGCTTTTAAGGAGCCATCTGCTACTTGACCTGAAAGTCTTCCCTGCAGTTCCCTTCTCTATTCTATGTCTCTACAATTTCACCTTTGACTTCGCAGGCCTGTCTTGAATCCTCTCTTGTTCCTCCTGGATTCATTTTACCCTTCATTTGTACAAGTAAAAATGACTGTTCAAGTATGGAAAGCCTTTGGTAGAAGGTCCACAGAGCTCCATCATTATTCATTAATTTGCCTAATGAACTCATTAGGAAGATGAATGGTAAACAGATGAGCAAACAAAGACAGAATGAAACCAATTTCATTAGAGAAATTTTCTGACACTATTTTTGAACCCATAGAAATGCAGTTACTATCTTTTTCAGGTCTTTTTCCTTTAAAAAGTTACATATTCTCAATGATGACTGCCTGAGCAATCACAAAGTGAACAAGACATCTAAACCAGGCCCTTGCTATGAAGCAGTGATGGGGTCAGGGAGGGGAGATATGAACAAGACACTTAATACCAACACACTCAGCTGAAGTTCCTCCTAAGGTTCCAGTAGCAAGTTTATACTAGTTTATACTTTTTCTCAGATCACAGCAGCTATTGTGATAATTCAAACCAAGGGAATAAGAATGAAGTTTGATGGGGCTGGGAAGGTGGCTCAGTGGTAGAGCGCTTTCCTTGCATGCCTGAGGCCCTGGGTTTGATTCCTCAGCACCACATAAGCAAAAAGAAAAAAGCCGGAAGTGGCGCTGTGGCTCAAGTGGTAGAGCGCTAGCCTTGAGCTGAAGAGCTGAGGGACAGCGCCCAGGCACAGAGTTCAAGCCTCACGACCGGACCCCCCCCCCCAAAAAAAAGAATGAAGTTTGAAAGAAACTACTTGAATCTAGAGTACTTAGAGTACATTTTCCCCATTTTCTCAGCTCAGTGGAAACTCACTAAAATACAAAACCTATCAGCCTAATATCATGTCAAGATTTAGAAGTGCATATATTCAAAGAAGAGAGTGATTCAAGTAAGAGTAACAGCTTGCTGAAATCACACTCCTTCCTTCCCCTATGGCAGAAGAGGAAGAGAGGGAGTAAACCCCAGAGGAAACATCAGCTAAAAGCTGTCCAGGTGGCTCCTCATGATGGCTTGTGCCTTTTACAATGTATATTGTATTTTTTTTTTGTCTGGGGCTTGAGTGCAGGACCTGGGTGCTCTCCCTTAGCTTTTCAGTTCAAGTCTAGTACTCTACAACTTGAGCCACAGCTCCACTTGCCCCTTTTTTCTGGTTAACTGGAGATAAAGAGTCTCACAGATTTTCTGCCCAGGCTGGCTTTGAGCCAAAGTCCTCAGAACTCAGCCTCCTAAGTAGCTAGGATTACAGGCCTGAGCTCACGGGCACCTAGCATGATGTGTGTCTATAATGGGTTGCAGCACAGGGAACTCCTGGTTAAGTAGTGGAAGAACGTGACTGTTCTCTGGAGGAGGGTGGTGGGTAGAGAATACCTTCCTCACAGGAGACAGTACCTTTCGAGTCCTCAGGAATGACAATGGGGGGACTAATGTCTGGAAGTTCCTCCTCTCCTGGCTGTAACCCCCTGGCTCGGAGATGGTTGATATCAAGTAGGTCTGGCATATCAATAGAAACGTCTGCAAAAAGAGAGAGAGTGATATCCAATGTGCTCACCCAAGATCCATAATCACCTTATTATAAAACCAGCACTGCTGGCTCTACATGCATGTGTCTAGGCAGAGCTCCCAGATCACAGGACCAGCAGATTTATCAAGACTTAGATGTGGTTAATGGAGAACCTGGGGAAAGGACAGAGGGTGGCAGGATTTCACAATGAACAAGAACAAACTTGTAAAGCCACTTGTGGTCCAAACACATTCTGATGTTTTAAAAATGTTGGCAATTGGGCTGGGAAGGTGGCTCAGTGGTAGAGTGCTTGCCTTGCATGCATGAGGCCCTGGGTTCGATTCCTCAGCACCACATAAGCAAAAAGAAAAATGCCAGAAGTGACGCTGTGGCTCAAGTGGTAGAGCGCTAGCCTTGAGGTGAAGAGCTGAGGGACAGCACCCAGGCCCAGAGTTCAGGCCCCACGAATGGACCCCCCCCAAAAAAAAAAAAGATGTTGGCAATGTGTTCCACCTTATAAATCAGATTTACTTTTTTATTTTTTATCAGTGTGGGGCTTGAACTCTTCAGCTCAAGGCTAGTACTCTACCACTTGAGCCACAGCACCACTTCCAGTTTTCCAGTGGTTAATTAGAGATAAGAGTCTCATGGACTTTCCTGTCTGGGCTGGCTTTGAACCATGATCCTCAGATCTCAGCCTCTTGAGTAGCTAGGATTACAGGTATGGGCCACCAGCCTTGGTCAGATTTATCTTCTTTAATTGCAATTTCTAACTAATTTGGAAAAACATAATGCTGTAGCATATTCTTATATGATAACAACTGTCTGACATTCAGCTTCTACTCTGGACAATGGTACCCCACTATTTCCTAGTGTCTCTACAACCATGAGCATCACAGTTGTACTTTTCTGATTCTTTCAGTAGGGAAATGTTTCTTCTAATTTATGTCTACCCAAAATGGAAGCCTTACATTCTTGCTCAGGGCTGGCTCTCTACCACTTGGAGCCACGCCTCCTGTTCTAGCTTTCTGCTAGTTACTTAGACATAAGAGTCTCACAGAGTTGTCTGCCCCAACCATTTTCAAGCTTTGATCCTCAGATCACAGCCTCCTGAGTGGTAGTGCAGGCTTGGGCTGTGGGCTAAGGGCACTGTGTTTCTTATAGTCAGCCTACTTCTGCCATCTCTATCATTACTCTATTCTTGTTTGGTATTCAAGTATGTAACTGCTAGTCTATACTTTCTCAGATCATGATAGTTATTGTGATCATTCTGGGGAAATAAATAATAAAGTTTTAATGAAATTAATTGAATTTCAAATCCTGGAGTACTTTTTTTCTGGAAACAAATTTTAGCTCGATGTTTACTCATACAAATACAAAGTTTATCAGCCTATCGCCATGTCAAGATTTAGTACTGCACATATTCAGATAAGATAGGCATTCAAAATGGATTCAAATGGTTATGTGGAGGGTATCTTTGGGGCTAGTGAACACAAACTGAAAATGCTGACCCCAAAACCATGTATGCTGTCAGGCATATGAATCATATTTTGAAACAATGCAAAGAGCAGAGCTAAAGTTTGGGTTTTTTTAATAGCAGGAGGCAGCAAAAACAAACAAAAGTCTAACCAACAAAATCAATATAGTTGTTCCGTAAATAACAAAATTCAAATTTATTAAAACTTCAGGTTCAGTTTTAGACTCCTTTAAACTCAGTAAGTTCATAAGATCTGGTTCAACGTTTTGGGTCCTTTACAGAAATTCTAAGGATGAAGAAAAACTTGTTTCCAACATAGTTCAAAGCATTCAGAACAAGTCCATTTCTCTCTCCCAGTATCCACCAGGGAAACTGAATGATCAGTGCCCCACTCTCAGACCCCTGCTTACAGAACTCCCCCTGGAAAAGCAAGGAGCCCTGCACATCAGAAAGCAACAACTGCCATGACAGGTACTAGGTGCCCAAGAGTGCCAATGTTCCTGGGAGATCTCTCTAACTGAGTTTACATTCGTTGTACCTGTCCCCTTGCTTAGGTGCAAGGTTTACTAAAAGGCTTGTATTGTTTTGTTTCCTTAAATCAAAAATACATAAGTAGTAGGAGACTGGCAAATATTCCGAGGTACCTGCTTGAGAAACCACAGGTCAATCTATTTGGCTTTCCATAGCATGTCAGTCATAATGATGGGGAAAAAAAAATTGAATGCATTTGTTTGGAAAACAAGATAGTCCAAGACCTTTAACATTAGCAAGAAGTAAGCCTAATGCAGCCAAAATAAAATATCTCTTGACAGTTTAATCCAGCTGTTTTCTATTTGATTACTGATATGCGTATACTTTAAGTGAATGTCATTAGCTGCTATTCCATGTGATCTTTGGGCAAGCATTACCCATAGCCCTGGAAGAGGGAAGACGCTTAAGACCTGGACCTGCCAGCTTAGCATATGCATTTAATCAAGATCTTAGGGATTTTTTATTCACAGTAACATTTGGGAAGTTATTTGATAGGGTGAGAGGCTTGTGTTTCCACTGTAAGAATTCATTCATTCCAGAACCTGTTATAGAAGCCGGGCGCCAGTGGCTCACGCCTGTAATTCTAGCTACTCAGGAGGCTGAGATCTGAGGATCATGGTTCAAAGCCAGCCCGGGCAGGAAAGTTCGTGAGACTCTTTTCTCCAATAAATCACTAGAAAACCGGAAGTGGTGCTGTGGCTCAAGCGGTAGAGTGCTGGCTTTGAGCTGAAGAGCTGAGGGACAGCACCCAAGCCCAGAGTTCAAGCCCCACGACCGACAGAAAAAAATACAACAACAACACAAAAAACAGAACCTGTTATAGGACAGCCAATGTACTGGAGTGTAGTTTTTCTTACTCTCAGTACTTATCACTTTCTCTGAGTCCAAAGACAAAGGTGGGAATAATAGGAAAAAAATGAAATGGAACTGTTTGTGGCAGCCAGCTACATGGGCTCTTTCATATGCCGTGTATGTGTGTGTGTGTGTGTGTGTGTGTGTGTGTGTGTGTGTGTGTGTGTGTGCATGCGTGTGCATGCACGCATGCGTGTGTGTCTATATGTGGTTAATTTAATGTTTTAAGCAAAAGCATGCAAAAGGTACCTACCAAATTTTTTTGGAACCCAGTCAAGACCAAAAGTGAACTTCTTTATCTGCACTACCAAGTATTCAGGGAATGAGGCAAAGCGAGATGTTCTGGGAAACACAAGGGGATTATATCAATCAAACAAGGCAAAAAGAAGGTGAATACAGTTTATGAAGCAAAACAAGCTTGGTCAATCCCAATGACTGGGCCAGGGAGGAGGAACACACAAGTCACATATGTGTGCACACACCCATTCGCCACTGCCTACTCCATCCTGCCAGAAGAAACTACTGAATGTAGGAGATAGCTCAGAATGATTTGAGGCCCATTTCAAAATTCTTACTCAGTTGTCACATTTTATATTCCTGAAGGTGTTTTTCAATCATCTGTCTAAAATCTTTGCTGAAAAGTAGGACATCTATTTGTAGGGGTTCATAGCCATGTGTACTGTGTGTCTGCAAAGCCCGCAAGTGACCTCCACTCCAATTGAGAATCACTCCCTATGGCACAGCAGAATCGGTGTAAGGAGGGTTTAGTAGAACTGGAGTTGAAGTTGACTACTGAAAATGCTAGGACCTCATTAATTACTGGTACACCTAAATCTGTAGTCATAGAGACCCTAGAAAGAGCTATATTATAGGGCCAATTATCTACACTATTTCAATCTCAGCCTTCACTCTTCAGATTGATAAATTACATGCAATGTGTTATACTTTTTCTAACTTTCAGAAAGTCTGAATTGCCTGGGCTTTAGGTACAGAATATTTAATTGGCACAAAATAAGATGCCCAGTTCCAGCTCACTTTCTTCACATTTAGCATCTTGTTTAAACAAACATTTCTATTTGATGGTCAGTGCAGACATGAGTTACATGAAAATAAAGACAATGAGCCAGACAGGTACTACAGGTAACTTCTAAAAAGAGGATTCTGGAACTTCCTCTCCTAATCCTCACTTTTTACTAAAGCTTGAACCCAAGACTTCAACTTTTAGCTTGGCTTTTTTTGCTTACAGCTAGGGCTCTACCATTTGAGCCATGCCTCCATTTCAGCATTTTCCTGGCTAAGTAGAAATAAGAATCTTCAGGATTTGTATCCCCAGGTTGGCTCCAAATCTCAATTCTCAGATCTCAGCCTTGTGAGTGATTAAGATTGCAAAAGTAAGCCATAAGCACCCACACTGAGAATACCTTCTGTTTGGAATGTAGCCTACCAGCAATCACAAAGCAAATGCCAATGTAATGCTGCCCCCCAGTGTAAAAGAAAAGCCATAGCATAGGGACAGAGTCAAAAGAGAAATCTCAGATCTTAAGGAGCCTATCCTTAAATCTCTCTAAATCTGAATAGACCACTGACCCTTTGAGTCTGTTTTTGCATCTAAAAATGAATTTACTAGTAGTGTCTATTTCCAGGACTGTGAAATATTCATAAAATGATGTAAAACACCTGGCACACTAGAAAGTATTGTTTGTATATGCCTAATAAACAGGCATGGATTTTGTCAATCCGTGAGTTCTTAGACACTCATTTATCTGTCTGATGTTGACCTGTGCTTTAACCTAGACAAATTATAGAACCTCTCTTTATCTCAAATTCTCCATAAGCATGATAGAAGGATATAAACAGTGACATACAGGAGCTGTTTTAGAAAATAAGAGCATTCTCAAGGAGGAGGCTACAATGCTTGATAAGAAATGTACTCATTATCTTGCCCGTGTAATTGTAACCCCTCTGTATAGTATTTTCACAATAAAAAAAAAAAAAAGAGCATTCTCATAATATTATTATCCTGGTTCTCTTCAGAAATTTATATTCTTGACAATTTTATGTGAATCTTCTGAGAAGCAGAAATAAACATCATGTTTATCATTATTATTGTTTTTATTTGGTGCAGGCCCTAGGGTTTGATCTCAGGGACTGGGCACTGTCCTTGAGCATTTTTGTTCAAGGCTGGCACTCTACCACTTGAGCTTCAACTCCACTGTTGGCTTTTTGCTGGTTAATTGGAGATAAGAGTCTCCAATTTTTCTGATTGGTGGCTTTGGACCACAGTCCTCAGATCTCAGCCTCCTAAGATTACAGGAGTGAACTATTAATTCTAACCATCATTCTTTTTTTTTTTTTTTATCAGTCATGGGGCTTGAACTCTGGGCCTGGGAGCCGTCCCTCAGCTCTTCAGCTCAAGGCTAGCGCTCTACCACAATTTCTAGTTTTCTGCTGGTTTACTGGAGATGAGTTTCACAGACCTTCCTGTCCGGGCTGGCTTTGAACTGCAATCCTCAAATCTCAGCCTCCTGAGTAGCTAGGATTACAGGTGTGAGCCACCAACATCCGGCCATCATTCTTATTTAAATGAAACAAGTCCTTTACTTTTTCTAAATCCAACAGACTCTATCTAGTATTATGATATTTTCAACTAATGTGAAAGTATTACTTTTCTGATCTTCTCTTTCTACATTAACTTAAAATCTAGAAAATATGTAAGAGTGAAAACAACCAAAAATGACTGGTAAATCAATGGTTTGAAAAATGTGACTCAGGAGCCCTGTGACTCTTGGGAGTTTCTCTAGATGTCAGTATCTGGGTAAGGTTTCTGAGCATGGGAAAATGAGAGTAATTTAACACACAGCTTTTTGATGGTTAAGTACCAACTTACTAGCACATGAAGTCAGACCAGATGGTTCCTACTATGAAACCTCTCACAGAGTATTAAGTTTAAGTTGTATCACACATGCAGTAACTGCTCATATACATATGTGTATATGATTTTGCATTTATTTAACAGTTTGAAGACATCAGATTTACGATTAAATTAAGCACAGTCATAAAATTATGCTTTGCATGCTCTTTTATTCCTAAAATTAAATCCTAAGATTACATTTTTTTTTGGACAGCTTCACATTTTTAATAAAAGCAATCAGAATGTAAATCATTCGAAGAGGTTTAGATGGACACAAAATGTACTTCCAATAGTTGCTATGGGAATTAAAAAGTTATGACATATAAAGTGCTCAGAATAGGTCCTGGTAATACTATTGGGTTATTAATTGGTAATCTATTAAAATTACTTTAAATGTCACTTGTTGAGTGATTGTGACTAAGGTAAACAGACTATGAAGATCTAATACGAAAAAATTCCAAGCTTTTCCTCTCACCAAAGTTATTAAGATTATCAGTGTATTGAAAGCCTGGAACTCTCTATGGAGCCCAGGTTAACCTTGAATTCTTGGTCCTCCTATCTCAGCCTCCCCAATGATGAAACTATATGTCTACACCACTATGCTCACCACAAGATATATAATACATATTTGCCTCTTTCTGGCCATATAGGCTTGGGACTTACAAGAAGAAAGTTCAAAGTCTCAAAACAATAAAATATGGCTGATTCAATACTCTACACTGCTGAAAATAAAAACAAAGAATTTTTAGGTTTCCACTAAGGGGTTCTGCCATGTGACTATTTGAAACATGATAGAACATCATCCAGAATATGTCCAGGCTATAAATGATACACACATAAGTGGGCCTAGAAAGGAATATGAACGTCCTATATAAATCAGGGATAAAGACTTCAATCCCTGAATCCAACCACACTTTAATGACTTGTAAGTCTGCTACTCACTGGCCAGTTACTTCTCCTTCTGTTGCCCAATCTATAAAACAGGACAATTGTACCTACCTTACTGAATCATTTAGGATGATTAAATATGGTCACTGATGGGAATAATAAATGTACAATAAATTGCAATTATTTTTATTACTTACAATTTTTTTTCATTTCCCATGAGGACCATTTTTTTCAGTTATTAAGTATCACAGTAACCTAATACTAATTCCTTACATATATGTAAAAAGAATATAGAAGAGCATATATGTATGCAGAGAATAGGGAAAAATACATCTACCATCTACTTTTAAAGAAACTTCTTCTCAATGATTCTAGGTAGTTCTGTTAGCACTGCCTGCCACTGAATGCTTTGTAGTATTTGAAGAGAAATTTGGGTCAGCAACTCCTCATGACAGAGGAAAGGACACTGGTGGTGATTTTGCCAAGGACAGAAGAGAAGCCAGGAAGTGGAGACAGGATAAGAATCAGGATCTCCTGACCACTACTGGGGCTTAGAGAATCCATCTATGGAAAGCCAGTGTCATCTGATTTCATTTAAAGATGGGCCTTTCCCAAATGTTGAGAATGGTCCTCCTGGCAGGACACAGACAAGGAGAGACAGGCTTAGAGAATAGGCCACACCCAGCACCCTAAAATACCAGGCCACTGTTGAGAAGAACAGAAGGAGGGGTATCAGGAGTCAGGGAAATGAACACTCCTACTATAACTTATACCTGAGACATGGGGTTTTCTAGGCTTACTGATCCAACCATCACTTTGTACCTCCCATACAGAATCAAAATAAAAGCACAAAAAGAAAAGGATAATTGTTTGAGGAATCTTCAACCTAGTGTCAATGTCAATATGGCATATAGATTTCTAACTACTCAGAAGTTGCCTCAAATTGCATTTAGCAGGGCCAACTTACCAACTAAACAGACCCACAAACATGCACACACAACACACACACCTACATACCACAACGAGGCAGTCTGTATAACAAGGATGACAGCTGATAAGTGAATTAATCCTCATTTAATTCATGAGTAGTATTAATCCTCATTTGAATATGAAGTTTTTGATAACTTATTTTAAGAAAATATGGCTTATTTTATAGAGATTTTGTCTATGTAATACTAGGGATTTAGCCATATTAGACAAATACTCATTATGGAAGCTATACCATCAGCTCTTACTTTTTTGAAGTAAATTGTTATGCTTTCCCTTTTCTTTTGCCAGTCCTATGGCTTGAACTCAAGGCTTGGGCACTGATCCTGAGAGTTTTTGCTACAAGGCTAGTGTTCTACCACTTGAGCTACAACTCCACTCGTAGCTTTTCAGTGGTTCATTTGAGATAAAAAATCTCACAGATTTTCCTGCCTAGGCTGGCTTTCAGTCATGATCCTCAGATCTCAGCCTCCTGAGTAGGTAGGATTACAGTATGAGGCACTGGCAACTGGTTGCTTTTCCATTTTTAACTTATGAAGTCTCTTGAGCAATAGGCTCTACAGAATCATTGTCTTAGGTCTGTCTGCTACTTGAGGTCATAACAAACACAGGCAGTAGCTGATCTGATTTCAATCCTTGACGCAAAGAG
Source organism: Dipodomys spectabilis (assembly GCF_019054845.1). Classification (NCBI taxonomy): domain Eukaryota; kingdom Metazoa; phylum Chordata; class Mammalia; order Rodentia; family Heteromyidae; genus Dipodomys; species Dipodomys spectabilis. The sequence continues at coordinate 1,379,316 of NW_024871183.1, forward strand.
AAAGGTCTAAAGAACATCTAAAAGAAGCAAAATTCTCAAAGCCAAACTTACAAACTTCCCCTTAATTTATGCCCATCTCTTTTTTTGTTGTTATTTTTGTTTTGTTTTATATTTTATTTATTTTTTTATTATGAAAATACCATACAGGGAGTTACAATTACATGGACAAGATAATGAGTACATTTCTTATCAAGCATTGTTGCTTCCTCCTTTGTTTCCCCTTCCTATCCCTTCCCATATCCTGAGCTCCAACAGCTCATTTCACAATGCTTACCAGTTATTTTGTTGTTGTTTTGTTTATGTGTCTACTGGGCCTGAACTTAGAGACAGGTTATTCACTATCCCTTAGCCTTTTTGTTCAACAATGACACTCTACCACTTGAGCCACAGCTCTACTTCTAACATTCTGCTGATTAATTAGAAATAGTCTCTTGGACCTTCCTTCCCAAGCTAGCTTCAAAATGTCATCCTTAGACCTCAATCTCCTAAGTAGCTAGGATTACAGGCATGTGCCGCTAGTGCCCAGCACATAGCAGTCTTTATGCCCACTTGAGATTCCTAAGATTCCTACTCTCCAAGCAAGGACACATAATCAATTTCTAATCCTAATCCTAAATGTAGAATTAAGAGCTATCATAATGAAGTTTAACTACTAAAGCTTCATATAAGCACTTCTATAATTTCTTCATTAATAATAATTCTGGCAATTTGGAAAAAGGTATTAGGTATAATCTATGAGAATAGATAAATTTATGAGCATATATCCCACCCAAAGGAACATGTAGGCACCACCCTCTCCAAGACTCCCTTCCCCCACTACCACCCTGAACACACTCACTTCACACCAGCAGACTTGGCTTGGAGGGCACTGCTCCAAAAATCGTCAACATTTTCTGGCTCAGAAAAGGCTTGAAGGCAAGCACTGAATGGTATTTTGGCACGCACCAACTCAGGCAGGGGTCTTCTATTAGCTTCTGCTTCTCTTCTTGTTAATTCATAGGCAATCAGTTCATCTGAGAAAAGAGAATATGAAAGACTTTAAATTCCTCTTCTTGAAATAGCAAATACTCCCTTTAGATAATTTTCCCTGGGAATCTCAGGGCTCACACCTTTTCATAGGCCCTTCACCACCTTACTGAAGAAACTGAGGTCCAAGATCAAAACCGGCCAACCTTCAACAAAGCTAGACTTAAAACTAATCAGTACTACTGTGTTCCCCTACAGATAAGGCCAGAGATGGATAGTCAGTTGAGCCAAGGATCAAATTTTACTGATGATCAGATATACAAATAAAAATAAAAACAGTATCAACCTCAAGTTGTCCTAAAAGAAAATCACCAAGAGAAATGAGCAGAAACCCAGACAAAAGAATTACCACAATGGCCAGACCAAAGGCCACCCCGTGATACAAGCAGCATGGCTGAGATAGCTTCTTATTGATGTTACCACTGCCTGAGACATCAGAACAACCAGGTTGGAAGGCCTCAGTCTGTAAGATCACAACTGAATGACCTCATGCTAATGGGACAAAAACTGAAAGTTCTATGAACTTCCTACAATTCACTAAATCTGCTCCTGGAAACTAAGTGGAATAAAAATTTTGCAGAGGTATTCATCAGGAGCCTTTCTGGTCAGTTCTCATATATATAAATGTATATACACACATACGTATATATACATACATATATATATACATACGTACATATATACATATATACATGCATACATATGTATATATGTATATGTGTGAAATATATATAAGAAAATATCTTTTTATATATATATATATATATATATAACTTTATATATATATATATATATATAACTTAAGCACATTTATTCACTTATGTGTTTGCCCAAAACACCTCTGAACTGCTTTTAAAAATCATTCCCAGTGAAGGGTCTGCCTGCAATCCTAGCTACTCAGAAGGCTGAGATCTGAGGATCACAATTCAAAGCTAGCTTGGGCAGGAAAGTCCATGAGACTCTCATCTCCAACTAACCACCAAAAAACCAGAAGTACAACTGTGGCTCAAATGGTAGAGTGGCCCAGGCCATGAGTTCTAGCCCCCAAACTGGTACATTCCCTAGGCCACAATCACTTTGTACTTATATCTAACACGTTAACATTAAGTGTTAGACAGAAACTTCCAAAATTAAATTATAAATACTCTTTATTTTAAAAATGTTATAATCCAGTAGATGGTGACTTACACCTGTAATCCTAGCTACTCAGGAGACTGAGATCTGAAAATCACAATTCAAAGCTACAGCAAAAAAGCCAGAAGTGGAGCTATGGCTCAAGATGTAAAGCATCAGCCTTGAGCTAAAAAGCCAAACAAAAGCTCAAGGCTGTAATAACACAAAAAGTTATTACCCGTAAGTTTTAAGTAGTGAGTTAGAGAATGTTGTAGAACTGTAAAAGTTGTTAAAAATCTAAACAGAGTAACTTTTGTGGACAAAAAACAAAAATTACATAAAGCTGGCAGACACCTGAAGCCTATGTATGATAATAAGAACAGTCACAAGAGACTGTCAAAGCACAGCCTGGCACAAAGGCCACCATAACATTATCAGTACACACTTCTGTGAAAACACCTGTACAGCCTTATACCATACAACCCTTCTTACTGACCCATGTGGCCAAGGATTGTTTATTCTCTAAACACTTATGTAATCCTCCTCATTCTCCCCTTCATATTGTTCCTTTGCCTCAATCTCTTTAAATACATATAAAGATTCCTACAGCGTACATATTTTTTCTCGTTGCAATTCTAATACTCCCAAATTTATGAATCTTCAGAGAATCTTTCTGCTTTTAGGCTGACAGACTAAGAACCAGTAACTCAGTAGCATTGAGGTAGGCAAGAGAAAGCTACTGGCTCTGGCTCTACAGGGAAACAAGTCACACACTACAACCTTTACTGCAATCTTGTTACTGGATTAGAGTTTTAAAACTATCAAAAGCTACTTGAGCCAGTCACCAGTTACTCATGCCTATAATCCTAACTACTTAGGAGGCTGAGATCTGAGGATCTCGATTCAGAGCTAGCCCAGGCAGGAATGTCCGTGAGACTCTTACCTCCAGTTAACCACTAGAAAGCTGCAAATGGTACTGTGGCCCAAGCGGTAGAGTGCTAACCTTGAGCTGAAGAGCAGAGGGAAAGCACTCAGGCCCAGAGATCAAGCCCCATGACCAAATAAAAAAAGCTATATGAGCTTATAGAAGATGCAAAGGATGTCAACTTAAAACCATAAGAATCATTACTTTCCAATTACCATAATAAATTGAGCTCCACAGAAATGAGGGAAAGAGGTCATCTAAGGAAGTATTGAATGTTAAAAAAAAAAAAAACAGTTTACAGAGATAAGTAATCTAGGAGTCATTTACTTTTTTTTCTGCACTAAGAAAGTCATGCTGTGCTCTGGTGGCATGACTATAATCATAGTGACTCAGGAGGTTGAGATGTAAGAATCCTAGTTTGGAGCCAGCCCAGGCATACAAATCTGAGAGTCCCATGAAAGCAGAAGGCCCTGAGCTCAAGTCTCAGTACCACAAAATAAAAATATCAGTCAGGTGCCGGTGGTTCACAACTATAATCCTGGCCACTCAGGAGGCTAAGATCCAAGGATCATGGTTGGAAGCCAGCTCAGGCAGGATAGTCTGTGAGTCTCTTATCTGTGATTAACCTCCTAAAAAAGCCCAAGAAGTGAAGCTGTATCTCAAGTGTTAGAGCACCAGCCTTGAACAAAAATATCAAGCCCCAGGACTGGCACAAAAAAAAAAACCCACAGAAAACAAAACAATCTATTCTGCCTGGGAAGAACTATCAGACTGATAGAAGAAGGAATCATCCTTTGAGACCCTGGAACCTGGTGTGAGTGCCATATCTCTGCCTTCTTCTCCTTCCAAAGCCCAGAGACTCCCTGATGATCATGTTCCTTCAAAGTGGCCTGCCATAATTTATCTACCATTGGAGCTACCTTAGGTACCCAATGCTAAAGTTAGACTATATAATGACCTCTGCTTGAATGTCTAGCATAAAAAAATTGTTGCTCTGATCATTTCCCTCAGACTTTCTGGCAGAATAGATGACTGTGGATATTAAAGAATCATAAGAAACTGTCAAACCACAGTCTTGCACAAAGGTCACCATAAAATTATACAGGAAATATTTCTCAACTTATTATGGTAATTGGAAGGTGATGGTTCTTATGGTTTTAAGTTGACATGATTTGCATCTTCTATAAGGTCATGTAGCTTTTGATAGTTTTAAAACTCTAACCCAGTACACAAGGTTGCAATAAGGGTTAGGGTGTGTGGTTTGTTTCCTTTAGAACAATAATCAGGCACTTTCTCTTGCCTACTTTGATTTACCCACAAGATACACTCAATTCACCCACAATTTACTACCAACAATTTACCCACAAACTTCACTCATTCCAATGCAATGACTGGGCTGCATACAGGCATTAAGTAGGTTCCATAGATGCATTTGAGCATTCTCAGAAGACAATGACATGGGAACTCAGGAAAAGCCAGGTAGTCATCTCATATCTATTACCCTTGTTGGTTGCTGCCTCCATAGCCACTGGTAACTGCATCAAGTAGTCCACCCTCTCTGTGTAGCGAACTTTCCGAGTCTGACAGCACTGAATTCGTTCTTCCACCAAAAATCGAAAAACATCACTTGGATTTTCTGAGCCAATGCGGTTCCTCTAAAAATTGGATTGTGTCCAGTTAGTAAATTTAGGAATAGTAAACCATGAAAAATTAGCATGAAGATCTAGCTTTACCAAACATTTCATGTAGTTATGATAGCTCACCAGAGCCCCTTAATCAGAAAAACACTGGAATTTATCTAAAATTTATCTAAAAATGGGGAATTGGCTAAATTCTAGTTCATCTGTGAAGTACCATTGACAGCTATGGGAAAAGCAAAAAGGGCTAGGAGGTATGGCTCAAGTGGTAGAGCACAAAGCCCTGAGTTCAAATCCTAGTACTATCAAACACTCATGAGAGAAGGGCTGGCATAGATTAAATTAGAAAAAGGAAAAAGGAATAAAATTTAAAAGCAGAAAAAAATAAAGCCCTGGGGCCTAGCACTGGTGGCTCATGCCTATAACCCTAGCTACTCAGGACGTTAAGATGTAAGGATCATGGCTTAATGCAAGGCTGGGCAAGAAAGTCCATAAGACTCTTATCTCTAATTAGCCACCAGAAAGCCAGAAGTGGAGCTGTGGCTCAAATGGAAGAATACTAGCTTTAAGCAAAAAACAAAAAACAAAAAAAAAAACCTCGGAATAGTGCCCCGGCCCTGAATTCAAGCTCTAGGATCAGAAGAAAAAAAAGTATTGCCCAAGAAAAATAAGGTATAAATGTGTTCATGAAAATTACACACAAATCAAAAAGAAATATTGCTATATTAAAATATGTGATGTGTAAGCTGGGTACCAGTGGCTCATGCTACCCAGAAGACTCAAATCTGAAGATCCTAGTTCTAAGCCAACCCTAGTTACCTTCAGTTAACCAGCAAAAGGCTGGAAGTAAGAAGTGTGACTCAAATGGTATACTGCCAGCCTTCAATGAAAAGACCAAGGAAGAGCACAAGACCTTGAGTTTATTATTTTTTTAAAGCACATGTAATGTAACAACATGCTCACATCAAGTTACAGAAAAACACTGCTTACAAAACACAGGTAGAAAATTTATACAAAACCTGGAAAATGACTTGGGGACTCTGATGTCAAAATGTTAACACCAGGAGTAACTACTATGGGGTGTTTTCTCCTTTAGTTTTCTATTACATTTCCACAACACTTATAATTGGGGGGGGGAGTTGTTTTTGTAAGGGCTTTTTTTTGTCAGTCATGGGGCTTGAACTTGGGGCCTAGATGTTATCCCTGAGCTCTTTTGCTCAAGGCTAGCACTCTACCACTTGAGCTACAGCACCACTTCCAGTTTTCTGGTAGTTAATTGGAGATAAGAGTCCCACAGACTTTTCTTGCCTGGGCTGGCTTCAAACTGTGATTCTCAGATCTCAGCCTCCTGTGTAGCTAGGATTATAGGCACAAGGCATCAGCACTTAGCTTCAGGGCTTTTTAAGAGATTGGAGGTAAACTTTATTCAGGAAAATCACAGCATTTAATTTGACTCTGCTAAGCAAAATCTGATACCACATTGAGGTCACCAAAAACCACAAGGGACTCATAAAGAGCACCATTCATATACCAAACAGTCCTACAATAAACACAGATCAGAAGCCACACAAAAAAAGCCAACCAGTATCTGGAACCCAGAGCCTGAGGGGTGGCTAAATCAAGTGGATTAAGAATAGAAATCCACCAAGAGTCCAGTGAGACACCAGAGTGAGAAGGGGGTTTAGAGGTGTCAAGGTACAATGTGCCAAGGGAGTGGAACACTTCTTTCTACCCCTCTGGGGAATTTGAAGGCTTACCTCTACAAGATTCACCAAGTGCAAGAAAAACTCCTGAGCATCTTGCTGTCTGTTGGAAGAGAATTCTGGGTGGCTCTTGCTCACAAAGGCTTTAAACATACGTGGAGAGATCCCATTCTGTTGAGGCTGAAGTACAAACAAAAGTTGACTTGAACTTCTCACATACACATTAATAATCCTAAATGGTGAGGAGAGCAAGGCTTACTCATATCCCCATTTCATAGATGAGAACAACAAAGCCAAAAAAGGCCAGCCAGCACTCACTGAGTTCACAACATTCACATACTAGGCTCTGCTCAATAACCTTACATGAGACCAGGATAGGACTCTTCCTGTGAACCAAAACAAAGCATGGTGGCTCATGCCTGTAATTGTAGCTGCTCAGGAGGCTGAGATCTGAGGAGCAAGGTTTAAAGCTAACCCAGGTAGAAGAGTCTGTGAGACTCTTATTTCCAATTAACCAACAAAAACTCTGAAAGTGGAGCTGTGGCTCACATGTGAAAAAACTAAGCAAGAACTCAAGGCCCTGAGTTCAAGCTTCAGAACTGGTGTGTGCATGCGCACACGCACACGTGCAGATACACACACACACACACACACACACACACACACACACACACACACACACACACACACACACACACACACACACACCCCTAAGATAGGTAGATGACAATAAACCATAAAATATGAGGCCCATCCTCACAGGACCTGCTACATTGTCCAAACTGAGGCATCACAGCTCATGGAAGAGGGGGCTTCAGGTGGAAGTGAAGGAGAAGAGCCCTTAGCAACATCACCCCTCCATGCCCCTCTGAGGACGAGAGAACCTCTCAAAAATGGTGCACTCACAGACACTACCAATGCTAATGCTTCTTTATTGCTGTGTCCTAAGACTCCTGAGCTTGGGAAGAAGGAGACACATTAGAATGGTGTGAACGAGACTTTTGAAAAAAATTATCTTTAAGTAGTTGTACAAACAAGTTGCCATCCAATGAAGCAGTATACAAATACATTGAATCTTGATCACTTCTTCTATCATTCTCTCCCATCCTCCCTTCCAACCCCATCCCTTCCCTCGATTCTTATTCTTGTAGGATATAGAGTGTAATGTCCAGAATATCACTAGAAATCTAAGGAACTTACTAAAGACTTCACTTTTGCTGATAGAGGTAGGCACTGAAGAGCTGTTAAGCCACCCAACAGTGCCAACACTTGCTACCTCATTAATACAATAGAAAGAGCATGCCACATTTATCCTCACTTAGGAGAACCAACTGGTAGAGAAGTGCTAGATAGGCCTTCCAGATCAAAAGGTGCTGATGACGACCACACTGCCACACAGCTAACAATGCATAAACATGTGCGCTCTGGCAGCAGCTTGGACTCTGGTCTAGACTACTGACAGCAAAAGCAAAAAGGTGGCCCTACAGCACCTGCTGGATCTCAGCCACTTCAGAAACAGGCCAAACTGAGACTCCTGTCCTCTCTGCACAGCCATTACTGTGGGTGTTTTGATAACACCTATGTTTGCTTCGCTTCTAGGCCATATCCTCCTTCTCTGATGTTCAGACAGCTTGCATCTGGGCCATCACTTAGCTCATAGCATAAACTGTCTTCTACTTCCTCAGAATTTTTGGCCAGCATCTGGCCCACACATCTCTGTACCTGTCTGCAGCAGTTAGCAGATAAAGACCTTGTCTCTCCTGAGCTCTTGTGAGTTCTCATGGAAATCCAAGTTAAAGCCTATGGCCCAGAGTCTGTGGCGACTTTAAGACTCACCATCCAATGAGATAGGTGCTTAGAACATCCTAAATGCAGCTCTAAATAACTTCTTCAACAAGCATGTTCTAAAAAACAGCTTCTAACTGAAGTCTGGTGAATATTCCTGACTTACTGAAAGCCTGTCTGGCCAATTGCCTATTGCTGAGCACGTCCTTCAAGCAGAGCCACTTGGGGAATTCTGCCTTCAAGAATGTATACATGTATCTATAGTAAATGGTAAAGAACACTAAAGAGGTCCGGAAAGAATGCTAGTAGCCCTTAGTTTCCCCAAGTGGACATCTGAGGACTCACAACCTGTACACAACCAACCAACATATACACAAATAGATGACTTCAGTTGTGTTTGAGTGCTAGGAAGCTGATTAACCCTTGACTTAATTAATTCTACCACCTGGAAACTATGCTGGTATATGTCTATATAGTAACAGTGTAACAATGCAGGTAATAACAGTGCCATTTCTTTGAAAACGTTTACACATTCATTCCACAGGTAGTTACTACTTTAAAATATCAGGCACTATTCCAGGTGCTTGGATAAACATTTCCTGGGTACCAAGCACATTTCCTCATATACTTTATATGTGTTACTTTTTTAAATTAGCCCAGTCCCATGAGGTGATGATGATCATTATTAGTATCCTTAGTAGACAGAGGAAGAAACAGGCACAGAGGTCCAGGGTCAAACAGCTGGAAAAGCCCACTCCCTTCTACAGTATCCCAGTGCTGTTTGAGAACACATGTGCCTAGCTCTCACCAAAATTACATCTTACCAAAAGAGAAGAAAGCGAGTCTTAGACTCAGGGTAAACCTTCAACCCCACACATGAGCCAACATTGTATGTCAGTCCAGCAATTACTGCTTGACCCAGAATCAACAGTCTCTGCTAACTGGGAATGTATCATTTCACATGTGTTTAGGCATTCATGAAAACATTTATGTACAGCTTGATACTACAGGTGTCATTTTTTACAAGTTGTGATTTCAGATTGGCTTATCTACCAGTCGGCAACACAGAGGATTGAAAACTGCTGCTTGAAGACAGAGCATCATGGCTCATACCTCTAACCCTACCTACCAATGTGGCAGAGATCAAGAAAATCATGCTTTGAAGCCAACTTGGGCAAAAAAAAGTTAGCAAGACCCTATCTTAACAAAGAATCCAAGCATTGTGATAAATGGCTGATCCCAGTTATGCAGAAAGCCATAGGTAGGAGGATAGCAAGCCCAGATTAACCTGGGCAAAAGCTATACTTGTACTACCTGAAAAATAACTAAAGAGCAAAAAAGATCAGTAAACATGGCTCAAGTGGAAGAGTACCTGCCTATCAAAATGAAAGGCTCTGAGTTCAAACCAGTACCACATTAAATTAAGTGAAAATAACATAAAATAAGTAAGTAAATAAATAATAAAATAAAGCAGCCCCGCTTTGGAAAGTTGAACAGGTCAGTTGAACTGATGAAACTGCTCTCTGTGCCACCATTTTGTCACAAAACCAGGAGGAGAACTTTTAATAAAGACAATGGGCGGGCTAGGAAGTTGGCTCAGTGGTAGAGCGCTTGCCTTGCATGCCTGAGGCCCTGGGTTTGATTCCTCAGCACCACATAAGCAAAAAAGAAAAAAGCCGGAAGTGGCGCTGTGGCTTAAGTGGTAGAGCGCTAGCCTTGAGCTGAAGAGCTGAGGGACAGCGCCCAGGCCCAGAGTTCAGGCCCCACGACTGGACCCAAAAAATAAAAATAAAAAAAAGTAAATAAAGACAATGGGGATGGACACCGGAAGGTCCAGGATTGTGGCCTAGTCTCATTCATCCACTTCCCAAACCTCTTTCTGTGTTCATTTCTTTGTTTTTCCAAAACATGCCTTCCTTAATACTTTATGAAGCAGTCAAACAATTGCTTGAGAACTACTGGTCACTTAGAAGTTACTTAGGAAAGCTTCCTAACCATAGAAGTGTTATTTCTTCCTCTATACTAGCTCCTGGGCTACACAGCTGGATTCACAAGTAGTTTAAACTCAGCTATGCCATCCTTAATGCCTTGATCATCAGCAGGCCCAGTCTGTGTACACCTAATCACACTCTCTCTCATTTCAGAGGTGAGGTCTTGCTGTGTGCCAGTGCCTCATGTTTTTAATCCTAGTTATTCAAGATCTCAGGATCTCAGTTAAGTGCCAGCCCCGACCCCAAAAAAAAAAAAAAAATTGAGATTCTTATTTCTAACTAACTGGCAAAAAAAAAAAAAACAGAGTAGAAGCATGGCTCAAGTGATAGAGTACCAGCCTTGAGTGAAAACTCCCACCAAAGAGTCCTGAGTTCAAGCCCCATTTCTGGGACATACACAGACACACACACACACACACACACACACACACACACACACACACACACGATAGGTCTAATTCTCAAACTCAGCTATTGCTGTGTTCAGTTCATATTTAATAAGCCTCAGGATCTAACTCATAAGAAATACAAGATAAATACTGCCTCAAGTAAAAAAACCTCTAGAACAATCTTAGGACAATGACCCAACTTCTCCAACAAATCAAGAGCTTATAAAAAGGAAAGCAGGACTTGTTCAACCACTTTGGAAAGTAGTATGGAGGTTCCTCAAAAGACTCCATATAGAGCTCCCCTATGACCCAGCAATCCCACTTTTGGGCATTTACCCAAATGTTTACAAACAAGACCACAATAAAGCTACCAGCACAACTATGTTTATTGCAGCATTATTTACTATAGCTAAGATATGGAACCAACCCAGATGCCCCTCAGTAGATGAATGGATCAAGAAAACGTGGTATATATACACAATGGAATTCTATGCCTCCACTAGAAAGAATGACATTGCCCCATTTGTTAGGAAATGGAAAGACTTGGAAAAAATTATATTAAGTGAAGTAAGCCAAGCCCAAAGAAACATAGGTCCCATGGTTTCCCTTATTTGCAATAGTTAGAATATGTCTGAGTCAAGCAGAAAAGGTCAGATACGGTGATGTTAGGAAAATGAACCCTAAGATATGTATTTAAATGTTTTTTTTTCTTTCATGCATTTATTTCTAACACATTTATAAGATTATGTCTTTGTTGCTTTGTATGTCCCTCCCCCACAGTATAACCCCTGCTTTCACTGTATTTGATGTCGGTATAATTTGTGGAGGGGAAGGGGAAAAACAAGTCATTTAAATAAGGATATAGGTGGACCCGTTGCAACAATGAGAAGTACAAGTTATCATCTTGAAAACAAACTTTACAACTTTGGTGGGGGGGGGTGGGGGGAGTATTGGGGGAAGGGACGGGAGGAGGATGGGAAGGGATGCGAAGAGGAAACAAAGGAGGAGGCTACAATGCTTGATAAGAAATGTACTCATTATCTTGCCCATGTAATTGTAACCCCTCTGTACAGTATGTTCACAATAAAAAAATAATCCATTAGTAACATTTATATTAAGGACATAATAAAGTGATAATATTTAATAATAATAATAATAATAGTGTGTTAAAATAGAATATTAAAATTTTAAAAATAAAAAAATAAAAGGAAACTTGGCAAAAAAAAATTCAATTCAACAAGTCAATTGGTAAATACAATGCACCTTGACCAATGTCACAGTTTTCATCATTCTCCCCACTCTCCTAACACCACCCATGTCCCCTCAATTTATTTTCAAATATGTACACTGAGTATTATGACTGCATTTGCCCACAGGAATGGCTGTTGTTGTTTTTAAATGTTTTATTGTTATTATAAAGTATTACATAAGTAACCATATATCATTTGGACAATGTTACCCCTTCCCTCATTCTCTCCTAGTTTTTCCCCTTCCATTCCCACCCACAAGTTACATAGTTCATTTTCAACATAGCACCCAGTGAGTACCATTACTATATTTGTTCACCTCTGTCCCTTCATTTCTGTACCTCCCCTTATACTCCCAAAGACAAATAAATGAACAAATGGAAAAAAAAAAAAACGCAGAAAAAAGAAAGAAAAAAAAACTCTTGATTTCATTTCCTGGAGTTCATTTTGATAAATACTATTTTGTATCATCAGATGCACAAAGGAGTTGTGTCTTCTTGTTCCTCTCCTAAGAGTATTTTCCTTTACATATGGTTGTTTTAAAATTAAACCAGGCACTGGTGTCTCACATCTGTAATCCTAGCTACTCAGGAGGCTGAGATCTGAGGATCATGGTTCAAAGCCAACCCAGGCAAGAAAGTCTGTGAGACTCTTATCTCTAATAAACCACTAGAAAACCAGAAGTGGTGCTGTGGCTCAAGCGGTAGAGCACTAGCCTTGAGCTGAAGAGTGCAGGGACAGGGCCCAAGCCCAGAGTTCAAGCTCCATGACTGACCAAAAAATTAAATAAATAAATAAATGTAAACAAATTATGACACAATACATATCTTAAATGGGAAAAAGGAAGATACTATAGTTATAAATATACATTAAATATTCACAGGCAAAAAGGATGTCACTTGCATTTTGTGTTACTGTAATAAAGGGAAAGGAAGAAGGTGGAAAAGAGGGGAAGGGAAGAGTTTGGTTTAGGGAGACTGATGGAACCAAACTGCAGAATGACCTAGCCATCAATTATTGAATTACTGAAGCTGCTCTGTAAATACTGAAGATTCATTACACTTCGTTGTCTACTTTTATATACATAGGCAAAATTAAAACAATTATTCTTTCCCTTAAAAACAAAAGGTAGGCCCTTTACAAGACAGTCCCTTATAAACCAAAATAAAAACCAAAGAACTGAGTTAAAGAATATATTTTCTGGGCTGGGAAGGTGGCTCAGTGGTAGAGCGCTTGCCTTGCATGCCTGAGGCCCTGGGTTCAATTCCTCAGCACCACATAAGCAAAAAAAAAAAAAAAAAAAGAATATATTTTCTTCTCAGCAGTGTGTCAGTAACATCATCTGAATACCCCTTCTGAGCCCAACACCCAAGATCAGAGAGGCCACAAGGCCTGAAATCTGTCTTATGAGCCGGTCTTCAAACCCCAGAAGGCATGGCTGGTGTGACCACTCACTTTGAAAAAGGTAGGCCCAATAAGCAACCACCGAGGGAAGCTGTCATATCATAAGACACTGTACTTACTTTGTCCATCAGCATGTGCAAAACAGATCAGCTAAAATTAGAGAAGACTATGTATTTACAGTCTCTCCCAAATGCTTACACAGGGTTTTCTGTTTAACACAGTGCACCAGGCAGACAGCCAGATACTGTACACTAATATCTCGTATTCCTCAGAGGCTTATGCTTTAATTAATAAGTAAGCAGTGAGAGTGAAGCTGTTAGCACATTAGAGAAACACTTGCACTGATATGTGTAAGACTGCAGGAATAAAAAGAGACATATCCCAGCTTGCCCCTAAAACACAGGGGTATGTAGTCTACGGATTTAAATCTTTTCATCTTTAAAGACTGAAAATTAAGTCAAACCCCAGCTCTCCTAAGCTATTATTCATAGTTCCAGAAGTAAGTCAGAAATGTTACATTTGCCCAATTTGGGAAAACACAAGCTAATGAAAACAAAGTTTTTATGTTAAGGGCTAAAATTCTATCTCCTAGAAATACACTCACTGGTTATTTCACTTTGACAAAAAAGACCTGCAACTAAATATCAAAGATTACTTCAGTGGGAAATCAAATAAACTGCTCCTAAAAAAGCATTAGCTGGTACTAGTGGCTTATGCATGCAATCCTAGCTATCCAGGAGGCTGAGATTTGAGGACTGACATTCAAAGACAGGCTGGGCAGAAAAGTCTGAGGGATTCTTTTCTCAATTAACCACCAGAAAGCAAGAAATAGAGGTGAGTTCAATGGTAGAGTTCCAGACTTGAGAGAAAAAGCTAAGGGACAGCCCAGACCCTGTGTTCAGTTCAAGCTCCAGTACTGGCACAAAAACAAAACAAAACAAAAAACTTCAAGTTACCTTTAGAAAGGGAACAAAATGACTGAGTAGCCAACTTCAAAATGTTTGCAATTTGGTGGAGAGGGAAGACAATGGGAAGGAAAGCAGGAAACGGTAAGGGAGAGGGTAACACTGTTCATTTTCAACATTGAAGAAATGTTGTCATTACCTTACTCATGTAACTATATAGCATCTTTACAAGAAAAAAAATTAATTTTGAAATCACTTTCTTAATATGCATAACAATCAAGTGTGTGTGTGTGTGTGTGTGTGTGTGTGTGTGTGTACAGGAACAGTACTCAGGCCTTAAGTTCAAGCCCCAGTACTGGCACAAAAAAAATAAGTATGTATGTCAGTAGATGGATAGACAGACAGATACAAATAGAACAAGAAGACAACTGTCTGAAAACCAAGAATAAGACTCAGCAGATACAAATCTGCCACTGCCATGATCTTGGACTTTTCAATTTCCAAAAGTGTGAGAAATAAATGTTTCTTGGCTAAGCAAAAAAGAAAAAACAAGTTGATTCAACAGGCCAGGAATGTAGCTCAATGGTAGAACACCTGAATTTGATGAGTTTGATTTCCAGAAATATATAAGTAAATAAAACAATTCAACAACTTTAAGTAGCAGTAGTACCCAAAACACTGAAATTTTTTCTAGAAGACAATTTAAGTAAACATATATTTAAATTTTAATTTAATTTTTTTGGGGGGTCCGGTCGTGGGGCCTGAACTCTGGGCCTGGGAGCTGTCCCTCAGCTCTTCAGCCCAAGGCTTGAGCCACAGCGCCACTTCAGGCTTTTTTCTTTCTGCTTATGTGATGCTGAGGAATCAAACCCAGGGCCTCATGCATGCAAGGCAAGCGCTCTACCACTGAGCAACCTTCCCAGCCCTAAATTTTAATT
The DNA here is from genome assembly GCF_019054845.1 of Dipodomys spectabilis. Lineage (NCBI taxonomy): Eukaryota > Metazoa > Chordata > Mammalia > Rodentia > Heteromyidae > Dipodomys > Dipodomys spectabilis. The sequence continues at coordinate 1,394,379 of NW_024871183.1, forward strand.
TTATAGACATGGTGGCACAGACCTGTAATCCCAGGTACTCAGGTGATAGAGGCAGGAGAATCATGTTGGTCTGAGAAAAGGTATCCTGTCTCAAAGACAGATAGAAAGATGGACACACACACACACACACACATACACACACACACACACACACACACACACACATCAATAAGAAAATTAAAATAGGGCTGGAAAAGTGGCTCAGTGGTAGAGTACTTGCCTTGCATGCATGAGGCCCTGGGTTCAATTCTTCAGCCCCACATAAGCAAAAAGAAAAAAAAAAGCCAGAAGTGGCGCTGTGACTCAAGTGGTAGAGCCCTAGCCTTGAGCTGAAGAGCTGAGGGACAGTGCCCAGACCCAGAGTTCAGGCCCCACAACCGGACCAAAAAATAAATAAATAAATAAAAATAAAAACAGAGTTTGGAACATTGCTCAAGGGGCAAAGTACTTACTTAGCAAACTTGAAACCTTGGCTTTAATCCCCCCTTTAAAAAAAAGTAATAAACTAAAATCCACTAGATATCACCTTAATCTCTAGCAGATCAGTTTATTTCCTTTTTTTTTTTTTTTGGTCGGTCGTGGGGCTTGAACTCTGGGCCTGGGCGCTGTCCCTCAGCTCTTCAGCTCAAGGCGAGCACTCTACCACTTGAGCTACAGCACCACTTCCTCTAGCAGATCAGTTTAAAATGAAAATATATATACTCCAGAAATAATCCAAGGACAGAACAGAGGACAGAACATCACATTTTGGACTACCTGGTAATGTGAAAAGTTAAAATACTGACTTTATGAGTGGAGGGAGGAAGGGTGAGAAAATATGGTCATTATATTCAATGCACACTACATAAAAATTGAACTACATAACTTGAGGGTAGAGATAGGGTGGGGAAATGAGGGAGAATGATGAATGGGGTGCCAATGATCAAAATGCATTATACTTATAAACTGACTCCTGAAATTGAAATCCCTTTGCATAACTACTTGGTAAAAACAAATAATTTTTTTAAATTCCCCCTTTGTCACTCCGCCACTACCACCATATTCTGAAGCACTAGCCTGAAATCCATCCTGAGCAGCTGCTAGGAAAGCAGAAGACAGCAGCAGTCAAAAGCACAGACAGACACAGGAGCCAGTCTTCCCAGTGCAGCGACCAGCTCTGCCATTCAGTGGATACCTCTGGCAAAACTTCCCTGCATCAATTTCTGTATCTCTGGGCCTACAGGAAGAGCAAACACTTGGCAGGAATGATGCAACGTGGGTTATGAGTATCTTTGGTGTGTTTGGGGGAGGAGGGTGGCTGGGAAAAGGTATTTTTGCCAAATGGCTCTGACACCAAACATTCCTCTCACAATCTATCCCTTTCTCTGCTGCAGTGCCTCTTCTTGCCTCCTTTGGGAATTTTGGGCTTTTCTATAAGTCACAAACTTATCGATGATCCCTAGGTCAGGACCACTTGCCACACCTGAGAGATGGAAAATTCTCACAAACTGCTTCCTTTGAAACCAATTGCCAGTGAACATCCTGATACCTGTCAAGGAAGTAGAGGTCTCTGCTAGGAATTATTTGCTTGAATAACAGCTGAAAAGTCACCGCTCCCCGGGGACCACAAAAGAAACCCCACAGTCAATTCACGGTGTGTTTTCAATGTCTCAGGAATCTCACTAGTGCTTGGATCATTTCCCACCTAGCTACATAAACCTCTAGCCGCTCCATCACTGCTAAGTGCACCCGTTCAATGGCTACCTTTAGGATTCGTTATTGTAGACCTCTAGATCCTGGTCCCTTAAAGCTGGGAAGGGTTTTAAAAATCATCTAGACTAAAGGTCACAGAGTGCCAGCCCAATTATGAGTCACAAACACTCTGGAGCCAGCTGAGGACTACATGTCCCATATAAAGGGAGAGCTGAGACTACTACAGTTTCCGAGTCATAAAGAAGAGCTGGAAATTCAAAGCCAATCAAAACACATTTGCAGGCCAGATATGGCCAGAGTGCTGCCAGTTACACATCTCAACTTCACCTAGCAGTGGTTCCCACTTGTCAGCCCCAGCACCCTAGAAATAGGCAGAACTGCTGTCCAGTGGCACAGAGACAGACACTGGGCAGACATTACTAAATAGAATGGATTATGTGCTGTATTCACAGAACTACCTTTTTCACCAGGGTAAAAGACATCATAATAGTACCAAAAGCAAACTTCACTTCCAAATACAACTAAGCTGATGGCTTTGTATTTCACACTTTCTCAGATGAGGAGATTCCAAAACTATAGCAATCATAAAATTTATCCAGATGTTATTCTCATTAGATTGTAACCTCCTTCTACTCCTTTGGAAAGAGTCACTGTCAACCAATTTGACCCATTCTATTCCTTGCTACAGTTTTTAAGAGCACATAGACAGGCACTGTGCACTGAAATGCCATCTTCTGAAATCCTAATTGTACATTTTCCATTTGCACATGTATAGGAAACTCAGCTTCTTGTTAGCAAACATCTACCTCAGATCAATGTCATGGATGCAGGGACACATACCTTGTACTCCTCCTTCATCACTTGCTCAATGAGCTCAGATTTCACTGGGGGTTTTGAATACTGGCCTGAGAGAAGTCCATGTCCTAGCTTAGTCCTGGCCAAGAGGGAGACACAAAAACAAAGGGGTCATGGTTGTCCTCCATAGAAACACTTTAAATGAGCTATTAGTTCTGTTCTGAGGCAGTGCAACTTAGCTTGACTACTCACAAGTAACTTTTTTATTATTATTAATTTTTATTGTAAAAATGTTGTACAGAGGGGTTAGTTACATGAGTAGGGTAATGAGTACATTTCATAGCAAGCATTGCTACCTCCTTCTTTATTTTCCCCCAACCATCACTTCCTTCCCCACCTCCCCAACTCCTCCCACCTCCCTCCAACCTAACATTGTAAAGTTCGTTTTCAATATAGTGTCCTGTACATCTCATCATCACAATGAGTCAGCCTGCATCCTCATTTAAGCGTTCTGCAATATCCCTTCCCCTCCCCAAATTACAAAAATATATACACAAGATGCAGAGCCCCAATATCAAATCCAGTGAAAACAGGGATTATACCATGGAGGAAGAACATACAATAGAAACAAAAGAATCATATAGTGTATTGTAAGTACATTAAAAACACTAGCAAGAAAGAAAAAAAAGAAAGAAAAAACTCTTGTGTTCCTGTCTTGGGGTATATTTTGCTTAACATTATCTCATATGGTCGTATGTACATAGCCTTTGACCTACTCTGCTGTCCTAGACATGTACTAATCACTGTAAACAAGGGAAACCACAGACTGGGAGAAGATCTTCACTAGCCATAAAATGGACAAGGGTCTCATAACTAAAATATACTTAGAACTCAAAAAATTAAATCCCCCAACAACAAATCCTCAAAGAAACAACAACCCAATTAACAAATGGGCTAAAGATGTAAAGAGAGATTTCTCTGAAGAGGAAATAAGAATGGCCAATAGACACGTGAAGAAATGCTCAACCTCTCTAGCCATAAAACAAATGCAAGATGGGCATCAGTGGCTCACACCTATAATCCTAGCTACTCAGGAGACTGAGATCTGAGGATTGTGGTTCAAAGCCAGCCCAAGCAGGAAAGTCCGTGAGACTCTTATCTCCAATAAACCACTAGAAAATCAGAAGTGGCACTGTGGCTCAAGCGGTAGAGTGCCCTCCTTGAGCTGAAGAGCGCAGGGACTGCACCCAAGCCCAGAGTTGAAGCCCCACAACAACAACAAAATGCAAATCAAGACAATGCTGAGATTCCACCTCACCCCAGCTAGAATGGCTATAATAAAGAAATCTTTAACAGATAACAGATAACAGTAGATGCTGGAGGGGATGTGGAAAGAGAACCTTACTGCATTGTTAATGGGAGTATAAACTTGTCCAACCACTCTCAAAAGCAGTATGGAGGTTCCTCAAAAGACTCCACATAGAGCTCCCTTATGACCCAACAATCCCACTTTTGGGCATTTACCCAAAGGATCACAAACAAGGTTATACCAAAGCTACCAGCACAATCATGTTTATCGCAGCACTATTTAAGATTAAGATATGGAACCAACCCAGATGCCCCTCAGTAGATCAATGGATCAAGAAAATGTGGTATATATATACAATGGAACTCTATGCCTCTGCCAGAAAAACAAAATGGCATTGCCTCTTTTGTTAGAAAATGGAAAGACTTGGAAAAAATCATATTAAGTGAAGTAAGCCAAGCTCACAAGTAACTTTTAATTTGACTTTGCTTGGTTCTGTTTCCATTTTCAATTTTTCCCTTGGTACTTTATAAATAAAGTTATGAATTTCTTTCTTCTTATAAAGATAACACATGCTCATTTTAGAACACTTTAAAAATACAAAACATAAGAAGAAAAAAAAAGAATTGACTTTAATTCTGAAACCAAGCAAATGCCACTATCTGATATAATCTGTTACTTACATTTGTGTGTTGAAATCCTGTGTTGGATCTAAAGGCGAGTAGTCAAAGATTCTTGGAAGGTTTCCTACATACCTAGTAGAGAAGCAACAGTCAAAACAGAAATCAAGAGAACAGAACTGAAAAAGTCCTTCTGGCCTTTCTGTCAAAATCAAATCACCCAAATGAGAATTTTCTCTAAGCTTCTCCTTCAACAGTCAGTCTCATAAACCTTTCAAAAATGTTGAAGCTTCTATTGCTCAACCCCAGATGTTCTGAGTTCTCTGTCTCTGCCTTTCTGTCTCTCTCTGTCTTTCTCTGCCTCTCTGCTTCTACCTTTCTCCCTCTCACTCTCTGCCTCTCTCTCCCCCTCTGTCTCCCTGTCTCCCTCTGTCTCTCTCTATCTCTCTGTCTCTCTCTCTCTGCTCCGTCTCTCCTTCTCTCTCTCACTCTCTTTCTCTCTCTCAGTCTCTTGCTCTCTTGCTTTCTCACTCTCTCTCACTCTCATGCTGGTAGTGGAGCTTGAACTAGGGCCCTGAACATTGTTCTCTGGGTTTTTTGCTTAAAGGCTGATTCTCTAACACTTCCAACTTTTTGGTGGTTAATTGAAGGTAAGAGTCTAATGGATTTTCCTGCCCAAGCTGGCTTTGAATCGCAATCCTCAGATATCAGATTCTTTTTTTTTTTTTTTTTGGGGGGGGGAGGTGGGTCCAGTCGTGGGGCCTGAACTCTGGGCCTGGGTGCTGTCCCTCAGCACTTCAGCTCAAGGCTAGCGCTCTACCACTTGAGCCACAGCGCCACTTCTGGCTTTTTTTCTTTTTGCTTATGTGGTGCTGAGGAATTGAACCCACAACCTCAGGCATGCAAGGCAAGCACTCTACCACTGAGCCACCTTCCCAGCCCCAGATATCAGATTCTTTCAAAAGTCACCCTAGTGATTTTAATATGTTGCCAGAGTCAAGAATCACAATCACTGCCTCAAAACCAAATGGTAAGATGATAACTCTCTCCTTTCATCAAAACTTAGGCTCTTTTGATTCCCTACTTGGTGTGTTCCCATCTTGGGCTTCCTCCTTATGAAATCTATTTTGAGTGATAGTGAAAACCCTCCACCCACATAGCATCTGACCATGGTGACCTGCTATCAGCAATAGCCCTATCAAGACAGTCTAGCCAGGGCCCCAGGTCCTTGATCTTTCCACTTGGCAATGTTCTACCCAGTGGCCCTCACCCTATTCCTTCTATGAATCCCTATTTGTCCTAGCTGGAGTCTTGTCCAATCTCTCTAACTCACTGTGAGACCTCATTGTACCTATCATCACAGCTCCCATTGGATATAGTCTGTCTTAACATCTTAGCAAGTGTTTGGATCACTTTTTACTTTAAGAATTGTTCCAATAGTGGGAACAGCCCACAATAAGCAAAAGGAAAGAAATGTAAACATCACCTTGTATTGTCAAAGCTCATAGAATTCACAAACTGTATAGACCATGATAATGACAAATGGCCTTGTGAAAGTTAAAATGTGTTTGTGACTCTAAGTATCACTATTCCACAATACTGTGAAATATGTGAAATTTATGTAATCACCTAATCTCAATTAAAGAAAAAAGTGAAAGAAGGGATGGGTTAAGAGAGATGGGTGACAACGTTGTGACACTTTGTACTCATATACTGTTTTGTAGAATGGGAACTTCTTTGTACAATACTTAAAGATAATTTTTTTAAAAAAGGGGGAAAAATTTTTGCAAAGAAAAAAAAAGAAAGAAAGAAAGCAGGCAGTCAGTTGTCTCCGACCCACAGACTTGGTGGGTTACAGACAATAGAGGTTAGTTTTTGAATGACAGTTAAAAAAAAAAAAAAAAGAATTGTTCCAATAGCCTCAAAATAAATGATAATGGTAATAGCAAGGACAGCTACTAGATTGTGAGCTTCATAAATTAGCTAGTTGAGTCTTCATTATAATCGCAAGGTAGGCACTATTACCATTATGTCATATGTTAACTGGATACATCCTTATTAGGCGGCATCCAAGCAGCCTGGCTCCAAAGATGTGCTCTCAAACACTTTGCTGACTGTAACTGCCTGTCTACTTTTCTTTGAGAAGTCCAAAATCCCTCCTTGTGCCCAGTTCCTCTTGACAGAGCAGTGCTAACTCTAACACTGGCTGGTTTCTAATCAACACACAATCATCCTTTCATGTCCTCAGTTAATTTCCTATTTCATCCTCTCTTGGTTGTTGCTATTGTTTTATTTGCTTTGTTTTGGGGACATTTTCACTATGTGGTCCAGGCTGGACTAGAACTCAAGATCCTCTTGTCTCATCTCCCCAAGAGCTAAGACTAGAGATATACTCATCATGGCCAGTAATCACACTCTCTACTCTGTGTTGCTCTTTCTGCCTGCAGGCTCTCATTCTCTGAACCTCAGTGCTCCAAAAGGAATTCAGAAGCCCTCTGCACCCTACTCTGTCCACTTTCCTGATCTCATCTATCACCCCTGTGCCCCTTCCCACAAAGCTCTGGCCGTTTTCCCTTTCTGCTTCCCTAGGGCAAGCCAAACCACTCCCGCTACAAGACCATGTAAAGTGAATGGCCTCCTCTGCAGTGAATGGCCTCCTCTGTCACCTACTCCCATCAAGGTGACCTGACAAATCAATGAAGACAATCGGATACGGACTGAAACTGCCAAACTGCTGTTGCACTAGATGAAAAGAACAGTAGTTCCTCCCACTGTAGTTTAAAAGAAATAGTGATTATAAAATACCTACCAAAAAATATATTCCTTCAATCTTTTCAAAAAACAGAAAAAGATTTGTAGCAGCAATCATATAAAATGATTTCCCAAAGAATAATAATAGAAGTAGGACACATGGGTAAGATTTGTAAGAATAATATGATGATACACAATGTATACCTTTGAAAATATTGCCCATGTCAGAGCTTCAAACTTGTTCTTCAGTCTGTTCAAAACCCTCTGTCCATATTCTTTCTAACACATGTCTGGGGTGCATCCCACCTTCAAAGATACCTCTTTTGTTTTTTCTTTGTGGTACATACAACATGTATTATTATATATTAAATGTCTGTGTCTTTGTGTTTTCCTGGGGCAAGGGGTGCTATATTCTTGTGTGTACCCTGAACCCCCAAACACCCCCAGAATGCTGGGAAGAGAACACAACTCATTCTTTATTAACTGAGGAAAAAATAAAAATAAAAACTAGATGTGAAAAAATTGACCATTTTCAAAGCCAGATAATAAGCAACAAGAAGAGGTTAAGTATATAAGACAGGGTAGAAAAGGTTATCTGACACACTTTGACTAACCATTATTTTGAAAGCCATTAGGATTTCAACTTCATGTGGATGAAAAGTTACACTGGACTATTCCTAGTGTGCTGACTGCCCATCAGTCTGTCCTAGTATGCATTTCCTCTTCCATACTTGGACCAGCATGGAGACCTACCCATTCTGGAATACACCAGAGATAATTTTCTAAACTTAGGCACTGATTGCCCATGAGTGGTCTGTGTGGTTCTGTCCTCAGTACAACAGGGTCACAGTCAGCTTCTGAGACACCTAGCTTAAGAAAAGGAAGGCAGTCTTGCACATACACAGTTGGATAGCACCCTAAATGGTGCCTCCAACTCAGATAGATGGTACTTTTTAAAACATACCATACAGCTGAGTGTCAGTGGCTCACATCTGTAATCCCAGCTACTCAGGAGGCTGAAAACTGAGGACTGACTGTGGTTCAAAGCCAGCCCAGGCAGGAAAGCCCATGAGATTTATCTCCAACTAACACCAAAAAACTGGAAGTGGAGCTGTGGCTCAAGTGTTAAGAGTGCTAGCCTTGAGGAAAAATACCATGGACAGCACCTAGGCCCTGAGTTCAAGGCCCAGGACCAGCACAGAAAAAAAATAAATAAATAAAAGCACACAAACAATTGAGTAGAAAAAATAAAATGCCACTTGTAAAACACAGCAATGTCAAGTTGCTACAATATTTCTATGAGGTTACCCTAGGTTACCCCATTTATTTTACTACAGACCCAGATTCACCAGTCCACAGATACATCCTCATCTGTGAACTATATTCCTAATATCAAAATGTAGATATGAAAATCCCTAAAATCTCTCATCTATAAGAGGGATCCAGAAGATGTGCTGTGAAGATGAATGATGAATGTGTTCCTTTTCTTTTTTATTCCCTTTCTTTCTTTCTTTCTTTTTTTCTTTCTTCCTTTCTTTCTTTCTTTCTTTCTTTCTTTCTTTCCTTCTCCTTTTTTCATTCCTTCCTTTCTTGCCCCTTTCCTTCTTTCCTTCCTTCCAGTACTGGGGCTTGAATTCAGAGCAATTTGTCCTTTACTTTTTCACTCAAGGTTGCTGCTCTATCACTTAAGCCATAGCTCCATTCTAGTTTTTTGCTTCTTAACTGAAGATAACAGTCTCTCAAGTTTTTCTGCGCAGGCTGGCTTCAAACTTCAATCCTCAGATCTCAGCCTTCTGAGTAACTAGAATTATAGGTGTGAGACACCAGTACCCAGCTGATTAATATATTCTTGGCACTAAGGGTGGTGGTTTCAAGGCAAGAATCATAATTAGTACAGAAAACCTACAGGGTTTCAGTATTCAAAGCCCTTTTAATCTCCCCTGATCTCCTGAGGCTTGGTAGGCACTCTCACTCAGCCTCAGGATTAGAAGGACAAGGCAAAACATCCCCAAATGATGAAACTGGGTTTCCCTGGTACAAGCCTTCTGCAACATAAGGCACTTACGCTCTCTGGAACTCTGGGATGCTGAAGATGGCCTGCATGACGGAACTGAGGTAGCAGCTGTTGCCCAGGTTCTTCAGGCCCGTGTACCCTGGGCCATACATGGGCTTCAACTTCGTTCCAGACTCTTGGATCACCTCCCATTCACTGACCCTCAGCTTCATGTCATTGTCCCGCAGCCCGTTCTCTGTCTGGGGCCAAGACATTGAAGAAAAACATCTAGAAATGTGATTCTCATTCAAAGCTAGCATCTCATGAATTATTTCTAAGGTCGATGCCTATTTCTGCCTTTTACATGGATTATAACATAGTTAGAAGGCATTAAGAGTCAAGGTGGAATGTGCCTCTGAAGTAGTGTTCCCCTAAAAACTACCTCTGTGGCTACTGCTATTTCTCAGCAATTTATATTTAATCCTAAAAAAAAGACATTGAAAAATGGTGAAAATTGCATAATAATGTGAAATAGTTAATGTCACAGAACTGTATATTTATAAATACCTAAAATGGGCCAGTTGCTGTAGCTCATACCTATAATCCTTGCTACTATGGAAGCAAAGATCAGGAAGATCATAGTTTGAAGGCCCCCCAGGTAGAAAGTTAGTGAGACCCCAGCTCAACAACAACAACAACAAAAAAAATAGGTATTGTGGTACATGCCTGCAATCCCAGCTATGCAGAGATACAGACAGGAGGATGTTGGTTCAAGGCCAGGCCCAAGAAAAAAAAAACATGAGACCTATCTGAAAAATAACCTAAAGCCAAAGGGCTGAGGGCAGGCCATGGCACAAGCAGTAGAATACCTTCCCAGCAAGCACAAGCTCCAGAGCTCACACCTGAGTTTAAAAAAAAAAAAAAGCTGTTTTACACATTACATATATTTACCACAATTTTATAAAACATGAAAAGTTTTTTTTTTTTTTTGGTTGGTTGTGGGGCCTGAGCTCTGGGCCTGGGCGCTGTCCCTCAGCTCTTCAGCTCAAGGCTAGCACTCTGCCACTTGAGCCACAGCCCCACTTCCGGCTTTTTCTGCTTATGTGGTGCTGAGGAATCAAATTCAGGTCCTCATGCATGCAAGGCAAGCACTCTACCACTGAGCCACCTTCCAGCCCTGAAAAGATTTTTAAAATAAAAAATAAAAATGAAGGAGACTGGAATGGAGAAAAGAAGCAAGACTAAGGGTAGAGGAAAATATGAAGACAAGACAGCAGAGAGGAATGTGGGGAAAAGCCAGGGGTCTTGAAAGAGGAGGGGACTTTAAAGAAGAGCAGAAAAAAGTAAATGAAAAGGTAGGTGTAGTAAGAAAGAAAAGACAGTAAGACCATGAAGAGAGGGGAATAGCTTGAGAGCAGAGGGCTAATAAAACATGTTATGTATATGTTTTATGTCCATGTGGCAGTACCAGGGCTTGAACGTGGGGACCTGCTGTGGCTTTTTCACTCAAGGCTGGCACTCTACCACTTGAGCCACACCTCTACTTCTGGCTTTTTGCTGGTTAATTAGAGATGAGAGTCTCATAGATTTGTCTGCCTTGGGTTGGCTTTGAACCGAGATCCTCAGATCTTACCTTCCTGAAGTTACAGGTGTGAGTCACAGGCACCCAGCTGCCATGCACATTCAAACAGCACCACACAGGGCAAAACAGTAGTCATGATAGCAATTTAAAAACACAAGCAGCTTTTCCATCAATGGGTTGCCTTCTTCTATCTACTACCCTAGGGGAACTCTGCTTCCCTTCCTGAAATTAATCAGGTGATGTAGGTCACGAATAATTTTAAAGATCATCTCCCTATATCTTTTCCCTTTGGCAAACCAAAGGGAACTACCCAACAGAGGTGAAAGAAGTTTTGCAAGTAAATCCCAAATGAAATGGTATTTGATGAGAAATACCTGTAATAATTCAAACTAAAATCTTTGAAAATCTATGAAAATGACAGGAATTACATATTACTAAATGAAACCCTCGCCTCTCCCTCCCCACCCCCGTCTTTCCCCCACAAGTTGGGATAAGAGACAAGAGGGCACCTCACCCCATGCATGTGAAGCATATCGATTCCAAAATGCGCCAAGTGCTTGGCCAAATGAGGATCCAAAACAGGTTCCTCTTCTTGAAAAGAATAAACATCTAGAGGGTGAGGAGAAAATAAGTACTGAGATCTATAATCAAGTTATTCCATATTCAACACACACTTACTGTACTCTTACTGTTCACCAGGCTCAGGGTATACCAATGCATGGACAAGCAAAAACCTCATAAACATCCAACTAGGAGAAAGACAAATAAGCAATCTGAATAACAAGTAGGCAAATTTTGTAAATATGTTCACATATTTTGTTATTTCAGAACATTTTAAAAAAAGTTCTCAAGGGTCTGGGAGGTAGCTCAGTGGCAAAGTGTTGGCCTAGCAAATGTGATGTCCTGAGTTTAATCCCCAGTACCAAAACAAAACAAAACAAAAAACAAGTGGACCCTGGTGGCTCATGCCTGAAATCCTAGCTACTCAGGAGGCTGAGATCTGAGGCAGTTCAAAGCCAGCCCAGACAGAAAAGTCCCTGTGAGATTCTTACCTCCAATTAGCCACTCAAAAATCAGAAGTGGAGCTCAAGAGGAGAGCGCTAGCCTTGAACAAAAGAGCTCAGGGGCAACACTCAGGCCCCAAGTTTAAGCCCCACAGCTGCCAAAAAAAAAAAAAAAGTTTTCTAAATAAAAAGAAAGAAAAGTTTTTATGTTATTTTTTTTACTAAAACCACTATAGCATAATTCTATGGTTAGGAAGAAGGAAGGGTAAGAGGGGGGCAGGCGGGGAGGGGGCGGGTGGTAGCTATCTCCAAGAGAAGGAGGCCTTGGCCCTTTGAGGGGTAGGGCATAGGACCAATAATGCCTGAGGTGCAGCTAAACAGCCCACAGACAATTCCTTCTGTGGAACCTTCTACATGGAGACCTTCTATCTCCCCTCTACCTCCCCACCCCCCATCCTCTCACCCCTGCTCTCACCCCTGCTCTGCTGCTTCCATGTCTATACTCTCAGAACCAGTGAGAGATCTGAACAGACTTGGTACCTCCCCAAAGAGCTTACCTGATAGTCAACACAACAACTCAGGGTGTGGGGGACCAGGAGGCCCCAGTACCCCAGGGCCTGTGCTAGCCCCCCAGCTCAGTGCTGGGTTGGCAGCTTCTCTCCACTGGATGATAATTTAACACTTTAAACCAATTGTGGCTTCTAAATACAGTGCATGTGGCTCCTTGGAAGTACAGAATCTGGGTCCACCCCATACCTGGTCAGTCAGAACCTGTCTCCCAAGAACCCCAGGGACAGAGCCAAGTTTTTGAAGCACTGTTTAGTTTTTCACAGCTATGGAACAGAATCCTCTGCCATATGTGTCCTCACACAGTAGGGCAATGCACAAGAGGTACAGCCATTCTTAAGCCCATCCTGCAGAGAGCAAAGGAGGCTCATAAAGGTTCAAGAATGCCTCCTCACAACCAGAACCCAAGTTTCTGACTCCTGGCCCAATTCTCTTCCCTCTCCATCAGAATATCCCCTATGTATATCAGGGTACAGATGGTGAAGCAGCATCCTAGGCCCATTGTAGGAATAGAAAGAAAAAGTAGTTATCATAATTTCTTCACCCTAAATTTGAAAAAGAAAATCAACTGCAAGGAAAACAGATGCAAAAATATCATTCAATAAGAAAGACACACTGTCCAAGGAGTTTCCTACTTTTCGGAACACCACCACAGGAGGGGAAGCAATGTACAGTAGACCCTTGAAATCCACAGTACATATGGTCTACACACAGGTCTGTGGTTTCAAGTGCACCCTTCCTGATGAGGAACCACAGATGCTCAGCACGTAGAGTTCAGTACTGTGCTGTATGCAGGTGCTGGATTTATTTTTCCCATAACAAGACCCAACTTCCGCTAAAGACATGCCACCTTTCAACAATATCAAACTTTCACTTGGTCATTTCAAGGAGCCATTAACTTTTACTTTGCCTTTTGGGAAATGTTTGCTTTTAGGGAAGCATATCTTTACAAAATTAAGGTCAAGAATTTGCTCCAGAAAAGTTAGAATGTGTTTGTGACTTTAACTGAGCATCACTATCCCACAATACTGTGAAATTTGGGAAATTATGTAACCACTTAATCACAATAAAAATTTTGAAAAAAAATTAAGGTCAAGAAGCACTCAGGAGATCACACAATTTAAACACAACTGACTCCCCATGTCAACTGAGCTGTGTGAGGGAAATTAAAATTTTTTGTTTTGAACTTAGTTGAAACCATGGGTTAGAAATCTACAAATGAGGCAAGCTTACTATATAGATGGTGATATCCAGAAAGGTAGAGACTCACTAGCCCCCAAAGGAGACAGGTCTTCCTTGTTGTTAATAGATTAAACCTTGTATAGTTTCCTCTTATTTACCTTTGTGGATGGCAGCCTTCATATATTTATTAAGCATTCACAAAAGCAAAACAATAAACAAAATCCCCAGTTCAAATAAGGAAAAAGTTTCCAAAAGGTTTCAGTTAAAAAAAAGAAAAGAAAAAAGCTCCTTGAACTAACAACTTTAGTGGATAGTTGTCAGTTCAATTTTTTTGTTGTTTTGGTACCAGGGCTTGGACTTGCTAGGCAGGTACTCTACCACTTGAGCCATAGCCAAGCCCTTTTTGCTTTCATTATTTTTTGAAAGCAAAACAATTTTTCCCAAGGGGCTGGTCTAGTCCATAATCCTATTTACACTTCCTAGGTAGTTGAGATGGCAGGCAAATGCCATCCAGCTCAGCATTGTACTTATAGAGATGGGGTCTGGAATACTTTTTGTCCAGCCTGGCCTTGAATCTCCAGATCTAAGTAGCTAGTATTACAAACATGAGCCACCATACTAAGCAACAATATTTTTTCTTTTGGGTCCGGTCGTGGGGCCTGAACTCTGGGCCTGAGCACTGTCCCTCAGCTCTTCAGCTCAAGGCTAGTACTCTACCATTTGAGCCACAGCGCCACTTCTGGCTTTTTGCTTTTTGCTTATGTGGTGCTGAGGAATCGAACCCAGGGCCTCAGGCATGCAAGGCAAGTGCTCTACCACTGAGCCACCTTCCCAGCCCAGCAACAGTATTTTTAACCTATAACTAATAACAGAAAAATACCACACCAAGAGTAGATGGATAAAAAAAAAATAGCACCCTAAGCATTTGAATTTTGTTTCTTATCAAAAAGTATAATTTTGAAGATATAAAACCTTAAACCTCTAATTATTGAAGTTCTACTAGAAAGTAATAAGATTGCTGGAATTATCTATCATCTACATTGGCCTAGGATTTTAGAATAAGTCAAAATCACACAGTCTTCTATGGTTCTTAACCATAATGTGGCTCTTGTCACATTGACAAAGTAATACTTGCTACCTCTGTGGTTAAACATCTAAAGTTGTGACATGATCTGGTCAGACACTAGTCATTTCTTACCTCAATGACAAAAACAATTTAGTGAGTATGAGAGAATAAATCCAAAAATAAACTATGATCCATATACTTGGCAGCCATGAAGGATTTATAAGTGACAGGTAACTTTTACAACTGTGAGGCAGATTTATGGTGGAAAATGTCATCTTACATGCTTTTCATTTGGGTTCATTGGGAAGCTTATTTTATCTCCAGATTCAACTTAGCAAAATCAAATCTTAGCTCAAAACGTACTAAAGCAAAACTAATTATATATACATATATATGAAATATGTGTGCACATACACACATTAGGAGCAACCATTAAGACTAGAGCTGTGAGTGGAACCAAGATAGAGAATCTGTAAGAAAGAGGAGCAATATTTGTTATTTCTGAAAACGTATCTTTGAATAGAAAGATGTATTGTTTTTCTTTTCTACCTTGCCAAATGTATTATAATATTATGATTGAAAATGTTCTATAAGTAATTCTCACAGATTAAAATGATGGTCTTGGATGACATGCTGTCAGGATCACTGGTAAGTTTTATTCAGCTGCATAGATTAGCTCATTAGCTCATTCATGTATTATTCATTATAGCCAACAAAAAATACATTATATATAAATACATATTTACTGAACACAAAGTAAAGTGATACTGGGGATATGATGCTGATAATTAATATACTATAAAATATACTATAATGAATAAAATCATCAGGGTCTCTGTTCTATCTTAGAAGGAATGCCTATGTGTGTAAAGGACTTCCATAGACAAGCTCTTGGCTAAGATTCAGTTCTGTGACTGAAGGTTCTTTTCCTAAGACCCAGAAAATGTCAAAAAAAATAGAGAGATCCTGCAACAAGATCTTGTGCTTAAAAAAGAAAAGAAAGGTCTGGGGGTATCTCATACCTAGTAAGCACAAGACCCTGAGTTTAAACCAGAAAAAAAAACAGGAAGCTGGTTTTGCTACCTTGCTTACAAATAGAGAGGAAACAAGATTTCTAGTCACACACCAAGGAGAAAGACAGAGAAGAGGGGTTGAGGAAAAGTCTCTCCAGAGTTAAGTCCTGACCTGTCCACCTGACCATATATTTTGATGCCCAGGGGTCATCTGCTACGGACAGGAATAAAAGAGAAATAAGAGACTGCTCCAGCAAATATACAGAAAATGAATTAAATAGAAGCATATAACTTGTACACCAGACAAAACTATACTGTAGTCAATAAAGGAAAACATATGAGTAAAAAGGCACCAACAACACAGAGGAAAAAGAGGAAAAAAAGTGAATCAGAGAAACAGATTTTATTAGTATGTTTTCCTACATTTGCTGATACCACAAATATTTACTGAGCACCTACTACATGCAAAAGACTATGTACGATGCTAGAGATAAAACAATACATAGCAAACCACTCAGGTCACCACCACTAAACAGTTACAGGATCAAGCAAAAAGGGATGTTACAGAGAAGTACTAGGTACACCCAAAAGAGGCATAAGCCAGATCAAAACTAAAATGACATAGTCAATGCCTTTAGACCCTCAGGTTGTGAGGAACTCAAGGAAGTTTATGCACAAATCAGGGGTGACTATAACCAAAGAAGAAAGTTTCTAGAAAGACATTGCAACCAATGAGATGGGCAATCTAAAAGCTGCCTTGGGCATCCCTGGACAACTCTCCTGAGGCCACCTATAGCACAAATGTACCTTCTCAGATAAATAACTCTATTCCCTGATGGGGGTAAAAACACAACCTCGCTCACCTCCATCTCGCCTTTCATTCCTCCTGTCAACAACCTCCCCTCCTTACTTGGCCAACACAATGTCTCCTCCTTCACAGAAAAAAAAAAAAAAACTTATTTGTTTGTGTGGTGATCTAGTTCTTGTTTTGTTTGCTGCTGTGCCCATGGGGACACAAAGTGCAATCGGATATGGAATCCACCTTTATGACACATGTCACCTTTTTGGTCTGGTCTTGGGGAATCAGGGCTTCTAAGGAGCACTATAAATCAAGGTGGAGACCTCAAGGATAGGAAAGAGTCTCTCAGAGAACAGGTTATGTCTTTATTAGGGGAAAGTAAACAAACTAAGTCAGATCATATACCCATTGAACATTGGAATCCACAACCTTCTTAGATTCCATGTTCACTAAGCAATTTTCTAAATATAATTCAGCTTCCCACAGGGAGGGAATGTACTAGTCAAGTAGATATAAACACTTACTGACTGTGATCCTCATTAGGACCTAAAAAAACAAATGCCCTGACTTTAAGACTTTGTCTGTTGTAAGTTCAATTTGCCTGAGAGGTCAAAGGAATGAAGACTGTATTGCTCCAGTGGTACCTTTTCCAGAACATGGCTACCCTACCTGCCCTGCACTCACCCCTGAAGGCTCAAAATGAGTCCCTTAAAGCAACTTTGTGTGAAGTTTCATGTACTCATGAAAACACATATGCGTTTTCATTCACTTATATGACTTTTCCATAATTGATGTAAAGGAAACAAAAGTAGAAATGATGTAACCCATGAATGAATTGAAAATTATAGACTGAAAATAGTTATTTTAATTTAAAACTACACTACATAAGACGTGGAGAATTCCAAGCCCGATCTTAAGAAAGCTAACAGCATTTCAGCTAAACAAGTTCAAGAGCCTCTATCACAGGGCACATGCCCTGGGTTTTATACTTTCTACAAAAGAACCTAGAGAAGGTACTCAAATATTTTCATCTATATGATAAGATGAACTTAAAAATTCTCCTCCTAAAGAAAAAGAATAAGTAAATAAATAAATATTCTCCTTTTATAATAGCAACAACACACAACAAAAGCTATGGCAAATAATGGATTTTATTCTTTGTAGTTATTGTTTTTTTTTTCATTTGATTTGTTGGTTTGGTTTTCATTTTTTGGGGTTGTGTGTATGAGAGACAGAGAGAGAGAGAGAAAGAG
The DNA here is from genome assembly GCF_019054845.1 of Dipodomys spectabilis. Classification (NCBI taxonomy): domain Eukaryota; kingdom Metazoa; phylum Chordata; class Mammalia; order Rodentia; family Heteromyidae; genus Dipodomys; species Dipodomys spectabilis. The sequence continues at coordinate 1,412,002 of NW_024871183.1, forward strand.
AAAGGGGGGGAGAGGGAATACTGGAGGTTTAACTCAGGGCCTAAATACTCTCCCTTAGCTTTTTCACTCAAGGCTGGCACTCCACCACTTAAGCCACAGCTCCATTTCCATTTTGACTTGCTAGAGAAAAGGTTTCACAAGCTTTTCTGCCTAGGCTGACTTAGAATAGCAATCCTCAGATCTCAGCTTCCTGAATAGCTCTTATAGACCATGAGCCACTAACGGGTTAATATTCTTAATAAATGAAGAGTTCTTAAAATCTAATATTCATATACATACTGGAGAAATCATACCACAAGTGATGAATGTTTGGCCTCACTCAAAAAGTAAATTAAAACATGATACCAGATAAGAAAATGTTTTTAAAAGCCTAAACACCTGAAATTTTCAAGAAGTTGTTGAAATACACTACTGGTGGGAATGTAAATTATGACAACTGTTTATAAAACAAACATGGCAAAGATTCAACCCATTTTCATAGGAATTTGTCCTAGACAAACAGCCAAATATTTATATCTATACAAAGATGTCCATTAGAATAAAAAAATCAAATTCTACTGTACAGCATCTTTATAATAACATTTAAAAAATCAAATTCTAATGATTCAGAGCAGAAAAAAGAAATAATGTATAGAATCATCATGAAATAGTAAAGGACACTTAATCACACAAAAATATAAGAAAAATAAAGAGTAAAACTTTACTTCAGTCTGATCCAATTTTTATGAAAACATGGGTGTATGAACATGAATTGATTAAGACCTTAGAAAAAAGAAAAGCTGAAAAAAAATTTGTCAATCCCATTTCATATTCATTGGATACTCATTTGTCTAGAAGATATTACTATTGATTTTCAATTTATTTAAGCCTTTCTCTTTATTCCCTAGATATTATCCTGAACATGTTTCTTGTCCTATCAAGAGTAAAATATCAAATTTTCCTTCCTCAAATTGAAAGCAAAGAAGCTTTAAATTTGTCTAAATACCAGTTAGAAAATATTTCCCACTAGAAAAAAGAGCTCTAGAATAATTAAAGACCCACAGAGAATAAATTTAATCTTTGCTTTCAGCATAGACACATCAAAGTAGTAGAACCTTTAAATTTTATATGCCAGTTGTTTGACAAAAACATCTGTGTCTGATATGTGTAAGATTTGGAGTGGTAGAGAAAGATGAGTAAGACATAGCCCTATTCTTAAACAACTAAAAATGTAGAAAAACTAAACCACACATATACAAATTGTTGATCCTGATTTGGCTTTCTGAGAATTGGATTTTTTAAACTACCCAAAACATGCTAGGTGCCAGTGGCACATGCCTGTAATCCTAGCTATTCATAAGGCCTCTGAGATATGAGGAATTGTGGTTCAAAGCCATACCAGCAAGTCCATGAGACTCGTATCTCCAATTAACCAAATCTAGAAGTGTAATTGTGGCTCAAGTAGTAGAGTGCTAGCCTTGGGTGCAAAAGCTCAGGGACAGTGCCCAGGTCCTGAGTTTTCAAGCCCTAATACCAGCAAAAAGAAACAAACACAAAACCTATACTAAACATGATAGAAAGTAAGAGAATCTAAATTTCAATATTCTCCTCTTGCAATTTTATTAAAAGAGCTCCTGTATTAGAAACTCTCTCTAACCTCCTGAAAAGGCACAAAGATCTCTTACAACACTTTCTCAATAGCCATTATAAAGTAATAATGACCAATGCTAGCTAAGCACATACTGCAATCCTGACTCCAAAAGCAAGTCCTGAATTTCCTCTTTAAATCCTGGAATATTTAGGTGAAGATCTGGTGTATATACAGGTTCACTTGCTTTGGAAGAAAATGTTTGGTAGCAGAACCTAGAGACCATTGCAGCTACTTTTCTTTAATGAGTTAAAATAATTCCATGAAATTTGGAATTTGTGAAACCAAAGAATCCTGACATGACTTAATTACTAGCTTTCAATTATAAAATAAATGCAAAGCTATACCAGCTCTGTTTAGCAAGGGTTAGTGAGAAGTATCCTCTAGTGAAAAGTCTTTGACCATTAACTCTAAAGCAAGTTTAGTTCCATCATAAAAAGATAACTAAGAAAAAGAGAAGACAAGCCACATTATTTTCCTAAAGCATCATTTGACCATAGAACAAAGAACAGAGACTAAATAAAGCTGGAGGTTTAGAGGTACTTTGACTGAGGATTGGTCTTGATTTGGGTTTGATCAATGTTTTCAAGAACGATTGGATGCTGGCTCTAGATACTGCTCAATATTTAAGCTTTTCAAAGGACAGCCACTCATTTTGTTGTATAATTGCTAAATGACTCCATGTTCTTGAACATATATATGGTATATGGAGGGTAGCCAGGAGGAGGATGCAGAAGTAGTGGGAAATGGAGCAACATACAATAAAGGGGCCCATCAGCTGCACTGGAAGAAAAAGAACTAAGCGACCCAAAGACAGCGATGGGAAGGGAGGAATGAGAGGAAAAAAGGGAACAGCTTACACTAAGCAAAAGGAAAGAAATGCAAACATCACCTGGTGTGGAAGAAATAACCGTACTGTCAAAGCTCATAGAATTCACAAACTTTATAGACCATGATAATGACAATTTACCTTGTGAAGGTTAAAATGTGTTTGTGACTTTAACTAAGTATCACTATTCCACAATACTGTGAAATATGTGAAATTTATGTAATCACCTAATCTCAATTTAAAAAAGAAAAGAAAAGAAAAGTAAGGTAAGAGAAGGGATGGGTTAGGATCCATGGGTGACAATGTTGTCAGACAACTTGTATTCATATACTGTATTGTAGACTGGGAACTTCTTTGTACAACTACTTAAAGATAATAATAATAATAAATGTTAAAAACAATTAAGTTTTTCATTCTTTTTTTGCGGGGGAGGGCCTGAACGCTGGGCCTGGGTGCTGTCCCTCAGCTCTTCAGCTCAAGGCTAGCACTCTACCACTTGAGCCACAGCGCCACTTCCGGCTTTTTTCTTTTTGCTTATGTGGTGCTAAGGAATCGAACCTAGGGCCTCAGGCATGCAAGGCAAGCGCTCTACCACTGAGCCACCTTCCCAGCCCCAAGTTTTTCATTCTTGACCAAATATTATTTCTCTTTCCATCACAAAATGGTAGAAGAAATTAACTGTACAAACATGACCCAAACTAACTATAAATCATGACAATTGAAAGAAACAACTAATTCTGAAGCTGATGGTTGAAATAGTGTAATCCTTCAAAGAATGTGAACAACATCGTGCCTGGTTTTCCCACACTCAACACAGAGAATTCTTTACAATTCATTAAGCCACTTGTTCCTAAATACGATTCCGCATAATGAATTGTCTCCTCCTACTGTTCTGGTAGTGATTCTATTACGCTCATTCACTTCACTAATCCTGATTCCTGCTACTATCCTCTTAGCCAAAAGGTAAACAAAAGGACAGTAACAACAGTCACTAACTTGCAGTATTACTGTGTCCCAACGTGTTCAGTGTTTTATGCTCCCAAGTGTTCTCAAAATGAGGACTCTGAAATTATGGAAGACTAGAAAACTTGCCAAGTTAACTCACAGTTAGTAGGTAAAATCAAGATTCAAATTTGTGCTGAGTTCAGAGATTGGCTATCCATAAGAAGCCACTTCATGTTCCTAAATTCAGTCAAAGCAAACTCACCTGCCCCGTCAGGGGTGATGGTTCCCAGCTTCACAGCCAGAGGGTAACCCATGTCTCTGTAATGCTCCAGTGCATGCCCATTCCCCCCGGAGCTGTCAAAGAACCACTTTCCACACAGGACAGAGCCATCGGTCAGATTCAACCAGAGGTTCTCTCGCAGGTCACACCTGGCACACTTCCAACCACTAGAAAGTCATCAGAGAGCAGTCAGAAGAGCCAGAGCACAGAATCAACAATAACAACAAAGAATCTAACACATAAGAAAAGTATCTCAAGGTGGAAGTCACAGGACACCCTTGATAAAATAACAGAGACTGGGCTTCCCACTTTCTCTCCCAAAAACCTTATGGCTACTAAGTGACAGGTGATACTGTTTAGGCAGATAGGGACAGACAGCCTCCAGGTGGGGGTAACACTGTCTCATCTTCCTGGGGGACCCTGAGGATAATGGAGATGGCCCATGGAGCCTACCCCACCTCCTCATCCAAACAACCTTGAAAACAGCATAGCCAGGGGGAGCCTACCCCTTCCTCTGAGAAAACAAAGACTTCGATGACTCTGGAGCAGACCTGGACAGGGGACAGGTGCCTTCTCCCCTTGGGGTGAGATAGAAAGTGACTTAACCAGATGGGAGCTCAACCAAAATGCACCAAAAGAGGGACCCACAAGCCTACAGTGGGGCTACCGATTTCCAGGCCCTACTTTTCACCCTCTTACACAGAGAAGTCTAAACCCTTGCCGCTGCCACGGCTGCTTCCTCTTCCTCTTCCTCCTCTTCCTCCTCCTCCTCCTCTTCCTCCTCCTTCTTCTCATCCTTTATCTCCTTCTCCTCATCCTCATCCTTCTCTTCTTCCTCTTCCTTGCCTGGAAATCCCTCGGGTAAGATCTCCTATGGCATAATGCAGCCCTCCCAGTCAGGAGTTCAGATTGGGGGCTTATACCAACCTGCTGATATCTAAAAGGCTTTTCCTCAGTTTCCTCTGGTGTCTTACTTTTTTTTTTTTTTTTTTTGTCGGTTGTGGGGCTTGAACTCTGGGCCTGGGTGCTGTCCCTCAGCTCTTCAGCTCAAGGCGAGCACTCTACCACTTGAGCTACAGCGCCACTTCCGGTTTTCTGGTGGTTTATTGGAGATAGGAGTCTCATGGTCTCTCCTGCCCGGGCTGGCTTTGAACCGCGATCCTCAGACCTCAGCCTCCTGAGTAGCTAGGATTACAGGCGTGAGCCACCAGCGCCCGGCTTTGTGTCTTACTTTTTCAAATAAGCACTGCCTCTGTTCCCACTCCTCCTGCCTCATAAGTCCTACCTGGTGGACCTCCTCTTCAGACAAGTCTGTTACTTTTGCTTTCCATTAGTTTGGCTCTCAGCTTCTTACCCTGTCATCTGTGTCCTTTCCTTCAATTATTTATCGGATTGAGACAACGAACCCAAACCCTAGAACCACAACAGAACCATTCAGTTCCCTGCCTGCCTCCCAGATTGAACCAGCTCTTCCCAGCACTTCCAAGATGCTCTTAAACTTTAGAAAACTGACACAGGACATGGAGGCTAGGAAAGGGGTCGTTTCCTCACAATTCTCACATGAGGGACAGACAGCAGAGCTTGAACACGTGGCGAGCACTGAGGTTCCCATGTATAAAAGCATAGGCGGCTCTAAAGTGTTAGCCATACATGGTGATCTAGTTTAAATAAACCCCCTTCCTGCAGTCTGGATCTGGAGGGTCCCTCAAGGGCCCATGTGCTGAAGGCTTAGTCCCCAGTGTGGCACTATATAAAACCTGTAACAGGTTGGGCTTTGTGGGAGATCTTCCAGTCTTTTAGGGGGACACCTACAAAGGGGACATTGGAACCTTGGCCTCTTCTCTTTCACTCCCCATACATCCTCATCACACCATGTAAGGCCTCAGCACTGTGGCCTCCAAAACTGTGAGGCCAAACAAATGTTTCATCTTGTTTATCTTACGCATTTGGTATAGTAACAGAAAGCTGACTAACACACCCTGGCCATATATCCAAATTAATAGGGAAAAAAATAAACTAAGTATGAAATATCTGCCATGTGTTAGGGAATTTACAGAAAGTTTTATCTTAATTGTAGTTAACACTGACCAGCATCAGTATTACTATCTGTGTTTTTCCATGGAGAAAAAATGAGGCCCAGAAGTGACACTCCTTTCCTAAGTGCACAAAGAACACAGAAGTAGAGTCCTACTCTTGCTACTCTCACTGTTCTTGTCCTCCAGGAGTCACCTTTGTAAACACACTAGCAGTAAGGAGGACGAGATGCTAATTCAGCCCAAGGAATATTTCTGCCAAAATGTGACAACTAAACACTGTATTAAGTTGAGTCCTCCTACAACAAATGTAAATGACTTGTGAGGGAGGTACCCTAGAGGAGTAAGGCAGACAGACAGAAAAGAACAGGAAGCCAGGACAGGACATCTCAATGAGCCACTATGAACAGCCGGGACTCAGGCCAGCTGTGGACTAGGAAGACAAGTGTCCCCACCTGGAGAAAGGAAGCTGGGTAGTTTCTACTGCCTGCATGGCTCCTAGTCAAGGCTGTTCCAGGAAAGGAGAAGGGAGCTTTTATTCTGGGGCACTGCTGCTGTCCATGCCTGCCCCAACTGGTTTCCTCAGGGGGAGAAGCCCCTATAGCAGAGTATGTGTCTGCAACTGGCAGCTTTGATGTGGAAAAGGCTCTAGGGCTACGTGCTGAATGTGTTGTGTATCCATTTCAAAGGTACAATTTTAGAAGTATTGGCCTTACTCTTACTAAAAGGTATCTGGTAGAATACATAATTCTTAATTCAGAAAAGAGGTAGAAAACTTTGACCAGCTATAGAGGCTAAAGTTCCATTTTGATATTTGACTCTGACCTTGGAGGAATCCTGACTCCATTATCCAACTGTGTGAGGTCATTGGCATATTTAGACACTGGCAATTCATTTTCCCATGTGTCTGAGTCTTGCTTTCTGTATGGAGATTTTGAGCTGAGAACTGCATCACAAGCAATTGTTACCTGTAAGACAAACACAGGTAGAACTTTTTAAAAAATGAAGAAGAAACATTTGAGAGAATAGCAACTTCTAGAAAGTGAATTTTAAAGCTTATATATAAATACATCTGAGATAAATAAAATTCAAGTAAAACAGTTACCTGGAAAGTAAGATGCAAGTTTTCTTTGCTTTACTAGAAATCTAGCTAAGTTTCTTTTTATTGCACAGTTTAGAGTATTGATTGGCAAATGATACAAGAAAGCAAGGAAACAAGTTCAGTTTTTAAACTCAAGCTTAGAGGTCAGCAGAGTGAAAAGTATAAGGTAAGCAATGACAAGGGTGGGGCTAAAGCACAGAAACACCTAGGATTTTCCCAAATGATCCGCTCCTCCTAACCAATGTACCCTGGGATATTCAATATTCTCAATTCATCACACAATGGCATGTTGTCACAGACACTTGGATGCAACCGCAGCCTGGTTCCATTTCTTAATCTGGTGCAAATGTGGCTCTGGACAGAGACATGCCTCGGTGTCTCCGCGCCACATGTCCTCATCATGAGCAAATCTGTGAGGTCCTGTTTGGCACCAACTGCCTTCTCCCAAACCCATATGTTTATTATCACCTTTTCTGATCTCTGCATGCTATTAGCTATTTCTAGCCCTCTTTAAAAAACATTCTTAAATGGTACAGCCAATTTGGAAAACAGCTTGGCAGTTCCCAAATGACTAAACAGAGCTAACATAAAGCCCAGATATTCTACAACTAAGAATATATGCAATAGATATAAAAACAGGTGACCACACAGAAACTCCTAATATATTTACAATTAAATAGAAACAACCCAGATACCTATCCATGATAAGGAGAATATAAAATATAAAATGTAATAGGTTCATAAAATGGAATATTATTTGGCAATAAATGGAAATTAAATACTGATGCATGCTACAACATGAATACATTTTGAAAATACATGCTAAATGAGAAAGCCATTCACAGAGGAAAGCATATTTTATGACCCCCACTTATATAAAGTGCCCAAACAGATAAATCCATAGAGACAAAAAGAGGTTAGTGAGACAGGGGATGGAGTTTGAAGAATGTTGACTTATGGTGTGAGGTATTTGGTGCGACAATAAAAATATTTTAAAATTAGGTAGTAGTGAAGGAGGCTCAACTTGCTTAGAATAATAAAAGCCCTTTTAAATTATAAACTAAATTTTATAACAAAAGAAAGCTTGTGTTCTACATCACTAATCTTCTGTACCATTTTCTCAGCTGCCATTGACCCAACCATTCAGCCCAGAAGCATCTGCTATAAAGCCTCTATCCCAGACAAAACTAGAATATACTTCTACACTTCAGCCTCCCTCATCCCACCCACCATCCTGGCTCCCCACTACGACTACACAACAGCCTTACAGTTAGTCTCCTTTCTTCCACACATATTCCCTCTTCCTTTCCCAGAAGCCAGTGATCTGCTGTAAAAATTAGATCCCACCTTTCCCCAGTATGAACTCCCCACAGTCATACTTAATACTACCAATGGATGACACTCAACCTGGCAAAGGCAGGAAGAAGGATTAGTGCTCTAAGACCCTTTCCAATTTTGTGAGGCTGGACCATAAACCCTTAGCACTCCTCATATAGCATCCTAATCTTTTCAGTCTAGCTTGCTATAGCATTTTTGTTTCACTGACTACCCTGTTCATGTCTCCATCCTCCCCTGGATTTTATCAACTCCTCTCCCCACCATTACATCATTTTTAGGTATTATGGCTTATAATGTATGAGGGTTTTGAACAAGATTCAGATGTAATCTCTCTTTTCTTTGAATACCTTCCTAGTGAAACGAATACAATTTCCTTAGACTTTTGGGGCATGTACAAAACACTAATCTAGTGTTTATCAAAAATCATTCCAATTCCCTTTTTATGGGTCCACAGCTGAAGATCACAACCAATCATCTTATAATCTACATTATGAATTATTTTTCCTTGGACTTTGTATCTGGAGATATACAGTCTCCATAGACCTCAGGTTCAGAGGTCTATGGACCTCTAGAACTAGCTCACACTGTCTCTTAAATGCTAGTGATTAAATTTTAAGAAATGCTGCATTCCTATTAACCACAATAGCCAAGAAATTGAAAAAAATCCTACATGTCCACCAACTGGTAAACAGATAAAGAAAATTTGGTACAAGTGCACAATGGAATAGCATTCATGCAGAAGGAAAGAAGGAAGGAAGGAAGGAAGGAAGGAAGGAAGGAAGGAAGGAAGGAAGGAAGGAAGGAAGGAAGGAAGGAAGAGAGGGAGGGAGGGAGGGAGGGAGGGAGGGAGGGAGGGAGGGAGGGAGGGAGGGAGGGAGGGAGGGAGGGAAAGAAGGGCAAAAAAGGGCAGGAGAAGATGGGATGGACTGGAGATCATTTTTATGTTAAACAAATTAAGCCAGGTATAATGTGGGGCATAAAAACTTGAAGTTACAGAACTTGAAAATTGGTGGTGATTAGCAGAGGCTGAGGAGAGTGGTAGAGAGAGATCTGAAACTGTTGGTTAATCAATCTAAAGTAAATTTAGGTAAGAGCAAGAAGTCCTGGTGTGCTACTGCATCCTGTGGTGGGAACAGACAAGCACATATTTCAAGAAGTTAGAAAAAAAGGAATCTGGGTGCTTTCACCATTAAGAAATGATAAATGTGCCCACAATGGTGGCTTGGGCCTGTAATCCTAGCTATTCAGGAGGCTGAGATCACAAGATCAAAGTTTGAAGCCAGCCCAGGCAGGAAAGTCTGTGAGACTCTTACCTCCAATTAACCAGACAATTGGAAATGGAACTGTGGTTCAAAGTAGTAGAGCACTAGTCTTGAGCACAAAGGCTCAAGAACAATGCCCAGGCCCTGATTTCAAGCCCCACAACCAACAACAACAACAAAAAAGAAGTGAAATGATAAATGTTTAAGTGACAGGTACATTTAACCTTTAACCTGGTTTAAGTTAAGAGACAAGAGTAGTGGTGCATGTTTATAATCCCAACACTCAAGGGCTAAGGATGAGCTGGGTGGGGGGATAGTAGGGAGGGGACCACAAGTGTGAAACCTTGCCTTAAGAAAATGAAAATTTAACCATTATATAATACATACATGTACTGAAATAGCATGTGATATGCATTGCCCTGTGTAATTTTTCTTTATATAAAGCAAGGAAAGGATTAAGAAATTTTGCAAGATGCTTGTTAAACACAACTATTATTAAATGACATAGACTTACTAGTATCTTCTACAAAGGTAACATATTCCAAGAATCCTTATTTCCTAGTTATTTTATTAAACTTACTATTATCTACATGCTGTTGAGGTCATTTATATCTACATGAGCTCCCAGGACCATATTCAGGATCACACTTAGTGACACCACACTGTTACCCTGACAGCAACCATGGAAGTGTATCCATTCAAAAATCAGCATATACTAACAAGCAGGCTGTTTCCCTCAGCAGCCTATAGTTTGCTAATTACAATCATGCTGATTGTAATCATTCCTGATTTTGAAAATAAAAGCACTGAAGCTTTCATTTTCAAGCTCAAAGAGCCTTATTGTGAGCTCCACATCATTCATAGGTCATTTGACTATCTGGTAGAGTCTACTGAATAACTCTCTCACCTGAAATTGTTCTGAGCAGAAACGCTCAAGAGATGAAGGAAGAATCTCCTTACTAGCTGGTTTTTGTTTCATTTCCTTTTGGGATTTTTAATATTGGTACAGGGACTTCAACTCAGGGTCTGGACCCAGTCCCTTAGCTTTTTCACTCAAGGTTGACAGGCTACTCCTCAAACCACAACTCCACTTCTGGCTTGAGATAAAAGTCTCACAGATTAATCCAGGGTTCGTGAATATACTTTGTTGATGCTTGTGTTTCTGAAGATGTTTGTAACAATATATGCCATCACAACAATGTATGTCAGCCTTCATGATCAAAAAAAAAAAAAAAAGTTTCACAAATTGACCTGGCTAAGCTGGCTTTGAAGCTCAATTCTCAGATCTCAGCCTCCCATGTAGCTAGGATTACATGGTCATGAGCCACTAATACCATACTCTTACTAGATGTTTTTTAAACTAAGTGTGTGTGTGTGTGTGTGTGTGTGAGAGAGAGAGAGAGAGAGAGAGAGAGAGAGAGAGAGAGAGAGAGAATGTGTATGTGCTTGTGTATGCCAGTGCTGGAGCTTGAACTCTAACCCTGGGCACTGTGAGCTTTTTTGCTAACAGCTAGCTATTGTTTTACCACTAGAGCCACAACTCCACTTCCAGTTTTTTGCTAGTTAATTAGAAATAAGAGTCTCATGGACTTTTCTGCCCAGGCTGGGTTCAAACCCTAGTCCTGTTAGCATCCTGAATAGCTAGGATTACAGGCGGGGGCCATTGGTACCTAGCAAGGCTAATATTTTTTTATTTAAAAGTTCAAAAAAGAGAATCATCAAACATGAAAGAATCAGTCAAGGTATAAAGTATAGCAATTAGCATCTTTTATGTAGATAAATCCTTTTGGCTATTGCCAGATAAATCAATTTTCTTTCAATCATCCTACTCACATATTCCAAATAATTCTTTTGTTGTCATTATTTTCCTGTTTGTTTGTTGTAGGACATTCTCAATATGTAGCCCAAGCTTGTCTCAAATACAATCCTCAGCCTCAAGTTTGCTAGGAGTATAGATTTACACTATCATTCCTAGCTTTGTTCTCCATTTGTGTATGTGTATGTTGTATGCTTGTTCTGGACTTGAACTCATGGCCTGGATACTGTTCCTTAGCTTTTGTGCTCAAGACTAGCACTATACACTTGAGCTACAGGTCCATCTCTGACTTTTTGGTAGTTAATTGAACATGAGTCTCATGGACTTAACTGCCCAGAGTTAGCTTGGAACCCTGAGCCTCAGACCTCTGCCTCATGAGTAGCTAGGATTATAAGCGTGAACTTCTTGGGTCTAATTTTGTTCCTATTCTTAAATTATTTCTTTAAAGTAATAAAGTTTTCGCTTTAAAGTATTCTAAAACACTCTTAAAAGTATACATTGTACAACTATGCAAAAGTAACAAAATTAAAAAGAAATTGTATCTTGCTGGATTTGGATTTATGTGGCACTTTCCTTTTAAATAAGAACATTTATACTTCTACTCATGCTCTATATACACAAATTATTTAAGAAGATTTTTAATTTTTTTCACATAAAAGACTATCCTATTTGAATGAGAGGAAAATATTGTCATAAAATTTACTTACAGTATGCTTCTTTCCAACAGCAAAAGGGCAGTAAGAATTCTCAGTACTACCGTGACATATGCTTTAGTATATAATTTCAGGTAATGGGATGAAGTAAGATCATTCTGTCACTAATACATTTAATCCCTGGCAACAGCTACATAAGTCAACATAGGGAATCAGAGAAAGCAAAGGGAATTTAACTTAACTCTGCATGCTTCACTGATCACAGCCTACTTCATACTTAAGTGGAAAGGCCACAGCAATGAGTACACAAAATTTAGATCTAAAGTAGATTTGACTAAAAGAAGTTAAGTGGTAGAAACCTAGTCTCTGGGGACATGGAAACCCTAAGCACAAATGTCCTATTTTGGCAACAGCAGGTGAACAGATGGCTGTAGACAAGGAACATCCAGAAGACTCTGGGTTTAAAGACTTGGCTTTGGTTCTGGCATAGTTTGAGGGAGAGAATGAACTGGCATTTCTAAATCCAACCTGGCCTGACCTGCCTGCCATCTGAAGTCAGGTTCTAAAAAATCAGAGAGAGGAAAAGAGACAATGAAAGGAAAGAGGATAGAGTGTTAGACACAATACAGGAAATAAGGGGAAAGTGTGGCAAACACCTAGTGCCCCTGCAGAAATCCTGACTCCACTTAGAAGATTCAAGCACCAAGGGAAAGACAACAGTCATGGCCCATGCCTTCGGTTTTCACTGAGGGAGGCTGATAACAGGAGGATCAAGGAAGGATGCCAGCTGTGCAAAGAATTTGGCATACAGGAGAATCACAGTCCAGGCCACCCAGATGTTATCCCCAAAATAACCAGAGGTTAAAAAAAAGACTGGATGTGTGACTCAAACAGTAGAGCTCCTACCTAGCAAGCACAAACCCCTGAGTTCAAACCCCAGTAACAACAACCAAAGAAAGGGAAAAACCCCAGAATCAAATGGTTCAGGAAAATGAACATCTTTCTGGAGACACAAGTTCAAAAGAAACGAAAAGGAAGAAAAGAGATAGTAGAAGGAGGAAGAAAGCATACTCTCTCAAACAAAAACCCTTGAGAACAGTCTTAGTCCTCACAGGGAGCAAACCTGCAAGAACTTACATTTTTCCAGAGTTCCCACAGACCTGGGGCTTGTAAATGTCTGGCCTTCTTTCTAATTATGTGGCTTTGTTGTGGCAGTATAATATTAAATCCTTGTGGTATTATAATATAATTATAAATATTATAATATTTAATGTTTCCTAACAAATCCTTATGTGGAAGAACAAAATGAATAAAAATACTGTCATCCCTCTGATCAGAAGAGCATCCTCGTTACCATTCCCTATGCATATGAGATGCACATTTTGAAAATGAAGCAACAGACTGTGACCAAGAGAAAAGAAGTCAGCCCACTCTAGAGAAACCTAAAATCATGAGCAATGAAGCTTACAAGGCATAGAAAAAGGAGATAGGCTACCTGACAATGCTGGAAATGCAACTTTGTGACACTCTAATCACAGAAGCAGTACGCTCATTTCATGCTTGGTCTTCTCAATTTCTCCCATTCAACCCACTCCCTCCCCTGCCCCTACAGCTCACAACACACACACACACACACACACACACACACACACACACACACACACACACACACACACACATCCCTGACAGAGTCACGTTCATCTAGCTAGCAGCTGTACACACTCACTGACCAGGGCTGGTAACTCCTCAATATTTGGTAGTGCTATTTCATAGTGGTCTGGGAATATAACAAGTTTGGCTTCATCTTCATATTCATAATCGTCGCTATTTAAATCATCATCAGTATCTAGATCTGAGGAGAAAACAAAAACAAAGAACAGGAAGTGAGGAAGGGGACACCCACACCAAGGCAGCACACACTGGGAAAGTCAGAGATTCACAGGATGAGACACCAAAGAAATGACATTTACAGTTTCCAATCTGAAATGGCCATCCATCTACCCCAACCAGAAATGCCAGGACCTGTCCTCTTCCATAAGCTCTGTACATTTATTCTGTGGCAGATGCATGAAGAAGATGGGTTCATATCATATAGCCTTGTAATCAGAATAGATATACATGCTAGATTATTAAATTCATAAAGATTTTGCAGAGAATAGATTGTTAATTATGAGGCTTGGGGTCCCATAGCACCTGATTTCACACAAATGGACAGAAAGATAGGAGAAAGTACATGGGCTGGAGAATAAATAGGCCTAATTCAATATGGAACCCAAAACTCAATGTTACTTTGGATGAGTCACAAACTCTAAGCTCTGTAGTTTCCTCATCTTCAGTATTTCACAAAATATACGAAAGAGGTAAGAAATGGTAGACAAGAGACTTGGCACAAAATAAGTAGCTGATAAATGGTAATTATTATTTAAAAACTCAAATTACCCTCTTTGACTTGTCTGTCTCTCACTCCTGGTCACTGAGACCTTACACAGTAAACTAGAGTGGAATGCTCATCACACAAGCATCTTGTTTCCTCTGCAGAGAATTCTCAGTAAGAAAGATGAGCTTCTCTAGATAGTTGTCCATCAAATCCTCACCATGTGCTGAGTTAATCTCTGCTAAAGGTTAGGTGAAGCCTCAAGGAAACCTCTTGTCACAACATCTACACAGACATTTTGGCCTTGCATTTATAGAGATGCCAGCATCCAAGGTCATGTTTGTGTATTTGTATGTTTGGAACTATGGTGACAGAAAAATTGTTTGGCCTTACACTCTACTTTCATACACAACCCCATACACAAATGGGAAACAAACACATGCAGAAGCATGAGCTCTGTGAATGAAAGAAAGTTCATTTATTGTAGGGGGCCCTGGGGCTATCACCTATGAACCAAAGGCATAGGTTCTGTAGTTATCTGACATGACTTCAGCAAAAATCTGATATATTTTATATATAAATTTTGCTGTTTAATTCTCAAAAGTGGAACAGTTTTGAACAAAAAGTAAGATACCAAGGATACCAGTAGCTCATGCCTATAATCCAAGATACTCAGAGGGTGAGTCATGAGGATCTAGGATAGAAACCAATGGGGACAGAAAAGGCCATGACTTATCTCCAAGTAACCAGCAAAATACCAGAAGCAGAGATGTAGTTCAAGTGGTAGAGCACCAGCATTGAGCAAAAAAGCTAAGAGATGGCACTCAGATCCTGAGTTCAAACTCCAGTACCAGGATATAAGCAAATAAATTTAAAAAAAAAAAAAAAGAAAGATACAATGAAAACAAGGTCTGAACATTTTAATAAAATATTCTAAATATGAAGAAGCAAAAAGACTAAAATAAAAAACAAAACAACTTTGCTAAATAACCACAAGAACCTAATCTGGGAAAAAAGGCCATTTTATTAGTTTAATAAATAAAGATATTGTAAAAAATGAACTATGCACCTGTGGGGAGGGAGGTGAGGGGAAACTGGAAGAGAAAGAAGAGGTGACATTGTCCAAAAGGAAATGTACTTATTACCTGACTTTATGAAACAATAACCCCTCTCTATACCACCTTAATAATAACACTAAAATTCTATTTAAAAATAAAGAAAGCAATAAAGATATTTATTTAAAGGAAATAATTTAAACATAGAAATTTTTAAAGCATTCCTTATGTTATAAAAACTGAATGCCCAATAGCTAGGATTATGGTTGTGAGCCACAAATGCCTGGCAGGAAAACACATTTTTATAGAAGAATGCTATCTAATAAATGTTGAAGCTATGACAGGATTAAAGAATCACTATTGTACAATCCCTAGTGAAATAACTAACTCTAGCACAGGTCACCAATGTGTGTTACATAAACCTATGAGGTGAGAGATGGATGAGGAAAGTGGAGAACTGAATAAAGAGAATATCAGCTCACAGATTTCTTTTCTAAGAGGAAATAAACTCATTTATTTGTCTACTGATCTAGCTTCAAACTCCAACTCTCAGATCTCAGCCTCCTTAGTAGCTAGTATTACAGATGTGAACCACCAATGCCTGGCTTCTACATGTGATATACACAAAACAATATGTTGGAAATGATCTGTACAACTTGGGGGGTTGAGGGTTGGGGAGAGGAAGAGTAAGAGAAAAATGAGGGAAGGGGTAACAAGTTTGACAAGAAATGTACTTATTACCTTACTTATTTAACTATAACTCCTCTATACATCACCTTGACAATAAAAATATAAAAAAATGCCCCCAATATCTATAATTAAAAAAAACTGGAACCTACATGGTCAAGAAAAAGAATATTTAACCCACTATAATATTATTAAAATAATAGTTATTTAGACTATGCAGAGGTGTGGAAATTGTTATGCTCTGTTAATGGTAAAAATGCAAAATTAATCTTCACTGTAAGGACAACTTATTATAATGACCACAGACCAAAAAAAAGGAAGGAAATTTACATTAAAAATGGTGAATACGCTTTTGTGTATTCTTAAAATCTTTATCATTGACATAGTACTGTGCACATAACAATGTTGGATCACCAAAGTACAAACCTTTTGGTTTTGTGTATAGCTTCAACTCATGAAAGATGAGATGTCAGAAAGAATATTTTCTGGCTCTTTACTGCAGAAAATGTAGTCATTTAATACTATTTCAAATCTTAATGAACTAAGAAATAAGTGAGCAATAAAGTCCAAACAATCTTACTCTCACATTTACAAGCTATGTAACAACCCTGGACAAGTCTTTCCACGTTCACCTGCTCTACAAGTAAGTGAGGGATTGCATCTACAGCCCAAGATTGTTAAGAAGACTAAACTAGACAGAGTTCTAAGGCACTTTGGTACAGATCTGGTGGCTCCTGGGGCTCCACAAGTAATAATTGACATAATCATTGTCTCTTTTGCCTTCTCTATGTTCCTAACAACTAAGACAATCAAAACTGTTTCATCTCTCCAGCTCTGAAGCAATGTTGAAATAAGTTCTAGGAACACCATGACATCATGAGGCATGTTCTATATTATCAACATGTAGAGAACATACGACTTTCAACTGCTCCTAGACTGCAAGCTCACAGAGGGAGACATATGGCCAGTTTACCTGCCATAGCTCAAGCTCCTACAAAGTGCCATGCAAGCAGTAACCTTAGTACCTAGCTGTGAAGGGGATTTAAACAGCAATAGCACACAGTGAAGTAAAGGGAGAACACGAAAACACTTGCTGTGAGTGGCCCTGATGAATCTGATCAAAGCATGCTACATGCATGGATGAAAACGTCACTATGAAACTCCCTTATACAGTTCATTTATACTGATTACAAAAACCAACTACTGTGTTGTTTTATTCATTACCACTGATCTGTGCTTTAAAAAGCAAGACTATTGTCAGGCAAAAAAAAATTGTTGTTGTTATGCTTCTTGATACTTAAAAGTTCTCCTAAGAATTACACACTTGAGAATAGTGAAAACAATAACTAAATCCACCTTCAGTAGCAAAGGCTGATCCTATGGGCAAGATGTAATAAAAATGAGTAATGACATATGTATCACAGAGATTCAGATCTAATGATAAATTGGGTAGACAAGCATTGAGACAACATAAAACAACTGAGCTTATGTTTATCTACTCTCTAACCACATACTTTCTTCCATATTATAATAAAAATCAACTGCAGGTAATGCCCAAAATCTATTCCTTTACATTTTTACAAATTCAGTGTCTAGCCCATGTGTCTGTTGTAACTCTAAGGCTTTATGCTATAACTCAGTCTCCAGCAAGTGAATGTTTCACAGTTGTCTTTTATTTTTTAAACATTTTAATCCAGCATGGGTAACCAATATTTGATTTTGTGTGCATGTGTGCTGGTTCTGGGGCTTGAACTCAGGGCCTTAGTTTTGTCCACTCAAGGCTGGCTCTCTACTACTTGAACCACAGCTCCACTTCCAGATCTTTGGTGGTTAATTGGAGATAAAAGTCTGATGGACTTTTCTGCCCAAACTAGGATCCTCAGATCTCAGCCTCCCAAGTAGTTAGGATTACAGACAAAAGCCACTAGCACGTGGCCTCTTATGTCTTATGTTTAAGGGAAAAAAATCTAAGATTTCTGTTGAATATATATGACCCACAGCCATAAATATAAATTGACATATTTCTTTAAACCAAGTTGTACATCTCTGAAAATGTTGAGGTGAAAAATCTACAGGACCATCACTGCATGGGGATAGGGCCAAGATCTCCAACTCTAACAACTGGTTTCCCACTGAGGCCATTAACTGATTCTACCCAGATGAACACTTTCTCTGTGATGAAAAGGAGTCCCTTCCCCAGCTCTACATCCAGAATCTCCCTGGGTAAGTGGCCAGGACTACACCTGTTTCCCACAAGAAGCCTAGGCTATGTGGGAGGAAATGAAGCCCTAACCTAAAGCTGGACTCTGATCCCCTGCTCAGAGTTCTCTCTGCCTGATGGTACTGACTTTGTGTAGAGGACAAACTGTCCTGTCCTGGATTGCAAAACTGGACCAACTATATTCAACAAAATTGACAGGGAAAGTCCTAAAAGCGGAAAATGCTCTCAGAAGGAAATGGTAAAAGAAATTTATTTGATCCTTCCAGTCAGAAGTTTTCTAAATAGTCCTATTCCAGAATTTTTTTAATAAACTTTTGTTTCTCATGGAGTATGAATGCCTAGACTAAGCCCTCCAAAAAAATGAAATTTAAGCTCCCTGACACTCCCCCTCTCAGACACAAGAGAAATATAACTAATTTACCTCTATTTGTGAAAATTGGGAAAGGACACTCAAACAAAAATGTGAATAATTAGGACCATTTTCCATGGCATAGCAACAATGTGGCATTTTCATTAAGCATATAGCAGCTACTTACTCATCTGGATATATTTATAACTTTTATTATAAAACACACATTCCCAGTCCAAGCCAGGGTATTCCTTTAAGGATCCTGGACTCCCTCTTCTCACTCCTTCATTCCTTTGTCCTTATAAAACACCAAGTTTCACCCCAGCTTATTTCTCATATTCATAAGATTTCATACAGTTATAGGTTATTTGTCTAAAAGACAACTAATAGTCTCTGCCCCACTTACAAACATTAACAAAGAGTTACCCAGACTCTCCATTCACAGCACCCCTAAACAACCCAGGACTTTGTTTCTCAGTGTCCCTAAGTCTAATCATTCTGTTATGTAGCAGTTAGGGTCAAATAATCCCCTAAGTATTTATGTGTTACAACTCAGTAACTACTTGAGGAGTTTATACACAGATGTTGAAAGAAAATGGTTTATTTTGTTCTTAAGAGATGGGTGCACCTGCTGAGCAGTGTTCAACCTCTATTTTAATCACACTGGACACTGCCACCCTTATTTCTTCTTCCACATTAACTTTCTCATGGCTCCTGACTTTTACCAGGAAAACCAAGCTTTACAAAGAAACGAAGTCACTGGAAAAGATAACCTAGTAGTACAGCTACCTCAAGCTTAATTCATGCAGTATTTGAGTGTTGTTGCCTTCTTGAAGACTCTGTGTGTGTGTGTGTGTGTGTGTGTGTGTGTGTGTGTGTGTGTGCGTGCGTGTGTGTGTGTGTGTGTGTGTGTGTGTGTGTGTGTTTGTGTACAAGCATGCAGTGTTTGAGGCTTGAACTCAGAGCTTTGAGCTCACCCTTAGCTTTTTCTCTTCAGGTAGACACTTTCTCATGACCCATACCTCCACTTCTGACTTTTTGCTGGTTAACTGGAGATTAGTCCTTGGGTATGTCTTCCCAGGCTGGCTTCAAATCACATTCTTCGGATCTCAGCATCCTGAGTAGCTAGACTTACAGGCATGACCAGTGTGCCTTGAAGATTTAAAATAACCGTAGGTGCACCTGTAAGTTCACTGCATCATTCCAGAATGTCTTACAGCACAGACTGAGATGAAAACATTACTGATTGCCCACTGCCCACAGGAAAACATGTAAATACAGAGTACATAGATAAACTATCACCCATCAGAAGCTGTACATCATCACTCAATAATGTGCAAACTGAAAGCACTAACTCTCTGGAAAGAATAACCAAGTGGCTGGAAGATAGCAGAGGAGGAAAAGAAATTTGATTTTTGTGTCACAACATTTTATAACTTTTTAATTTTAAGCTTTGCCCATGCATTGTACACTCAGACCGAACTGTTTCAATACAAAACAGCATAGACCTTAAATGATTTTCAAATTACAAAATGTTGCAGTTGCTGGTTCTAAACAATAAATTCTGGACAAATGCTACAGTTGAGGTCATTTCACTTGGATGAATTCCTAAATATGAGAGAGGAAGAGTGACTTAGACAATGACAAGCAAGATGTCACTCAGACCTGGGTACATCCTTCAGCAGCACAGAAGGCAGTGGTGTCCCTGATAAATGCAATAGTGAAGGTCACAGTTGCTCAATGGTACTTCTGAACCACTGGAAAAGGAATTATAATAAGCCTGCCCCATTTGCAGACTTATTGCATTTATTACAATTTTTAATGAATAGAAAATGAATTTCAAAAGCAATGTTTTAATTCCTACATGTGCATTACACAGCCTCTGCAGAGACGTTCTCAACCTTGCAACATTATCAGTTGTGTTTAAATCATTGCCTGCCCTTCATTTTGTGAAAAGCTGACTCTCAAAGAGCAAACAGTACTTCAAACACAAGGTAAAAGTGACTGTGCCTAATTTAAGTGATGAAGTAAAAATCTACAATTTCTTGGAGGCAGCCTGTCACATTATAGGAAAATCACATTATAGTGGTCACATTATAGGATATAGTGATGTGATGATCTGATTAGTACTGCTAAAACTGCCCCTTGGATGTGTTAAAATTAAAATTAAATGGCCTTTAAAAGAGAGTTAAAAAGTTTATTTTATAATGTGACTTGCTTTCAATGATGTTCTATAATTAAGATATGTTTTTAAAAGTCATAAAGGTGTTAAGTCTAGCTTCTTGGTACAGTGATGGTGATGGTAATTCTTGCATTAAAGAAAAATTGTCATTTGAGTTTAAAAGCTTTAATGTGTATTTGTTTTAAAACAAGCAGCCACAACGAGTGGTACCTAGCCTCAAGATTTCAAGGGATTTTTCAAAATGCAAATAAAAACTAAAGTATAAAATATTTAAACAGAGATTAATAAGAGGCTAAAAATTAAAAATGGATTACTGGATATAAAGTTTTAAAAGTAAAATTGTTCTTAACCTTTGCCTCCATGTGCAAAAAGGAAAAGTTAGGATTACCAAAATAATTGCTTAATTGCTATTTCAGTTTGCTCTTTTTGTAACAGTTCCCAGCAGGTCCACAAAAGGGAGTGAGGATTCTTACAAGTTTGTCAGATGTAACTCTGGTTCTTAATAAGTTCCAGGAAAGAACATGCTTAAAAGCTACTTCTATGTTGACCACTTTGTTGCTTTTAATTGGAGTTAAGTGGCCTTTTATAAGTTTCATTGATCTGCAAACTGGTTCAAAGCCAGCCCAGGCAGAAAAAGGTCCATGTAAGACTGTCACCTCTAATCAGCCAGCAGAGTGCTGAAAGAGCAAGCAGAGTTGCTTTGGGACTCAAAGTGGCAGAATGCTAGCCTTGAGCTGGAGAGCTGAGGGACAGCATTCAGGCCCCAAGTTCAAGTCCAGTGACCAACTAAGGGAAATGCCAATGAGGCATTTATCCCGGTGTGGAGAAGACACTCCTGGGATGAAAACAATGGTGGAGCATCCAGAGGCAGTAAGCCACTGCTTCGATGGAAGAAATAAAGTCAGATCCTAGAATCATTTGTATGTGGCCCTTCAAAATTGGTCAGAGGCAGGAGATCAAAGGAAGATAGTTTTAAGCATGCCTAATGTCCATGACTATCTACCTTGTAAGGGAGAGGAACTTACCAGTCCTCTATGATAGTAGTAAAAAGCTAAGGTTGTAAAATGTGGATAGTTTAAATCCCAAACCCTGTATGTGCCAAAAGCCCTAATTGGCAGTAACTTTTGAGCTGACACCATCTACATAAAATTCATCTGTTCAGGAAACAAGTTTGTAAACCTGAGAGTGTGTCCCTACTAACATCTCTCTGAAGGCCTGCACAGGTAACTTAGGCATTGTTAGGGTCACTAGAGATCATGCTCCTAAGCCATCCAGAAAGCTGTTTTTACAAACCAGAGTACTAAACCAGCTACACCGCTGTAACCAGAGAAAAGGTCTGTGCATTTATCAAAAGTTAAAATATTGTTCTTAATGACATCTAACCCTGGTAACCTCTTTGTAAAATAGGCTAAGGTTATAGGTTCCTGGCTAGGTAAGATCAATGCCCCTGAGTCAGCTTTAAGATGTTACAGAAGATGAATCTTCGCCCATCATCCCCTTTTAAGATCAAGGGACCAGAGTCATTTTGAAAAAAAGTGTGGCAAAATAGAAGGAAAAGGCATGGGAAATAGTGCTAAGAATCTTAGCTTTATTAAAAGAACTATCTAGCTTTAAAAAGTTGTCATTTCGGAACCCCTGCTTTCACTATATTTGATGTTGGTATAATTTGTGGAGGAGATGGGGGAAAACAAGTCGTTTAAGGATACAGGGGGACCCGTTGCAACAATGAGAAGTACAGGTTGTCATGTCGAAAACGAACTTTACAACTTTGGTGGGGGGGGGGGAGGATTGGGTGGAGGGGAGGGAGGAGGCTGGGAAGGGATGGGAAGGGTAAACAAAGGAGGAGGCTGCAATGCTTGATAAGAAATGTACTCATTATCTTGCCCATGTAATTGTAACCCCTCTGTACAGTATGTTCACAAAAAATAAAAATTAAAAAAATAAAAAGTTGTCATTTTGGTCAATTGTTCTGGGCTATTGTCTAAATGGTCTTAAAAACTAGTGGGGTCACAGCCTGCCAAGCCTATGTAATGTATCCTTAACCAATCTGTGTAGAAATTTGCAGCCCAGCATGAGGTGTGACAGTCCCTTGGAGCCACTGAGAGACCTTGCTGCTGCTACTGCACACCTAATGGGTAAAGTTCAACAACAGCCTAACAGTTGCCTGGAGGAAATTGACATCATCACCTGGACCACCTCCACCATGGAAAAAGTAGACTAAACTCCTGCCTGATTCTATCACCTGAGACTGCTTCCCAGTGGAAAACTGCTTTGAGTCTGCTAAAATTTAAGATCTTGTGGGACATTCTTTTGATGATATCCAGTAACCCTCTCCCCACATTGGATTCTGGGGACAAGGACATCACTGGCTCACCTTAGGCACTTCAAGGCATAGGGCTTGGAAATCCACTCTGTAGTCACAAGCCTAGTTTAGCTCTGGTATGGTAATAACCTGCTTCCTCCTGGGTGTGTGTTAAAGAGCAGTAACCCCACCAGACTAGCCCCTGTGTGAACCTAGAATACCATACTCCTTACATCTCCTTCTACCTCCAGTTTAGAGATTTTTATCAATGGAGGTAGTTAGAGGAATGAGACCCAGCCCTGCTCTTAGTCTTAAAATCTAGCTAGCTTCTCCACCCCAGTGGTGCCTTGAGGCTGTTCTGAGATAACTTGGTTCCACAAGCCAAAGGGGGGGAAATAAAGGGGAGCAGTTTAAATTCAAACCTCAAATAAACTAAGAAAAGGGTAGTAAAGAAAGCCTTGGGAAAGGAATTGAAAAAAAAATTGGTCCCCTCTGGATAAGAAAGGATTTTAAAAGTAAGGATTGTCTTAAAGTGTTTTTGTATCAGAGTGAAAAAGGGAAGAAAACAAACCCCAGAAAGTTTAAATATGTATGAAATGGTATGAGTGTATCTTATAAAAATAGAGCTTATGAGTATAAAATTATGATATAAAATTAAGCTAGCTCAGGAGTGGTGCTGTAGCTCAAGTGGTAGAGCACTTGCCTTGAGCTGAAGAGCTGAGGGACAGCGCCCAGGCCCAGAGTTCAAGCCCCACGACCGACCAAAAAAAAAAAAAATTAAGCTAGCTGTGATACGCCGAGTCAGGATTGGGACTGTCAAGCTGATGGTCCGTGAGGCCCAGTACAGCCCCCTGAATCAGAAGAGTCAAGGATTTGACTCAGTTACAAGAGAAAAGGGAGGAGTTTGGGGAGGAGCCAAACTATCTCTATTTTTTATATACCGGGAGTTCCCCCCCCCCCAATCAAAATACTGGTTTCTCATAAGCCCCAGGGTCAGGAAATATGCTATTTGTTGAGACCCCAGGAAATGTGGAAACTGTTTGGAAAGTCCTTAAGATTGTTGTGATAAGGTTGTGTGATATGTAGCCCAGTTTGGTTATCAATATCCCAGACAGGATCTCATCCCTGTTTGGTTATCAAGCCTGCTTTGTGTGGGGACCCCCCAAATTTGCATGCCAATTCAAACCAGAATGATAGGTTAGTTCAAACAGATACTATGAAATGAACTGTAACCCCACTGGCCACTGAAATAAATATGCAATCTTTGTGTGTGTGTGTTACAATCCCATTGGCCACCTGTGTATGGCCAGGCTTGATCACATGGATTTTGCCTTTAAAAGCCCTAGCTTGTGGGCCATTTGGAGTCGCAGTTTCAGCTCCCGAGTCTGTGCTGTGTCCCTGGCCAGTTAGCCATCCACTTCCCCAATATGAGGCTGTCTCTGAGTGGTGGACTCTTTTCCCCATAACAGTGTAAGTCTCTATCCAATATAAAGAATTGGCTAATGGTAACTATTTCCTGAAAGGGAATGAGGAGTGTTATAACAGCTACATGCCAGTAATGCTGAAATAGTACTTTCTATTCAGGCACAAAGAGAAACTGCAAGAGAGCTCTGACTTACTCTTATCTCCACCAGGAAACAGCTTCAAGGTCTCTTTTAGAATGGTAAATGTCTATAGCAGAAGTACTAGCTACTTCCCAGTACCCACTGTTCCTTCCCTCTTTAATAAGAAATCTCCAACTTTATTAAGGTGTGAGTCTCCTGTGTAGCAGGTTATGATCATGTGACCAAATTCGGACCAGAGGAAGGTAAAGCAAGTGAAGACCTATAAGAAGGCTAACAAAAGGAAAGTACATTTAAAAATGAGATTTCCACAGCCCCACACCTCCACACCATTTCCTCTTTTCCATTTTGCAAATGGGGCTGTGATGGCTAAAGTTCAAAAAGCTATTTAGGGGACCATTAAGTTGCCATGAGGCTGGAAATCAGAGGTCATATCTGAGAAAAAAGCAGCAATAGGGGACAAGTTCACAGATTCCTGGATATGAGACTACATAGTCTGGGTTTGCTGCTCCCAACACCTTCCACATAGAGAGAGACTTAGCATCTGTGCTGCTTAAAGTTACCTATATTCTGTGTTTCCTGTTACCTAACTTGGGTGTCATTCAATTGCAGCCCACTATGGAAATAAATTTACAGCCACATCCACTGGAACACCGAGTGACTAGCGCCACATGAGAAAAGTGCTTCCTGCTGAGAAAACAGACCAACAGCTAAGATGGCTGCTGGACACTCCTGTAATACTAGCTAATTAGGAAATGATACAAGGATCATGGTTAAAAACCAGCCCAGGAAGAAAAGGAAAGAAGAAGGAAGACAAAGATAAAGATGAAAAAGGTAAAGAAGGAGGAGGGAGAGGAGGATAAATAAGGAAAGAAGGAAGTTAGGAAGGAAGTTAGAAAGGAAGGAAGGAAGAGAGGGAGTTTTGTTGCTCAAGGCTAGTACTCTACTACTTGAGCTATGTTCCACTTCAGGATATTGATTTGGTTTTGTTTGTTTGTTTTTGGTTTTTTTCCCTCACACTGCAATCCTCAGATTTCTGAGTAGCTAGAATTACAGGAATGAGCCATCAGGGCCCAGCCCTGAATTAATTTTTAAAAGTTGTCCAATATCTTCTACTTCAAAATAATCACCAGAAAAATCAATCTCTTTGTAACAGAAGAGGTCAGCTAACTTTATGTAACCAAAGAAAGCAATTAAAAATAACAACAGTAAGTCAAAATGCTTATTTCTAACTTCAAGAAGGCTATGCAGGTGTCATTTAATTGAAAGAAGTCACATTACCTATGTATTTGTGGAAGGGAGCTGGAAGGCTAAAAACTAAAGAATAGTAATGCAATCGCTTGTTTCTGCTCTGGAGCTCATGGTGGGCTGGTCTAGAATTGATTGCTTGATTCCAGTTATACTACAAATGCATGTTGAAATGTGAAAAAGACTGGCCAGCAATGGAAAATCAACTGCAGATAAGCCTCCTCAAGAAAATCAAGAGCTGAAAAGCAGTAGAGATGATGTGGTTTGAACCCAGCCTAGAATAAGAATCAAGCCAGGAAGTAAACAGCTCTGTGACAATTTCAATGGCTATACTTTTGAGATAATTCTTTATAAGAATAACATATATTTGTTATTTAAAAAAAAAATTAGCTGAGCCACATGCCAATGACTCATGCCAATAGCTACTCACTAGGTAAAAATTAGGAAAATGACAATTCCAGTTTAGCACAGAAAAAAAGTTCCTGAGACTTCATGTCAATCACTTTCTGGGTACAGTAGGGTATGCCTAACATCTCAGCTACATGGGAGGCTAAGATCAGGAGGTTTTAAATTCCAGGCCAGCCTGTACAAAAAAAAAAAAAAAGAAATCACAAGCTTTCATCTCAACAGAAAACTCTGTGCATGATGATATATCCTATCATCTCGGAAACCACAGAAAATGTAAATAGGGTTGCTAGTATAAATAAAAGCAAGATTCCATCTGAAAAATAACCACAGCAGGTAGCACATACCTTTTAGCCACTCAGAAGGCTGAGATCTGAGGATCTGAGTTCAAAGCCAGTCTCAGCAGAAAGGCTCACAAGACTCCATCTCAAATTAACCATCAAAATGTTATACTAGAGGTGTGGCTCAAGTTGTAGAATGCCAAGCAAGAGTAAAAGGCTCTGAGTTCAAGCTCCAGTACCAGCACCAAGAAATTAAATAAATGACTACAGCACACAGACCCAGAGGTATGGCTCAAGCAGTACAGCATCTGTGTCTACCAAGTTTAAAGCCTCGTATCCCAGAGAGAAAGAGAGGCAGAGACACAGAAAGTCAGGAAGAGCATAGGAGATGATAAAAGGAGAGGGAGAAAGGAAAGAAAAAGCTAAGTATAATGACGCATAAATGGGTATAATGATGAATAACATAAGAAGATCCTATTTTATACAAGCAAACAAAAAGAAATTTTAAATGCAAATAAGCAAAAAGAAGAAAATCATAATAAGCTTAAATTTATCAGAAAAATATCATTGACAATTTGGAGTATATTCTTCTAGACTCTGGTATTCTCCCAGTTATGTGTGTACATATATGTATATGCATGACATATTCAGATATGTGTATGTGTACATATATGTGTACATAGACATACACACTTATATAGAAACACATTCACATATATGTAAAATATTATATTCACATTTTTTTACTGGAATGCAATTATACTATGTAAATGGTTTTGAAATTTCTTTCAAATAATAATCCAATGCATTTAAAGAGAAAAACTTGCTTGGTCAAACAATATCAAACCATTTTGTTCTCTTGGGAAAATTATATCAGAAGCTTAACACAAAACAGGGCCATAATTACAAAGTATAGAAACCATTAGTCATTTACACAAGCAAGATTGGTTAAGGAAAATTAAACCATCACCTTTAGACAAACACCACAGTAATAACTGTTGCAAGCAAGAACCACTGATAAGTGCTAAAATTAATCAGCTAACCTCTGCAGAGGAAAAAAAAAGGCACTGCCCTAATCTCAAAGAAGTACTCCCAAGCTGTTTATTAATTTACTGTAACTTTACAGCATAGAAACCAGCAGATACTACCTTAACAGGAGATCAAATTCAATATCACCAATATGAAGATATATCACATCACATGCCTCCTGATATCAGGCACCAAGGACAAACTACCTCGATGATATTCTTGCCAGAAATGCATAGCTTTACTGTTTTCACCAGACAGATCCAAACTACATTAGATTCTACAAAGTAACTATCCAATATTCTTTGAAAATGTCACAATATTAAAGACAAGGCCCACAGAACTATCACAAATTTGAAAAGGTCAAGAAAAACTGAAAACTAGATATTATGTGGGATCCTACTTTGGATCTTGTAACTAAAAAAGAACAATAATAGAAAAACTGGTGAAATCCTAATTAAACCTGCAGTTTAGCTAATAAAAATAATGGAATAAATTGCATTAATAAAATATGTGCTGTTCTTTAATGTCAATAAAAAGAGACCAAAAGCAGGATCACATTTATGCTCTAGTACTAGAATTGCTTCAAAGCACTAAATCCATCCAAGACTGCTCAAAACATCCTTCACCAGTAGTAAATAAAGTAAAGCAAGTTTCAATGTAAATCTGTCTCTTCGATTATAAAGCAGTAAGGAGTCTATTACCTAAATCAGATAAGCATATGCAGATAAACACAAACAAACAAACATACATACATACTCACTCACAATCTAGGGACATCATTGAAAACTAATGACATACCTAAAAAAATCTTGGAATTCCTCCTTTTTGGTAAAGCTCCACCAGATGCCCCTCTTACCTTCTGAAAAGAAAATAAAAGATCGTTAAAATACACCCTACAAAACAATATAAGAAGGAAATGTACAGCTTAGAAGTTCCCAGTTCTTACAGTTTATCTTGGAGTCTAAGATTAACAGGACTTATAATTCCAGGATAAACAGGAACTGGAGCCAGGTCCATGAAATTGCCTCTCTATATCATGTTCACCAAGTTACAAAGAGAGCATTTTTGGAAACCAGTGATCAAGGCGAAGTACGTGCTTAAATTTCAATTAGCATGTGCTCCCAGAATGGCCAAAATCCACACCAGAATACAGACTCAGGGAAAAAGACAGAATGTGGGGGCCCTGTTCTTTGGCTACCTAGGAGGATGCCAGTTGGTCCCAGTTACCCACAACACTATGATCATAAAGGAGTCACTGGCATTCTGGACATATCAAGCATCATTCCAACTTCTCTAAATCTTTTCAGAGTACCACTAGGTGGCTATACTGCCATTCTAAGCTTCATGTATTTTCAGTATGCAGAAATGAATAAGCATCCATCAATAGGCAGATGAAAGAAATTATTCATCTGATACTCATACAAATAACTTTACTTTCAAATGGAATTATAATAATTGTTTCAATTAGCCAAAACCATTTTCATACTGTACCTTTTCTTTCAGTTATAAGAGAAGAGCACCTTTCTCATTGAGTAATTGTATATGATTTTTTTTTCTAAAAGCCATACCACACATTCTGTATTTTCTTAATTTGACTTCACATTTAATTTGTCTTAGGAGTCCTAAATCTCCTTTTCAACATTTTAGTGTTTTCTACTGAATGCCAATAATTCATCTCTATGATTGATTTCAAATTAAATTTTTGCAGTTTCTTCTATATGTTTGCAATTCACATTTTAGCAGTCTCAAATTTATGAAATACTGTGTGGTAGGTGCTAAGCAGTGGCAGAGACCTTTGAAGTAGCTATCCAAAGGAATTTCAATCAAATATGTCAATCTATGTATACAATGTTTCTTGATCAATGTTAGTCTGTTGATCATGTCTGAACTACACCAGTAGCTTCAAGTTACCTGGTTCCATTTTTATCTATGTCCATTAAGACTGTAACTGAACTCACTCATCCTTCTTCTCTCTATTCATCTTCCCTCCCTCCCCTTGATCTCCACCCCTCCCACAACATATGTTTCAGCCTGATATTTATTTTGTTAAACTGTAAGTTAGTTGTTTAAAAAAGTAACCTATTATATTTAATATAATTTTAATTTAAGCTACTCCTTGATTTATGGCCTATGTGACTTCCTAGCCTTGTTCTTAACATACTAGGTAGGCTAATATGAGAGATTAAATTAAATGCAAATCAGAATTATTTTAGAAGATCCAAAATAGTCCGCCAAGTATTACGACTACATAAAATGGAGATATGAACATTAGTAACATCAATAACCAATAAACAGCCAGACACTTTACAGGCTCGCACCTGTAATCCTAGCTACTCAGGAGGCTGAGAAATAAAGATCACCATTCGAAATCAGTCCAGGTAGGAAAGTCTATGAGACTCTTATCGCCAATAAACTACTCAGAAAAAAAGCTGGAAGTGGCACTGTAGATCAAGTGGTATAGTCCTAGCCTTGAGCACCAAGAGGCTCAAGGACAGTGCCCAAGCTCTAAGTTCAAGTCCCAGAATGAGCAAAAAATAACCAGTAAACATGAAGAAAAAGAAAGAAAGAAGACAACAATGATGTTAACAACAAAAAATTTACAGCACTTAAGAAATGTAACAGGACTGGGAAAGTAGCTTAGTGGTAGAGCACTTCCCTAGTACGTGTGAAGCCCAGGGTTTGATTCCTCAGTACCACATAAACAAAAAAAGCAAGAAGTGGTGCTGTGGCTCAAGAGTTAAGAGTGCTAGCCTTGAGCAAAAGAAGCTCAGGGACAGTACCTAAGGCACTATGAGTTCAAGCCCCAAGACTAGCAAAATAAACAAACAAATAAATAATTAAATAAAGGCAAACATTTAAAAAAAGAACATGTAACAAAATATAAGTACTTTTACAAAAAAAAAATACAAAATATTGTTGACCAAAAAGATGCCAGCCAGTCCTAGTTACTCAAGAGGCTGAGATCTGTGCATCATGATTTGAAGTCAACCTGAGCAGGAAAATACATAAGACTTATTTCCAATTAACCACCAAAATTTCAGAAATGAAGCTGTGGTACAAGCACTGGAGTACAAGCTTTAGGCACTAAAGTTCAGGGACTGGGCTCAGGTCCTGAGTTCAAGGACAGAAGCTGGGGGGGAGAGGGCACAAATATTTCTTTTTTTTTTTTGGTCATGGGGTTTGAACTGTGGGCCTGAATGCTGTCCTCAGCTCTTCAGCTCAAGGCAAGCCCTCTACCACTTAAGCTACAGTGACACTTGCGGTTTTCTGGTGGTTTATTGAAGATAAGAGTGTCACAGTCAGGCTGGGAAGGTGGCTCAGTGGTAGAGCTCTTGCCTTGCCTGCCTGAGGCCCTGGGTTCGATTCCTCAGCACCACATAAGCAGAAAAGAAAAAAGCCGGAAGTGGCGCTGTGGCTCAAGTGGTAGAGCGCTAGCCTTGAGCTGAAGAGCTGAGGGACAGCACCCAGGCCCAGAGTTCAGGCCCCACGACTGGATCCCCCCCCCAAAAAAAAAAGAGTGTCACAGTCTTTCCTGTCTAGGCTGGCTTTGAACGACCCTGAATAATCTCAGCTTCCAGAGTAGCTAGGATTACAGGGGTGAGCCACCGGCGCCCGGCCTCAAAAAATATTTCTAAACTGGGTGCCAAGGGCTCATACCTGTAATCCTAATCTCTCAGGAGGCTGAGATCTGAGGTTCTAAGGATCATGGTTCAAGGTCAGCCCAGGTAGTTAAGTCCCTGAGATTTTTCCCTCCAATTGACCACTAAAAAGCCAGAAGTGGAGCTGTGGCTCAAGTGGTAGAGAACTAGCTTTGAGCATAAAAGCTCCCAGGAACATTAAGAAAAATTGCAAAATACCTGTGGCATGTTAGGTACTATCAAATATGAAGGACATGAGCAAACAGAAATCCCTGGCCCTATGCAATTTATATAAAAATGTTTATTTACCTGTAAATTCCAAGGGACTAATCAAAATCTCAACAAGAATTTTTAACTAGGTGAATTGATTCAAAAGTCCATGTTTAGAAAACATTTATCCAATAAAGTTGTAAGGGAAAAGAAAAGGCCTGCGAAGAATGCTTGCCCTATCACATTTTAAGGCTTGCATTTTTGTCACATTGTACTTATACTCCTATCTTGGCCAGAAATAATACATAGAAAAACATATAGTCAACCAGGCTTCAGTGGCTCATGCCTATAATCCTAGCTACTCAGGAGGTTGAGATCTGAGGATCACAGTTCAAAGCCAGTCCACGCAAGAAAGTCCATGAGAGTCTTATCTCCACTTACCCAGCTTAAAAAAAAGAAAAAAAAATTAAAAAGCTAAAATTGGAGCTGTGGCTTAAGTAACAGAACACTAACCTTGAATAAAAAACTAAAAAGAAAATGGCCAGCCTCTAAATTCAAACCCTAATGCCAGCAAAGCAACACAACAAATAAATAAATAATAGTAAACGAAGTAGTAAATAAATAGAAATAATATATAGAAATCTCTAAGATCAATGGAATGCTACAGATAGCCCACAATAGATCTAAATGGGCATTGTTAAATTAAAACACCACTATAAATAATTGTGAAAGCTGTATTACCCAAAAAGAAATAAGACAAAAATATAAACAAGCAGAGAACAGAAAAGCAAAATTAATATTAAATATGTTAGAAGATTTTTAACACTGCTCATTATTTAGATGTCTTTCATAACTACTAAACTCACAAAAGTCAAATATGGCCAAGATAGGAATATAATTATTCCTAGAATGGATTTATTTTCATCCAATAAAAAGCAAAGATAGGGCTGGAAAGGTGGCTCAGTGGTAGAGTGCTTGACTTGCATGCATTAGGCCCTGGGTTTAATTTCTCAGCACCACATAAGCAGAAAAACCCTGAAGTGGCTCTGTGGCTCAAGTGGTAGAGTGCTAACCTTGAGCTTAAAAGCTGAGGGACAGTGCCCAGGCTGAGAATTCAAGCTCCACAACCAACAAAAAAAAGCAAAGATAAGTTAGCACCAATGGCTCATGTCTGTAATCCTAACTACTCAGGAGGCTGAGATCTGAGAATCTCAGTTTAAAGCTCACCCAGGTAGGAAACTGTTAGATTCTTATCTCTGATTAACTACCAAAAAATGGTGAAAGTGGGACTGTGGCTCAAGCACTAGACATGAGCAAAAAAGCTCATAGAGCCCAGGCCCTGAGTTCAAGGCCCCAGATGGGCTTGAACAAAACAAACAAAATAAACCAAAATAAACACAATACGAGTCAGCAATACTGCTGTATACCTTTCCTAAAAAAATCTTAAACATGCACCTTCAGAAGAAATGTACCAAAATGTTATTTTATTTTTTTCAGAAAGCAAGAGGACAGGAATTATCTAAATGTCTATCTGTAGGAAATCAAACTACATTATCAGGTATTCATAGAATGGAATACCAAATAGCAATTAAAATTAATTGAGAACTCCCAGATGCAACTCAACAAGGGTAAGTTCCAAAGTCACTACTGAGTGGAAAAACTACACAGAATAGGTAATAGTGTGACAGTATATATCTACATCTTTAAAAGTCATATATATTACATACTGTTCATGCATATGTAAAAATAAATAAAATATTGTAACATGCTTGAGAATGAGAACAATTTCACAGTAGCAGTTCTTTCTGGGAAACCAAGGAAAATCAAAAGGACTTGACTTTTCAGGAAAGTCATATTTCCGTCAGTTAAAATCGGAAGCAAAAGCCAGGCACCCATGGTTCATGCCTGTAATTTTAGCTACTCAGGAGGCTGAGACCTGAGGATCATGGTTTGAAGCCAGCCCAAGCAGAAAAGTCCATGAGACTCATTTCCAATTAATCACCAGAAAACCAGAAGTAGGGCTGTGGCTCAAAGTGGTAGAGCACTAGCCCTGAGCTAAAGAGCTCAGGGACAGTACCCAGGCCCTGAGTTCAAATTCCATGACCAACAAATATATATATATATATACATATATATATGTATATATATATATACATGTATATATATTTATATTTGTTATATTATACATGTATATATTTATATTTGTTTACATTTATAATATATTGTAATATAGTATAAAATATGTGATAACATAATTATTTGTATATTATGTTCATTTTATTTATATTTTATCATTTATTATTTTATTTATATTTAATTTTTATATATACATTTTTGTCAGTCATGGGACTTGATCAAACTCAAGGGCTGAAGCAAAAGCATCCAAATGTTTTTTTTAGTTCTGTCTTTTAAATCTGTGTGAAGTATAAGTTTAGCATTATTTTCTGTGCTTTTTATATTTTTACTTAAAATTAGTATTTTCCAATCAGCCAAACTGTCATCTTGAAAGCTCCAATCAGATGTTAGATAAAGAAAAATAAAACTGGTTAAGATATATCTGGTTTGAATGTGACCTGTGAATTTCTGCAAACAATGCTGTTCTTGCTTCTCATCATGGGAGAATCAGAATTTACCTGGGCATATGAAATCTCTGCAACATAAAGCATACCCAGACAGCACCACAGGGCCGATAGCAAGCTCACTTCTCCAGAAGTGTTATCTCACCTCTCGCGTGTGTCTTTTCAGGTGCATGTACACACTCTGTCCAGTTTTTCGAAAATGTCTTTCAACATGTTCCCTTCCAAAGGCCAAAAATGTATTCATGCATACATAGAGTCCACCTTCAGAGTTCTAGAAAAAAAAAATATGTTAGCTGAGGATGCCTGGCCAAGCACTCTAGATGTAGAAAAAGGGAAGGGCAAGGAAGACGAATGATGACAACACTGGCCACAGTTCTCTTGTAGTCATCTGCACTGACCCTCTTTCATCTCCACAGCCTGGCACAGCAGCACTTCCCCTGCCAACTCTGGGCTCCAGGCACTCCTGACAGCTGAATACTGTTTACAGTCAGATGAAATCCTAAAGGCCCTGGAAAGTAAACTTGCTTGTCTGACTCATCAACTAGGTCAAGGGAAGGAAAAGGAGAGAAGATAGCAGGCAATGGATACAATGCTACCATATATTATGCTTGATCTTCATTCATCAGTGTAAGTCAGTCCGCAGAAACATAAAGTTGCAGTTTGGTTTTTTAAGCAGGTCAAGGTTCTTCAAAGCCACTGATTGTTTCATTTGATAGCACATGAATTAATTACGCAAACTAGTAAATAACTTGAAAAATAATGATGGGTGGCACTGGCTCATACCTGTTACTCTAGCTACTCAGGAAACTGAAATCCAGAGAAGAATGGTTCAAAGCCGATATAGGCAAAAAAAAAATCCATGTGACTCTGTCTTCAAAATAACCAACAAAAAGCAGAGCTGGAGCCAGGCACCAGTGGCTCATGCCTGTAATCCTAGCTACTCAGAGAGCTGAGATCTGAGGATCATGGTTCGAAGTCAACCTGGCCAGGAAAATTCATGAGACTCTTATCTCCAATGAAAAGTACTCAAAAAATGCTATAAGTGGTACTGTGGCTTAAGTGGTAGAAAACATTAGCCTTGAGCAAAAGAAGTTGAGGGACAGCATCCAGACCCTGACTTCAAGTCACAGGACTGACAAAAAAGCAGAGCTGGGGGTGTGGCTCAAGTGGTACAGTACCAGCCATGAGTAAAGAAGCCTACCAAGCTCAAGGCCCTGAGTTCAAACCAAGTATCAGAAAGAAAGAAAAAAGATAGAGGCCTATAGTTTTTCATATTATATGATGGTTAATCTTCACTTAACTTTCCTGGATGGAGAAGGCCTAGGAGATTAGTAAAGCACACCACTGGGTATGTCTTTGAGGGTGTTTCTGAGACAGTTAACAAAGGAAGACCAGCCTTGAATGTGGAGTTTACCATCTGATATTCTGGGGGCCTGTGAAATCAAAAAGGAAAAGAAAGAGTACAGGAATTCTCATTCCCTCCGTCTCTATTCCCCTTCTTATCTCTGTCTGTGTGTTTCTGACCCCCCCCATCACCCCCTTTTCTTCTTGGAAATCATGATATGAGAAACTTTGATCTGCCCCATGCTTTTGTCACCATGACATTCTAGATATTCTGCCTCCCATAAGTCCATAGCATTGAAGGAAGTCAATCACGGGCAGAGCCATCTGAACGTGAGAGCCAAAATGAATCCTTCCTTCTTTTACCTTGTTTTTTTAAGTGTTTGTGACAGGGACAAAAAGTAATACACACACATCTGATATGTTATTCTGTGCTTTATTTAGTATGTATTATTTCTAACATTAACATTTTATAATTTTACAGTTTCTAGAAATCAAAGGATAGATTATTTGCCCAAGTTCACACAGCCCAGAAGAGTCTCTTTTTTTACCTATATCCACTTATTTCAAGCACATGTTATTTATTAAATATATAATGCTAAAATAAAGTCAAGAATACCATTCACATTTAGATACTGTTTTCTGTCTGAATTTTATCCTGCTTTTTCTCTCACTTTGTTTACCAGCTTCTCTATTAATAATGTGAATGTTACAAAATTAGCTACCCTTCATCAAAGAAATTGGATTTTATTAAGCTCTCGCTAGTCTCATCCTTCTAAATAAACAAAAACTTTTGAAACATTTGGCAAAATTTCCAACCAACAATCATCAAAATTCCTTACACTGAAAGCCATGTATGGTAGACTGGAGCAGGAAGTTCAAGGCCAACCTTTGATATACAGTGAGACCTTTTCACACAAACACACAAACATACACACATCCTTACACTGACTTAAAGTAGATCATAAATTAGTGTCAAAACAGTCATGGAAAAGCTGAGCGCAGGTGACTCACAGTTGTAATCTTAGCTACTCAGGAAGCTGAGATCTAAGGATGGCAGTTCTAAGCCAGCTCAGGGAGGAAAGTCCATGAGGCTCTTATCTCCAATTAACCACCAGAAAACTGAAAGTGGAGCTGCGGCTTAAAATGGTAGAGTGCTAGCCATTAGCAAAAAATCTCAAGGGCAGTGTCCTGGCCCTGAGTTCAAGCCTCATAACCGACCAAAAAAAAGGTCATAATGCTTTCTACATATGTAAAAAATAACTCTTTAACATTCCCAAAATTAATTCAAAACTGTTAATTTTAAAAGCATTTCTAACAATGAAATCTCCAACATTGTATGTGTGAGCTTAGTCATCTCAATACAAAGGAATTTTGTCACAAGAACTGTATAACTACTGTAGCTCAAACATTTGCCCCTTACAGTGTAGCATGTTCATTGAAATGAGGCACAAAAAAAAGCAGAAACAAAGAGTGCTGGGTGCCCTTGGCTCACATCTGTCGGAAGCATTGACCTGCGTAACCCCACCTGAGCTCCTGTGTGCCCTGAGGGTACATGCAGGCATGCATTCTTCTGGGGTAGGAAGGGACACTCCTTCTTCCATGCAGCGCTACCTTGGCGCCAGACTCAGGTGATGGTTTGCAGAAAGTACCACTCATGCTTCTCCTAGTTAACCTCATAGAACAAGGCCTCCAGACCCCCTTGGTGTACTCACCTGTGCTTTATCTACTTTTACAACCTTGATTACTGGAACTGCCCCACATTTGTTGACAAGAATTAGCTTTTCCTGCTTACTGACTTAAAGTTAAACTCTAATTGTCTGTGCTCCCGTAAAAAAAAAAAAAAAAAAAGCCCCCTGACTGAAGATTTACTTCTCCTGCTTGTGTGCTGTATACAAGCATGTGATGTTTCAATAAACTTTGTCTATACCTGCATGTTGTAATCCCTTCCTGCCTATACCAGGCATTGCATTCCCAGATCCCGATGTGTAAACAGCAACACACATCTGTCATTTTAGCTACTCCAGAGACTGAGATCTGAGGATCATGTCTAAAGCCAGCCTCAAGGAAAGTCTATGAGACTTTTATGTTCGATTATCCACTAAAAACATGGAAGTGGATATATGCCTCAAGTGGTAGACCTAGCCTTGAGCAAAAACACATCAGGGACAGCATCTAAGCTCTGAATTCAAGAAGTAGGAGAAGGAGAAGGAGAAGAAAAGAAAGAGAATAAAGATCACAAAGAAAGAAAGTCTCTATTTGCGATGACAATACACTTTACATGGAAAATCCTACAATATCTACAAACTAGTGAAAATGAGTAAGACTACATCTATATTAAGTAAATATATGGAAAGGTCAAAGATTAACAGACAACAATTAATGTCAATTAATTAGGTAATGTGAGGTAATAAAAAGGTAATAGGTCAATATTAGGTAATAAATGCTTGCAAAAGAAATTTTCAAACCTCAACTACAAAACAGCATCCAAAAACACATAATTATAGAAAACAGTTTACGCATCTGAATAGCATTTTTTTCAAGTGAGACCATTTGAGTAAAATTATAAAAATTAAAGACGACACATGACATTCATTTGATTAATAAGTATTTTCAAAAGATTTTCTCAATGAAAAGTGTCTACATAGTCATAAACCTTTAACAAAACAATATTGCATCATTATAATGGCCAGTTATTTATTAAGTCCATTAAATGATGTACTGAAATCAAATAATTCAAACCAAAAGATACACCAGGGAAAATATAGATTTCTAATAGAAGTCTTGAATCAGCTAGCTCTGTGGCTTAAGGCAAGGTTGCCATAGCAATCTCTGAGCTCTGATGTTTTATAAACATAACTATATATAATTCCCACTACACAGGACTCTAGGAAATTTAAGAAAACAGAACACATTACAGTGCTTTCTCTGCCATATAACATCATGTAATATTGGTCATTAATTGTTATTGAGTAATTATCCTATCATTTCAATGACTTTATCATTGGGAGATGTCAGCAAAAAGAATAAATGAATGAGTCTAACAGCCTTATAGAATAGGGAGCAAGAAATATTAATCTGAGCTAGGCATGGTGCTTATACCATACTCTCAAGAAGATAAGGTCTGAGGATTGCAGTTTGAGGCCAGTCTGGGCAGAAAAGTCTCCAAGATTAATTTCCAATTAATCAACAAAATGCCAGAAGAAGAGCTGTGGCTCAAGTGGTAGAATAACAGCCTTGAGGAACAATCCAAGCAAGAGCATGAGGCACTGAATTCAAGCATCAGTGCCAGCGAAAAAGAGAGAGAGAGAGAAAGATAGAAAGAAGAGAAAGGAAAGAAAGAGACAGAGAGAAAAAGAAAGAAAGAAAGAGAGAGAGAGAAAAAGAGAGAGAAAGAGAGGGAAGGAAGGAAGGAACGAAGGAACGAAGGAACGAAGGAAGGAAGGGGAAAGGGAGAGAGGGAGAGAGGGAGAGAGGGAGAGAGGGAGAGAAGGAGGAAGGAAGAAGGATCTGTCAAATTTAGGCAACAAGTAGAAGAATCAAGAAGTTAGCATCCAAAAGATGAAAATATATTCAAGAGCAGCATTTTCTGAAGAACAATATACAATTGCTCTGTAATACAAGAGCTCATGAAGTAATATCCAGGCTAATCATTAAGTCTTTGGTAATTTCCTTACTAAGGAATTTGATGGAAATTTAATATGCCAAACATTCATACCCATTTTATAGATGTTGTTTTCACAAAGTCCTTAAGGAAAAAGAAAAAAAATTGCCACTTGGAGAGAAACAGCTACATAGGGAAGGCTTTTATTATAAACATTCACAGACATCTTCATAAGAAACTGCCTTGAAGCAAAGACATCTCTCCTCGCTGCCTGTGCTACAATGAAGGCAAGTAGGTATAAAACTTGAGGACACACTAAGCCATAAAACCTTTCAATGCTGAACGCCCGTGGCTCATGCCTGTAATCCTAGCTACTCAGGAGGCTAAGATCTAAGCATCGTGGTTCAAAGCCAGCCTGGACAGGAAAGTCCATGAGACTCTCATCTCCAATAAACCACCAGAAGACCAGAAGTGACGCTGTGGCTCAAGTGGTAGAGTGCTCTCCTTGAGCTGAAGAGCTGAGGGACAGTGCCCAGGCCCAGAGCTCAAGCCTCACAACCGACAAAAAAGGAAAAAAGAAAAAGAAACTTTCAAAGCTTCCTCACATACAGAAAACACCTAATCTAACAATCTATGCTTTTTTTTCTTCTTGATTTATTAATATCTACATATTGGTCCTCTAATACCTTTTCTTTCAGCTATAAAGCCTGATGGAGCATGTACTCAGAACTGTTTCCTTTAATAGTTAAGACAAGCCTAGGCTGATAAACCTCTCCCAATTCCCTTGTGAACAAAGCATGGAGTGTGTAAATATTCTGTTAGAAATAAAGTCAGTGGTGGCCCATTTTCAAGACAAGACATTTGATCCTGAGTGAAAAATTACCAGTAGCTAGTGTGAATAGCAATCTGTAAATGTGCCAAAAGTTCATGCATTGGAAAGCCCATAGACAAACAAGAGTGATTGAAATTAGCAATGGACCCAAATAAAATGAGAAAATTGGTAGAAACTGTGTATGTGCCAAAAAGTAAATACTCAGAAAAGAAGAAAAAGGACAAAGGGAGGTAGAGATGCCAAAAGCCTGCTTCTAAAATTCAATCAATTTCAAGAGGTACATGCAGTCTAATTAAGAAAGTAATGGGGGAGGAGAGGGGAGATGGGAAGGGATGGGAAGGGGAAACAAAGGTAAAAGCAACCATGCTTGATAAGAAATGCACTCATTACTTTGCCCATGTAATTGTAACCCCTCTGTATGGTATTTTCACAATTTAAAAAAAGAAAGAAAGAAAGTAATATAACTTAGGTGAAGTCGAAGAGAATGTGAATTCCATGCTCAGACCAATGAGGAATTGGGGGAGGGATCCCAACAGGCTAGGTATAAAATTACTAGCTGCAGTTTTGGAGAGCATGGACCATCAGATAGAAACCTGATCTTAAAAGCCCACCATTAAAGTCTCACTTTTGCTTCGTTTCTTGTCTCACAGTCCATCTTCTGAGTTGGATGGGTAAGTGTGTTTCTCATATCCAGCAGGCTCAGAGCTAAGCTAGCTGACCCTTAAGTTTCTTCCAACTCTCTACCTCTCTTCTCAGTAACCAGCTGCATCTTCTCCAAGACCACTACCCCAGGAAGCATGGGAAAGCACCTGCCTCCATGAGGCCAAACGGCCAGGTTACAGAAATAGACTATTTGAGAAATAAATGCAAATGGCAGATTAAAAAGGGAAATCTCGGCACTTGGGAGTCTACAGCAGAAAAATCATGAGTTCAAGGACAATCTGTACTAATGAGATCCAGTCTGAAGAAAAAGGGGAGGAGGAAGAAAACTTTTCAAAACTAATGATAGTCGAAGTGATCTGTTAGAATACAGGACTGGGAATGTGACCTAGAAATAGAGCACTTAGCAAACATCTCAGGCTTTGAATCGCAGGATTGTGAAAAGGAAAAGGGGTGGGGGAGAAAAGAAAAACAAAACAGCATAAATGAAAGTCATAGAGTATTGGGGCAATTTTTAAAAATAAATGTCTATGTAAGAATGGAAATTGTAGAACTACATTTATTGTATTATAATCACTTAATAGTACTGAACCATTAAAAAAAATGCAGATAAGGAATTGCCAGTCAACATTACAGGAGGGGCTTAGGAATGGCTCAGTGGTAAAGAGTGAACTTAGTATGCACAGGCCCAAGGTCAATCCCCAGCACCAAAAGAAAACCTAGTTTTAAAAAAAGGGTAATATATTTATTACACTCATGAAGTAGTAAATAACTTCTGGCCAAAAAGATGAAAGCATTATCACAGGTGGTGCAACTGAGGATAAAAATGTAAACATATTTCACAACCTAGTATGTCATGAA
This sequence comes from Dipodomys spectabilis, assembly GCF_019054845.1. Classification (NCBI taxonomy): domain Eukaryota; kingdom Metazoa; phylum Chordata; class Mammalia; order Rodentia; family Heteromyidae; genus Dipodomys; species Dipodomys spectabilis. The sequence continues at coordinate 1,453,307 of NW_024871183.1, forward strand.
ACAAATAGAAAAAGTAACAGAAAGAGTAAAGAGGTAAAGTATAATGAGCAAAATCTAACATTCAGCCTCGATAAGAAACTGATAAAACTGCAAGACATCAACATTCAAGTTCAGCTTGGTAAGATTTTTTTTTTGGGGGGGGGGGTCTGGTCGTGGGGCCTGAACTCTGGGCCTGGGCGCTGTCCCTCAGCTCTTCAGCTGAAGGCTAGCGCTCTACCACTTGAGCCACAGTGCCACTTCTGGCTTTTTTCTTTTCTGCTTATGTGGTGCTGAGGAATCGAACCCAGGGCCTCATGCATGCAAGGCAAGCACTCTACCACTGAGCTACCTTCCTAGCCCTTGGTAAGATTATTTTTAAAGTATGAAAATATTAAAATCAAACCTCACAAACTACTGAATTAAGTAAGCATATTTAACAATTTCAAAACATGGCTACAAGAACATCTACTACTAGACTAACAAAAAATATTAAAATTACATATCCCAAAGGCACAGAGGAAACCCATATTATCTGCTCCCACAATACAAACCAGGGCAGTCTTTCTAGAGAGCAGTAAAACTGACTCTTTACCACAGAAATTCCCCGTGGATATAGACTTCAGAAATACAAAAGAAAAGGGGTAAAGCACTATAACTGGTGCAAAAAATATCCACATGTGCACTAAGAAAAAGTAGCAATGGCCTAAAGTAGAGGAAATAAGAAACTATGCCACATAATAAAATACTATGACATTCTTCAAAATAGTGAGTTTATGTAGAAGCCAGACACCTGTGGCTCACGCCTGTAATCCTAGCTACTCAGGAGGCTGAGATCTGAGAATCGGGGCTCAAAGCCAGCCCGGACAGGAAAGTCTATGAGATTCTTTTTTTTTTTTTTTCTTTTTTTGTCGGTCATGGGGCTTGAACTCTGGGCCTGCGCACTGTCCCTCAGCTCTTCAGCTCAAGGCTAGCACTCTACCACTTGAGTCACAGCACCACTTCTGGTTTTCTGGTGGTTTATTGGAGATAAGAGTTTCATGGACTATCCTCAGATCTCAGCCTCCTGAGTAGCTAGGATTACAGGTGTGAGCTACCGGCACCCATGCAAGCCTTGAGCTGAAGAGCTGAGGGACAGTGCCTTGACCCAAAGTTCAAGCCTCAACAACAACAAAAATATATAAATATGTGTAGAGCCAGGCACTGTTGGCTCATGCCTGTAATCCTAGCTACTAAGGAGGCTGAGATCTGAGGATCACTGGTCAAGGCCACCCTGGGCAGAAAAGTCCATGAGACTCTCTTATCTTAAATTAACCAACAAAAAACCAAAAGTGGAAGTGTGGCTCAAGTGGTAGAATACCAGCCTTGAGCAAAATCCCAAGTGAGAGCACAAAGCCCTAAGTTCAGGCCCCATTACTGGCATAGAAACAGAGAGAGAGAACAGAGAGAGAGAGAGAGAGAGTATTTTTAATTTAATTTAAACAAAGTGCACCAAAAATTGTGTGTAATGTATACAGGAAAATACTGTGTTGTTGTTTTAAAGAGCACATCATATAGATGAAATGTGAGGATGAAGATGAGAGAAGGAAGGCATCCATGTTGTTGATGAAGACCAGTAGTGAAGCAAAAGAAAGAAAATCAGTTGTACATTTACTAAGTTCTTCCTTTCCAGGGACCACAGCCTCACCTCCCATTCCATTCTTGCTTGTTCTAAAGTAGTGCTTCCCCAACTACTGCATGAAAGATTGAGGTTGTGTTTTGTTTTGTTTCTATTTATAAAGTGCTTGGTCCCACTGTACTTGACTAGTTCACAGCTCAAGCCAAAAGTGGGTTTTCTCTTACCTGTAATGCCCCAAACCCCAAACAGGGTCACAAATCTGACCACATCCCTGGTGTGCCTACACCATGAGGCTGATGAAGCAATATCTAAATACTTTCCAGTGCTGGTGCTTACCACTTGGCAGTAGTAAACCCACCACACTTTGTACAGCACTGGAGTGGTAATTAGTAGTTGGGCTACAGAGCAGCCCAAATCAATACCAGCCACACATGTCAATGCCTTCTCAGCCATACACACTCCTAGATCCCACAATTGCTGGTCACTGCCCTTGACTTTGTTACCATATCTCCTGGTACAGTCCCCATCTAATTGTCCTTGACCCCAGATCCACTTTCACTCCCATATTGTTAGGACTGTGAACATTGAGCTGCTTTTAGACAGTCCAGCTGTCTTCACCCAGGATCATTACATTCACAAACTGAACCACACAGTCACTCCTGGCAGTTAGGAAACCTCTGCTGTGTTCATCACTGAATCCAAAAAATCCCTGCTTCACATTAAAAGAATTCCAAAAAGAAGAATCCCAAAAAATCCTTGCTATACATCAAGAGCAAGCATGTGTGGAATGAATGACTATTTCTATATCATTTTGATAGATGGCAGATACAGAGTGGTGACCACACAAGGAAAGATTGTGCGGAAGAAACCAAAGATCACAATCAAAAACCATTCTAATTGAATTTTCAACTCACAGTCTATGTAGCCCAGTGATGACAAGTCACAGGATAGGTTTTTGAGTACCCCACCTACCTAAGGAGTAGTGGAAGGTTTTAGTCTAAGGTGGGTCAAGGAATAGTTCCTTGGACAATAAAGCTTTAACTTGCTTTGCTCATAACACAGGCCCTAAAGGTTATATGTGATTCTATTCACTTCTCCTAACCTTGCTTACACTACTTCTCATCTCTTAACTTGAGCTCTGAGGTTAGATAAATGACTAACTCGGAGACTAGGAGTTTCTCTGACAATCTCAGTAAGAATTCAAACTCCAAAAGCCAAAAATATCATTCTCACTCTAAAAAGGGCCCATTTTCAGTCTATTGAAAGCATATTCCTTGACTATCACTTATACTCCATTCCAGTCTTGCCAGAGAGATGCAGTCATCAATGCTGATTAGCTGAGCTGACAATGTGACACTCAGTCACTTAGTCCCTTCTTTACCCATCCCCCCCTTATCATCTCATCTCTCCCTACCTCCCCTTAGTGCCCAACACTCTGCTTTAAAGCCTTTGATGGAACTAAATAATGAGAATCATGAAAATTTAGTGAGCAGCCATGCATAGAGAAAACAGCCTAAGGCAAGAGCAGGAATGAGAACACTAGCTTTTCAGGTTTGTCAAGCTAAAGTCACTCTTAGCAGTAGTTCCAGTAGGACCAGACCTCAAGGGGTTCTGCAGGCTAGCAACTGCCATCATCACCCCATCCTACCCATATCCTACTTTAAGGGTTGCCCAGCTCAGCAATGACCAAAGTATACTTCTTTGTACTGCCTTAAATAGGATCTAATGATCATTTTCATAATGCACTAAAAAGAAACTGTACAAAGATTCAAGACTTTATTGTGACACCAAAAATCCCAAGGAAGCGTAAGCAAGAAACTGGATTCTACAGTGATTTTCTCTGGCAATACCTCTAGCCCACAATCAAAGCATAAGGAACAGAAAGCAGTATCAGAAACCATGTGTGGCCAGGACTGGTAACTCTCGCCTGTAATCCCAACTACTCAGGAGGCTAAGATCTGAGGATTGCAGTTTAAAGTCAGCTGGGGGAAGGAAAAGTTGGTGAGACTCTGAACTCCAACTAACCACCAAAAAGCAGAAAGTGGAGCTGTGACTAAAGTGGTTCAGCACTAATCTTGAGTGAAAAAGCTAAAGGACAGTGCCTAGATTCTGAGTTCAAGCCCCAGTATAACACACACACACACACACACAATCATTCATCAATACATTTCAATATAAATACAGAATATACGTAGTCATTTATTATTACTTTCATTGTATCACTTTATGCACTACCCAGAAGTACCATCAAGGACAAGGACAAAGTCACTTCTTTTTTTTTTTTCCCATCCCTTCACACATTCTGATTTTTTTTAATTTTATAATCTTTACATAGATATAAAAGAAGCTATCATTTAACAAAGCAGATTATAAACACAATGCCATCTTAATCAATGTCATCTCTTTCAACATTCTCATCTATCAAAGTCATTTCTTTTATATTGCCTGCTATTTAAACCAATGTTGAAAGATTCCTGAATATAAAGGTCAAGATTACATGTTTCAAAGGAGCAAATGACCGGTCTTTTTCAGTAAAAATGCATTGCACTGTCAACCAGTGGGTGTTCAGACAACTCTGTTTACAATGGTGTTTTCTTGGAAACCAGCCTCCCAGGGCAGGAAGGGAGAGCCAGCACATTAGAACTAGCTACCCATGTACTCAGGAAACAGGGTCACTGGATAACACTTGCTCTCCTAACTACAAAACAGTGCCTCCAATGGAAAACAAGTGGTCATTGACCCAAGGAGCAACAAGGGGTAGAGAGACAGATCCACCACCATCCCACATTCAGGACAGCACACATATAAGCACCACAGGAAGGCTGTGACTCAGACAGCCTTGCAAAGGAGACAACAGGGACAAGGGCATAGTATTTTCTAGAACATGCATGATTCAAAAGAAGAAGAAAAATGAGAAAACACTAACCAGATTATTTGCTTGAAACCATGAAATTTGAAAGCAACCTGAATGCTTAATAGTTTCTGGTACAGCCATGAAATGTAATACTTACCAGCCATTAAAACTGGTTATGGATGAGCATTTATTGATAGGAATTATGGACATGGAATTTCTGGGGTGAAGAAAGCAAGTAATAAATCAGCAAATATGATGTTACAAAACAAATAACACATACATTCTGCTTATGGGAACTTTTTTCCTTCATGTTGTCTTTTATCATTTTCTAATTAATATTCAGAAATATAGATTATGGGATTATGTTTTTGTTTTTGTTTTTGTACTAGTCCTGGGCCTTGCACTTAGGACCTGGGAACTGCCCTTGAGTTTTTTCTTCAAGGTTTGCGCTCTACCACTTGAGTCACACCTCTACTTCTCCTATTTTTTTTTCTTTTTTTCGAGGTATTTAATTGGAGATAAGAATCTCACAGACTTTCCTGCCCAGGCTGGCTTCAAACCACAATCCTCAGATCTCAGCCTCCTCAGTAGCTATGACTACAGGCATGAGCCACTGGCACCTGGCCTGTTCTTGAGTTGGTTTGGGGTTTTTTTTTAATTAAAAAATAAATACATATTTTCTTAACTGAATGTATTTAGAGAGAAATATATGCCGATGGAATAAGACAGTCTTTTCCTACTCTATTTTCGTGATCTTGGCCCCCTGGCTTCAGCAACCCAATTGCACAGGTACTTCCATCTGCATAGTACTGTAACTCAAAGCACAGTGTGGTCAAAATAGCTAAAAGACTGCCTTGCAGCTAAGGTACTTGGGAACACAAGTTTAAAAAAAAAAAAAAAGAGGTGATAAGGAGGGAGGCAAAAAAGACTATCAACAACTGAGAAAAAATGAAACATCAAGGACACTGGTCTGCAGCTGGAAGCCACTTGCAGGAGGGGGTGATCAGTGTGGAGTGTGAAAAGGGAGGCCACATAGTCCCATCCACGGGACAAGAGAAAGGGTATAGGGCAGGCGAAATGAATCTGTCCCTCTGCATTCCAGCAAGACAGCAGAGATACATGGTTAATATCCTACCTTCAGTCTTGGAAAGGGGAAAATAAGCAAGAAAGTTGTAAAGGATAATTTCTAGCAAAGATAAAAGTGATACAGAATCCTGAGGGTTTGAGTTCTTTACAAAGCTATAGAGTGGAGTCTGAGGGCTGAGATCTCTAGCATGAGGGATTAGGTAAGGAGAAGAGGAAGAGTATCCAAGTTAGAGTAAAAAAAATTGCAAAAAAAAAAGGAGGGGGCTGGGAAGGTGGCTCAGTGGTAGAGTGCTTGCCTTGTATGCCTAAGGTCCTGGGTTCGATTCCTCAGCACCACATAAGCCAAAAAGAAAAAAGCCGGAAGTGGCGCTGTGACTCAAATGGTACCACGCTAGCCTTGAGCTGAAGAGCTGAGGGACAGCGCCCAGGCCCAGAGTTCAGGCTTCACAACTGGACCCAAAAAAAAAAAAAAAAAAAGAACATAAAAGAGGAGGTGACGAGAGGTGCATAAAGATTGGCTGGACAGGGCCTCCCATGGACAAGGGAGGGGTTTTTTTTTTTTAAGGATGTTTTTATTAAAGGTTATTCTGAAAAGGTCAGATAAGTTGATGTTAGGTGAAATGAACCCCAAGATAAGTATTCAAATGTTTTTTTTTCTTTCATGTGATTGTTTCTAACATATTTATAAGATGATTTCTTTGTTGCTTTGTATGTCCCTCCCCCATGGTATAAGCCCTGCTTTCACTGTATTTGATATTGGTATAATTTGTGGAGGGGAATGGAAAAAAACAAATTATTTGAATAGGGATACAGGTGCACCCATTGCAACAAGGAGATGTACAAGTTGTTATGTGGAAAAATGAACTTTACAACTTTGGCGGGGGGGGGGGGATTAGGGGGGAGAGGGGAGGGGGATGGGAAGGGAAAAAGGAGGAGGCAACAGGCAACAATGCTAGATAAGAAATGTACTCATTACCTTGCCCATGTAATTGTAACCCCTCTGTATGATATTTTCACTATAAAAAAAAAGAATATAAAATTAAAAAATAAATAAAGGTTATTCTGGTTAGTAGGAAAGAATTACCAGCAAGGATAAAGAAGATACACAATTAAGAGGCTACTGTGAAGTTTAGATTCACCCTGTCGGACAGAGTAGCCACTAGTTTCATGTGGATATTTTAAAGTTGAGAAACTAAAAATTTAGTTTTCAATTGCACTGGCCACATTTCAGGTACTCCATAGCCACATGTGGACAGTGAGTTTATCCTATAGGATGTGGCAAAAGCAAGAGGGAATGGACCTCATAGAAGAGATGGGGGACTTGGGCAGATTCTGTAGGTAATTTTAAGATGTAATCCACTGGTCTAGAACATGGATTACATGATGATTGAAAAGCATGGAGTGAAGAAAAAAAGGAAAACTGCTAACCATTGGCTAAGTGAGCCAACTCTGCCCACGCCTTCTTTCATCAAGGGACCATCCAACCGTTAATTCAACTGTCAGATACTTCCATATCTGAAGAGCAGGCATGAATATTCTGATAATGAGAGAACAAATCCCCATTATATTCTGGCTTTTACAACAAACCAGACAAGAGTCTTGAAGTGCAATTATGTACATGAGGATGAGAAGCAAATATACAATAAGAAGGCAAAGCAAGGCTCAGATTGGGTGCAGAAAGCACATAATACTCAGAGGGGAGAAATACAATGGAGAAAATCACTATTGGCCCATTAGCCAGCTGTGGTGGTGCATGACTAATACTAGCTACTCAGAAAGCAGAGGCAGGAGGATTTAGAGTTCAAGGACAGCCTGGGCAAAGTTACAGAAACCCTATCTCAAAAACAAAATACAAATTAAGAGGCCAGGGGGTGTGATTCGGGTTTAGAACATTTGCCTTGCATACAAGGGATGCTGAGTTTAATGCCAAGGAAGGAAAGAAGGGGAGAGGGATGAAGGGAAGGAGAGAAGAAGGGAGGAAGACAAAAGCAAGCAAGAAAGAAAGAAAGGAGGAAGGGAGGGAGGGAGGGAGGCAGAGAGGGAGGGAGGGAGAGAAATGTATACAATTCCAAGAGTATGGGCCTCTCTGCTAACACTGACAAATCATAGTAGTGACTATAAAATATTAAGAAAACAATGCATAAATGTTAATGCAGTAACAATTCTTCCAGCATGCTCTGACTTGGAAAGTTTTCTACCCTGCAAAAAACACCTACAGCTTGGAGCTGAACATCCGTATCCAGCTAGATAAATTCATCACTTCAGATTTACTGTTTCATTGAAGCATCATTTACTAATTTTCTTTCTAAATATAAAAGCTAATCCTCTTTTTGAGTACTTCAGGCAATGAAGATGTTATGACTGGCAACAGCTGGAGATAGGATGGAGCAGGATGGGAAAGGCAGCTATTATGATTTTCACAGGAAAAGTGGGCAATGTGAATCTACCAATGGATGAAGACTTGGAGCTGAGTACCTTCAATCATGCCAAAGTAGAGCTATAGTAGCCCTGATTATATGAAAAAAAGAAAAAAAAAAACTGTGTGGCCAGAGTGTGCTTGCTCACATCACATCTGTAACCCAGCTACTTGAAAGATGAAGCTAAGAGGATCTTGATTAAGGTTAGCCTGGGCAAAAACTAGCAAATCCCTGTCTCAAAGAATAAGCTGGCTGGCATGGTGTGGCATGAAGAGAATGAAGAAGGAAGATCAAGAGTTCAAAAAACTCCTAACAGACATGATGGTTGAACCTGGTCCAAAGCACAACAAAAATAGCTAAAGTCAATGGGAACTTGGTTCAAACGGTAGAGAATGTTCTCCAGTATAGCCATATTTAAAAAAAAAAAAAAAAAAAGGGAAGTGGCACTGTAGCCACTCGCCTTGAGCTGAAGAGCGGAGGGACAGCGCTCAGGCCCAGAGTTCAAGCCCCATAACTGACAAAAAAAAAAAAAGGAAAATGTAAAGCAGCCTTTCAACAGTAAAACCTTTCTCCTCACTGTGTATGTGTTGGGGAGAGGGAGGATGGGTGTTCCCTGGAATTGGAGCTTGAACTCAGATCCTTGAGCTCTGATTTATCGTTGTGCTCTACCACTTGAGCCACACCTTCAGTTCAGTATTTTACTGAGAACAGCGTCTTGAGGACTTTTCTGCCTAGCCTGGCTTTGAACCACATTCCTCTAGGTCTCAGCCTACTGGGTAGCTAGGATTACAGGTATGAACCATTGGTGGCTCGCAACATCATTTCTTATTTTCATAATACTTTAGAAAAAAATAGTTTTTTTTTTAAATGATGTATCTTCAGGATACATGTGCCCTGATCAAGTAGTAAACATGAGGCTATCCCATATAAGCCCAAGACAGCCCAAACAGAGCTGTCTCCAAGGAGGCCAGACAATAATTTAGAGCTGTGGCCTCTAACTGTGGGCAGTCTCACACAGGACTACCAAATACACAACATCTCTCTTTGGCAACACTTCAGACAAGTCCCTAGAAATGCCTTGTCATCTTCTTGGAGAGATCATTTTACCCATCCCCAAGAAAATGGCATGTCCTTCTGCCACAGATGCTCTGGCTGGACAGTGAGAGATAATAACAGAAGCATTTAATGGATAGCCATGAAGGCAGTGCCCCTGCAAGACAAGTACTAGACAGGGGGGGATCCATGCTCAGATAAAGTCAGTAAAATTAAAACACCTGCTGAAGTCAAATGGCCTCTATGCAGTACGAGGGGAGTGAATAGAACCCAGGCCAATCTGGCCCCCACAGGCTGCCTAGTGCCTCTGAGAAGCAGATGTCATTTTGGTGACAGGAGCCAGGTGGGTGTCTGTCAACAAGCAAAGCCATTTTGGTGTGGGCTTGGAGAAAAGAACAGCTTCCTTTTTTTCCAGGCTGTTTCATTCAAGGGAAGCATGGGGGGCAGGCATAGGAGAGCTGGCCCCTGCAGATGAGTGGCCTGTCCCAGGCACTCTGCCAGGTTTCCTACAATGTGGGGAAAGGAAAGACATCCACTCCCTAAGCTTCCAAGGACAGACAGCTAGAGCTTCTGGGAGGTGTCAACTCCTGTTTGTCTGCTCCAAGGCAAAGACAATTTTCAAGACCCAAAGTTTTTTGGGCTCAGAGTTACAACCATCATTGTATCCAGAAATAAAACTGGAAGCCTAGAGAGACTGTTCACCGTGAGGCTCCTTCCAAAGTCCCAGGCTAGAGAACCAATGGTAATACCTCCCCCAAAGGGTCATTCAAAGGAACAATTCAGTGATTTATTCCAAAAACGAACCTGTAGATTACATCACCATCATCCTATACTTACCTCCTACTTCCGCAGCCCCATCCTGCATACCCAGCCTCCCCAACACTCCTGTTCAATGTTTATATTCCTCTGGTTTTCTTGTCTCCTGTCCAATCAACACACTAGTCCCATTACCAGACCACTAAAGCCATTTCTTTTCTGCTTGCTCTTCCATGAATTCAGAGCCTTGAACTCAGTTTCTAAGTTTGCTTGCTTCTAGATGGCATTCTACCACTTGAGCAAAACCTCCAGTCCAGTGTTTTGTTAGTTATTTGGGAATTAGTGCCTTGGACATTTTTTCCTGGGCTGGCTTTAAACCATGATCTTCCTATCTCAGCCTCCTGAGTTAGGATTACAGGCATCAGCTACCTGTGTCGGGCTCACCAAACCTATTTCTAAGAATTACTAAGGACATGTCTTCAAGTCACTACTTTCAACAGCCACACCCAAAGAAGTAACAAGTACAGTCATAATACTTAGTTTGACTAGTAGAAAATTTTCATAACTGCACCTCACTTGGAAGAAACTTCAGCCTCTTGGCCAATCACTATATAGTACATATGCAGAGGATTTACTCTAGATTAGTTTTATTTCATGAAATAATTAAGGACCATATATTTCCAAGTATGGCTTGTGTTGACCTGTTCAAACTTCTGATTCATGGAGGAAATACTTTCCTAGGTTCCTGTCCCAGCCCTAGAGTTTCTCTGCAACTTGAGTCAATCAGAGGGAAGGCAAGAAATATGTTCTGGTCATTGCTTCCTCCAAAATGGAGAAAAGATCATAATAGCACAGACATGGACTCAGGCCTCTCAAATGGATGAGTTATTTATAAATCCAGGGTCTCTAAACTGGGGACTGTCAGACTCTGAAATACAAACATGGACCACTCAGATCCACTACAGTTCCCAGTTTTCCTACACTCTCTTTCTACCTCACCTTTCTCATCTATACTACCTACTTTGAAATATACACAAGACTTGCATATAAAGTATATACTATATACCACTTGAGTATATACCACTTGGGCTACACCTCTACTTCCAGTTTTTTGCTAGTTAATTTGGGATAGGAGTCTCATGGGCTTTTCTGTCCAGGCTGACTTTGAACTGCAACCCTAAGATCTCAGCCTCCTAAATAATAGGATTACAGGCATGAGCACCAGTGCTCAAGTAGCATCTCCAAGACAACTCATGAAGTCTTCTTTACTTCCCCCACTCCTTCATCCACTCTATATTCTTCATCCACTCTATATTCTGTCACTAAGTTGACATCTTTTGTCAAAATCTCTATTGGGTTTAGCACCATCACTTAAACTCTATGTATCATCACCCTAAAGAACGTGCTCCTTTCCAGGACTGTGGCAGCCTTCAAGTTCAACATTTTTTTGTGTCTCCCACCTCCTTATCTATTCCTGATTCCACTCCCAGAACAATAGCAGTAAATGAGCACCATCCTCCTGCGGTCTTTTTGCCTAACTGGCTGGTCCAATAAGTCTAATCTTATCAACACTAACCTCTGTGACCTGAAGAGAAGTCACCTTGCGATACAGTCTCCCAGCAAGCCTCTTTCCCAAAATAGTGTCCTCTCTCACCCCCATGGAAAAGGCACTTCTCACCACTATGCCTTCTTGTACTCCTCCAAATAACACATATTCAGACACCATTTGTCCAATCCAGGAATTCCTCCAGATTTATTGATTGTTCCCAGGTTTACATCTCCATGAACATATTTTAAATTAGTAGTGTGTTAAAACTTAACTGTCCTAGCTCAAACCTGTAATCCTAGCTACTCAGGACACTAGGATCTGAGGATAGCTGTTGAAAGCCAGCCCAGGCACAAAAGTCTTTGAGACCTTATTCTCCAAATAACCAGGAGAAAAAAACAAAACAAAACACAGAAGTGGAGGTGAAGCCCAAGTAGTAAAGCACCAGTCTTAAGCAGAAAAAGCCAAATGTGAGCATGAGACCCTGAATTCAAGTCCCAGTACCAGCACACATACATACAGACAGACAGACAGACAGACACACACACACACACACACACACTCTCTCTCTCTCTCTCTTAAGTATGTTAGTGTGTTAGAATCTGTCTGTGACACATCAGTGCTTAACTATTCCCATCTATGTAAATGGAACATTCTTTTAAAAATCCTTGAGCAAATTATCAAACCTCTCTGACTCAGTACCCTCACATATAAAACAGGGGCAAGAACAGTAACTATATCCTATAACCCTATAGCAATTAAACAAGATGAAGAACATAAAGATACCTAAGAGTACCAGGCATTGGTAGATCACACCTGTAATCGGAGCTACTCAGAAGACTAAGATCAGACTATTGAAGTTCAAAGCCAGCCAGGGCAAGAAAGGCCGAGACTCTTATCTCTAATTAACCACCTGAAAACCAGAAGTAGAGACATGGCTAAAGTGGTAGAGTAATAGCTTTGAGCAAAAAAGCTTAAGGAACCATGCCCAGGCTCTGAGTTCAAATTGGGACCCAAAACACCTAAAACTGTATTTGATTAACAAATGAAAGCACAAGTACTCCATTGTAACAGAGATTCCTCTCACACTCTTCCTGCCCATGACTCTGCTCCCTCCCAAATGCTCACATTCCCTCTGCTTGCTAAAGCACCTACCGCAGTGCTAGGTGCATGGTAACCTCTACATGAGTAGTAATACTTGTTGATGTTTCATGTTTAATTGTGTCACAGGAAGCACATGCTATTTTGCACTTCAGTTAGTATCTCTAGCCCCAACACTCATTCAGATTCATTAAATTCTTGTCATTGTTGCTTTGCTCTGTTGTTCCATCCCTAAAAATAAGCATTCTTGTTCACATCTTCACTGTGTATTGGGATAAGGGCTATTCTCCAAAGATCACTGCAATATTGAATATGGCAGGGCAGGTCCTGGCCTTCCTCCGTAGAGCCCAGGTCTCTTGTCATCTCTCTGAGGGGAATGACACAGGTTCACCTCTACAAAGCTTCCTGGGGGCATGTAGAATCATGCTGCACAAAACACCCAGCACATATATTGAAGACACTCTGGCTCTTCAACATCACTACATATCATTTGATAAAATAAAAATACTATATTTGTTATTCCTTTTTATTTGTTTTTTATTTGTTATTCTTTTTTTAATTTCTTTTTTTATTGTGAAAATACTGTACAGAGGGGTTACAATTACATGGGCAAGATAATGAGTACATTTCTTATCAAGCATTGTAGCCTCCTCCGTTTCCCCTTCCCATCCTTTCCCATTCTCCCCCTGCTCCCCCATATTTGTTATTTTTGTGTGTGTGTGAAAATACTGTACAGAGGGGTTACAATTACATGGGCAAATATTTGTTATTCTTAATCATACTTTTACTCCAAAATGCATGCTCCTGATTTTTTTTTTTTTTTGGTCAGTTGTGGGGCTTGAACTCTGGGCTTGGGCGCTGTCCCTGCACTCTTTAGCTCAAGGCGAGCGCTCTACCACTTGAGCCACAGCGCCACTTCCGGTTTTCTACTGGTATATTGGAGATAAGAGTCTCACAGACTTTCCTGCCCAAGCTGGTTTTGAACCATGATCCTCAGATCTCAGCCTCCTGAGTAGCTAGGATTACAGGCATGAGCCACCGGTGCCCGGCGTTCCTGATTTTAAATAGCAGAAAATCAGAAAAGATGTGGGCATAGCAGCACAAGTTCACAAATGATGCCATTCTCAGTCCTCTACTCTTGTCCACTTAACTCCCCACTCACATCTCAGCTATTTCATAACTTCCAATAATCTGTATCCCATCTGCAGTAAAGACATACAAAGTGCTCTGCAAATAAGCAAAGTAAGGGTTTAGCCCAGATTGGGGAAAAGTCTTCATGACAAATACCTAAGATGGCTTTAAAGGATTACTGGGTAAAGCTAAAATGAGCAGGATCATAGTTCCAGACTAGCCTCTGCAAAATAGTTAATGAGACCCCCTACTTCAACAGAAAAAAAAAATGGATACAATCTTAGCAATTCAGGAAATTGAGACCTGAGAATCACAGTTCCAGGTCAGCCCAGGCAATTATCTCCAATTAACCACCAAAAGCCAGCATGGAGCTGTGGCCTGGAGTAAAAAAAAAAAACTCAGGAGCAGTGCCCAGGCCCTGAGTTCTAACCCCAGGACTGGCACCAAAAACAAAACAAACAAAAAAAGCCTGGACATGGCAGCATGTCATCTCAGCTACAAGAATAAGATAGGAGAATTATATCCGGTATCCGGGCTAGCTGATGAAAAGAGACCCTATCCTAAAAATAAACAGCAAGATGGACTACAGGGATGGTATAAGCTGTAGAGTATCCACCTGAGTTCATTCCAGTAAGATAGATAGGTGAGGGGGGAAAAGAGGGATTGAGAGAGAGAGATTCTAGGTATCTCCTAGCAGGGAGAGAATTAGGAAGTTGGTTTTAGGAATTAGTTTGCTTTTTAATGTGTGTATGCACGCATGTACCAATATTAGGGCTTAAACTCAGGGCCTCAGGCCCTCACTTAGCTTTTCTGCTCAAGGCTGGCCCTCTACCACTTGAGCCACACCTCCACATCCAGCTTTTTGCTAGTTAATTGGAGGTAAGAGTCTCATAGAATTGCAGGGAGCAGTTCTGGACTATGATCCTCAGATCTCAGCCTTCTGAGTAGCTAGGATTGTTAGTGGGAGCCACCAACACTCAGCTAGAAGAAAACATTCTGGCCAAGGGAAGAACAAGGGAAAATAACACAATAGAGTAAGAGGGAGGCACGGACTGCAAAAAAGAAAGGCCTTCAGTCTAGAAGGTAGACAGTTTATCAACAAGGTAGACTGCTTTGATGAGATACGTTAAAGAAATCTGAATAGCACCACTATCTAGTTAGGGAAGTGACCTCATCAATCACATTTTAGAAAAATAACCACAAGGGCAATGTGACAAGCAGGAAAGGAAAGAAAGGTGGTTGATTAAGAAGCTTCTGAGAGGAGCCAGGCAAGAATGATGAGGGCCTAAGCCTCAGCAGAACTTGTGACAGATGGGACAGTGAGGATAAATAGTAGATACACCCATGTTTGTTATAGCACTGTTCACTGAAGCCAAAATGTGGAAACAGCCTAAGTGTAAACCATTGGATAAACACATAAACAAAACGTGGTCTGTTCAGTAGGCGGAATATTATTCATCCTCAGACTGTGAAGGAACTGCTCAGTTAAGAATACAGGTACTTTCAATATTCTTACCCAGTGACATTGATCAAGATATATTGTATTCGTCAACTGCTTTGTTAAATGGCAACTCCTTTGTGCAACTACTTAAAGATAATAAAGAGAGATAAAGAGGGGGAAAGAGAGGGGGGGAGGGAGAGAGAGAGAGAGAGAGAGAGAGAGAGGGAGGGAGGGAGGGAGGAAGAGAGAGAGAGAGAGAGAGAGAGAGAGAGAGAGAGAGAGAGAGAGAGAGAGAGAGAGAGACAGAAAGAGAAAGAAAAACATAGATACAGGTAGTGCCAGGTGGTGCTGATGGTTCACACCTGCAATCCTAGCTATTCCGGAGGCTGAGATCTAGTTTCAAAGCCAGCTCAACCAAGAAACTCAGTGAGATTCTTATCTCCACTTTAAAAAACTGGAAGTGGTGCTGTGGCTTGAGTGGTAGAGTGCTAGCCTTGAGCAAAAGAGCTTTACCAAGGCCCAAGACCAGACTAAAAAAAAACAAAAACAGAAACAAAAAAACCACAGGTACCATCTTGAATATAGTGAGTGAGAGAATATATGTGTATTCTTCTAGGTTTGGTCAAAAAAAATAAGCAATATTCTACATATTTTGAGCAGGACAAGATTTAATTCAGGAAATTAGCAGCTTACAAAGTCATGAGAAAGCTACTCAGAGAAAGGCATTAAGAGCCAAGGTCAGAAATCTACCAATGGTGTTCTGGATATGAGGATGTACACTCATCACAAGAAGCTAGGAAACAATCTCAGGTACCCCCCACAATGGTGACTGACTTCCAGCGGAATACCAAGAAGCTGGTACAAAATGTCGATTCTGCTGAGTGTCACAGCAACAACAGCCCTTATAGCTATTCTTTCTCTTTGGCCTTCCAAATCTTTTACTGGCAGAATTAAATTCAGAACCTCATCATCAAAGATTCTGAAAAGTACAGTGTTAGCCCTACAATACGAGAGAAAGCCCAGCAAAGCAGGCACAGAACTTGAAAACCACATCCAGCTGGTCTCAGGTATCTAGAAGCAGATCCATTCTTATCTCCTACTCAGTGAAGGCAAATAGGTCTTCCCTTTCCAAGCAAAAGATTGAAAAATCCTCTAATCAAAGGCCAAAGAGGAAAAAAATCAAAATATTAACATTTAAGGTTATCACAAAGAAAAAGCTTACCCTACTGTAAATCTCAAAGTCAACAGAATAAAGAATTCCTACTCTTGAAACAGCCAAAGGAATTCCAACTTTTTCAAAATAAGTCAGCCAAATTCTCTCTTAGTTTGCTTCAAAAAAGGATGTGCCTGTTGTGAAAATTTTGTCACCTGTGGTTGTCTATGTCTAATATAATAACAATATCAACATGTAAATGCTACATTTCAGATGAGGCATACAATTAAATAGTTACATCTTGCTTGGCTAAACTCTAATACTTTGTTGTTTTAGTTTTTGTGTGTGTGTGTGTGTGTGTGTGTGTGTGTGTGTGTGTGTGTGTGTGTGTGTGTGTGTGTGTGTGTGTGTGTGTGTGTGTTGGCGGAGGGGGCATTTCTGGTTGTAGAAGTCTACCACTGTGAGCCATAGCTCCACTTCTGGTTTTCTGTGGGTTAACTGGAGATAAGAGTTTCACAGACTTCCCTGTCTGTGCTGACTTTGATCTGCAGTCCTCAAATCTCAGCCTCCTGAGTAGCTAGGATTACAGGTGTGAGCCCATAGCACTCTGCTTAACTTTAGTTTTTAAGGTATGGCCTGAAAACAAGGTGATAAACCAAAGACTATCCAACCAATTTGGTTGGTTTTTTTTGTTGTTGTTTTTTGGTTTTTTTTTGGGGGGGGGTCCAGTGGTGGGGGCTGAACTCTGGGCCTGGGCGCTGTCCCTCAGCTCTTCAGCTCAAGGCTAGCGCTCTACCACTTGAGCCACAGTGCCACCTCCGGCTTTCTTCTTTTTGCTTATGTGGTGCTGAGGAATCGAACCCAGTGCCTCAGGCATGAAAGGCAAACACTCTACCACTGAGCTTCTTCCCAGCCCTCTCCAATCAATTTGGAAGGTCAAAAACATTCTCATAGCATGACATTCTTTGCTGTTTAGCTCTCATAGTGTACAGTAGCATTTTCTAGAGGCTACAGGACATCTGATATCATCATTCCAGCCAATTAATGGAATAACATTGTTTAATTTTCTTCTTTTTAATTTCTAATATGGTAGACATTAAAGATAAAAAAAGAACATGAAAAGCTTTTTAAGGAGACCTTAAAAATATTTTCTATAACTGGGAGCTGATGGCTCATACCTATAATCCTAGCTACTGAGAAGACTATAGATCTATAGGTCACAGTTTGAAGCCAAGCCAAACAAAAGAATCTCTGAGACTCTACCACCAATTAACAAGGAAAAAAACCTATCAGTGGAGGTATAGCCCAGGTAGATCTCCAACCTTGAGTAAAAAAGCCAAGCAAGAGAATAAAGCCCTGAGCTCAAGCCCCAGTAACTGATACACCAAAAAGTTATACCAATGTTTACCAAAAAGTTTAAAGGTCATCCTGAAGAACAAGTTTTCAGTTAGTTTCTTTTGGAAGAAACTTCTGGCAAATAAAACTAATTAGATTCATTTTAGATTTATATCTTCAAAGGGGGATTTAAAAATTCCCAGCTGTAATGTATGTTGTCTATGCAACCTTTGTGTTCTCTTTTTGCAAAATGATAACTACAGTGTATACAGAGGTTTGTTGTAAAGATTAAATGAGCTCATAGGTGTACTCAAATGAATACCTAGAATCCTTTATGCTTCTAATGGATAAAGTGGTAAGGCTCTTATTAGGTGAAAAGGCACCTATTAAGTCTCAAATTTTAGAATGATATAGAAACACCTGGAAAGCTTATTAAAAATCACAAACTGACAGATCCTTAACCCAAGATTTTAGTGGGAAGCAAGTTTAGAGTTCCAGTTCCTGCTGGACCAGGAAGCATACTTGAGGACCTGTTTGCTATCATTGAAACAGTACCAGGCATATCAATAAATATTTGTAGAAGGAAAATTGACTGAATCCTTAATAAAAAGTTTTCCCACAAGTAGATATCAAAGCTTTCCTGGTGGGTATCTAAACTGGTGGTGACTACCAGGCCCTATCCATTATAGTTTGGCAAAGAGGTCCAGAAAGACAGAGATCCTACCATGACGTCTCAACAACACCAAGCCATCTTCAGAACTGCAGCAAATGGGAAAAAAGCGCCTTCTTAGAAAATAGTCCTTATGCTAGAAGGGAAAAAGTAAGTGGGCATTCTTCACACGCATTCTTCTCACAAAGTCACATAACCTAGGATCTCTCACCTCTCTACAGCTGCTGGTCTTAGAATTCTGGAAAATCCTACTCAGCATTCCTGGCACAAATGCAACCCTGAGGAGTGAAGGTGTTTCCACCCAGGCAGCTGGGATGGGCTGGATAAGCATTCCTCTCTTCCTTATCTCAAGTGCAAGATTCTGAGGTATATCCCAATACTCCAGAGAGAGCCCCAAAAGACTGAGCACCAGGCACACACAGTGAACACCAGCTTTGTAACTCACTCATTCCTTCCTTCTCTTTGTCACTATTCCCTCAGTCACTATTTCTGTTCCCTAGGATACTTTTCCAAAATAAAACTGCCTATTCTTGTCTAAAAGGCCAAGTTAAGATAAGGTATAGACAAGCACTCAACTCGCAATCCAGGGGGCATATAATCAACATGAGAGGGCCATGCCTCACCTATTAAATGCCTTAAAAATAAGAATTAGAGTTGCAAAAGAAAGAAAATAAAGACAACCATAGAAGATAGAGTATAACTAACTGTTCTGTTGCATGACATAGATTCTACACAATGCATGTATCCAGAGGAAAAGATGAAGTCAAAAGAAAGGGAAGAGTGAGAAAATAAATAAATGATAAATTATCAATAAATTATCACAAGGAAGAGTGATCTTAAAAAAGGAAATGAGTCCTACCCATTGAAAAGCCACAAACTGGCCTCACTATATCCACCAGAAATGGGTTAGGACAAAATATATCTGGATAAAAGAGAAATTCCACCAACAAGGAGAACAGATTTCAATGATGGTCCATAAAGGCTGTGAGCACATGCAATACTTTACATAAAGTCTGACACCTAACTTATTGGGCTTACAACTTGTAAAGAAAATTCCTTAATTTTTTACTTCCATGTGTGTGTGTGCATGCACACATGTGCCAGTATTGGAGCTTGGACACAGGATCTGATGCTCTCACTTGGTTATTTTATTCAATGAAAGCACTCTACCACTTGAACTACTCCTCTGCTTCCAGCTTTTTATTGGAATTAGAGATAGGCAGCTCATGGACTTTTCTGCTTAGACTAGCTTGGAACCTCAACCCTAGATCTCAACCTCCTGAGTAGCTAGGCTTATTGGCACCAGCAACCAGTACCTGGCTATTCCTTCTTTAAAGAAAATATGTATTGTAAGATCACTAATTAGCCAGTACACATTACGTATTATTCATTTATTGTTAAAAACCAAAAATGAATCAAGTTCTATTTTTACCCAGAGAAGTTAGAGCCAGATAACAGAACTAGAATTCTAACCTTGCTAGTTTCTTCATTACTATCACATTTGTCCCCCACAGTTGAAATCAACACATCTTACATGACAATTCCATGTGAGTCCTTTCCCAATGTGCCCACAGTCTGTAAGCTCAGCATCTGTAGAACCTGTTACCATGTAATTCATATACTCATGAAATTCCTATTATTATATTTATTCCAGCCACTGGTCAAGCTTCTGGGAATAAATGTCCACTCTCCAAAAAGACTGTATTTTAAGGTAGAAACAGGCAAATAAACATATTGCTGAGGTTCTGACAGACATGTTTATAAACTTCATATAAATGGAGTTCAATGGGGTAAAGAGGCAATAGGGAAATGACTCACAAAAGAAGAATTCTTTGAATTGAATCTTGAAAAACAGCACTATTAGGAAGGACATAAGAAACCGCTGGAGATGAACCAAGTCACAGAGAGATAAACTACACATCAAAGTGGGAAGGCTGGCCAGGCTGAAACCAAAGAGGTAAAGGAGAAAAATTCTTCCTCAAATTAAGCTCCTCCTACGTGAAAATAATGGAGGAGACTGCAATTAGTTATATATTGTTCCATTTGTTACTCACATCCTATAAAGGTGCAAAACAGCCATTCTTCATACTGGGCCTGGCACATAATGGGTATATAACAAAAAATTGGTGACTTCAGTTTTCTTCCATGTCTACTTTAAATGACACTAAACTGGTAGCCCGTGCCTGTTATCTTAGATACATAGGAGGCTGAGATCTGAGGACAGAGGTCCAGCTTGGGCTTATTAACCAGCAAAAAGGTTCAAGTGATAGAGCACCAGCCATGAGTGAAAAGCCAAGCATGAACGCAAGGCCCTGAGTTCAAGGCCAATACTAGAACTCACACCAAGAGGCATTATTTCAAAGTAACTTTCCATAACTGACTACAAAATCATGACAAAGTTTTGTGGGCATAGCCCAGTGATGGATTAGGGCATTTTCAATGCCCTGGGTTTGACCTCCTGCACAAAAAAAAAAAAAAAAAGACAGAAATTATCAAAATCTAACATTTTTTTCAGAAGTCATGGCTCCCTTTATCCACTTTCTGGATTCTGACCTTAACTCTTACTTGCCAAGTCCATCTTTTTCTTTCAAAGACATTACAAACAAATAAGAAGGAAGTATTTGTACTTTATATTTTGCATATGTAATGTCACTTGCCTGAAATGATGGTGTCATTTATTTTCTACCTATCTTTATCTATGAACTTTTTCAAAGTGTCCAAATCAGGAACTTTTTTTTTGCACTTCATCATTTTTACCTTTCTCTACCACAGCCCTACCAAGCTTGTGAATTTGTTTTGGATATGCATGATATCAACAAACGTTGCTCTGTTTCTTTTTTACAGCTGTGCATGTGTGAGCTGAAATCAGAATTTCTGATACTCTAGAAATGTTTGTTGAATTCACAACATAATGTTAAAGAAAGCACCACAAAGGGAAAAGGTAACATTATCAGGCACTGTGCTTTAAATGATGTTTATAAAAGCTTTCTTTGTCATCCTCCATTGAGATACACTGATTCACTGTCCTTATAAATAATCCCAGCCTCCTCCAAGAAACTACAGCCACAGAAATGAACTCATCATTTTACAGTGGACATCGTGCTTCTGGAACAGTGTTTGGCACATAGAAAGATCTTCTTAGATAATGCGGTAAATGTATTCAATAATAAGTTTGTAGGCAGAACTTCAAGAGCAACCCACACCAATCATGAGGTAAATTGTTTTACCCATAGTACACATTATGCTATCCCAAAAGACAGATCACACTCTTCTTCCCAGAATTGAGTCTGTGAAGTTTTTTAAGACCCACATTCCTTCCACTCTGAGACACAACTTGCCTAACTTAACCTGGCCACACCCTCTGAAAATGGCATAAAATGGATATAATGGCACTGCTGATCTCAGGCTACAAGGACACTTTTAAGTAGTGTGATGAACAATACACTAAGTATCTTCTTTTTCTTTCTTTCCTTTTTTTCTTTCTTTCTTTGTTTTTTATACCAAGGCTAGGTCTTGAACTCAGGGCACAGGCATTGTCCCTTAATGCTCTGCTACTTGAGCCACAATTCCACTTCCAACTTTTGGGTAGTTATTGGAAGTAAGAGTCTCATGAACTTTGTCCAGGATGCCTTCCAACTGTGTTCCTCACATCCCAACCTCCTAAGTCACTAAAATTACAGCTGTGAGCTATTACACTGAACATTAAATACACTCCACTCTTCAGAGATTTTTTTTAATTTAAAAACAGGCCATTAACAAATTGTAGATTTTTATCTCCAAATGATATTTTAATAGTATAGAAGAAAAGGAAGTCATAGAAAAGGTAAGTATGGAGCCCCAAAAGTATACCAAAAATACTTTTTTAAAAAACAGCTAACCTCATCCCACAAGGTAATAAAGGAAAATTTGGAATTTTTCCACTGGTTTGGGTTATTTTTGTTGTTTTGTTGTAGGCTTTTACCCACATCAAAACTATCTTCCACAAATAAAACGTGTTAGACTATTGTTGTGCGCTCCGCCTCCCCTCCAATCCATGCACCTCCCAGTGCATTGAGATATGCGGGGTGACACATGAGACCCAAAGTAGGAGGCTAAAAATAACCTGGTCCTCAAAATGACATGATAAACGCCAGACAGCTGAGTCACTTTGAAGCCCATTTTGACTCTTGAAAGGGTCATTCACCCTCTTTATGGTTCGTACACGTTTATATACAATTAGGTGAAAACTCCACCAACTGACTACTCGGGCTGGAACACAGTGATGTCTCTAAAACTTGCCCCTCGGGTCTCTGAGGTCACGATTCAGGACTGAACTTTACACTGGTGCTCGTCAGCCCGAAGTGACTCACTTGGAAGAAAAAGGGAGAAAGGCTCAGGCAACCCAGCACAATCCAGTGGTCCCCTATTTCTGCTGCCCGAGTGGAGATTTCTTCTGACATTCTAAGGACAAGAAGAGTGGGTAGAGATGGGAAGTGGTGGGAGATACTCTCTGCGTGGACAGCACAATTGCCCAGGCGTGGGAATTCCTGGGGAAAACTAACCTTTCCAGAAAGAGTAACGCTGTGTGCGACCTAGGGGTGGGGAACCATGCCTCTGCCACCGAGCCGCCTGCCCGATCGCACCCCAAGAGGACGCGGGCGGTGTGAACTGTGAAGCTCCGAACAGGGAACTAACTCTCTGATTCCATCTGTCGTTCAGACAGTGGAGGGGCTCTGGGCAAGCTGCTGGAAGCCTGGCTGGGGGGCCGAGTCTTCGGCCGCCGCGGCCGTGGGGCGCTCGCACAGTGCCCGCGGGACTGCGGCGCCCCGGAGCCCGCTCCCGCGCGGGGAGGAGGTCCCGGGCGGCGCAGCGCATCTTCGGCCCCAGCCTCACGTGCCGCGGGGCTCGGTGGCTCGCGCTCGCCCCGGGCCGCCGGCAATGCCTCCCTCCCCGGAGCGCCTCACTTACGGGAGAGTCGTAGGAGAAGGCGCACTCGTTCTTGTAGACCCTGTCCCCGGACCTGGGCACGCGGATCGTGGGCATGTGGGGCACCAGCAGCTCGCCGATGTCTCCTGCGGCCATCTTCCTGCTGCCGCTGCCGCCCGGCATGCTGAACAGGGCGCCCCGGCGCTGCATGGCCGCGCGCGCACAAGCCGAGCCCGGCAAGGGCCGGGGCCGGAGACCGGGCGCGGGGTCTATGGGCGATCGCGGCGCCTGCGGACGAGTGGCTGTGCGGGAGACCGGAGCGCAGCCGGGGCGGGCGCGGAGAGCGGGCCGCGGGGCGGGAGCGGACACCAGGGCCGGGAGCGCGGGGGAAGCTGCTATTTTTAATCCAATGGCGAGTCGCCGGCCCAGCTGCAGCGTCAGGCGGGGCGCCGGGGAGCGCCAGCCGCAACGCGCCGGGGAGGGGGCGCTGGAGGGGGCCGGACGCCCGGCCTCGGGCGGCGGCGGGGGAGCCCCCAGCGCGCGGGAAAGAGGGCGGGGACGCTGACGCCGGCCACTGCCGCGGGGGATCACCGCGTCGTTTCGGATCCCGAATCACCAGCTGCAAGGGGCAGTCCGAGCAGGCCAGCACAAAGAGCAGGGCTGGGAATTTAGGGGGTGGGGGAAAGCTTCTAGAGTGACGACTGCTCCAGATTAGGGAGGGGTAGGACACGACGTGCATCCCTGGCGTAGGGCCAGATCCGTATTTGTGCCAGGCACTTGGGGTGACCTATGTTGTATCTCGCTTTCTAACACCCGAAACTTAATAAATGAGACAAGAATGGGATGGGGTCCAATGAAGGTAGAAGATACATGAGTGTGCGTGTGTGTATGCACATATCCGTTTCTGTATCGATATATATCGAGATATATTTGCAACAATGCAGAACTTTAGGATTGCCAGAGCAGTACTGATGCTCGTTTTTCAAAGCAAGGGAGGCTTTGTATTTTTCTCTACCGATTTAAGGTGCTCAGGTCGAACATTCAGTGGCCTGATTTGAGGCTTTTAAGGTAGCAACATACATATTTCTGTTTTGTTCATCCAGTTCCTCAAAATTAACAATGAAGGGTGTTGGGGTGAGGAGTTAATAATTTGCGAACAGAGTATGCTTCACGGCACACTATCATCTACAAAACAAGGAGGGAGGGCGGGAGGGAAGAAGGAAGAAGACCAGAAAAGAGGAAAGAAAGAAACCCCTTACCTACACCCAGCATACTCTTAGGCCAGAGAAGTCAGCAATCCTTGAAATTAAGGAAACAGATATCAAAAGTAGTGAACCAAATGGGTGATTTCTGTAAGCTCTGCTGCTGCTGCTACATAATTTATCTATTACATTCCCAGGTTCTCTCAGGTTTGGCATCTCTGTGGTCTAGAACACACCACACATTCTGGTAATTTATAATTCCCATGTTACCTAGTGGAAATAGAAAGGGTCTACACACAAAAGGAAAAAAGATCAAACATTATCACTGTCCTCAACAGCTTTTGTTTTGGATTTATTCTAGCCAGTTTATCATCTTCGAATAGCATCTGTGTCTGTTTAGGTTCGTGGATGATGTAAGTTACAAAGAAAAACTTAGTACAAAGTGTTCAAAACTTAAATTTTAATCTTAAATTGAATGCAGATTAAATCAATGAGGTGCAGGTTTCATCTTTCCGGCTGATAAATTTGAACAAGCCTGGGCTTAAAAAATAGATCCTCATTTACATTGTTGGTGGGAATAAAAACAGTACTTACCTGGAAGGAAAGTAATAACATTGACCATAGTTTTATATGTGCATGCTATATTCCTAGCAATTCCTTGTGTAGATATTTGTGCCACAGATGTTTGTTGGCACAATGTTTACAATATCAAGAGGCTAAGAACTGGTCAAAATGCAGTACTGAAAGGGAAACTAGTTCAGACTATGATCCCTGGACAGTATCCTTCTTGGCCTAGCAAGTAAATCTCAATGCAAAAGAAACATGTTACAAACTATCTTGCCTCTGTACCTCCTTAACCCTTCAAGTTTCAACAATCTTCCCATGACCCTAGGGGGATTTGCAGAAGGGACCTGATTGGTAATTGATAATAAACCATAATGTTATGAGACTCCAACCAATTAAATATCACCTTCCAAAACACCTAATTATAATAAGAAACCAATCAGATATAAAAACTCCCGTACTCAGCCATCTAGGATAAAGACGGAGAACCTAGGTAGACTAGAGCAGACATCTGAGCAGAGCTACTGTGGCTTCCATTGAGATACTTTTTTTTCCCGTCGTTTGTGGGACCTGAACTCTGAGCCTGGACACTGTCCCTCAGCTCTTCTGCTCAAGGCTAGCATTCTACCAGTTGAGCCACAGCACCACTTCCAACTTTTTCTGCTTATGTGGTGCTGAGGAATCGAACCCAGAGCCTCATGCATGCAAGGCAAGCACTCTACCACTGAGCCACCTTCCCAGCCTGAGATACTTCTTTTCTGAATAAAGTTCTTCCCTCTCAACTTCTGTATAAAAGTCGTCCAATTCCTCAGACAAGAAACCAGGCAGAGAAGGCTACAATGGCTGCAGCTGGCAGTAGAGCTACACACTAAATAGGCATTGCCTACCACTGTTTCAACACTGAGTTTCAACACTGCTGTTAAGGTACAACACTAACAATGCCTGCTACAGAGCTACAACCCTATTGATCTCTGCCCTCTGTAGAACTTGAAGGACTATCACACCAGAAAGGCTGTGTGAACTCTGCCCATGACTAGCAATTGCAAAACAAAATGATATATTATACTATTGAAAACAATGTAGTCAATTTGTATGGTCTGGCATGGAACAATCTCCAAATAATATGACCTGATGAAAAATCAAAATACAAACCAGTGTACAAAGCAAAGGATACACAGGCTAATAATGGGTAGCAAGTACTCTGCTACATCTCTGCAGAACTTCCTTCTAGTTGGGTATGCCTATGATGATTTTTTAAATTATTTTCTTGAAATATGGGTGTATATATATATGTATATGTATATGTATATGTATATGTATATGTATATGTATATGTATATGTATATGTATATGTATATGTATGTGTATATGTATATGTTTGGCCCTCATGTCTCCAGAGGAATACGTAAGAAGATAATCATTGTTGGGATCTGTGGAGACAGAAAACCTGAGACAGAGGAAGACTCATTACTGCCCTTTTACCTTTCTATACCATTCATTTGTTTTGTTGGCTTTCTATAATTTGGTGTGTTTAGTTTTTTTTCTGGTTGCTGTTGATGGTGCTACCTAGGACCTACCACCTGCTAAATAAGCACTCTACCACTGAGCTACATTCTCAGCCCTTTTTCAATGTTTAGTTTGAGATAGGGTCTACCTAAGGGCCCATGTTTTCTCCAAACTTGCCTACGTTTACCTAGCCTTCTGGAATAGATGAGTTTATAGGCATCCACCACCAATCCTGGCTTCAAATGTGTATTATGTGTGAGGATTGTGCACATAATATTCACGTCTGAAATACCATGATGAACCCTACGGTGCAATTAATATACACTAGAAACAAAAGGAAAGTAAAAGAGGCTCTGCTCAGGTGGAGTGGGGTAGACCTTCAGGAGGGATAACAAGAGGATCCATTTGGATGAAAATGATCCAAGGAGTTTATTTGTATGTGTGAAACAGAAAAATGAAACCTATTGAAATTGTGGGGAGTGGGAAAAAGGTATGTAAGAGTTATGGAAGAAGTGAAGTTGATTGGGATACATTTTATTCATGTGTAGAAACATTACAATGAACCCCTCCCCTCTTGTACAAATTGTGTATGCTAATGAAAATAACTTTTAAAACATCCTCAACCACACATAGCTCATACCTATTATCTGAGCTACTCAGGAACTGAGTTATTGGAGTTTGAGACTAGCAGAAAAGGCTGGACATGGTAACACATTTCTGTTATTTCAGCTAGGTGGGAAGTGTTAATAGAAAGATCATGGTGTAGGCCAGCCCAGGCAAAAAAAAAAAAAGCAAGACACTATCTAAAAAAAAAAAAAAAAGAACAAGCCGGCGCCAGTGGCTCACGCCTGTAATCTTAGCTACTCAGGAGGCTGAGATCTGAGGATCTGAGGATCATGATTCAAAGCCAGCCCGGGCAGGAAAGTCCATGAAACTCTTATCTCCAATAAACCACCAGAAAATTGGAAGTGGCACTGTGGCTCAACTGGTAGAGTGCTAGCCTTAAGCTGAAGAGCTGAGGGACAGTGCCCAGGCCTTGAGTTCAAGCCCCACGACTAACAAACAAACAAAAAAAAGAACCAAAAGGGCTGAAAGTATGACTCAAGTGTAGAGCATCTGCATGGCAAGTTCAAGGCTCTGAATTCCACCTCCATTACAAATGAAAGAAAGGAAGAAGGAAGGGAAGGAGGGAGGGAGAAAGAAAGGGAGGGAAGGAAGAGAAAGAAAGAAAGAAGAAAAGAAAGAAGGAAGGAAGGAAGGGTGCAAGCAAGCAGTGAAGTATTGTCCTTTTAGAATGGTTTTATTTCAGGCACTCAGCAAGTACTAATGAAATGAATAACTCACATCAGTTACATTAAAATAAATATGTTTTTCAGACTGCTTTGTATCTTTTTGGTAAAATTCATTGCTATACAAATGTTATTCCAAGAACTAACTCCCTCCCTCTTTCTCTTCCTCCCTCCCTCCCTCCTTCCCTTTCTTCCTTCTTTTCTTCTTCCTTTCTTTCATTTGTACTGGAGTTGGAACTCAGATCCCTGTACTTGCTATGCAGGTACTCTACACTTGTCATACTTTCAGTCATTTTTCTTTTTTTAAAGATAGTGTCTTGTGAGATGATTTTTAATTATAACAAATAGTGCCAATGGTAGAATCAGAGCAATCTACCATGATATTATGATTATCTTATTAATGGAGTAACTCTTGACCTCAGATGTCTTCCAATAATGTGCCATGATCCCCAAATGCCATCTGTGGCGGAATGTGTGCAGGAGGCATATCCATAAAATTTTCTATCGTGGTGGATAACCTTTGCAAGAAACATTGCTTACTAAATGTAAGACAGAAGACACTGGATAAGAACTTAGTGGCATTTTGTCTTTGAGACAATTCCTTGTAGTCATGAAAATCATGTCTGCAAGAGTGTTCACTGATATGTAAAGATGATCACTCTAATGCAAGCTTTCAAAGTATACCATTACTATTCCTTTTAAATACATACACATATGCACAGCACAGAAAAGAGACTATATTGGAATAAACTGAATGTTAACAGTTGATACATGCTTTTGTTTCTCTTCTTTGTACTTTTCTGTGTTACCTACACATTTTGCAGGAGGCATTTTATGTGACTAAAGAAGAAATGTTAACTTTTTATAGTATCTTTGGTCAATTTCCCTTTGATCTGTTCTTTCTCTTAATTAGGCCCTTCACCACTCATATGAAAGTATCCAGGTTTCTGCTGCTAAATTCATACACAATCTGCCTGAGTAGAAGGTAGATTCTCATTTCAACGGCCAAAACTCCTTGAGGAGTCCTTAATCTCAGGATGAGGTAAGCTGTTGTTCAGCCTACCAGGAAATCTGATGCCTGTTCACCTTTTCTATTTTCATGATGTGTAACACTCCCCCCATAGCCTTTCCAGGAGCTTGACTCATAAGATACTCATAGAGGCTGGTAGATTGAATTTCAGGCCAGATTCACAACAGCATCTGTTCTTGTCCTCACCATCATTTCCATGCACTCACCAAGAGACATGTCCTTCATCTGGTGTAAAGAAACTCAGTGTAAGCACTATGATGAAATATTATCTATGAAGCTCACTTAAGATTGTGTCTCAGTTTTTATGGTCCTGAGCTCAAGATGAAAACCTTGATCTTCACTTTTATAGGTTATCAAATCTCTCCATTTCCAGAAATTTTACAGAGATAGCGAGCTCTTCCACCTCTGTCACAGGGCATCTGTCACTTCCTGCTCTCCAAGACATATCAACACCTCATCATTTCTATAGGGATTAGCATCATGTCCTATACATGTTGATGGCCAAGATCAGGTACTGTTACATTATCATGGACCTAATTCAGCCTGTTACATGACCTTGTAAACAAAGTTTTGTTAGAACACAGACACATTTGTCTATCTACATGTTTTCTATAATTGTTTTTGTTCATAGCCAAGTATTTGCAATAGAAACCATATGGACTATAACATGTCTTCTATCTGAACCGATACAGATAAAATTTGTCAAGTCCTAGTCAAGATCCCTGAAAGCTCTACATTGCATTACAGAATCAAAGACTTGCCACGACCTTGAGTAAGAGAATAAAAATTGTGGTATTTATCCTTAGGTTCACCCTAATGGATAAAGTATATTTGCCATCTTAGTAGCTGCAAACCAAATACCAAGATATATATTTATTTCCTTCAGTGAGATCCTATCTGAAATACCAGCCAAATTGAAATGAGGACCTTGTTAGCTTTACCATGGTCCATCATCCATCTCCAGGCTTGTTGAAGCCAGAAAAACAAATAGAAGTGTGTTAGGAATCAATAGGTCTACCTCTTTGTCTTTGGTACTGGAAAAATTCCACTAGGACATAATTTCACTAGGATCATATTCATATTTCTATTTCATTAGGAAGGAGGAATGCTGGTGCATCCTCTCAGTCTTTTCTACTGTAACAATTATCATTCTGTAGGCCAGGGAGCCAAGGTAGAGATTCTGGCATTTGCCAAGGCTATATATTCCAATAACACTTTTAGGAACTGTTAAGCTCTATAAGAAGAGCTTAAAGTCCCATTGGGCCTATCAGAGATTAATGGGAATCAGAGCTCCATATCATTTCACCTCATATTCCTTCATGCTTAAAGATGGGAATAGCATTTCAACAGGTTTCAGTTTTACTCAGTCAGTGTCTGACTATCTTTAAAAGATTGGGAGAGCACAATTCCTGGGGGGAGTAGCTATAAACAAGGATAGGAAGAAGGTTCAGCATGTCCATTTTTTTATGAACCTGTATTGACTTTTCTCAGAGACCTCACCCTCCCCTTCAACCATGGAGTGCTACAGGTGCCAAACCCCTCCTGTCTGCACTCACAACTGTTGAGTGTAGTGGCTCAATTCTGGCTTCTACTTGCTAACTTTGAAGTTGCTGGAATTGTTAATGGAGCATCCACTGCTTACACTACTGGGCACACCATGACTAACCACAGCCAGAATTATCTGTGAATTAGATATACTGAGATCTGTTAATTATGTTTGGGCTGTTGCCTAATATCATAACAATGCTGACTTTGCTCCTGGCTATGAATCACTACCACCAGAGAGTCCACCCAGGATTCCATAGGGATCAGAAAGCCCACCTTGCTGGCAATTCCCATCGTAAGTATTCTGAGCCAGTTAGAATAATTCGTAAATTGCCTGTAAAAGATTCTTGGCCCCATTGGAAACATATTTGATAAACTCAGCATCCTCTTGAGTCCTTTCCTGTATTCCATGCCAAAAGATTTCTGGTCCTTGTTATCATTTTCTGTGTTGTAGCATTTGGTCCAAATCTGTAATGGAAAGCTCAGGTTTGCATAAGGATCATAGCTTGTGCTCAGCAGTCTATACACAAGGTGTGCTGAGTGAATCATATCAAACAAGTTGGCTGGATTGGTACTCATATTTTGCTATCTTTGGTCAAACATTGTTAAAATCCATTCTACAAATATGGACACATTTTGTAGAATTTGTTGGTGTCTGTGACATTGCTGGTCTTTTCCCACTCTGATTCTCCTTTTTTACTTGGGGAGCACATTGAGTTTTCAGGGGGGGAAATGGGGAAACATAGGAAAAGTAGAAACTATGGGAAGATTAGATGGGGAAGGTAGTTTGGTTTTATTGGAGAAGGATAGCAACTGGTGCAAATTCACAGGCGTTTTAACTCCCTACACATTTCTAAATTTCTCTATTTTAATTATGAGGATCCTAAAAACTTGGACATGATGTATGTAAGTGCAATACCATGGCTAGTAGTAGTGTTTAATTTTCAAGGATTCCACTCTACAGTTAAAAACAAAAAGTAATTCTGTTCTCACACTCACATAAATGCCCTGGGCTTCATCCTATTCCTAAGCAAGTTAGATACTTGAGCATGTCTATCACTTGCACCAATTTATCTAATGTCCTTTAAAAGAGAGCCCTGGCATTTTCCATTCTTACTCCTTGGGAGTGGACATCTTTCCCTAAAAGTTTATAGTTTGGGGCATATAGTCCCAAACAACACAGCTGCTAATTCATTGACTTATTTCATATCTAAATACTGTATCTGCAACTTTCTATGTTGAAATTTGAATGGAAGTCTCACTGCCTTCCACCTATTTTCTGCAAAGCAATTCTAAATACCCTTAGATTCCTGAAGGTTTTCCACTTGCAATACATTCTCTGAAGTCAGAAAAGGTTAGAGCTATGCTATTGCATATAGTCTAATCTAGCTTTGATGAGGATAAGAAGGAGTGTCA
Organism: Dipodomys spectabilis; assembly: GCF_019054845.1. Classification (NCBI taxonomy): domain Eukaryota; kingdom Metazoa; phylum Chordata; class Mammalia; order Rodentia; family Heteromyidae; genus Dipodomys; species Dipodomys spectabilis. The sequence goes on from NW_024871183.1 coordinate 1,484,901, forward strand.
TGAAAGAGTAATGGTCAGTCCCAGTACTGAAGGTTTTAGGATATCAGAAACCAAAGATGAAGCTAGGCATTGGTACTTCATGTCATTGGTACTTCATACTTTTGCTTGGTACTCCAAGCAAACTAGAAAGTTGAGTTGAAAGCCCATAAGACTCATATCTCTATCTCTAATTAACTAGCAAAAACCTGTGGCTCAAGTAGTAGAGCACTAGTCTTGAGTGAAAAAGCCAAGTGAGAAACCCTGAGTTCGAGCCCAGAAGAAGGGATGGAAAGAAGCAAGGAACACCAACCAATCAAGGATCAGCCACATGTGGTTGAACACTCTTGTAATATTATGTACTTAGGAGGCTGAGGCAGGAAGAACCTGAGTTTGAGGCCATCCTGGGCTATATTGTGATATTCTATTTCAACAAACAAACAAAACAAGGAAAACAAGAAAAAGAAAGGGGAGAATGAAAGAGAAAGGAGGAGGGAGAGGAGAGAAGAGGAGAGAAGAGGAAAAAGAGGAGAGGAGAGGAGATTGCATTAGTGTCTATTTACAGACTTTCCTTCTAGATATTGCCACCAGTTTTTGGAATAAAACTTCCTTCCATCTATATATAGCTCTCTTAAAGATTCAAATTTATGGAAAACAATTCATTTGGCTAAGCTTCAGAATGCTGGTGACCAGAAAGGCACCATTCTGCAAAGAAGAAATGGTGATGACACCAGAAATACATGAATAAACCTACTTTGAAGAATTGTTACCAGAATGGGAAATGTTTATAAAATGTTTAACAGTTTGCCTAGAATATACTAGAAATAATAAAAAAAAAATTCTTAGCATATTCCTGACAAGCTGCTAAGTGTTTCACAAATATTGTCGATTCTTGTAGCACCCTTAAAAGCAAACTTTTTTTTTTTAATTTTATTTTATTTTATTTGAGAACATACTGTACAGAGGGTTTACAATTACATGGGCAGGATAATGCATACATTTCTTACCAAGCATTGCAGCCTCCTCCTTTGTTTACCCTTCACCTCCCTTCCCACCCTCCCCCCTCCCCCCCACCCAATCATACCCCCCCCCCCTCCGACATTGTAAAGCTGGTTTTGACATGACATTTTGTACTTCTCATTGTTGCAACAGGTCCACCTGAATCCTTAAACGACTTGTTTGTCCCCGTCTCCTCCACATGTTATACTGACATCAAATATAGTGAAAGCGGGGGTTACACTGTGAGGGAGGGACATACAAAGCAACAAAGAAATAATCTTATGAATTCATTAGAAACACATGCATGAAAGAAACAAAAACATTAAAATACATATTTGAGGGTTCGTTTTCCTAACATCACATTATCTGACTTTTTCCGGAAAGCAAACTTTTTTGAAGCAACTACTGTATGTGAAAGCTTGGCTTAGGCGTTAGGACACAAAGATATCTTAAGAGGGTTTGTTCCCTCAAATGACTTGAAACCTAGTTAGGAGGACACAATGCATAAATATTTTTTAAAATACACTTTAGTACCCTAAGGAGGGACACATATAGTAAGTATGATTGAGGAATTTTCTGAAAAAGAATGTGAGGGAAGTAGAATTTAGGAAAATTGGATGAGAGTGTATTCCAAATGACAATCAGCATGAACAAAAATATGAAAGCCAGAATGCTCATGATGTGCTCAATGAATACCAAGTGGATCAAATGGCTAGAGGTATATAAAAAGTGGTACAGTATAGGAGGGGTATTGAGCTCTTTCTCTCCACCAAAGAAACAATTATGAGGAAGGAGTGGGAGTAGAGGCAAAGTTTATTTGAAAGTAAGAGTAAGGCACCAGGGAAAAGCCTTTTAGATAATGGCAGGTTGGTATAAACCCCCAACCCAACTTACTGACTGGGAAGGTTGCCATATGCCATACATAGGACATCTTACTCATGGGATTCCCAGGCAAGCAGCAGGTAGAGGAGAGTATAGACTTCTTGGTGTAAGAGAGGGAGAAGTAGGCCTTGAAATTAATAGGCATATGTAGGCTTGTGGGTTCCTCTTTTATAGCCCTTTTGGTGAGACTCAGCTGCTCTGGCATCTGGTTGGATCCTCCTCCTCCTTACCCTAAGGACCCCGTCTCCTGCTTGGGCCGACTTGAGGGTCACTTTCATCAGAGCTTATCTGGTTCCCCAGGTCTTCAGTAAGAGGAGGAGATAGTATCTCCAAGAGCTGTTCCCACCCTACCAGGATCCCCATGAAGATGGCAGGGTGTCTCTCTCTATCTTATTAATCTTTCTCCTTTTGTCTCTCCCTCAAAAGAAAAGTAGTTCCCCAAAATAGCCCGCAGTTTGTCCATTAGACAGAGGAATAATGTTCCCATTAGCTATGTTCTAATCTCTGGGATATTCTGTATGTGAGAAAAAGTCTATGCTTAGCATCCCTAATTAAAGATTTTGAGATGGGGCTGTTCATCTGAGTGGACACTGAATGTTGCAGAAGTGTTCTTATAAGGAAGAGAGCTGACACTCATAGAAGAGAGAATGGTGATTGAGGTTGGAGTGATGTAGCCACAAGCCCAGCAAAGCTGGCTAACCATCACCAGAGGCTGGAACAGGCAAGAACAGATTTCCCACTAAAGCCTTAGGAAGAAGCAGGCCCTCTCAGCACCTTGATCATGGTTCAGCGCTACTGATTTCAGATTCAGCCTCCAGAACTGTTGTAGTGGGGAGGTGCAGTGAGACCACTGTCTGCAGTGAAAATGTAAAACATTTTATTGAGTGAAAAGTGCTGACGTGCCAGGACCACACCTGGAGTTGGGATCCCAGGAAACAGCCGCGAATGCCAGCTCATATTGGCTTTTAAGCATTTTGGGGTAGGACAGGGAAAAGGGGAGGCTGGGTGTTGGTTTTAGCCAATGATTGTTACAAGAAATTCGCACCTTAAGTTTAAATTTCCCGCCAAGGTTTTGCTGGCAGGAAGCAGAGGAATAGAACAAACGGTGATGATGGTTCAGCTGGGTTAGGGCTCTCTTTGCTCAGAAAATAGCAGAAGCAGACATTAGAGTTACAGAGTTACAGGGTTACAATTACAGTGACTAGCTAGCATAGCTAGTTACCAGGGAAGTCTTATCCACAGCACACTTACATGTATATTTTAAAATCGTTCATTATCCATTTTACACAATCCAAGTCACATATTATATTCCATCTTTACTTCCTCCACCATATCACTGTGAGTGCATAAATTTTTCTTGTGCTAAGCTACTCTCTATGTTACCATTTGTATAGAAACCATAGGAGATGAATACACTCTTCTCTTTAACTAGGAACTTTTCTTTTTTCTATGCAGCATCTGTTATCTTCTCAATACCTTCTAATATCTCATATTTGAAACATCAACAATCCCCAGCAGATATATGACTTGTCACATTTTCCCTGTGCCTACCTAAGAAACAATGTCCCACAATGTATACATGATCAATCATCAGCTACATGACACAGATAAACCTGGGGTTAGGGGAATATTGGGGTTGTACAAATAAATTTAAAGGACAGGCTGGTTTGATAGAGCTCAAGTAGAAAATGTACTACGGAAAAGAACATGACCCTGAAGACAGTTTGACACAAGGATGTTAGGCTGCTTCCTTACAGAAAAAAGAGCCATGGACACATTGTTAAGGAAAAAAGTGCTATGCATGCTGGCTGATGGCAATGAGTGGTGAAAGCTTCAGGAGATTGCTGCAGGCAGAAAGATCACGCATGATATAACAGGAAAGGCGGCCATTAACTGCCAACCCAGGGAGGAGCCAGTGGAGACCATAGTTTGTAAAGAAACTTGCAGAGTACAATTGACAGGACATTGATCTCCCTGTCTTAGTTACCTAGCTCTTCTTCCCAGTTATGTGACCTAAGATAATGAAATAACTGTTCTTCAGATCAGTTGCTTTGTCTGCAAAATAGAGGATAAAAAGTTGCTCTAAGAATCACACGTTTCTGCTCTTTCTTCTTACTCTCCTTGCCTCCTCTATTTTCTTTTTTAAATTCAGACATCTCTCAAGCCTTCTTGAAAGGACAAGATATACATCACATTAGGAAAAAGCTAAAAAGCATCTGAAGAAGTCAAGATGCACTAATGAAACTTCTGACGGACATGTATGGCACCATTCACTGCAAATGGTATTGTATTATTTCTAAGGGTGCATTGATAGTCCCATTTAAAGTAAGTAGTTTCCAGAACAGTTTTAATGTTTGGGTATTTCTCCAGAAAACTTTGTTTTACAAAACTAGCAAGAAAAGAATTAGAGGAGCAAGAAAAAGGAGCGGGAAAGAGAGGGAGAATCATGGTTGAAGCCAGCCTGAGCTTCTGTCCATGAGATTCTTACCTCCAATTAACCAGCAAAAAGCTGGAAGTGAAAGTTTGGCTCAACTGTTCTATTACCAGCCTTGAGGGGAAAAAAGCCACGTGAGACTCTGAGGCCCTGAGTTTAAGCCCAGCACTAGAAGAAAAACAAACAAAAATAAAGTTGTGGCATATTACAATATTGTTCAAGCTTACTCATTCCTGCCCTTCTCATGCTTACCTCTTGGAAGAGTATTTTCTCCACCCCATTGTCATTAAAGGTTATTACTATTACTTCAATCTGAACTTTTGGAATGATAAAACACATAGTGGCACTAACTGAGCCAATCTAATTTTCAGCCTTTAAGACCAGGACATAATTCTTCATTATTGTAAACCATTGAGATGTTAGAATTACTTGTGCACAGCAAATGCTAACTATCCAGAATGAAATGTGTAGTACTGCTACAGGCAGTCAGCTTCCTTGCTAATATTTATTACATTTTCCTGTTACATTCCTGACAAAAAGCATTATCTTTAATGAACATTGTTGGGCTATCCCTCTTCTTTCTAACCTTTAAAGAATGTAGACAAAAAAAATCTATAAAGTGAACATTCTATAAAGTAAAAATATTTCCTAAATTTTTTCATTACAGTCTTCCTTTTTTGTGTGTGTGCCATTCCTAGGGCTTGAACTTAAGCCTGCTCACTGTCCCTACACTTGTTTTGCTCAAGGCTAGTGCTGAAGCCACATCTCCACTTCTGGCTTTTGGTAGTTAATTGACCACGTGAGGTGGTAGTGTTCAAACCCTTGTACTGTCTTACATATGCATACAAAAAAGAATTGAAGACCCCTACTAAGAACACATGCCAATACTTAGCTATGAAACAAAGCAAAATAAATGTTGAAAATAAAAAAGAACAATATTGAAGAAATATACAAATCTAAGAGAATCACTGTCTTAAGACCTCTTTCCTCCTGTGCTCCCTCTTCCCTTCCTTCCTTCCTCCCTTCCCTTCCTAACTTCCTTCCTTTTCTGTCCTTTACCTCCTCCCTTCTTTCCTTCCTTCCTCTTCCTACTCCTCCTTCTCCCTCTTCTTTCTTCCCCCTCTCTTTCTTGCTTTCATTCTTTCTCTTGTGCTGGGTATTGAACTCAAGTTCTTGAACATTCTACAACTGAGCCACATATGCAGCATGTGTTGTTATCTATTTATTTAGAATTTCTTTTAAATACCTGGATATTTTAAGGTATTTCCTCTGTCTTTGTGTTCAGGACCATGTTTTGTAATTACCTATTATGTGACATGATTTTAAACTGCCTTCCTTAAAAAACATGTATTTTTGAGGGGGCTTGGGCACTGCCCCTGAGCTGTAGTGCTCAAGGCTGGTGCTCTACCACTTGAGCTAACCCTTTTTTTTGTTTTTGTTTGTTTTGCTGGTCCTGGGGCTTGAACTCAGGGCCTGGATGCTGTCTCCCAGCCTCTTTGTGTTCAAAGATAGCACTCTACCACTTGACCAAACACGCCATTTCCAGCTTTTTCTGAGTGGTTTATTGGAGATAAGATGGACTTTTCTGCCTGGGCTGGCCTGGAATGTAATTCTCAAATCTGTTTCCTAAGTAGCTAGGATCACAGGCGTGAGCTACCAGAACCCAGCTCACTTCTGACTTTTTGGTGGTTAATTGGAGATAAGACTCTCACAGATTATCCCGTCCAAGCAGGCTTCAAACTAAGATTCTTAGATCTCAGCCTCCTGAGTAGCTATGAGTCACCCATACCAGCTATGAGTGGGCATGAGCCACCCAAACCTGACTGGAACATATATATTTAATTATCTTTAGATGCACAAAGGAGTTTCAATTCAACATGTCAGTTTATGAAACGGTAGATATAGTGTGTCTTGATCAATGTTACCCCTTCCATTGTTCTTTGTCATCTCTGTCAACTCTACCAATCCCCTCATTTTTCCTAAATATCTTATATTTTTAATCTGTATATGAAATAGAAGGAAGGATAGATGGTAGATTGCTGAAAGTTATTGCTTTCCTGTCTCCATGAGTCAGAAATAAAACTATGGATAAATAGCTTCAAGAAAAGGGTAACAAGTAAGCAACAGGTGAGGGCACTAGGTAAAGTCTATTCAGGTTGGGGCTGAAAAGTATTGAACTTCACATATCTAAAAGAAACAAAGGAAATACTAGGCTTAATGGAGCCCCAAATTTGTTCCATTTCTCTATCATCCAAGTGCAGGATTGTTTTTCAGTTTTTATTTCACAATTTCTTGTTTCTGACAAGCTACCCTATGAAAAAAACAAGGGTTTATACCTGACATGGGACAGAGATCATAAACTATCCATCTACTGTATGTCATTCCAGGGTAAGACAAGATTGAAACAAGTCACCCAGACCAATTCAGCATATGGACATGAGTACAGTTGTCCACAGGAGATTAGTGAGGCTTGAGTGAAGGCCTATATGCCTGCCTTGGCCTAGGAAATGCGAGAAACTGCTCAGTGACCAACTCCTGAGCCACAAACAGGTCAGAGATATCATTGGATTTCCTGTGGCAAGCAATACATGGACTACAAGAGGAATGGCAAAGGGTTTCTTGACCCACTGACTGGGCTAATTACCCCACTATCCATTTTCAACTGCTACTTCACACACCTGGAAACTACCTCTGGAAAAGCCTGTTCTTGGGTTGCTGCTACTCTGTAGGACTTTCCCTGCCTCATCGCAGCAGCTGCCCTGGCCCAGAGCCTTGACAGTGAAACACCACACCAGTAGACCTAGGGCCCAATGGAATTATAGAAGACTATGGAATGGCCTGGGAAGGTGGCTCAGTGGTAGAGTGCTTGCCTTGCATGCATGAGGCCCTGGGTTTGATTCTTCAGCACCACATAAGCAGAAGAAGCTGGAAGTAGCGCTGTGGCTCAAGTGGCCTTGAGCAGAAGAGCTGAGGGACAGTGCCCAGGCCAGAGTTCAGGCCCACAACCGACAAAAAAAAAAGACTATGGAGGGGTACAAGAGGCCTGTACTTCCCAAAAGGGAAATTTGAGACACTATCACACAGATGATTTTTAGAGGACCAAAGGCTGGAAGAGAATGCAAACAACTGGACAGGGCCCTGCCTGTCTGTACCCATATCTCCCCCAGCAGGATATTTATTTGCTTTGTTTTTCTGTGGTCATTTTTAGCTGTATGTTGTACAAGGTTTTATTTGGTTGTTGTTGTTAGTTTGACTATTTAATTTTGTTTTTTCTCCCTAAAATAATTTGAATTTACTGCAACAATATTTCAGTGCTCTCACCCTATTACTTCCAATTTCTTCTCTCTCATCATTTACTTCCTTCCTTCCTCTGCCTATTTCCTTAATTTCTAATATTTAATCCTTACAATTATTTTGTTGTTGTTGACAGTACTGGAGCTTCAACCCAGAGCCTCGTTCAGTCTTAAGGCTTGCACTCTGCCATTTGAGCCACGCCTTCATTTCTAGATTTTTTGCTGATTGGAGATAATAATCTTTCAGATGTGTTTGTTTTGTTTTGTTTTGTTTTTTGGGTCCAGTCATGGGGCCTAAACTCTGGGCCTGGGTGCTGTCCCTCAGCTCTTCAGCTCAAGGCTAGCACTCTACCACTTGAGCCACAGCGCCACTTCTGGCTTTTATTTTCTACTTATGTGGTGCTGAGTAATCGAACCCAGGGCCTCAAGCATGCAAGGCAAGCACTCTACCACTGAGCCACCTTCCTAGCCCTCAGATGTGTCTGTAGGCTGGTTAGGCTGGTTTTGATCCTTGCCTTAGATCTCAGCCTCCTGAGAAGCTAGCATTATAGAAGTAGCTAGGATTATAGAATGAATCATCATGTCCAATTTAATTCTTATAATTCTAATCATTGTAGGCACCCAGTTTATCTCTTAGAACTAGAGTTCTAAGCTAGAGACATGGCTCAAATAGTAGGGAGCAAGTTGTAAATTGAACAGAAGAACAAGAGTGTGGGACCCTGGTTCAAGACCCAGTATCAATACAAGAAAAAGAAAAAAGAACTGGTATTCCATATCACCAGAACTGTACTGGAGAGAAAAATAAAAAAGAACCAGAGTTACATTTCTCCACGAGATTATTGGGGAAAAGCTAAGGTTTCCAATCACTTTTTATTTTATTTAAATATTTGTGTGGTTTTTGTGTGTCTAATTGTAGACCTAATTATGACTACTGTCTATTATCTTCTCATATGAGAACAAGTAAAAGAAAAAGTCACCCTGATCAATGACCTCAAAGAGGATTCAAATAAAAAATAAATAAGCTTAGAAAATTAGCTCAAGACTTATATAAAAAAACTGAGCAACATGGATAAGAAACAGCAATGAAATGGAAGTTGCAAAAAAAAAAAACAGAAATTTTAAAACTCAATAAACTGAATATAACCTACAGTGGATATTAATATCAGTAGAGAGACCAAGAAGAAGACAGAAGATTAGGGATGAAAATGTCTGAGGAAATACTGCACTCAGAAAATAACAACACTTTCATAGTGTCCCATGCCAGAGCAAACTGTGGTCCCGAACCATTGCCTGGCCTCGATCTGTGGGCACTGAAGGGGGTTGCACAGAGGAAAAAAAAAGAAAAAAATAAAGAAAAGAGAAAAAAAAAGACAAGAAAACAACAACAAAAAATTAAGTAACTATGAGCACAACCTACTGGACATGACCAAAAACCAAATCTAAGAATTTATGGAGTAAAAGAAGAATCAGAAATTCATACTAAAAGCCAGGTGCTAGTAGTTCATTCCTATAAACCTAGCTACTCAGGAGGCTGAGATCTGAGGATTGCAGTTCGATGCCATCCTGGGCAGAAAAGTGTGTGAGACTCTTTATTTCCAATTAACCACCAGAAAACTGGAAGTAGTACTGCAACTCAAAGAGATAGCGCTCTAGCCTTTGGACAAAAAGCTCAGAGATAGCAGCCAGGCCCCAAGTTCAAGCTCCACAACCAGAAAAAAATAAATTCAAACTAAAGAGTCTCATAGAGGGCTGGGAAGGTGGCACAGTGGTAAAGTGCTTGCCTTGCATGCCTGAGGCCCTGGGTTCGATTCCTCAGCACCACAAAAGAAAAAAGAAAAAAAAAGCTGAAGTGGCGCTGTGGCTCAAGTGGTAGAGCTGAGCTGAAGAGCTGAGGGACAGCGCCCAGGCCCAGAGTTCGGGCCCCACAACCGGACCACCCAAAAAATAAAATAAAATAAAAAAATAAAAAAAAAATATAACAAATCAATGAAACAAAGAGATGGTTCATTGAAAGATAAAGAAGGTTGACAAACCTTTAGCTAAACTAACCAAGGAGAGACAAGAGAAGGCCTAAATTAATAAAAGGATGTGTGTAAGTCTGATTATAAAAATACATAAAATTATGAATACAAAAGCAAAAGTTAACAGAAACAAATAATCCTAAATGAAAGCATGGGTAACAGTTACTAATGAAATTCAGAAGATCATTAGGGAATATTTTCAAAACATACACACCAACAAATTGAAGAATGAAAAAAAAATTCCTGACCCGTATGGCGCACCAAAAATGAATGAAGATAAAAAAATGAACAATAATCAGTAATAATCTCCACCCCCACCTCCACCCCTAAAAAAGCCCAGGACCAATGAATTCACTGCTGAGTTCTACCAGACCTTCAAAAAACTAACATCAATGTTCCTTAAACTATTCCAAAAAGTACTAAGGGAAGGAATACTACCAAATTCATTCTATGAAGACAATATCATCCTAAGTAAAAAAATTGGGTGAAAACACAATAAAAAGAGTTATTGATCAATTTTTCTCCTGAACATAAATGCAAATATCCTCAATAAAATACCCACAAACCAAATCCAATAACATATTAAAAATATCATTCCACTTGAGCTGAAGAGCTCAGGGACAGTGCTCAGGCCCAGAGTTCAAGCCCCAAGAACAACAAAACAAACAAAAAATCATGAGCCGGGCATCAGTGGCTCACACCTGTAATCCTAGCTACTTAGGAGGCTGAGATCTGAGGACTGTGGTTCAAAGCCAGCCCGGGCAAGAAACTCCGTGAGGGGTCTGGGAAGTTGGCTCAGTGGTAGAGTGCTTGCCTTGCATGCATGAGGCCCTGGGTTCAATACCTCAGCACCACATAAGAAGAAAAAAAGCTGGAAGTGGAGCTGTGGCTCAAATGGTAGGGTGCTAGCCTTGAGCTGAGGAGCTGAGGGACAATGCCTGGACCCAGAGTTCAGCCCCCATGACTGACAAAAAAAAAAAAAAAAAAATAGAAGAAACTCCATGAGACTCTTACCTCCAATAAACCACTAGAAAACCGGAAGTGGCACTGTGGCTCAAGCGGTAGAGTGCCCTCCTTGAGCTGAAGAGCACAGGGACAGTGCCCAAGCCCAGAGTTCAAGCCCCACGACCGACCAACAAAAAAAAAAGAAAAAAGAAAAAAAATCATTACAGGGATGCAAATATCGTTCAATGTACACAAATCAGTAAAAGTAATCTAATACAGAAACAAAATCAAGGGCAAAACCATAATCATCTTAACAGATTCTGACAAAATCCAACATCATTTCATAATAAAAGCTCTGAAGAGGGCTGGGAGGTGGCTCAGTGGTAGAGCACTTACCTTGAATGCATGAGGCCCTGGGTTCGATTCCTCAGCACCACATAAGCAAAAAGAAAAAAAAAGCCAGAAGTGGTGCTGTGGCTCAAGTTGTAGAGTGCTAGCCTTGAGCTGAAGAGCTGAGGGACAGCGCCCAGGCCCAGAGTTCAGGCCCCACAACCGGACCCCCAAACAACAACAACAACAAAACAAACTTCCAAAAGCTCTGAAGAAAATAGAACTAGAAGGAACATACCTCAACAAAATCAAAACATCATTCTAAATTGAGAAACACTGAAATCATTTATTTTCTCTAAAACCAAGAATGAGACAAGGATGTCTACTTTTTTCCACCCTTATTCAATATAGTGTTGAAATTCCTCACCAGGAACATAAGCCAATAAAAATAGAAAAATAATTCCTAAAGTTCACATGGAAGCACAAAAGACCTTGAATAGACAAAAATTCTGAGCAAAATGAGCAACATTGTGGTGATATTGTAAGCATCATAACACCTGACTTCAAACTATACTACAGACTTCTAGTGACAAAAACAGCATGGTATTGACATGAAAAAATACACATAGATCTGTGAAACAGAAAACCTAGAAATAGATGCACACAGTTAACAGCCAGCCATATATTTTAAGTCAGTTTTTTTTTAAGGTTTCAAAAATACATCAGAGAGGGCTGGGAAAGTGGCTCAGTGGTAGAATGCTTGCCTTGAAGGCATGAGGCCCTGGGTTCGATTCCTCAGCACCACATAAGCAGAAAAAGCCAGAAGTGGCTCAAGTGGTAGAGTGCTAGCCTTGAGCTGAAGAGCTAAGGGACAGCACCCAGGTGGAGTTCAGGCCCCACCACACACACACACACACACACACACACACACACACCCGCAACACACACACACACACACACACACACACACACACACACACACACACACACACACACACACACACACACACACACACACACACACACACACACACACACACACACACACACACACACACACACACACACACACACACACACACCCGAGAGTAGACAGCCTCTTTAATGAATGGTCTGGGAAAACTGAATATTCTCCTTGTAGAAGACTGTAACTAGACCCATGTTTTTTGCCCTATACTAACATTAATTAGTGTAAGACATGAAATTTGAAACTATTACAAGAAACAGGGAAAACACTTGAACATATACAGGCATAGGGAATCACTTCCTGAACAGAAATCAAATAGCTTAGCAAATAAATGTGAAGTTTGATGAATGGGATTACATTGAAGTTAAAAAATTCTGCCTAGACTGAACAGATAACTTTGAAAATCTTTGCTAGCAATATATTTTACAAGGAATTACTAACCAGAAAAAATCAACCACTGCTAAAGAATCAACAACTCAGCAATTGGGGAAATGAATGGAACAGACGTTTTCTCAAAAGTACAAAATGACCAATAACATGCAGAAAAATGCTCAACATTCCTAGTCATACAGGAAATGCAACTCAAAAAATGCCATTGAGATTTCATCTCACTCTTGTCCAAATGGCCATCAGCAACAAATGCTAGTGAGAAAATAGGTAAAAAGGAATCTTTATGCACTGTTGGTAGGATTGTAAATTACTGCAACTACTATTGGAAAACAGCAGAGGTTCCTCAAAAATACAGAAATCGAATTCCCCTACAGTACAGCCCTATCAGTCAGACATATATCTAAAGAAGTCTGAAGCAGAATACAATATACTCCACACCCGTATTTTGTTTGCTTACATTTTTTTCTGATATTGAAACATTGGAAGCCTTACCAGCAGAAATAATTCACTTATGTATGTTTTAATGAAAAAACCAAATGCATTAAATAAACTATGCTGAATGAGTGGCCTGTGGCTTTTTTTCTTTTTTCTGCTTAAATAGCAGAAGACAATTTGCATATTTGACTTTGAAGATGCTATATGAAGGGTCACTGCCTTGAATTTTAGGAGATCTGGGTTCATTTTTTACCCAAGGAAAATATAACAACATAGTTCTAAGAAGCTGGTGCAAACTGGGTGGTGCACACTTGTAATTAAGGCACAAGAGCAGGAGGAATGTGATTTTCAATAAACTGATTTTCAATAAACTGTCAAAAATACACATTAGAGAAGACTCTGCAAGAAATGGTACTGGGGAAAGCTGGCCACATGTGGATGAAACTAGATCCCTATCTCTTATACTGCATAAAACCAAAATCAAATCAAAACAAAGACTTTAAACCCTGAAACTTTGAGACTAAAGACAACTATAAAAGCACTTGGTGATACAGGTATAAGGCAGTATCTCTTACGAATAGGACACCAATTGTTCAGAGAAGAACAAGAATTGACAAACATGATCTCATCAAATTGAAGTTTCTGCACATCAAAGGAAACAATTTACCAGAATAGAGAGTCTACAGGATGGGAGGAAATCTTTGAAAGTTATTATTCAGTCAAAGGATTAATATCCAAAATATATAGAATTCAAATAATCAAACTCAAAGAAAAAATATCCAGTTAATAAAGAGAAGTACAAAGCCAGGCCCCAGTGGCTCACACCTGTAATCCCAGCTACTCAGGAGGCTGAGATTTCAGGATCATGGTTTGAAGCCAGCCTGCACAGAAGTCTATGACTCTTTTTTTTTTTTTTTTTCCTGGGTCCAGTTGTGGGGCCTGAACTCTGGACCTGGGCGCTGTACCTCAGCTCTTCAGCTCAAGGCTAGCACTCTACCACTTGAGCCACAGCGCCACTTCTGGCTTTTTTTTTCTGCTTATGTGGTGCTGAGGAATCGAACCCAGGGCCTCAGGCATGCAAGGCAAGCACTTTACCACTGTGCCACCTTCCCAGCCCTCTATGAGACTTTTATCTTCAATAAACTACTCAGAAAAAGTGGAAGTAGTGCTGTGGCTCCAATGGTAGAGTTTTGCCTTGAGCAAAAGCAGCTCAGGTCCTGAGTTGAAGTCCCAGCCCCTCTCCCTGCAAAAAAAGTACAAACGGCTAATACACAGAAAAATGTTCATCATCCTTAGCCCAAAGGAAATGCAAATCAAATAAACTTTGAGATTCCATCTCATCCAGTCAGAAAGGCTAAGCCATTGAAAAAACAAATACTGGCCTGGTGCCAATGACTCACGCCTGTAATTCTAGCTACTCAGGAGGCTGAGATTTGAGGATCACGGTTCAAAGCCAGCCCTGGCAGGAAAGTCTGTGAGACTCTTATCTCCAATAAACCACTAGAAAACTAGAAGTGGCACTGTGGCTTAAGTGGTAGAGTGCTTGTTTTGAGCTGAAGAGCTGAGGGATAGTGCCCAAGCCCAGAGTTCAAGCCCCATGATGGACCAAAAAAAAAAGAAAGAAATAAAACAAATACTGGTGAGATTATGTGGTTAAACTTAACCCTTACACACATTTGCTAGGAATGTAACTTGGTACAATCATTATGGAAATCACCTTGGAGTAAGTCAACATGGAAGAGAGGTACCCACACAGACATGTTTACAGCAGCACTATTCACAATAGCCACAATACAGAATCAGCCTAGGTGTTCAACAACAAATGAAGAATTATTCAGCAATAAAGGAATGAGATGTTTGCAGGAAAAAGGGAGTCCATCATGTTGACCAAGCAAAATATTCAGAAATATAAATGTTTTTACTTATGTGAAGAAACTAGACACAATGTTTATGATATCATTGTATTTATGTATGCATGTATGTTTGAAAGCATAATGGAGCCCACTTGAAAACTTAAAAAAGGAGAAAGAAGGGAGGAAGAATGAGTGATATAGATGGGGTAGTTGATCAAAGTATGTTATAAGTATTATGTAACTATCACAGTAGAACATCTTTATACAATTAATTTATGCTAATTTTTAAAAGTGGAGAAATACATGAATAGTTTTACAATGATATTCAGCTTAGAAAGAAAATATAAATACATTATAAACTTGAAGTATTTATTAAAAATTTATTAACATGCTAACATTTTATATGGTTGGTTCAGTATTTATAATACAACTTAAAATCCCATGTACCTCCTGAAAATTCCAGATGTTGCAATACACATGTATAAATAGCTGTACTTCCTAATATACTTAGCATAGTTATACTTCTCTAGTTAGTTTTTGCCAGATAAATAAAACATAAATCTGCCAAAGGTACTGCAACTTCAAGAATTCAGATTGCTATTTCACCAGGATTTTTTTCTTTTCTTCTTCCTTCTCTTCCCCCCCCCCCCCTTTTTTTTTTTTTTGGCAATGTTGTGGATTGAACTAAAACTTGCTATAAAGGCATTCAACCATTTGAGCCCTGGCCCACCATGGTCCTTTTGCTTTTCTAGTTTGTCTTCAGATAGTCTCAGGCTTCTGTCTACCAGCCACAGAATATAATCCTCCTACCTCTATCTCTCAAGTAGCTGAGATTACAGGCACATGCCACCATGCTTGGATTCCAGGTTTTATTATTCCACTTTAAACTTTCTTAAAAAACATGAAGCTGAAGCAAAATAAAAAACCTGCCTGAACCAACACTGAGAAAGGGAACAGTACAAAAAGCTTTCATTTATCATAGAGCAAAAACACAGATGTACTTATTAATTTATTTTCAACTTGAGAGAATATACTGTGTATTTAGAGAAATAAATGATCAGTTGTCAGGAGTTGACTTTGGAGAATAATCAATCAGCGTCTTATCAATGGTTGGATATTGAAACCAGGGTCCATCGCCCCTGGCACGCATTAGTCTTCGTACTTCCAGTTCCTGTAACCTGTAAGGAAAGGAGCAACAATACTGTGTTGTTAGCATGTCCAATTAGAAACTAATACATTATTTCTTTGTTTTTTGGTTTTTTTTTGGTCCGGTCGTGGGGCCTGAACTCTGGGCCTGGGTGCTGTCCCTCAGCTCTTCAGCTCAAGGCTAGCAGCGCTCTACCACTTGAGCCACAGCGCCACTTCAGGCTTTTTTCTTATGTGGTGTTGAGGAATCGAACCCAGGGCTTCAGGCATGCAAGGCAAGCGCTCTACCACTGAGCCACCTTCCCAGCCCCCTAATACATTATTTCTATAAAGAATAACCACTAGAGGGCTGGGAAGGTGGCTCAGTGGTAGAGTGCTTGCCTTGCATGCCTGAGGCCCTGGGTTCGATTCCTCAGCACCACATATGCACAAAAAAAAAGTCGGAAGTGGCGCTGTGGCTCAAGTGGTAGAGCACTAGCCTTGAGGTAAAGAGCTGAGGGACAGTGTCCAGGCCCAGAGTTCAGGCCCACGACTGGACCCAAAAAACAAAACAAAACAAAGAATAACCACTAGAATATCTTTGCTTTTATATACACACAGGTACATATACCTGGCTATACTTATAAGCAAAATTTAGCACTTATTTTGGCTTTTACTATCTATATTTATAGTTAACTCCATTTGTAGTTACTACATATATATACACACACAAACTATCTTCATATCTATATATGTACATAATATCTACATTTATGTAGTTAGCCATGGAATATCACCAAACTATCACCTGAATTGATAATTAATTCTCTCCTCTACAATCCCAGCTCTGTGGACATACAATTTTCACCAGACTCTTGACAATCATTAACGGTTTAGGATCTCTATCTAAGGAATTCTAGAACCTGTTCATTTAATTGGAACTCAAAGGTATGTTCCTGAAGTTCAGAAAAGTCTTCTTTTACTAAGCACAAACTACATTACTGTTCTGTTTTTAAGTATTTAAGTTCTATATAGCAACAATATATGTATGTATGTATCTAAGAAACAAAGCAGCTAATAACATGCTTTTTCAAAATTTAGTAATCTTTTTCATAACAGTTTTTCATTTGTTCTTGTTTGTTTTCTATCAGTCCTGGGGCTTGAACACAGTGCCTGGACACCATCCTTGAGTTTTTTTGCTCAAAGTTAGTGCTCTACCAATTGAGCTACAACTCCACTGCCAGCTTTTTGTAGGTTAATTGAAGAAAAGACTCTCATGGACTCTCCTGCCTGAGTTGACTTCAAACCATGATCTTCAGATATCAGCCCCTGCAGGTAGTTGGGATTATAGGAGTGACCTTCTTCCATCTAACCCATAGCTTTTTTTTTTATAAACCACAAAATTTTAAACAGAATGAAGAAAGTAGGTCATTGAGAGCCTGGGGTTAAAAGTAAAGTATGAGTATTTACTAGGCTGGGTGGAAAGAAGCACAAAAGAACATTACAGAACAATCAAAATCACTGCTTGGGGTGGTAGTTATACAGGTATGTGCTCTGTCACACATCCAGTGAACTTAGTGCGTGCATCTGCATCTGAGTGTCTGTTAATTACATCATACTCCTAACACCGAGATACATTCAAAATTAGTAAAAAACAAAAAATTATTTCCCAGTATTGGTGACTGAACTCGGAGTCTTATGCATTTTAAGCACATGTTCTACTACTAAGCAACCAGAATATTTTAAAAAGTAATTTTAGAAAAGGTATTTCCTTATTTAATTACTAATACTGTTTCTGCATGATACAAAACCTAGACGCTAAAGACAAATATTGAAAAACATGATAGTGATTAAATGATTAAAAATATTTATCAATAACTATATATTTAAATACATAAAAAGTCAAATGTAGGCATAGCCAGGGGCTGGTGGCTCATGCCTGTAATCTTAGCTACTCAGGAGGCTGAGATCTGAGGATCAAAGTTCAAAACCAGCCCAGGCAGGAACATCGGTGAGACTCTTATCTCCAATTAACCACCAGGAAACCAGAAGTGGCGCTGTGGCTCAAGTGGTAGAGCGTTCGTCTTGAGCTGAAGAGCTCAGGGACAGCGCCCTGACCCAGAGTTCAAGCCCCATGACTGACCCCCCTCTTCCCACCCCCAAAAGCAAGTATATATATATAGTAAGAGTTCAATAATATATTAGGACTGAGGTATGGCTGAAATGGTAGAGTGCAGAATATCCAAAACCCAGGGATGAATCCCCAGTACTGGGGGAGATAGGAAAGGAGAGAGGAGGGAAACAGCTGTTAATATATATTTGTTACTTGAAACAACAACAAAACATTCTATGAGCAAAACATTCTTCATTGCTAAAACACAAATAATTAGCTGTGAAAACATATCTGGAACAAAATCAAAAGAGACTAACGTACAAATCAGGCAATTTACAGAGAAAGAGATACACATATCTGATATACAAAATCAAAATAATAAAATAAAAATTTTCAAATATTATATCAGCAAAACTGTCTTAAAATAAACATGGAAAGCCGGGCACTGGTGACTCATGGCTGTAATCGTAGCTACTCAGGAAGCTGAGATCTAAGGATCACAGTTCAAAGCCAGCCCGAGCAGGAAAGTCCATGAAACTCTTATCTCCAATAAACAACTAGAAAACCGGAAGTGGTGCTGTGGCTCAAGCGGTAAAGCACTTGCCTTGAGCTGAAGAGCGCAGGGAAAGCGCCCAGGCCCAGAGTTCAAGCTCCATGACTGACCAAAAAAAAAACACAACAACATGGAAAGAACCTATGTACCAACAATAGGGAACAGGTTAAAAAACTAACGGACATTCATCCAAAATATATAGTGCAGTCACTAAAATGAAAATATATGCTATTATAGAAAGTTCACCAGATACATTAGTTTAAATAAAAAAGTGCAAAACAGTGTTCATAAGAGCATTCTACCTGTGTTTATATAGTTCTAAGCTATACTGTAAAATATATTTCTTTTCTTTTTTTAATGATAGTTGACTGAGCACTCACTATCTCCCTCGGTATGAGGCCCTGAACAATTTAAATATATTTCTTAAATACATTGTATTTCCTATAGGAATAAGAAATTCTTTTTTTTTTTTTTGTCTGGTCGTGGGGCCTGAACTCTGGGCCTGGGTGCTGTCCCTTAGTTCTTCAGCTCAAGGCTAGCGCTCTACCACTTGAGTCATAGCGCCACTTGCGGCTTTTTTCTTTTTGCTTATGTGGTGTTGAGGAATCGAACCCAGGGCCTCAGGCATGCAAGGCAAGCGCTCTACCACTGACCCACCTTCCCAGCCCCAGGAATAAGAAATTCTTGAGTGGCGCTGGGCCCTGGGGCTCGGGCTGCTGCTGCCGCTGCTGCTCTGCATCCCGCCGCCCCCGGGGGCGCGCGCCGAGGAAGTCACACTGATGAACACAAGTGAGGCCCAAGGAGAGCTGGGCTGGTTGCTGGACCCCGCAGAGGACGGGTGGAGTGAGGTCCAGCAGATGCTGAATGGGACACCCCTGTACATGTACCAGGACTGCCCAGTGCAGGAAGGCAGAAACACTGACCAACTAGCTTTGCTCCAATTGGATCTACCGAGAAGAAGCTTCCCAGGTCCGTGTAGAGCTGAAGTTCACAGTGAGAGACTGCAAGAGTTTCCCTGGGGGAGCCAGGCCTAGGGTTTGCAAGGAGACTTTCAACCTTCTTTACATGGAGAATGAACAGGATGTAGGCATTCAGCATCGATGACCCTTGTTCCAAAAGGTGTTGCTGCAATCAGTGTCCTGACACTGATCCCTACCTGGCTAATTACCCATGACCTTGGCTGGTCCAGCGATAGGAAGAGAGTGCAAATGTAGACTAGAGGGTAAACATGGGACTGGAAAACAGAAAGGCTAGATTGAGTATGGTTTTGTTGGGCTGTCACTTTAGAGATGTCGTTTAGGCTCGCCAAGGTTTGGTGACCTTGTTATAAAGTAGCAATAATAAGAAGGCCAGTCTTACATGTTCTAGAAGGGTTTACAAAGCATGTATTGTGGTAGCAAGAAGCCATGGTAGCAGAGAGAAATGCGGTACAAAGGGTTTCACATTTCTGTGCAGTACCTGTGATGGGTGTGTACAACACACTGCCCCCTGAGTATCACTAGAGTTACACAGAAGGACAGTTTCCTGCTGTCCATCTCTAGTCTCCATCGCTATCCCGAATGCAAGACAGTAAGGGGCCTATTATTATAGGATGTGCTCTCATTTTTTGCCAAAGAGCAGCAGTCACAAAATTTTATTATTGCTAATAAATTAATTATAAATAATTACATAATACATTAAACTTAACTGATCACCTCAAAAAAAAAAAAAGAAATTCTTAAGTAGGAGTCATCATTAAAGATGAGACATGAGACTAGGCATGAGATGGTAGGAAACTGGGTAAGGTAAGCAGAGTTGCTTCATACATAAAACATGTATTTTTTTAAAAAAAGGAGTGCTTGTCTAGCATGATGAAGCCCTGGGTTTGATTCCTCAGTACCACATACACAGAAAAAGCTGGAAGTGGTGCTGTGGCTCAAATGGTAGAGTGCTAGCACAGAGAGGCTCAGGCAGTGCTCAGGCCCTGAGTTCAAGCCCACTGGCAAAAAAAAAAAAAGAAAAAGAAAAGAAAAGAAAAGGGGATTATTCCTTTGAATCTGATAGATCCCATGTCCCAGTAGTCAGTCTGGTGATCTGGTGAGGCTAACTCTCTCTTCTCCCTGCATCCATTTACAATAGAGCTGAAAGTTTTACATTTTTTTTCTTGTGGTTTGCAACCTAAGGAAACAATTTTTCTTTCCCATCCCCTTTTCTTACCGTAAGTCAGTCTTTTCAGATTCCATCTGAAGTATAGCCAATGTTTTTTCATAATTCTTTTCAGGACTTTCAAAGAAAATACGTGCAATCCATCTTGATATAGGATGCTACAAGAAAAAAATATTTAAAATTAGTTTTTGAACAAAGATTTTGAATTTCTAGTTGACTATTACTTAAAATCACCATCTCTTCAGTATTACCACCACCACTACCACCACCACCAACAAAAAAAAATTTCAGTTGGCCAAACTTATCACACCTACTAAATGTCAACTGTTTCATGTTCTGAGTAATTTTAATCAGTGAGGTAGATACTATTTTTGCCCCTACTTTAGAGAGGAACAAAGTACACAGATTTGCAACCACATGACAGAGATGACATTCATACAAGTCTGTCTGATGAAAGCCTGTGTTCTTTCTCATTATACTAAGTTGCAGTGCCCTACCTGGCCAAGGCAGGAGACAAACCCAGTTTGATCCAAACAAAAGTAAACTTTAAAAAAAAATTTCTTTTTGGTGACATTGAGGTTTGGAGCAATAGGAAGTGGTGCTGTGGCTCAAGTGGTAGAGTGCTCGCCTTGAGCTGAAGAGCTCAGGGACAGCGCCCAGGCCCAGAGTTCAAGCCTCACAACCACCAACAAAAAAAAAAGAAATACACGTTGGATTTGAGGTTTGAAGCAAGGGCCTAATACTTGCTCCACACTCCCATTCCTTCTTTGCTTTAGTAATTTTTCAGATACAGTGATAGTAATAATTCCTGGTCCTGTACCTCCAGGTCCCACCTAGATGGGCTGCGATTTTCCCATTTATGTTTCCAATATAGCAGGGATGTCAGACACACAACACCACACCTAGCTTTTAGACTAAGACAGTGTTTCTAATTGTGTGTGTGTGTGTGTGTGTGTGTGAGTGCATGTCTGTGCACATGCACATGTGTGTGTACATGTGGGTGTGTCAGTTATGGAGCTTGAACTCAGGGCATGGGTGCTGTTCCTTAGGCTTTTCACTCAACGGTGGAGCTCTACCATTTGAGTCACAGCTCCACTTCTGGCTTTTATGATGGTTAATTGGAGATGAGTCTCACAGACTTTCCTGTTTATTTCAAGATTTCAATCTTTATATATCAGGCTCCTGAGTGGCTGGGATTAAAAGTGTGAACCACTGGTGCCCAACTGTCTCACAAAATTATTTCCTCCTTACTGACACCAATCTGGTCTCCCCAAAGAACTGGAATTAAAGGCATGAGTCACCTTGCCCAGCTAGTTTACCTGAAAATTTAATAATGTAACAATTTTTTAAAATATATGACTTATTTAGGAAATAAAATTTAATAAGAAACAACCTACTTAAGGCAATTTCTCAATGCCTGTAAAGAAAGTTATGAGTTTTGATGGTAGTGGCAATATAGTATAGTGACTAGGTTCCCATGAAGTCTAAGTTTGCTCATCCCTCCACAGGGAGTAATAGTTACCTTTTAATTTATGTGAGATGAGGTGATATTTGCATAACTCTAGGCATGGTGCTTGCTACACAGTATGTGCTCAACAATGACAGCTTAGCTTAAGTATTTAAAACATC
The DNA here is from genome assembly GCF_019054845.1 of Dipodomys spectabilis. Taxonomy (NCBI): domain Eukaryota; kingdom Metazoa; phylum Chordata; class Mammalia; order Rodentia; family Heteromyidae; genus Dipodomys; species Dipodomys spectabilis. The sequence goes on from NW_024871183.1 coordinate 1,506,991, forward strand.
TTTCCTATGGCAATAAATTTAGGGTAAATTCTTTTACACTAGTAGGTTGAGAACACATTGTGTAATCTTTAAGAAAATGATAAATTTAATAAAAGGTAATAAAGTATCCAGAGCATTTGATTGTAAAAAAATAATGTGTCATATACGTGATACTAAATATTGAATATAAAGCTGTACCCCACAATTGCCTGACAGGACAACTAATAGAAGATAATTCAAAGATCTCTACAGACCTTGTAATATTCCCAGTGTTCTGGAATATAGCCTTCTGGTATTTCTGCTAATTCAGCTTCACCTAATAAGAGAAAATAGAATCTATTATATTAATTTTCCTTGGGCAGAGACAATTATTGAGGATTGAGCAAGTACTCATCATCTGAGACATGATCTTAGCCTTTTGGGCTTTAATTTTTAGATAGGGTTTTCCAGGGCTGGCCTTTCACCATACACCCCATTTTCACCTCTGCTTTCTGGGATTACAGGTATAAGTCACTCTGTGAAGCCCCATAGTAATTATTTACCAATAAATTAACTTTATGTTAAAATCATTTTTCTTCTTTCCTTAATTTGTACTACTGAAGACTTAATTTTTGAAATTTGCTTTGATCTAGGTGAAAACCAATTTATTTGTTGGATATTTTTTAGCATCTTCTGGGCATAAGGCATTGTCTATGAGAGCTGCCCCTTCCCACCCTCTTCTTGGTCAGTCTGTGTAGCCCAGGCTGGCCTTGAACTCATGATCCTCCTGCCTCAGCCTTCCCAGTACTTGGACAGCAGGTATACACCACCACATCCAAACTGTTTCTACAGGATATTACAAGACATAATAAAACACATTATTTTATCTGGTCTTTTATATACCTACTAAATAAAATATTTTAGGATTCAAGATGTTAGAAATATTCTGAATAGCATTTCCCATGAAAATCTAATGTTTACTATCTTTAATACCATTAGTTTTTAGAGGATTACAATAATCCTAATGAATTATGAGGATGAATTTATCTTTGGCTTGCTTATGCTTATTTTATTGACTAAAGTTTTTCATTTTGCTATTAACAATTTCCATTTAAAAAATAAATGTTCAGGGCTGGGAAGGTGGCTCAGGTGGTAGAGCACTAGCCTTGAGCTGAAGAGCTGAGGGACAGCGCCCAGGCCCAGAGTTCAGGCCCACTACCGGACCCAAAAACAAAAAAAACAAAAAACAAAACAAAAATAAATAAATAAATAAATGTTCATATGTTTTAAAAGTTTAACATTTGGATGGTATCAACAATGAAGAAGAACTTACCAATAAATACATTCAGCAGAGTGATGCCAATTACTACTGGTATTCCAGTCAACAATAAGTAGAATCTCTGTAAAAATTAAAAAATAAACAGCTCATGGTCATCTCATAATTCTCTTCACACTCAAATAATCCTCTCATAATTGCCTTTTAAAGTTTGCAAAATAAAATTGGAGATACAGAATCAAACAATTCATTTGTGTGATGCTGTTTTATTCTAGCCTTCAGATCCTATATTTTCACCAAAACTGAGGTTAAAAAAAAAAGAGATTAATTGTAAAAGTATATTACAATATATATGTGACTTTTTACTATTTGGTTAAGGCATTATAATTAAAGTTAAAATTTTCTGTATTAAGAATAAAGCTAGGAGCTGGGAAGGTGGCTCAGTGGTAGAGTGCTTGCCTTGCATGCATGAGGCCCTGGGTTCGATTCCTCAGCACCACATATGCAGAAAAAGCTGGAAGTGGCACTTTGGCTCAAGTGGTAGGGCGCTAGCCTGAGCTGAAGAGCTGAGGGACAGTGCTCAGGCCCAGAGTTCAGGCCCCATGACCGACAAAAAAAAAAAAAGAAGAAAGCTAAAAAGTACAAAAGGGGTTTGATTTAGTTATGGTAAGAGGAAGCTCAATCAGGGGACAAAGAGGGGGACAGCATAAAAGAAAGGCAAGAGAAGATCTCCAACCAGCTCCAACCAGCTCCCAGGACTGGCAGGAAGCCCAAACAATCTCCTCTTTTCTGGGCCTCTGTGTTTTTTTGTTTGTTTGCCCAGAGCACTGAAATACAAACATACAGTTAATACTGTAAATAAGACTATTATCTCTAAATTAAAGTTGTATTATAGGTCAGTATCACTCTGACATTAATGTTCCCAAATAATAACATATAAATTTAAAAAATCACATGCCAAAATAAGAGCTTATTTAGAAAGAGTCTTTCCAGAAGTTCCTTGGTAATTTAAAGTGTATTTAGCAATCATCTTTATATAAATCAATTTTTGCTTTGTAATTTTTTTCTGTATGAGTGTCTCTGTGTGTGTGTGTGTCTGTGTCTATGTGTACGCTGGAAATGGAACCAGGGCCAGAAACATGATAAGCAGGCACTGAACCACAAAGATACATTCTGAGTCTTGAAGACTTGTTTTTCTATACTTTCAAGCAGGGAACACACTACTTTCAGAACTCAGTATACTAGAAAAAAAAAAAGACTTAAGTTTTACCTTCAATTAGTATTAAACTTTTTTTTGAAGAAAGTTTTCATTAATTTAAAAAACAATTTAGTAGCAAATCAGATTTTACTATACAGTGTCTTCTGAGGAAGGAAATTTTAAATTATAAATCAAATCTCTTATAAAAAAAAAAAGACATTTTCTAAAAAGAAAACAGTAATTTTTCCTATATGTATGCCAAGATTTGAGCTCAACAAAAAAAATTAACTCACCAATAATTTCAAAAAACGCTTGTCATAGAAGGAAGAAGGTTTGATGATGAACAGTCTTTTCCCATGGTCTGAACTCTGTCGCACGGGAGCTGGAATTAGATTACACTACTTTAGGTAAGATTCATGCAGATGTACTGTTATGTGATAAAATCAGACTATAAGACAAGTATATAAATGTTCAATAAGACATAAGATTTTAAAATGCTTTGGGAACTAAGGCCACAGTAGGTGGGATATCTTCAAACAAAGACTGATTTATTATCTATTCCTCTTTTATTTTTTTCCCTGTGCTAGGGATCAATCCCCAGGCCATCCACACATACTAGTCAAGCACTCTACCACTATATAGCTTTATCTTATGTTAAAGAAACATCTAGCCCGGTGCTGGTGGCTCATGCCTGTAATCCTAGCTACTCAGGAGGCTGAGATCTGAGGATCTCGGTTCAAAGCCAGACCAGGCAGGAAAGTCCGTGAGACTCTTATCTCCAATAAAAACCACTAGAAAGCCAGAAGTGGCACTGTGGCTCAAGTGGTAGAGCACACATCTTGAGTTGAAGAGTGCGGGGATCGCGCCCAAGCCCAGAGTTCAAGCCCCACGACTGACCAAAAAAAAAAAAAAAAAAACAGATGGAAAGGACCAGCAGTATTTATTCAACAAATCTATAGTTTTGTTACAAGTGTATACTCTTATCTTGATAAATTTCATTTATAAGCTACTTCTGATTAAGAATATCCTCCTCTTCAAATTATCCCCTAGTGGAACATAATCAATCCTTCCTACAAATAAGATGAGGCAGAACTTCACTGATGGATCCTCTTTCTTAGACAAGCTTTTGCTTTCTTGGAGGTCTGTAAAGATCACTACAGATCTTTTAAGTCTCTCCCTCTGGGAGCAGAGAAAGGCATCTATGGCTGTAGGGAAAAAACAAGATTACTATGCTTCTGCTGGGCATCTGAACTCAAATTTTACATGAGTCATGCTGAAAACAAAAACGTTCATTTCCAACTAAGGAATTTCAGTCATAGATATCAAAAATATCTGCATCCTTTGTTCACATTTAAGGTGCGAAATGCTCTCTTCATTTCTGAAAACTATCCTTTGGACCCAGAGGACATCTTTTTCTCCCAGAAGCCAACACTGCTCTTCATCAGCTGAGACTTCCCCTCAATCTGCACTGGTGTAATGTGTAGAGAGTCATCCTTCAGTACAGGTATCCATGAAGGTTTGGCTCCTGGACCCCTACAGATAACACAATCTGTAGATGCTCAAGTCCTTTATATAATATAATGATGCATCTGCACATAACTTATGCACATTCTGCCACATATTTTAATTTCTGGATTATTCAGAATAGCTAATATTACATACAGTAATGCTATGTATTGTACTATTAAGGAAATGAGAACAAAGACTGTACATGTGTAGTTATAAACCATTTTTTTGGATATTTTTGATCTGTGACTGATTAGATATGAGGATGCAGAACCTTCAGGGCAGAAGTAAAACTGGGTTTTGTTTTAACTGGTACCACTCTTTTTATTGGTGATACTGGAGTTTGAACGCAGGGTCTCAGCTTGATAAGCAGCCACCCTACAACTTAAGCTTATATCCTCATCCTTTTTGCTTTTAGCTATTTTTCAATTTGGATCTTGTGCTTTTGCCTGGGGGTTGGCCTCAGATCCTACAGAGTGGGGATAATAGGCAGACACCACTACTTCTGGCTTATGTATTGAGATGAAATCTTGGTGATCTTTTGCCCAGGTTGGTCCTGAACTTGCCTACTTCTGTCTTCATTTTCTGAGTAGCTGGGATTATAGGCAATTGTCACTATACCTGGCCCTTCATCACTGCTACTTTTACCTATAAATGTTTTGAATTTGGTCTTAAATTTGGTGTCATCTATATTAACTTGCAATGAATTTGAGAGATTAATGCATGAGAGGTTTAGAAGCCAGTATGAATTTAATAAGTGTAATTCATACTACTAAGGCTTCTAAAATAACAAGATTAGGAGAATTCAAGTAAGTGTAGATTTCAGTAAATCACTTAAAAGATACTATTAGAGAAGCTTTAGTAGACTAGATGAAGAAAATAGCTGGGTAATACTATGGCTCATTTATTCAATAAATATTTAATTTAATTCCATAAATATTTAAATGCCTACTATATACAAATCCCAAGCTAAGACTTTAGTCTAAGAGGTGTATAGATCTTGTTTGGAAAAATGGACACTAAACAAGTAACATAAATCTAGAAGGGTAACAAAGGGAAGAAACTGTGCATTAGTAGAACAATTATACAATAGAAGAGAACAGACTTAGAAGGAAAGTTCTGTTTAGACAAGATGGTGGAGGAGTTAGGAGAAAGGTGTCTACAAACTGAGAAAAGGACCACTTTAGATGAATTTGTAATGGGTAATGGACTGGCCTATTATGCCTAAAAGACGGTGATTCATTAGTGCAGCATACCACCAAAAGGATCTTTTAAAAGCCCTGCAATATAGCTGACTTGTTGAATCTCCAAAACATAAAGCCATTTCTACAACAGTGTTTAACACTGAATGGCACAGGATGCCAAAATTCTTCACACATATTTCAAAAGGCTAAATTTAAAAGGCTTCTAACTTTATTATAAGTAAGTGGTAAGTATAAGTGGGAATCCTACCTGGATTCCCTCAAATTTAGTTGTTCACACACACACAAAAAAGCCAAAAGTGAATTTAATCTTAATTTGATGTACTACAATTACAAGCACAAAACATGAATGTGTTCCTTACCCTATCTTCTGCCTTTTGACCAAGGAGCACTACCTCTATGCTGAATTTCATTCCTTAAGCATATTAAATATCAGTAGAGATCTTTTATCAAATCCCTAAAAGCACACAGCATTTACTAAGATGAGACAATGTGCTCTAAACTCACATATGGAGTATGGGGAGTGATATTAAACTATATGTGGTTTTAGGGACTCTGATGACAATTATATAGAAATGTAATTTTAAAAAGAACCATGGAGCTGGGCACCGGTGGCCCACGCTGTAATCCTGGCTACTCTGGAGGCTGAGATTGAGGATCACGGTTCAAAGCCAGCCTGGGCAGGAAAGTCCATGAAACTCATATCTCCAATTAAACACTCAGAAAACCGGAAGTGGCACTGTAGCTCAAGTGGTAGAATGTTCTCCTTGAGCTGAAGAGCTGAGGGACAGAGCTCAGGCCCAGAATTCAAGCCCCATAACTGACCAAAAAAAAAAAAAGAACCATGGAAGAAAGCCTGGTCTGGTTGCATTTTAATACCATGAATATTAAAGCAATTAGCAACTGTTTGTTCTTTCTTTACGCAAAATTACCAGTTAAATACTCATGTCATTCAAGGTAACAGGTAACTGTTATTACTAGTAAGAACTCTAACATCTATTTCCTTAAACTTTTTAAAAATGTTCTGAGCCATCTGCTTATATTCTAAAAATATTAGGACAAACATAACTTACAACCATGTAACTGCCAGATTTTCTTGAAGTCAGTTCTTCTAACCACTAAAACAAGCATCTTCCATGTCTAGACCCTCGAATTTCTCAATTAGTTATTCATAAATTACATAGGTCTAAATCTTCAAACTACATTTTTAATGTAAAAATAACCTCAAGAAAGTTATTTAAATCTTTCCTGTGATATTTGTGAGGGCTGAATAAACTACTATAGGAAATTTTTGTGTTTAAAGATAACATCAAAAACTGGCCATCGCAAGGCACTGGTAGGTGGCTCACAACTGTAATCCTAGCTACATAGGAGGATGAGGATTGTGGTCTGAAGCCAGATAAGGTTGGAAAGTCCCTGTGACTCATCTCTAATTAACCACCAGAAGTTGAAAGTGGAGCTGTGGCTTAAGTGGTAGAGCACTAATCTTGAACAAAAACAGAACTCAGGGGTGGTGTCTAGGCCCTGAGTTCAAGTCCCAGGACAAGCACTAATAAAAAAAACAAAAACAAAAAACCCTATTTCCATGATTTAGATAAAATGCTGTATATTCCCTGTCTGAATTACTGTAAATAACTATGCTTATATGTCTGTGTTAGTCAACTTTACTGTAACAATTATTTGAGATAAATTAAGAAGAGGAAAGTCTACTTTGGCTCAGTGATTCCATTCATGGTTGAGAGGCCCTGTTGCTTTTAGATCTGGGGCAAGATAAATCATGGTGGGGAGCAAGCTTTTTATATCATGGTAGCTGGAAAGCAAAGAGAATAGGGGCTTCAGTCCCACTAACTTCTTCAAGGGACACTTTAATGAGAGGACTTCCTTCTAGGCCTCACCTGTGAAAGACTCCATCTACCAATTTCAAATAAAACCACAGACTGGGACCAACCCTTTTACACATGTGCCTTTGAAGGATATTTATCCAAACCACAGCATAACCTATCTCACCTTTAAAAGAATAATTTGTGTATGTCAGTCTTCAACTTTGTGTGTGTGTATAGGTGTGCAGGTGTACCATCCTAGGACTTGAATTTGGGCCTGTCCCTAAGATTTTTTTCCTCAAGGCTAGTAGTGTTCTACCACTTGAGCCACAGCTCTACTTCTGACTTTTTGGTGGTTAATTGGACATAAGAGTCTCACAGACTTTCCTTTCTCAAAATGGCTTAAACTCGGAATCCTCTGATTTCAGACTTCAGATCTCAGACTTCTGAGTAGATAGGATTATAGGCATGAGCTACCAGCATAGGGCGCTGTCCCTCAGCTCTTCAGCTCAAGGCTAGCACTCTACCACTTGAGCCACAGTGCCACTTCTGGCTTTTTCTGCTTATGTGGTACTGAGAAATCAAACCCATGGTCTCATGCATGCAAGGCAAGCACTCTACCACTGAGCCACCTTCCCAGCCCCACCTTTCTTTTTTTGTCGGTCATGGGGCTTGAACTCTGGACTCCGGTGCTGTCTCTGTGCTCTTCAGATCAAGGCTAGCACTCTACCACTTGAGCCACAGTGCCAAGTTCGGTTTTCTGGTGGTTAATTGGAGATAGATTTTCCTGCCTGGGCTGGCTTTGAACCTTGATCCTCAGATCTCAGCCTCCTTAGTAGCTAGGATAACAGGCATGAGCCACCAGCACTCTGCTCATAAGACTTTAACTTTAAAGTTCTTTGCAGTAGAGGAGAAGCTTAAATGCCCACCATTGGAATTCTTTTGTATCTGATGTTTAATAAATAATTTAATTGGGTAAACACGATTTTTTATCTGTTTGCTTTCTGAAAAAGGCTTTCACAATGAAGAACAATATGATAGCAATAGGGAAAAGAAGTGTGGCCAAGAGGGATCTGTAAAAAAAAATGTTGGGCTGGGAAGGTGACTCAGTGGTAGAGTGCTTGCCTTGCATGCATGAGGCCCTGGGTTTGATTCCTCAGCACCACATAAGCAAAAAGAAAAAAAAGCCAGAAGTGGCGCTGTGGCTCAAGTGGTAGGGCGCTAGCCTTGAGCTGAAGAGCTGAGGGACAGCGTCCAGGCCCAGAGTTCAGGCCCCACGACTGGACCCCCCCCCCCCAAAAAAAATGTTAGGGAAGGCAAAAATAAATTGGACTTAAGGAAAAATATAAATTTTGTACACCTAGTGATACTATTAACAGAATAAAATTTTTCTCCATGTAAAGAGAGAAAATACTTGAAATTGATGTATTTGATAAGGGATTGATACCAAGAATCGAAAACTCCTAAAATTCAACAATAAACCAACTCAAAACACAATGACTTGTATGAAAGTAGAAATTAAAACATAGAAGATGTTCAACATTAATCATTAAGGAAATGCAAATTAAAACTACAATGAGCCACTACTGCCTACCTAGTAGGAAGGTTACTGCAAGAATTCAGCCAGTCACTGGCTTCTTGGAGACTGAGATCAGGAGGATCATGATTCAAGGGGAGCTTAGGCAAAAAGTTCATCAAACCCTTTCAACCAACATATAGGTATAGTGGCATGTGACTTTTATTCCAAGTCATGTAGGAGGCTAAGATCAGGAAGATTGTGATTCTAGGCTAATCTGGGCAGTAAAGTTCTCAAGAGTCCAACTCAATGAAAAAAAGCTTGATGTAGTGGTGTGCACCTGTGCACCCATGCAGCATAAAATAGAAGAATAGTGGTTGGGCTATGTTTCCAGATCCTATCTCGAAAATAACCAATACATAATAGGTGGAGATGTGGCTTTGCAGTAGAGCATCTACCTAGCAAATGGAAGACTCTGAATTCAAACCCTAGTACCATAAAAAACAAGAAATTTTTAAAAAGACAAAAAACAGAAATCCAGCTGGGTGTGGTGGTACCCATTTCTAATCCCAGTTACTCAGAAGGCAGAGAGCAGAGGATGGCTATTTGAGGCCATCTTGGGTAAAGCTAATGAGACCCTATCTCAAAAACAAAATTAAAAAAAGGGATGGGAGCAGGGATCAAACAAGACAGGCCTTAACTAGTAATCACAAGGCTAAGGGTTCAAACCTTAGCACTATACAATAAATAAGTATATAGTCCAGAAAACAACCAGTGTTGGTGAGAACGCAAAAAATTTTGATCTCTTATACTGCTGGTAACAATGCAAAATGGTATAGCCATTCCAGGCAATACCTCAAAAACATTAAATATAGGACTACTCTATGAAAAGGTTATTCTACTTCTGTGTCTATACCCAAAAGAAATGAAAGTGAAATCTCAAGGAGACATTTGTAGAAGCATGCTCACAGCATTATTCACAATAGCAAAAACACAGAAGCAATTCAAATGTCCACAGAAAATGAGTAGACAGTGGAACCTTTGTATCTGTGAACTCTACTTCCTTGAATTCAACCAACCATAAATGGAAAGTATTGGAAAAAGAATTACATCTGGGGATTGGGAAGGTGGCTCAGCAGTAGAGTGCTTGCCTCGCATGCATGAGGCCCTGGGTTTGGTTCCTCAACACCACATAAACAGTAAAAAAAGGCCGGAAGTGGCGCTGTGGCTGAAGTGGTGTCGAGCTAAAGAGCTCAGAGACAGCACCCAGGCCTAGAGTTCAAGCCCCACTACTGACCTCCCCCCCCAAAAAAATTACATCTGTAATTACATCTGTAGTGAACACACATATGTTTTCCTTGATATCTGCCCTTACACAATATAGAATGATTTGTATAGCACTGCATTACGTTAAGTATTATAAAGTAATCCTGAGAAAATTTAAAGTATATGAGAGGACATACATAGAATATATGCATAAGCCATTTTATATGAGACTTGAATAACTAATGATTTTGGAATCTGTGGGTGTCCTGGAGCCAGTCTGCCTCAGATACTGAGTGGTAAATGCATATATATACAATGAAATATTATCTAGCTTTAAAAAATAATTTTGATATATGCTACAAAATGGATGAACTTTGAGGACATGCTAAATGAAATAAGCTAAGTACAAAGGGACAACCACTAGATTATTCCAATTATGAGTTATTTAGAGTAGTCCAAAATCATAGAGACAAAAGAATGGTGGCTGTGAGGGGCTGATGTAGAGTTTTTGTTTAGTGAATATAGTTTCACTAGATAAAAGGAGTTATGGGTGATGGTGATGGTTATACAGCATTATGAGTGCATTAAATACCATTGGATTGCACACTTAGAATGATTTAGACAGTACATTTTATGTTGTATGCATTTTACCAATATTTTTAAAAGAAAAGCCTATGTCAGGTACTGGAAATTTTCCCATTTACTCTTCACAATTAATCTATGAATTAGGTTAAAACTGTCATTTTTAAAAAAAGATAAGGGCATGTAAATTATGAGCAAGTAAGTGCCTTCCACTTTAGTTCCAAGATGACTCAAGGTCATAGAGCTTCTCAATTCAGAAGCCAGGATCTGAGTTTAAGCAGCTTAGCTCCAGGAAAAACAAAATAAGGCTTCTCTTCTATTCAGGAGCATACATTATTTTAGGAATAGATGAAACCATAATAAAAGAGATTAAAACCTTCAGTCCATAATGACAGATACAAAATACCTTTGAAAATACTACAGAGATAAACACTCATCTTGTAATAGACATCTATCTATTAGATCCTTCCTGTTCCCATGGCAAAGGACCTACACTCCTGATACTGATCCTTTTTTTTTTTGGGGGGGGGGGGGGTCCAGTCATAGGCCTGAACTCTGGGCCTGGGTGCTGTCCCTCAGCTCAAGGCTAGCGCTCTACCACTTGAGCCACAGCGCCACTTCCGGCTTTTTTTCCCTTCTTATGTGGTGCTGAGGAATCAAACCCAGGGCCTCATGCATGCAAGGCAAGCGCTCTACCACTGAGCCACCTTCCCAGCCCCCTTACAGAACTCTTAAGAGAAAGGAATAGTGTACAAAGAGGAACTTAGGAATAACATTTCACCTCACCTTTCCTCTACCTAAACTCAAATATTAACTGAGGGAGTATTTGAAAGATTTATATTTGCATATTTGAGGATACCTGTAATCAGAAATAGCTTACAAAAGGATTCTGCCAAGGAATGTAGCACATGTAGTTTAAGTTTAAACTTTTTCAGGAACTTTATCGAATACTACCAGTCCTTTTCATCATGTTCCAGCAAGCTATATGAGTATTACCTCATTATGTGAAATGGCATGATTCAAATTAAACTGGGAAAGTATAAGAGAAGTAAAATAAGATAAGCTGTTTTTAAGATGGAGACAATCTTTTGGGCTTTATGGTAAAGGTTTTTGACTTCCTCTCTATTTGTATTGCATAGGGTAAACAAAGTATGGTTTATGTTTGATTAAGGAGATTAAATAAATACTTGAGAGCCTTTGAATGGTGTTTGATACCTAACAGATTAATATTAGCTGTCATTATTGTTAGGAGTGGTGCCTTATTTTGCACAGTGAAGTCAGTAATATGGGAATAAAACTATCTAGCTTCTTGCTTTGTAGCCAAGGCTGGTCTCGACCTTGCAATCCTCTAGCCTCAGCTTCCCCAGTGGTGGGGCTACAGATGCACCACCCGGCCTTACACAAGGCACCAGGTTCTGGATAACGTTTCACGTGCACTAAGTTCTAGTCTCACAAACGGGCAATTGTGTCATTGAGAAGCCCACGGATGTTAAGTATGCAGACTTGGGACTAAGCACTCATAGGACACGGTGATTATTGTGCCCATGAGTTAATGAGCTTTAGGAATCCACGAAATTGTTTTAAGTTTCTTTATAAGGAGACTATAATGCTGGTGAATATGTAGTAATGAAATCAGCCTGGATTTACAAGTAGATTGAATTACACAAAGCGAGACTGTCTCCGCAAAACACAATAACAAACATCCCACATACGCCACACCTGTTCCTTTAGAGACACAGGTCTCACCTCGGGCTTTCCCCGCCTCGGCTGCCAACAGTGAAGGGCAAAGTGTTTTTTTGTTTTGTTTTTACAAGAGCTAAAGAACAATTTAAACGATCTGATTACTGTAGGAAAGACCTTCCCAAGTTGGCACTGTGCCTCTCCCAAAGCCCCGGCGTGTCCTGTCCACCTCGGATCCCACCAAGGTCACTTGGGAACGGCTCCCCCGTGTCCCCGCCCGCGTGGCCTGCGCTCTCTCCCGAGGGTAGCACCCACCGACAGTCTTCGGAAGGCCGCGGGTGAGAAAGCCTCTGAATCCGAGTCCCGTGCCGACTCGGCCGCCAGACAGAGCTGTCAGCGCAGTGACCGAAGCCCGCTGCAGTAAACTCATGGCCGCCATGGCTACGTCCGGCAGAGGGGAAGATGCGAGAGTAACGGGAGCCGGGAGGGCCAATTTACCAATGACGGCAAAGGTGAGATTCGGCCATGTTCAGTTATGGCAAGGTCCTGTTCCGGTTTGCTTCATTCAGTCAGCGTGAGGCGACCGAAGTGACGTCATTTCCAGCGGACGAAGTCCTCCCCCCCGGCCTTTATGAAAAAATGGCTGGAGGCGGCTTGGGTGTATTTTGTAGAAGACTCTCCGCGGTCCTGAGGGTTTCTGGATCGTTCATTACTTCTAAGGTCCCCGCTAGCACAGGGTAAGTGGTGTGAAGAGCAGGTCTGCCCACCTCCTCCACTGGGGATGTTTGTGGCTATGGCGAAAACAGCTTAGGAAAGGAATTTACCCCCCCTGATGGCCAGGCCCGACCTCAGAGAACTTCACCGCTAACACAGGCTTCTGCCTCAATCATGTTGCTGCCTACTGTGGACTAGGCACTTTATGGGCTTTCTTTACCCTGGATGTATTGAATTACAGCTGAAAATACAGAAGCCACTCTTTCGGTGTATGAGTTTAAGAACTTTTTCCTATGAACTGAACTGTGCTTAGGTTTGACTGGATGAAAAAAAGAGTAGGGAGGGTCGTCGCAGAACCTAACGGAAAGTGCTGTTCATTATTTCCAGGTGAAACACATTTGTCTTCTGGATAACCAATCCTTTTTTTGCTTTAGGTAAATATGATTTAGCACATTGCTGTCGAGTGCACGTTACTGAGCATCTATTATGTGCTACTGTATTATTATTTGCACTAACCTTACACATACTCAGTTGCTTTTTATTTTGCAGTGGTTGCAGTTTGAACAGGGTAACAAACGTGAATCAATTATCTCTTCATCCTTTTCTGAAAACAATTCTAGCATTAAGTAAATACCTATTTACTTGCAAACACGTTGGTCAAATGTGTATCGCATTTTGCAGCAGTAACTAAAAACTACCATCAACTCAAAGATGGCAGATTTTCATCCGTTCCTTTTAACCATTCCTATAGACACAGATGTATTTTAAAATAGGATCATATACATATATATACATATTTTGTTTACTACTGTTTTCCCCAATTTTATTTTGTTTAAAATTTTTTCAGCAAGATAGAAAAATTGTTATAGTACAGTTACCAGTCTGTACTTTTATTAACCAATCATTACTTTGTTAATTTTTATATATCTATATACTTTTGTTCTGAACTATTTGAGGCTTATATTTCCAACATCATGACATACATCTTCTAAGAGCAAGGACCTTGCTTTACTACATTACAACGATTGTACTCAGAAAATACTGTTATAACACTAGGATTATTTAATATATGTCCTGATAATGCCTTTGTTAATTTTCTTTTGCATGCAGGATCCAGTAATGCTCAGTTTATTGGATTAGTTATTTTATGTTTTCAACCTTTTATTTTTTTTCAACTAGATTATTTTTTGTTTTTAATTTCATGATACTGAATTTTTTCCTACCTCCATACGATTTGAACTTAAAGCCTCACAGTTGCTAGGTGAGCACTCTACTAGTTCTGGCATATTCCCATCTGGGTAGTTTTGTTTTTTAAGTTTATCTTTTAGGTAAGGTGTTTTTCTTTGCCCAGGCTGTGCCTCAAACCATGAGCCTCCTACTTTCACCTCTTGAGTGTCTGGGACCACAGATATGTGCTACCCTTCTTCTTTTTTTGTTTTTTTTTCTGTCGTAGGGCTTGAAATCTGGGTCTGGGCGCTGTCCCTAAGCTCTTCAGCTCAAGACACACTCTACCACTTGAGCCAAGGCACCATTTCCAGTTTTCTGATGGCTAATTGGAGATAAGAGTCTCATAGACTTTCCTGCCGGGTCTGGCCTTGAACCTTGATCCTCAGATCTCAGCCTCCTGAGTAGCTAGGATTACAGGTGTGAGCCACCAGCCCTGACACGTCTTTTTTTTTTTTTTTTTAACCTTTAAGTTATTGTACAAAAGGGTTTCAACTCAACATGTCAGTTTTTGAGTACAGTGCATCTTGCTTGATCACTGTCATCTCTTTCATCACTCTCCTCCATCTTTTCCAACCCTTCTTAGTCCCTCATTCCCCTAGTCCCATTCACATATATACTTTGAATATTATGATTACATTTTCCCACCCTTCCTTTTTTCATTCATTTATGCCTCTCCCCTTGACATCCCCTCTCACTGACACCTGGTGTTCCAGCATCCTGGTATTTATTTTGTTAGACTATAAGTTGTTCAGAGGAATTATACCACTGGAATTCTCCCTTGAATATGCCATACTTTAGTTAATGCATTTGTCTATATATGCATATGACCCTGGATATGTTTACATAGATATTTGTAAATAAGATAAAACACCATCATTCTTGGCTTTTTTTTAGGTGGGCTTTTGAGTTGGCCGTTAACCTGATTAGCTAGGAATACAGATGTGAGCCACCATATTGTAGCAATGTTGACACTTTAAAAAAAATAAGATTAGCTTTTTAAAAAATATCATTCATTTGGATTTAGCTGATTGTTTCAACTTTAATATTCTTGGTAGGAAAAGAGCACTTATGGTACTTTACATCATTTTGTTTTTGTAAAATGGTTTCCCCAAGTTTTTAGATATTATTTAAAACAATTTCTAAGTTTATTATGCATTATAATTTTAACCATTCCCTAATTGCATATTCGTGTAATTGTTAAATTTTGATGTCACATAAAACACTTTCAATAGAAAATTTGTAGGTGCCTCTCCATAGTAATTTCTGTAGTTGAAATTCTATAGTTTCTAGATGTGCAGTTACAGAATGAAAGGAAGAAGCATTCTGGACCCCAAATACATGATGTAAAATTGGCCTTCAGATTGTTTTGTCTGCTTCTAGATTTTATTTGCCATAGTAGAATGAAGATTAAAAAGGTCACCTTAAAATATAATTTCTAAATTACAGGATAGCAACTTATACAAAGTAACATAAATTTTCTGTAGCATTTTAAATTTTTTACTGCTTCTGGTATAACAATTCTGAGTCTTTTTTTTTTTAATATTGCAGTGAGGAAATGATTCAGTTTATTGCTCATAAGATCCAGATATTTTAAAGGTTTATTCATCTATTTATGTGTGTTCAGTTGCAGGTTTTCTCTTAGTTTCCTGCATAAGAGTGTACCAAATGTCACTTCTTTGCACCGACCTAAATTACTTCATACCACATTGTCAACAAGAGGACTAGAAGAATTTTTTGATGACCCAAAGAATTGGGGGGAACAAAAAGTGAAATCTGGTAAGATATTTAATTTAGGTCTGGGAATGTGGCTTAGCAATAGAGTGCTTGCCTAGCATGCATGAAGCCCTGGGTTTAATTCCTCTGCACCAAATAAACAGAAAAAGCTAGAAGTGGTGCTGTGGCTCAAGTGGTAGAGTGCTAGCCTGGAGCAAAAAGAAGCATTAGGGACAGTGCTCAGGCCCTGAGTTCAAGCTCCAGGACTGGGAAAAAAAAAAAGTTTAAATATTCAATATATTTGCTGAATCATTTGTCATTGTACAAGTATTTCTCCAATTTAGGAATTAGTTAGGTATCTCCTTTCATCTTTTTTATTTTTTTCCTTTTTTTTGAGACTAGGAAAAAAATTCACTCGTAGAGTGAATTGTTCCTTGGAGGTTGGCAGAATTGTTCCTAGAAGAGAAGTAGATAAAAACTATTAACTGGGGTGATTTTTAGGGTTTATTTTAGATCCCATTTTTAAGTGAAAATTGAAAGTTTATATTACAGATATTTTTGTATTCGTGTGTGAAAATGCAACCACTAACTTTAACAACCTTTGAAGGCTGTTGACAGAATACTGTTATTTAAGCTCTTAATTTTATATTACATAATATAATAATGCTATTCTATATTTTACAGGTTTAGAGGTTAACAGATTTATTGTGACCAAAAGAAAACAGCTAAACACATTTTGCATTTTAAAAAATATATTTAATATATTTATATTTATTAAATAGTTATACAAATGGGCTTTAATTTCAGAAGTTAGGTTATGAGTATGATGCATCTTAATCAATGTCACCCCTTCCTTTGTTCTTCATTTTTCCCCATCCTGTCCCTACCTTCAAGTTACATGGTTAAGTTTTTACATAGTATACACTGAAAATAAGAACTCTTTTTGCTCACCCTTCCTCGCTCCATTTGTATAGACCCTCCACTCCCTTCTTATCGTCCTCCCACAACATGTTTCAGCTTCCTGGTATTTTGATAAATGGTTGATTAGTTGCTCGAAGGAGTTACACTGTTGGACTCTTCCCTTTAGTCAGTTTGTGTGTATATGCATATACCCTGTATATGTTATCATGTGTATTTGTATTTTAGATCTAATATCCACATATGAGAAGAAAAAAATGTGTGATTTGTCTTTCTATGTTAGACTTACTTAACATAATTTTTCTAAGTCCATTTATTTCATGTTTTGATTTATAATTTTAATAGGAGCTGCATGGACCTGTCAACAGTTAAGGAACAAAAGTAATGAAGATTTACATAAACTTTGGTAGGTGCACTAAGTACAGTGTTACCTGGGTGTTAGAAATAGTCACAGTTTGATAGTCAGGTGACAACTATATATCTGTTTGAAACAGCTACAATGTGATAGGTAACAGCTATGCATCTGTTAGAAGCAGTTATAGTGTGATAGGTGACAACTGTATACCTGTTTAAAACAGTTATAGTGTGATAGTCAGGTAACAACTGTGCACCTGTTTGCTGTAAGAAATTGAGCAAAGTGATTTGTTTCATAGTACTGTGGATTATAATATGATGTATTAGATCATGAGATTATAAATATGAGATTTATAAATATGAAAAATGTTAGATTAAGCTATGATATATTATCATGGTTTTGAAGTAAATGGGAGTTTAGAAATTTTACTATAATTGTTACCAGTCACATATTTGTCCTAGCAATTTCAGTAAATTAACAATAAAATGAAGTTGAGGAATACTTGGTCACATTCACACTTTTCTCCTTTATATTTCCTTTTCGTTGGTCTGGATTCTTCTGCCTATTAGTTTATATTAGTTATTCATTGGAGGGTTATTTTATTGGGGATTTAGAATTTTCTGGCAGAGTCTCCTGATGAATTTAAGTGGGTTACATCTTTGTTGACATTTATCCCATAGGTGTTCTGTTTAATCATACTTATGTTTAAAATGGGAAATTTTACATGAGGAAGACTTCTAGCTTCCTTTGAATAATCAGACTGGTCTGTCCACACTGTCCCTGTCTTCCCACATGGTCTGTGTGGCAGTTCTTCCTAGTAGATGGAGCAGTGTACACCAGGGCTCTCGTGCACCCTGCTCCTCGTTTAACCAATCCACTTCACTCAGGATTGTTATCTGCCTTGGCACTTTAGTAGGCATGCGCTACAACATTCAAAAGGCTATTTATGTTTTGGCACTTTTTTTAAAAGTCAGGCTAGTAATCCCAATACTTAGGAGGTAGAGGCAGAAGAATGGAGATATTGGGGCCAACCTTGACTCCATAGTAAGTTCCAGGTTAGCTTTGCCTACATACTGAGACCTTTACAAAAAGATTTGGAAAGTGCTTTTAAAAACCACTAGTGAGGTGTGTTTGTATGTGTGTATTCATCATAGACAATAAGTTGCATTAAAGCAGTATTATTTTAGGTTATCAATAAGAGGATCATTACTGTACTTTAATGTTACTTTACATTCATTGTGGCTAAAACCAGTCTTCTGTCACCCCTTTTCCCCAGATTGTTCTCTCTAATACAAAGTACCGTGATTCCTTTCATCTGACTTTCAATGCCTTCCACAGTTGGACCCATAGAATCTGTCCCCACTTTAACTGTACTTCATTGGTACCTTTGATTATAATTGCTTTACTCTCCTTTCCATCTTAACAAATCCTAGCTTCTTTGTGAAGCTTTCCTTAGTCATCTTAGCTAGGAGAGAATATTTCATATCTAATTAATTATTCTGATACTTCTCTCTCCCACCCAATAACTACATCACATTACAAATTCAGAAGCAGAATGAATTTTAAAAATAGAATGGATTTTGTATACAGTGAATCCCAAGACCCAAAACCAGAATTGGCTAAATGACCCCAAATACCTTACTTCTCTCAGCTTTACTTATTTATTTACTCATTTATTTGTGTTGGTACTGGGATTTGAACTCAGAGCCTGGGCACTGTCCTTGAGCTTTCCTACTCAATGCTAGTGCTCTGTCATTTGAACCACATATCTACTTCTGACTTTTGGTGATTAATTGGAGATAAGAGTCTCTAGGACTTCCTTGCCTGAGCTTGCTTCAGATCATCTCCTCACATCTAAGCCTCTTGAGTAGCTAGTATTACAAGTGTGACTGGGAAGGTGGCTCAGTGGTAGAGTACTTGCCTTGCATGCCTGAGGCCCTGGATTCAATTCCTCAGCACCACATAAGCAAAAAGAAAAACAGCCCGAAGTGGCACTGTGGCTCAAGTGGTAGAGCGCTAGCCTTGAGCTGAAGAGCTGAGGGACAGCACCCAGGCCCAGAGTTTAGGCCCCATGACCGGACCCAAAAAAAAAAACAAAAAAAACAAAAACAAGTGCGAGCCATGGCTTTTGTTTCTTTATTTAGGAAGAGGAAATAATATCAACTTAAAAGGTTGGTTTGCAAATTAAGTGAAATACTAGATATAAAATGTTCAGCACACTGCCTGGCATGTGAGTAAATGTTATTTACCTTCCTTTTTTGACCACTGAAGTGAAGAACCATGTTTTAGGCTTTTTTTAAAGTACTTGCAACAAATATGTGAGCACAGCAAGGTTTATTAAACATATAAATAAAGGCATATCTCTGTATATCCTGCATGAGTTACCCTCAGCATTATTTTGCAAAATAAAAAACATGGCAGAAAAAAAAACAAAGAAAGGATTATTCTTTGTGATGATATTCTGGATATTAAGAGTTCTAAAGGATTTCAAGTACAGATCACTAATTTTGATGTCAAAAGTTGCAACTTTATTCACATAACCCTAGAGTAGCATCCTAACTTGTCTATTCTTTGATTAGGTATGTCCTACTGAAAGAAAGAAACATGCTTCTAACTCTAGAGCAGGAGGCCAAGCGGCAGAGATTGCCAATGCCAAGTCCAGAACGGTTAGAAAAGGTAAGGTTAGTGGGTGGCTAGACACTCCTGTGGCAGGGTGAAAGCCAAAAGAAGTATCTGCCTCCTGTATTTCTTGTCAAATAGATATGTTATTTTACCTTGATTTTCAATAAATTTAGTCAACTATGCAGCCATCGCAACTATTGTTTTAGCACATGTCTTTCATCTCACAACTGTACACTATAGTGACTCTTCATTCCTACCTGCAACTCCCAACATACAGGTGTATAGCTCTGTGTGTGTGTGTGTGTGTGTGTGTGTGTGTGTGTGTGTGTGTCTGTGTGTGTGTGTGTAATTTGGTTTCCTTTTTTTTTTTCATTTGGCAGTATAATGCTGTGGTGTGAACTCAGGGCGTTGTGTCTCCACTTAGTCATGCCTTAGTCCTGTTCTTTACTGGTTATTTTTAGGATAGAGTCTTGAGAGCTGTTTCTGTCTAGACTAGCCTCAAATGGCAATCCTTCTGCTTTCAGACTCCTGAGTAGCTAAGAATTACAGGTTTTTTTTGTTGTTGTTTTTTGTTTTTTTTTACTGTGGCATAAAAATATAAAATGAGGAAGTGGTGCTGTGGCTCAAGTGGTAGAGCACTGGCCTTGAGCTGAAGAGCTGAGGGACAGCATCCAGGCCCAGAGTTCAAGCCCACGACCAACCCCCTCCTCCCCCACAACATATATATATATATATATATATATAATATATATATACTTAAGGCAGTATATATAATATATATATACTTAAGGCAGTATATATATTATATATATAATGAAACTTACTGCCTTAAGTATTTTAAAATATATAGTTTAATGGTGTTAAGAAAATTCATATGTTTGGAAAAAAATTGTTAGTTTAAGTATGCCTTCTTCATTAAAAGAAAACTCTTGTTTTCCTATTCTCATTCCCAATAATCAGTCTTAAGTGTTTCTCATTTATTCCTCAGAGGAATAATATTTGGCCCTTTAGCTTGACATATCTCATCGTGATGATCTTCACTTTCCTTCATTTTCTTGCAAATGACCTATATAATTTAATTTTCTTTATGCCTGTATAATATTCCATGGTTTTTATGTATCATATTTTTAGGTGAGTACCTCAGATGATTCCACAGTTTGTATATTGTGTACAGAGCTGCAGTAAACTTGTATCTTTTGGAATGTTTATTTGTAGACCTGTACCTGCTTATTTTTATCTATATAAACTTAGCTATACTGTATATACTCTCATGAAATTAACATTTTTACCCACCCATATAGCATAGATTTCCTTCTTTTTATGTAGATATACCTCTTTTTTAAATATTAAGATATCTTTCCATGTAAAATTAAAATGTTTTTATATTTTCAAGTATTTTTCCTAGATTGCTTTGAAGATCAATACTATTGATTTTTCTGTGTCATGGTACATAGTGAGAACAGAACTCAGGTTTTATGATACCTTTAGTCCTGCTGCCTAACCTTCAGTTTCCTGTCTTCACACCAGTCATAATGTACTACCACATTGCCTTTCAGAAGAAAAGACATTGAATCATTGGAGAAAGTTTTAAAAAAAAGTATGCAGTAAATCTTCAGTTATTTTCTGTAATTAATGAAAAGGCTATTGTGGCTTAGTGAAAGTTTTTTATTTATTTTTAAGTTTTAACCTTTTTAATTTTGACCTAATGTTAGATATACAAAAAAAGCTACATGTACAGTACAAAGAATTCTTGTATATCCTTCCAAGATTTTAGATGTAAATATTTCACAATATTTGTGCTATCATCTCTGCTTTTCCCATTTTAATTTGTTCTCAGCTTTTGAGAGTAAGTAATGTATGTATCATGTTACTTTATTATAAAAATTTAATTTTATATTTAAAAATCAACAATAATCTCTTAGTCTGTATAATTCTTAATATGTGTGTACACATGCATGCATGTGCATGCACTGGTCCTTGAGTGTGAACTTAGGGTCTGGATGCTGTCCCTAAGCATTGTTTGTTGAAGGCTGACAATCTTCCACAACCACAGCTCCACTTCCTACTTTTTGGTGATTAATAGTAGGAGATAAGTGTTCTATGAATTTTCCTGCCCATGCTGCTCGAACTAACCTCAGTTCTTGAAAGATCTCACCCTCTTGACTAGCTAGGATTACAGGTGTGAGCCATTGGTGCCTGGCAGCCACTATCTAATTCTTAAATTGGGAAATTAACATTCATATAATAGTATTATATATAACATACAAAATATGAAATATATTAAATATTTATGTTATATAAATATTATATGTAAATTATATATTGTATATGTATCTTAATATATGGAACTTACATAAAGAGATCTTATTCCAATTTTTTCAAGTCTC
This sequence comes from Dipodomys spectabilis, assembly GCF_019054845.1. Taxonomy (NCBI): domain Eukaryota; kingdom Metazoa; phylum Chordata; class Mammalia; order Rodentia; family Heteromyidae; genus Dipodomys; species Dipodomys spectabilis. Next base: position 1,528,931 of record NW_024871183.1, read on the forward strand.
CCAACCATCTTTTTTTTTTTTGTGCAAGTTCTGGGGCTTGAACTCGGGGCTGGGACTTGAAGTCAGGGCTTGAGTGCTGTCCCTAAAGTTTTTTGCACAAGGCTAGTGTTCTACCACTTGAGCCACAGCTTCACTTCCAGGTTTTTTTTGGTGATTAATTGGAGATAAAAGTCTCCAATTGGGCACTGGTGCCTCACACCTGTAATCCTAGCTACTCAGGAGGCTGAGATCTGAGGATCATGGTACAAAGCCAACCCAGTCAGGAAAGTCTGTGAGACCCTTATCTCCAGTTAACCACCAGAAAACCAGAAGTGGTGCTGTGGCTCAAGAGGTAGAGTGCTTGCCTTGAGCTGAAGAGCCTAGACAGCGCCCAGGCCCAGATTTCAAGCCCCAACCGACAAAATAGTCTCATAAACTTTCCTGCTGGGGTAGCTTTGAACCACAATCCTCAGATCTCAACCTTTTGAATAGCTATGATTACAGGCATGAGCCACTGTGCTGACTAATAATGTCTCTTATAGAAAAAGAAACTAGATCATGCATTTTCAGTTTTTTTTTTCTTTTTTGTTTCTTTCTCTTTTATCTAGAGATTTGGACTTTCCCTTCTGAAATGGGTTTTGTTGTTGTTTGGCCTTTTGAGATAAGATTCTCACTACATAGTCCAGGTTGTCCTGGATCTCAAGATTTTCCTGCCTCCAATTCCAAAACTTCATATTAGGGGCCTTGCACACTAACACCTGGCTTAACATTTACATTTTTTTAAAAAATGTATAGACCAGTTCCTTAATTTGAATTTGTCTGAGGTTTTCTTTTTAATTGTGAAAATACCATACAGGGGTTACAATTACATGGGCAAGGTAATGAGTACATTTCTAATCAAGCATGTTGTCTCCTCCTTTCTGAGGCTTTTATAGTATTGATAGAGATAAGATTGTCATTGTGGGCTGGGAAGGTGGCTCAGTGTTAGAGCACTTGCTTTGCATGCCTGAGGCCCTGGGTTCGATTCCTCAGCACCACATAAGCAAAAAGAAAAAAGCCGCAAATGGCGCTGTGGCTCAAATGGTAGAGCGCTAGTCTTGAACTGAAGAGCTGAGGGACAGCTCCTAGGCCTAGAGTTCAGGCCCCACGACTGAACCCCCCCCCCAAAAAAAAAAAAAAAAAAGATTGTCATTGTAAGATTTTATTATTGTCAGAGACATACTATATTTGCATTGTATAGATTAGGAAGCAAAGTGCTAATTCATTCCATTTCTGATTATGTCAGAATTAATAACTTAGTTAAGGTGTTTTCTGTCAGACTTCTCCACTATATAGTTATATTTATTTTTGAATCTAAATAAGTATTTTAAGAAGTACTTTGAGGTCATGCATATATCCTTTAACTAGTTAAAGTATTCTAAGAACTCAAATGGTCTTTCTTTCTTGCTATTGTTTCTAACATATAAGATCATTTCTTTGTTGCTTTATATGTCCCTCCCCCACGGTATAACCCCTGCTTTCACGGTATTTGATGTTGGTATAATTTGTGGAGGGGAAGGGAAAAACAAATCGTTTAAATAGGGATACCCATTGCAACAATGAGATGTACAAGACGTTATGTCGAAAAACGAACTTTATAACTTTGGCAGGGGGTGGGAGGTGTTGGGGTGAGATGGAAAGGGATGGGAAAGGGAAACAGAGGAGGAGGCAACAATGCTTGATAAGAAATGTACTCATTATCTTGCCCATGTAATTGTAACCCCTCTGTACGGTATTTTCACACAAAAAAATTATTAATAGAAAAAAAAAAGAATGGAGATAGTAGATACACTTGACTCATTCCTGATTTTAGAGGAAACAGTTTTGGTATGTCCCCATTTAAGATGTCAAATATAGGGCTGGGAAGGTGGCTCAGTGGTAGAGTGCTTGCCTTGCATGCATAAAGCCCTGGGTTCGATTCCTCAGTACCACATAAGCAAAAAGAAAAGAAAAGCCGGAAGTGGCGCTGTGGCTCAAGTGGTAGAGCACTTGCCTTGAGCTGAAGAGCTGAGGGACAGTGCCCAGGCCCAGAGTTCAGGCCCTATGACCAGACTCAAAAAAAAAAAAAAAAAAAGATGTCAAATATATCTTTGTCATATATAACCTTTATTATTAAGGTATACCTATAATTTCTTCAGAGCTTTTCTTATTGAATTTTATCAGAGAGCTTTTCTGCATTGAGAGGATAATATTCTTGTCCTTGATTCTGTTTATCTACTGGAGTTGCAGTCACTGTATATGTAGTGTTTGAAATCTATTATTGTGCTCAAAGATAGCTTACATACCCGTTTAAAAACTGCTCACAGTGGGCAAATGAATAGAGAGAGGAACGGTGCGCAAATACATCATAATATTCATTGTACATATGTGAAAATGAAAGTAGGTAATGAGATGGGTGGGGTTGGGATAGATGGAGGGGAGAATGATGGAAGGGATGACACTGATCAAGATGCACTGTATTCATAAATTGACAAGTTGAATGGAAATCCCCTTGTACATCTATTTAGACATAATTAAGTGCATAAATACAAAAAGGAAAAAATGCTTAGTGTTTACAACTATGAAAATGTTTGACTCATCTGACATTAACATCCCAAATATGAATAATTATTTCTAAACCAACACATATTACTGTCAGTATATTATGTACAATAAAATTATACAATAAGACTTTGTTTTTTTTTTTTTTGTCAGTTGTGGGGCTTGAACTCTAGGCCTGGGTGCTGTCCCTGAGCTCTTCAGCTCAAGGCTAGTGCTCTACCACTGGAGCCACCATGCCACTTCCAGTTTTCTCATAGTTAATTGGAGATAAGAAAGTCTTGCACTTTCCTGACTGGGCTGGCTTTGAGTCGTGATACTCAGTCTCAGCCTCCTGAGTAGCTAGGATTACAGGCATGAGCCACCAGCACCCGGCTTCACATAAGAATCTTAACAAGAAAGAGGTAAAAAGTTCTAGTAGTATCTGCTTGCATGTCACAGCATCTTTGAGCTTAATGTCAGATCTGATTCTTCTTTCCTGTAATAGTTACCAAGCAGGCAAGAAAACTGTGTGGATATAGGAAGAAAACAGTGAAGCTAAAATATGGTTTTTAGTATAACAGAAGTAACAAATGTTACTAATTAATCAAATTCTGAAATACAATGGAGTCTCCAAAATAAAATCTGTGCAAGTATATCCCATTCCAACAAAACTAATATATGGAAATACAAAGTAAACAGATTTTTATTGAAATGAAACTATACACTTCTTAAAGTTATTGAAAGTGATACTATAGACACTCATATAATCATCCTGTGCTAAATAGAGCTACTTGATATAATGGTCCCTTGATAAAAATATTCAACATGGACTTTCTGAAGCATAATTCCTTTTATGTTCTCTACCTTTAGAATTCTATTGTAGGTGATTGTTGAAATTGAATCTTTTTGTCAGGTAATTGAGTCCATGGATGCATTGGATAAAGTTGTCCAGGAAAGAGAAGATGCTTTACGGCTTCTTCAGACTGGTCAAGAAAAAGCTAGACCTGGTGCTTGGAGAAGGGACATCTTTGGAAGAATCATTTGGTACATAGATTATATTGTGACTGGAGAAGAAACCCTATGTGTCATTCCCTGCCCAGTATCTCTTAGGAAAAATTCATTCTTGAGATATACTAGAGATGTATATAAGAAGAGATCCAGAACCTCTTTGGAATACCAAGCTATGAATGAAGGTCACTAGCTCAGATATATATATGTATATATATATTTATTTATGTGTGTGTGTGTGTATATATATATATGATATATACAGTTTACACATATACATAGTTTATTGTGACAGTACTAGGTATTGGGGCCTGAATCAGGCCATTTCCCTCAAGCTGATTTTCCACTACTTGAGTCACAGCTCCATTTCCTAGACTGGTTATTTATAACAGTGGTTCTTGTCTTATATGAATCATGACTTTTTGATAATCTGCTGAAAGTTACGGATTTTTTTCAGTATATATACACATATAATTTAGATTATTATATTCAAAAGCTAATTTCAGGACACACTTCTCTCTTTGCCCCTTATATATAAAAAACTGAAAAGGTTGAAGAATACGGTTGTACGTAACAGTTTCAATTTGTTCCTGTTGCCATCAAGATAAGCGCTAAGCCAAATTATGAAACATTTTACTGCCATCCTTCATGGTATGCTTTTCTGCTACATACCGTTCCCTCACCTTGCTCAGAAAATTGGAAAGGATCCGATGTCAACATTCTCACTGAGGTATAAATAATTGATATAGTCCAGTGTAAAGAAACCTGTAATCTGGGTTTTATTTACATTTGAGTGAGCAGCTTAAATGAAGCTTTGTTGGTATTATTTTATACATTAGTCAGCAAAGTGCAGAAGGCATCTCAGGTGGTTAAAAACCCTCTCTGGTCCTCATACTAAGTTATTGTAATAGAGTTAGTAGATGAGATTTCTTGTATTCCAATTTAGAGGATGTTTGGATCCAAGTTACATTATGTGTAGCCATCTAATCCAGCATAGAAAAAGAAATTGCCAAACATCCCAATAAATAGCTAAAGTCTGGGAGAATAATTATTGCACTATAACAATTGGGAAAAAACTTTTAGTTTTAGGTGGCTCATTCCTGTCCTGAGATCCAAAGGATGGCAGTTTGAGGCCAGCTCAGACAGAAAAGACTACTAAACTCCATCTTGAAAAACATAACCAGCTAACAGCAGAGCTCAAAGTGTGGTTAAAGTGGTAGAATGACAACTGAGCAAGAAAGCCAAGCAAAGGGCAAGTCTCTGAATTCAAGTATTATCAAGTATTCCTGTACTGACAAAACAAAACTCAATCCTTTGGTTTCATTTTTCTCCTGATTTTATTTGGATTAATTCATTTAAAGTCAATTAGGAAAGAGTGGGAAATTAGGGAAGTAAAAACATTGTTTCTTTTAAGTCAATAACTTTTTACTTTATTGGCAGGCACAAGTTCAAGCAGTGGCCTGTACCTTGGTACCTAAATAAAAGATACAATAAGAAACGATTCTTTGCAATGCCTTATGTGGACCGTTTCATCAGGTGAGTCTAAGTTCCCTTTAAAACATCTTTGTATCAGATGACTTTTTAATGCTTTCATCTCATTGCACAAGTAATACCTGTTTATTAGGAAAAAAAGGAAGATCTGGTAACAAAAAAGTCATATATAATTTCAACATCCTGAAATAGCCAGATAACATTGTAGTATATATCTTTTCAAAAGTTTTAGTATACTTCTATTCATCCATCTATATGAATGTAAATAGAATCAAAATGGTTCAATTGTATAAAATGTGAGCTCATATATTCCAAGGTTAATGAAAGGGAGCTAAAGTGTAGGGAAATGTGTTGCATTATGTCTGATTTCATGCAATCCTGCAGAAGGCTCTCCTGTTGTTTAGAGAACAGCTGATAGCTATAAAAAGTAAGTAACATTTATTTTAGCTAGTTAATACATGGAATCCATATTCAGGAGTAGACAAACCAGAAGAGCATTTAATACCCTCAAAGTATAGGCAGATGGGAAAATTGCATGCTTATTGTTTCCTGTTTCCATTGCTGTGGAAAGAGAGGTGATCAGGGAAATGTAGGCATCCTGACTAAAGTTGCCAGACCTTTACCTAGAATTCAAAGCTGGGAAAGCAGCTAGAAAGTTAAAGGTCAAATATTAGCAATATAAGAATCACAGCTTTAAAAAGGAAAGAAATGTAAATATCAACTGATGTGGAAAAAATAATTGTATTGTCAAAGTTCATAGAATTCACAAACTTTATAGACCATGATAATGACAATTTGCCTTGTGAAGGTTAAAATGTGTTTGTGACTTTAACTAAATTATCACTATTCCACAATACTGTTAAATATGTAAAATTTATGTAATCACCTAATCTCAATTTAAAAAAAAGAATCACAGCTTTAGTCATGTGTGATGGTGCATACCTGTAATTCCAGCACTCAGGAGACTGAAGCAGGAGGCTTATGAATTTGAGGCCATCACGGGACTCGTAGCAATATCTTGTCTTAATATGAAACCAATCAACCAACCAACATAAAAAACAAAACAAAGAACTCCCACAGTTTTTAACAACTGTCTTTGATGTAACATTTCTACATTCAGCAAGAGTTCTTCAAAGATTGACACACACATGCCCAGAGAATTTATTTTCATACCAAAAGATAAGCAACCAAAAAACAAACTAGTAGGGAGAATATTTAACCTGAGCTTTAAAGTGGTTAATCTACTTTAGAATCAGTTTACAAATATTTCTATTTTCCACTCTGAGCCAGGTACTTCTCACTTTTGTCTGTAGTGAATCCATCTGTGTGGGCCCCGACAGCAGTTATCTTTTTCATTACCACTGTTCTAGTTGACTGGTAACAAGTCACTCCATCCTTGATTTCCATCCTCCTACACAGGGCCAGGTCTGTCTTTTCTCCTACTGTCTCTACCTAGTACCGTCCATCATCAAATTGAATACTGAGCATTGTCCTCAGTCCATTGAGTAATGGACTGGTTAATTTTCCTTTTGTTACATCAGTGCTGATCAAAACTGTATAGTAGCTTCTTGTCCATAGAATAAAATCCAAATTCTTTCCTTCCTGGCATTTTCAGTTTAATGTTAGCTGTTAATCCTTCAAAGAATTTTCATCTTGCTTTATGATTACACCTTGCTAAGCCACTTCTGTTCTTTTGGTTTTGAAATCTGTACTATCCACATTCAAGACCTAATTCAGAAAGCAAGCAATTTATCTGACTGCATTGTTGTTTTTCTGTGCAAGTTCTCCAATTGATCATACAAAGACTTTCACAGGAATGTGAAAATTGATAATCCCAGTATCACTTCTCATGCTTTATCCACATTTGAATGTTTGTTTGTTGTGGTCTGGGGGATTGAACTCAAGAGCCTCATGCTCCAGCATTCTACCACTTGTGCTGTATCCCTTGTTCTATTTTTATAAGGTCTAACCAACTTTGCCCTGGCTAGCCTCAATCCACAAAATCAGTTTCCACCTCCCTAGTCTGGTATTTTTTTAAACAGTCTTAAGAGAATATAACATAATCTCCAGAACACTAAATAGCAAATTTGTATTATTCCAGATGGGTTTATTTTCTGTAAATAGCTAAAATTTAATTATAACAAAGATTGATAAATGGGGAATTTTTGTTTATTGTCTTACTTTATACACATATATATTTATTTATTTATAGTTGTCTTCAACCGGTCTTACCCTATAGCACTAGCATGCTGTAAAAGTACTCAGCACAATCTCTTTTGTATTTTATTCCTATAGATAAAAAAGTACTTGTTTAGTATAAGTGTGATACCCATGGATTGATTTATCATGTTTAACTCTGACGAACTCCAAGTTACTGGAGGCACACATGCATTATGTCCTAACACGCTCATGTGTGGGCTTACACTCAGACAGCAATTTAGTCAGTGCCTGTTTCTTCAATGCATAGTTTTTTACCATGTGTAGGAAAAGTGGTAAGCTAGGGCAACTGGTATTTCAAAGTAGGGAACTCAGCCAGGCACTGGTGGCTCATGCCTGTAATCCTAGCTACTCAGGAGGCTGAGATCTGAGGATCAGGTTCCAGTCTGGGCAGGAAAGTCTGTGAGACTCTTATCTCCAATAAACCACTCAGAAAGCCAGAAGCTGCACTGTGGCTCAAGTGGTAGAGTGCTAGCCTTGAGCTGAAGAGCTGAGAACCAGAGCCCAAGCCCAGAGTTCAAGCCCCACGACCAGACCGAAAAAAAAAAAAAAGGGAATTCACATAAGCCTCACATACATCTCAGAATGTGAAATATATACTCAACAAAATGTTTTTAAAATAAGGTAGGAAAGTAGTATTGGTCATGTTAGGACTGAACTTTAATTCAGACAGTTCGACTTATAAGATCTATATATCCCTTTCTTGTCAGAAATTAGTACAGTTGGTATAGGGTTACAGATGCCTTTTGCTTAACACATTTATCTTTTGACTTGTGAAGGTTTACAGTAATAAAGTTCAATAATGTGAATAAAACCCCAAAAACTGAGACACATAGAGGTGAGGTGTTCATATAACTGATTTGAACACGTTTTGATAGTGCTGAATAACAGGGAACTAATTCTGCATAAATTATTATGTTTTTATTCTAGATTGAGACTTGAGAAACAAGCTCGCATCAAAGCAAGAAAGAGAAGTTTAGAGAAAAAGAAAGAAAAATTTCTTAAGGAAAAATTTCCACATCTTTCTGAAGCCCAGAAGTCAAGCGTTGGCTAAGTCTGAACTCTTATTAATGTGTTGCTTTTTCTTGCAACATTCTGTATACCGAAGTAAATAGATATATGTTAAGTGGTTAATAAAGAATTTTTTAAAGTCAAGTGACTTACTAGTAGTTGTTCTTATGGTTAACATAGCATGTTAAGTCTGGGAAGTTGTCTCGCTTCTACTGTTTATTTTTGGGGCTGGTACTGAGGCTTGAATTCAAGAACTTCATCCTGTTACTTGGCTTTTTTACTCAAGGCTGGCACTCTATCACTTGAGCTATATCTCCACTGTGGCTTTCAGCTGGTCAACTGGAGGTTAAGAGTTTTATGGACTTTTCTGCCCAAGCTGTCTTTGAACTGTGATCCTCAGGTATCAACCTCTTGAGTAGGCATAAGCTACCAAAACCTGGCTCTCTTCCACCAAAAAAAAATTTTTTTTTTCATGTCAGTGGTGGGACTTGAACTCTGGGCCTGGGCACTATCCCTCAGCTCTTCACCTCAAGGCAAGGGCTCTACCTCTTGAGTCACAGCGCCACTTCCAGTTTTCTGTTGATTAGTTGGAGATAAGAGTCTCGGGACTTTCCTGCCCCGGCTGGCTTTCAACTGCAATCCTCAGATCTCGGTCTTCTGAATAGCTAGGATTACAGATGTGAGCCACTGGTGCCTAACCACCAAATCACTCAAAATAGTGGTAAATACAAGGACTTAGAAGGAGAAAGAATGTCCAAAACACATTTCAGAAATGGCTAGTATTTTTTATTTAATTTAGTAAGCCTAAAAGAAAAAGCATAGGCAGTAACTTTTACTAGTCAATAAAAAGTAATTCTACCAATCAACTGGTAATTAATATACTAATCGGAGTTGGAGAGTATTTACTAAAAGCAAAATATTTAGAGAAAAATAGACATTTATATAAAATTATAAAATGCTTGTAATAAGTGCATTTCAAGGAAAGCACAAACTTACTTTAATTTATAGAGCCAGTTAAAGCCTTAAAAATTTTAAGTGGAAATTTAAATGCAAAAATGTATAAACATTCTACAAAAGATGGTCATTCTTTCCTGAGTGTTCTAAAGCTATGAAACACAAGATAGGAAGGTAGAAGTTTGGGAATGCTTTCTTAAGGACATTTCCTTTCTACACACTGCTTTCCTCCTTCTTCATATTCTTGCTTTGAAATCCACATCTGTTGAAAGGTGCCCTATAAAAATGAAAAGAAATACTATATAATTATACTTGATTTTGCTAACTCAAACCCTTAATAACTTTTTTTTTTTAAATTTTATTTTATTTTATTTGAGAACATACTGTACAGAGGGGTTACAATTACATGGTCAGGATAATGCATACATTTCTTACCAAGCATTGCAGCCTCCTCCTTTGTTTACCCTTCACCTCCCTTCCCACCCTCCCCCCTCCCCCCCACCCAATCATACCCCCCCCCCCCCCCGACATTGTAAAGCTGGTTTTGACATGACATTTTGTACTTCTCATTGTTGCAACAGGTCCACCTGAATCCTTAAACGACTTGTTTGTCCCCATCTCCTCCACATGTTATACTGACATCAAATATAGTGAAAGCAGGGGTTACACTGTGGGGGAGGGACATACAAAGCAACCAAGAAATAATCTTATAAATGCGTTAGAAACACATGCATGAAAGAAACAAAAACATTAAAATACATATTTGAGGGTTTGTTTTCCTAACATCACATTCTCTGACTTTTTCCGCTTGACTCATACCTATACTAGATATTGCAAATAAGGGAAACCATGGGACCTATGTTCCCTTAATAACTCTTAACCTCCTCCGTCCAAATTACTCCGTCCCCATTACTCTTATTTTAGCTCTATTCTAGAACCATCAGAAGGAAGATAATATTTAGCTTGACCTTTAAGGTTTAAAAGTGTTAGCCATTGCAACAATGAGATGTACAAGTCATTATGTCGAAAATGAACTTTACAACTTTGGTGGGGGGGGGGGGGGCGTGGGAGGATTGGGTGGGAGGGGGGAGGATGGGAAGGGATGGGAAGGGGAAACAAAGGAGAGGCTACAATGCTTAATAAGAAATGTACTCATTATCTTGCCCATGTAATTGTAACCCCTCTGTACAGTATTTTTACAATAATAATAAAAAAAAAGTGTTAGCCGGGCGCCGGTGGCTCACACTTGTAATCCTAGCTACTCAGGAGGCTGAGATCTGAGGATCGCAGTTCAAAACCAGCCCGGGCAGGAAAGTCCCTGAAACTCTTATCTCCAATAAACCACCAGAAAACCGGAACTGGCGCTGTAGCTCAAGTAGTAGAGTGCTAGTCTTCAGCTGAAGAGCTGAGGGACAGCACTCAGGCCCAGAGTTCAAGCTCCACAACCGACAAAAAAAAAAAAAAAAGGAGTGGGGGGATGCCACATGTGTCTCTGTGATCAGGTCCTGTGTCCTGTGTCCTGGCTCGTCTCCAGGCATTATGGAGTCCCAATTCAGCTCTCCATTGGAGCTGAACTGGCTTGTTGGTATTGTTCTTGTTATTTCTTTCCTCTTTAGCCTGTTTCCTAGCTGTGTTATGTGTATTTGGGTGCTGCAGGCCTTTGTAACAACTGGCTGCCTGCTAACTGTATGATAAAGACTGCAATATTCTATATATTTTTTTAAAAAGTGTTAAATTTTTTCACCCCTGTTACATTGTGTAAGATTTAGAAGGGGCTGGGAAGGTGGCTCAGTAGTAGAGCGCTTGCCTTGCATGCCTGAGGCCCTGGGTTCAATTCCTCAGCACCACATAAGCAAAAAGAAAAAAGCCGGAAGTGGCACTGTGGCTCAAGTGGTAGAGCGCTAGCCTTGAGCTGAAGAGCTGAGGGACAGCACCCAGGCCCACAGTTCAGGCCCCATGACCAGACCTCCCCTCCCCCCCCCAAAAAAAATGATTTAGAAATGGCAGGCAAAGAGAGGGCTTAGGTGCCAACCTACAACAAGAACAGAAATTGCTGGAGAGCCCGAGTGAAATATATGTCTTTTTTTTTTCTGTCGGTCATGGGGCTTGAACTCTGGGCCTGAGCGCTGTCCTTCAGCTCTTCAGCTCAAGGCTAGTGCTCTATCACTTAAGCTACAGCACCACTTCCTGTTTTTTTTTTCTGGCAGTTTATTGGAGGTAAGAGTTTCAGGGACTTTCTTCCCCGGGCTGGCTTTGAATTGTGATCCTCAGATCTCAGCCTCCTGAGTAGGATTACAGGCATGAGCCACCGGTGCCCGGCTTGTGAAATATATTTCATCTCTGGAGATTCAAGGGGCAATGATGTTCCACATCCAGGATCCAGAAAATACTGTATTTACCTCATTAACAATCCAGGCAACAACTGGAGACTTCAAGAAGGGATGGCTTAATTTTAAATGTACTGCCGACAAAGCCCGACAGCAGCCTTCTAAGAGGCATGTTAGTATTTCTACAGCTGAGAGGGCAAATCAAAAAAACGTGATAGCCAGGTGCTGATGGCTCACACCTGTAATCCTAGCTACTCAGGAAGCTGAGATCTTGAGGATGATGGTTCAAAGCCAGTTCAGGCAGGAAAGTCCATGAGACACATCTCCAATAAACCACCAGAAAACTGGAAGTGGTACTGTGGCTCAAGTGGTAGAGTACTTGCCTTGAGCTGAAGAGCTGAAGGACAGCACCCACGCCTAGAGTTCAAGCCCCACAACTGATAAAAAAGCAAAAACAAATGACCACTATTTAAGACATTTTGTTATATAAAACTGGAACTTTTTATTTTGGTGCCAGTCCAGGGACTTCAACTCAGGGCCTAGCTACTGTCCCTGAGCTTTATCGATTAAAGCTGGCTATTACTTGAGCCACTGCTCAACTTCCAGCTTTTTGATAGTTAATTGGAGATAAAGAATCTCATGGACTTTCCTGCCTGGGTTGACCTCGAATCTCGACTCTCAGATCTCAGCCTAATTCTGAATAGCTAGTATTATAGACATGAGCCAAACAGCACCCAGGTAAAACTGGTGTTTTTAGGTCCTCCAGTCACTTGATAGTTAGAAAATGCAAAGATAAATGCAGTACTGTAATTTTCTTTTCTGTTACTCATGGGGTTTGAACTCTGGGCCTGGATGATGTCCCTCAGTATTTCAGCTCAAGGCAAGCTCTCTACCATTTGAGCCATAGCACCACTTCCAGTTTTCTAGTGGTTTATTGGAGGTAAGAGTCTCATGGACTTTCCTGCCTGGGCTGGCTTTGACCACAATCCTCAGATCTCAGCCTCCTGAGTAGCTACGATTATAGGTGTGAGCCAATGATGCCTGGCTTTGTAATTATTTTTACTAATACAGTATTTCCAATGGTATATTTACATGAATTTAATTAAGAGTATTTTTTTTGTCAGTTGTGGGGCCTGATCACTGTCCCTCAGCTCTTCAGCTCAAGGATAGGGCTCTACCACTTGATCCACAACACCACTTCTGGCCTTTTCTGTTTATGTGGTGCTGAGGAATTGAACCCAGAGCCTCATGCATGCGAGGCAAGCACTCTACCACTGAGGCCACCTTCCTAGCCCTTAAAAGTATTTTTGTAAAATAGCTTCTCTACTAACCAAAGAAGCTAGAATGGAGCCACCAATCCATGAACTAAACCTTCGTTCCACTGTTGTGTTATTTGCAATCAATTTCAACCGCATACTCTGAAATAAGGAGGAAGCAGTAAAATTAAATACAAGAAATCAACTTAGGAAATTAAATTTTGATAAACTTATTTTTTTATGTTTTTCTGTGATTTAACCATTGATTTTTTTTTTTAAACAAGGTAATACTAAGACTAAAAGACTTATATTAGCCTATCATGGCTAGACTATTTCATGGAAAAGTTTTTAAAGATACCCTGATTACGGCTTTTAATAAACATGTAAATATAAAAAAAAACTGCTTAAGAAGACAAGATTTACAACTTAAATTCTCCAGAAGATATACTTAACCACCATAAATAATATACTGTACTAAGTACTTTATACATTATTTCATTTCTTTGACCATGAAGTACCATTATTCTAACTGGCCTTCCATACTGTGATCACCTAGGCCTTGTGCTTCAGCACCTAAAAGCCATTTCATAAGTTAGCAACCACTTGAACTTCAAATAGCTTCATGAAGCTATTCCTATTTGCTTCTCAATGTTTTTAAGAACATCTGGTTCACGGCATATTGAAGAATTTTCCTAGTACAGTAAGACCTTGTTGGGCAAAGAGTAATTTGTCTTCTTAGAACCCTACAGACTATAAGTATTAAGTGAGCAAAATAAGACTGACAGAAGAGGAATCAGTAGATACTACCTAGGAAATTTTGATTAATAAGGGATATTAGATTTAATACCATACCTAGTATTACAGGATTATCTACTGTGATTTTTTTGTATAAAACCACACCATCATTTAGGATACACATGATTAAATGATAGCACTACAGAACACAAAACACTTACTGGGGGAGTTTTCTGAGAAAGCTCTCTGTTCAACCTATCAGTAAAACTCTGTATCAATGTGTTTCCTCCTGCTACTATCACACTGCCATAGAGACCCTAGGAAGAAATACAGGTTAGTTCCAAATGTATGTGACAGTTTTAGGATTTTTTTGATGTTAAAACTTTGCACTAATTTTCCGCTTTAACTACAACTATGTTCTTCAGGTTAGTCTGGGATACATAGCAAGAGCCTGTGTCAACACAAACATACATCCTCCAGGACAATTTTCCCTTCTTTTTCTGAAAAATTTTAATTTCTATATAGAACTAGTATATTGAACCAGTTGTTCCCAATCCTAGCAGCATATTGAACTCATTCAGGGAGCTTTAACACCACCAACACCTGAGGATGGGATCCAATAAAGATTTTATTGAAAACTCCTCATCTAGGGAGGTAGTTCAGTGGTAGAGTGTTTGCCTTGCATGCATGAGGCTCTGGGTTTGATTCCTCAGCCACATAAGCAGAAAAAGCCAGAAGTGGTGCTGTGGCTCAAGTGGTAGAGCGCTAGCCTTGAGCTGAAGAGCTGAGGGACAGTACACAGGCCCAGAGTTCAGACCCCACAACGAAAGAAAAAAAAAAAACTCCTCATGTACAAGTAGTTTTAAGACTACTAATATAATTAACATTAAGTATCCTATATATCCTAAGTTTTTTGGTAGGCAGCTGAAAATATTAGAATTGTACTTTGTCCTACAAGTTATGGTCTTTATTATGTTTTAAATTAGTGAGATTATTTTATGGTTATGCTAGGCAAGGGTACACTCTGAAGATGTTCCTGTTCAAATGGCTGCCATTTTCCTTTATGCAAATGTGTCAGACCCACATGGTAGGTTTTTTCAAATATACACTGATAGGCCTCTTAAATAACCACACTCCTATTTGTATTCTTAAGTTACATTATTTAAGTTATACATTTTTGTTTATGTGCATGTGTTCGTGTGTGTGTGTGTGTGTGTGTCTGTCTGTCTGTCTGTGTATATGTGTGTATGTGTGTGCTGGCTCTGAGGCTTGAACTTGGGGCTTGGGCATTGTCCCTGGGCTCTTTTGTTCAGGGATAGCACTATACTGCTTGAGCCACAGCTCCACTTCTGGCTTTGAACCTTGATCCTCAGATCACAGCCTCCTGAGTAGTTAGGATTACAGGCATGAGGCACCAATGCCTGGCCAACTTACATACTTTTAATTCCTAAAAAGTAAAGCTGTACTGTGAAGAATTACCAATAATAGGGGCTGGGAAGGTGGCTCAGTGGTAAAGTGCTAGCCTTGCATGTCTGAGGCCCTGGGTTCGATTCCTCAGCACCACATAAGCAAAAAGAAAAAAAGCCAGAAGTGGCGCTGTGGCTCAAGTGGTAGAGCGCTAGCCTTGAGCTGAAGAGCTGAGGGACAGCGCCCCAGGCCCAGAGTTCAGGACCCACAACCGCACCCAAAATAAATAAATAAATAAAACCAATAAAAATAAATAAAAAATAAAGAATTACCAATAATATATATTTTGATTTGCCATAATTTAAGAAATTTATAGTATAAATCAGCACTCTCCAAAGATTTTCTGCAA
Source organism: Dipodomys spectabilis (assembly GCF_019054845.1). Lineage (NCBI taxonomy): Eukaryota > Metazoa > Chordata > Mammalia > Rodentia > Heteromyidae > Dipodomys > Dipodomys spectabilis. Next base: position 1,544,284 of record NW_024871183.1, read on the forward strand.
GAAATTTCTAAATATCTGCATTGTTCAATATAGTAACCACAGGCACATTTATAAGGCTAGTACAACTAAGAACTGCACTTCTTAATATTTATCTGCTTAATTTAAATAGCTACACGTGACCAGTAGTTACCACAATGAATATGACAGCTCTATATTTTTGTGTTGTTCCTTTTCAAGTATGTCACTGTTTTATGCATAAGTCAGTTGCACAAGATGGCAGCCTAACATAATATGGGAGCATTTCACTTGACTTAACAGAGACATCTTAACAGAAGACTGACACTTACTGGTCTGATGTCAATATCACACATTCCAACACTTGTGGTGACAACATGACTGACTCCCAACATTGTATTTCCCGATAACCCCTAAAACAAAAGGAAGCATCCACATTAAAGAACTTCAACTAGTAGAGCATACCTCCCAAAATGTAAGCTTTATAATCATTCAAACTCATTACAGATATGGGAAAAGCTCAAATAGTTATAAAATAAGCTTTCAGACCTTTACATTGGAAGGGTCAAATAATCCTTCAGGAATTTTTAGTCGTTCTGCACCAAAATCACAGTTGTAACCATTGGGGAATTCATAATGAACAGTTGGCATTTGTGCTGCTACTCTGAAAACATTAAACAGAATTACACAGTATTATCCAGTGGTCCCCAATGTTAACAGAGTTACACAGTGTTGTTACACACATAGAATAAAACATTATACAGAGTTACACACATATAACCAAAACAATCCTCTTCAAGGTAATAAGGAACTATCAATTTGTAACCAACTAATAGTGACTTTTTTTTTGTACTCAAGGCCAGCACTCTACCACCTAAGCCACAGCTTCACTTCTGGGATTTAGGTGGTTAATTGGAGATAAAAGTATTACTTTTAAAAGTATTACTTTTTGCCCAGGCTAGCTTTAAACAGTCATTCTGAGTAGCTAGGATTATAGGCATGAGCCACCAACACTAAAAGTAACAATATTGTTTAGTGTATCTTAGCCCAACTTTGTACCTTTAAGCTAAACACACTATAATTTTTTTGAAACATGAAGACCCTTGCTTATGGAATACAGTTTAAATAAAAAAAAACATACTGTTCATCGTAAGTTGAATCTGACACTTGAAGTACTGAAGCCTGGAAATCCTGTATGACACACTGGATTAAAAAAAAAAAGGTTTAAGAAACAAGTTGAGATGTGTATAATGTCCACTGTCATAACATATTTAAGTATTATTTTGAGTAAAAACCAATCACATTTTTGGGTGGACAAGTCATTTCAAGATTATAAATCTACCCAGCAGGTAGTCTGAGAATCAAGAAATTCAATTATAAATATTTACATGACAAGCTCAATTACATGTTTATATAAATGACAATTTACATAAATTATAATTATATAAACCACATACAATTCAAAGATAACATCTATCAAACAATGACAAAGAGATTTTTTTTTTGGGGGTCCGGTCGTGGGGCCTGAACTCTGGGCCTGGGCGCTGTCCCTCAGCTAGTGCTCTACCACTTGAGCCACAGCACTACTTCCGGTTTTTTTCTTTTTTGCTTATATGGTTCTGAGGAATCGAACCCAGGGCCTCATGCATTCAAGACAAGCGCTCTACCACTGAGCCACCTTCCCAGCCCTGACAAAGAGATTAAAACAACTAGGAACCATGTACCACACACAGTCCTGAGTAATTAAGCTGGCTTCAGAAATCATTTTCCTTTAAATATAAACTTACATTTATGGGGTTGGGAAGGTGGCTCAGTGGTAGAGCAGAGCGCTTGCCTTGCATGCATGAGGCCCTGGGTTCGATTCCTCAGCACCACATCAGCAAAAAGAAAAAAGTCGGAAATGGTGCTATGGCTCAAGTGGTAGAGCACTAGCCTTGAGCTGAAGAGCTGAGGGACAGTGTCCAGGCCCAGAGTTCAGGCCCCACGACCGGACCAAAAACAAAACAAAACAAAAAAACCCTTACATTTAGAAACAAGATTCCATTACAAGAATATAATATATGTGAATACATTACATCTAACTTGTAATGACTGTACACAGTATGAAAATTAAAATTTTCCTATGGAATATATTTGACCTCTAGATTGATGTGAAAAAAAATTGTCTAATATGCAGGCAAAACTATTAATCATCCTTACAATTTTTCCACATTCTAACACACACACATTCTCCCTTATGCACAGAAACCTCAAAGTGCAAAAAATGGTAGAATATAAACTATCTTATAGTAAACTATGGCTCATATTCCTGTACTGTTAGATATCTATGGAATGACAGCTTATTCTACTAATCTTTTTCCAATGAAAAAAGAAAGCTAATGTGTATCACCTGGTATATATTAAGAAATTGTTTTTTTTCTTTTCTTTGTTGGTCGTGGGGCTTAAAATCTGGGCCTGGGCACTGTCCCTCAGCTCTTCAGCTCAAAGCAAGTGCTCTACCACTTGAGCCACAGCGACACTTTGAGTTTTCTGGTGGTTTATTATAGGTAAGAGTTTCGTAGACTTTCCTGCCTGGGCTGGCTTTGAACCGTGATCCTCAGATCTCAGCCTCCTGAGTAGCTAGGATTACAGGCATGAGCCACCAGGGCCCAGCAAGAAATGGATTTTTACTAAAAATCAATTGCTCTTTGAGCAATCACATACAATGCAAATGGCTAATGCTGGGAAAAATAAAGTAACCAAGACATAATAGCAGAGCTATACAAAAGCTAGTTTTTTTAGGCATTAACAAAAAAGAGTACAGAATAATGCTTGTTTCTACCCTAAACCCAAAATTCCTGTTATGTCTTACCATACTAATCTAATGAGTATGTAGAAGTTTATAAATACACAAATGTGAAAAGTACCCTTCTCTGTCCCACCCAAATCTACTAATTTTGTTTGTAAAATATCATTTTAGAGTTTGAAAATATGTGCTCATATTCTATTCCTACTCACATTGCACATGTAATTGTGCCAAGACCTGGTAACCTGTGGCAGCTTCTCTTTTCTTTTCCAATTTGCTGGAGATCCTTCACGAACAGCTTCCTGAAGAGTACCAAGAGCATGTGCTAAGTTAAGAGTTCCTGACACAGACATGGGGAGTTTGGAATAAATTTTACAAATAAAATTCAAACATTACTTACTTTTGATGCAATCATATATGGAGGAATCAATTCTATATTCATTTCTTGAAAGAGTTCTCTGCATTGCATAGTAATAAAATCTCCAGCAAGGGGTGATTTCACAATGCCTGTGAGAATCAGATTAAATAAGATATAAGTACAGACTGTCTAAATTTTTTGGGACAAATTATATACAATAAATAGTTCCTTCAAGAATTAATCAAATTATCCTTCAAAGCACACAAAAAAACATTCACCACTTTTAAATATATAAATTAAAAAGCACCCTTCTTTAAAAAACATCTATGGAATCATCTCAATCAACCCTGGTTGCATAGTTACCTTGCTGAAGGACATAACCATCATGGACAGGAATTGCAGTGGTATGTGTGGCTCCACTGTCCAAAATCAGCCCAGTAGAACGACCATTAGCAAATCTAATTCAAAGCATTAAGGAAAAGAAAGGAGTGAGGTTCCTAAAAAGATCTATCTTAAGGGCAGGCTCTTATAATGTTTCAGAAGTCATTTTTAAATGTGGGTAAAAATTAGTGTCTAGGCTTAAAAGCAAATTACATAGGCAGAACTTCCTAGGCAGAATGATGATATGAGGAACTCAAAGAACCCTTTAATTGACCTGGTAAACATTAATCACAAAAATATCTCCAGAATTCACCAAAGAGTTTACAACAAATTGAGATGTGAAGTTTGTCAGTAACAGTGCAGAGCTGAGACATTTGAGCTAGCAATTACAACCATACTCGCAAAAGTCAGAACCACCACCTGAGTGGTTAGGCTGCTAATAAGCAAAGCAATGATTCCCACCTTCAATTTGATGGCACAGGCTAACTATTCCAGATGAATTTAATAGCTAGTAAGTATAGGCAGATTCCCTTTTCCACAGCTCAGGGCTGTAGAAGGCCTATTATAGGCTAGGATCTGAAGATTGTGGTTCAAAACCAGCCCAGGCAGGAAAGCCCATGAAACTCTCATCTCCAATTAACTACCAAAAATACCAAAAGTAGAGCTATGGCTCACATTAGTAGAATTCTAGAGTAAAGTAGAGTTCTTGAGTAAGAAACTCAGGGACAGGCTGGCTGGGATTGTGGCTTAGTGGTAGAGTACTTGCCTAGTCTCAGTACCACATAAACAGAAAAAGCCAGAAGTGGCACTGTGGCTTAAGAGGTAGAGTGTTAGCCTGAAGCAAAAGAAGCTCAGGGACAGTGCCTAGGCCGAGTTCAAGCCCCAGGACAGGCAAGCAAAAAACAAACAAAAAAAAGAATCTATAGTTAAGACACCTAAGAAATATATTAAATAGGAAGTGGAGCTGTGGCTCAAGTGGTAGAGCACTAGCCTTGAGCTGAAGAGTGTAGGGACAGCACCCAAGCACAGAGTTCAAGCCCCATGACTGACCCAAAAAAAAAAAAAATGAAGAAAGAAAAAAATATATTAAATAAATACAACATATGATCCTAGTTTAGGTCATGATCCAAATACACTAATTTTTTTTTTTTTTTTTAATTAGAAAGAAGCTGGGCTCTGTCTGTTATCTAGCTAATTCAGGAAGTTGAAATCCAGAGGACCATGGTTGAAAACCAATCCAGGAAAAAAAGAAAAGTGTTTGAGAATCCATCCATCTTAAAAATAACCAGCGAAACATCAGGCTAGAGAAATGGCTCAAGTGGCAGCCAGCCAGGCAAGTAAGTGAGCCTTTGAAGAGATGAGAAAAAGGAAGCAAAAGTTATTTTCCTCCCTCCTCTTTTGGGTGGTTTGATACTAGGGCCTCATGCCTACTAGAAAGGAACTTTACCAGTGAGCTACACCTCCAACCCATATTTATTTATTTATTTTTTTTGGGGGGGGTCAGTTGTGGGGCTTGAACTCTGAGCCTGAGTGCTATCCCTCAGCTCTTCAGCTCAAGGCGAGTGCTCTACCACTTGAGTCACAGCGCCACTTCTGGTTTTCTGGTGGTTTATTGGAGGTAAGAGTCTCACGAACTTTCCTGCCCAGGTTGGCTTTCAACTGCCATACTCAGATCTCAGCCTCCTGAGTAGCCTAGATTACAGGAGTGAGCCACCATCACCCAGCCCAGTGCACATTTTTGCTTTCTAAATAAGAGAAAGTTTATTTGGAAGTGAACAAAAGCAGTGAATGAAGTAGCAAGACTATTCCTCTCGAGAGCAGAAAAAGAGGAGTCCCTCCAGCCCACTATTTATGTATTTATTTATTTAGTCAGTCAGTCAGTCATGGGGCCTGAACTCTGGGCCTGGGCGCTATCCCTCAGCTCTTTAGCTCAAGACTAGTGCTCTACCACTTGAGCCACAGCTCCACTTATGGCTTTTTCTGCTTCTGTGGTGCTGAAGAATCAATCCCAGGGCCTCATGCATGCAAGGCAAGCACTCCAGCCCCACTTTTTATTTTTTTTAAGAGACACATAACAAAATCTTTTAGAGACACAAAATAAAGTTTCTATGATAAAACTAATGTCTGAGATTTACTTAAACATCAATAGGATCAGAATCCTAGTGTGGTTATATCTGATTCAATGTAACTATGTACAGTATAAGTATGTATGGAAAATAGTTTTAACTGTGTTAATAAATACACAGGTGCTCATCATAATATTCTATATTCTATTATGTTTGAAATTTTCTATAGTAACAAGTTAAAAAAATAAAACAATGTCCATGGCAACTAAATTTTTTTCTACTAAGGAGTTTTCAGGTTACTATATTCTTCATCTAAATTACAATTATTAAACAAAATACAATCCAAATTCATCACATATTTCCTTGTGACTTGACCAAGTTGTTTTTTGTTCTCCTCTTGTCTCGTCTCCTTCTGTCTCCTCCTCTTTCCTTCCTTCTCTTTTTTGCCCACCCTCTCCCTTTCTTTTTTTTTTTTTTTTCAAAAACAGTTTGTATCACAAATATTTTACGGTTCAGGATATATACTTCTATCTCTCCCTTAATGTGTTTACAATAAACAAATGATGACTGGGTTCAAATTCTACTTTCTATTATATTGAGAGGGATGGAGAAAATAGCACCCTGAATTCATTTAATCGTTGGTGAAAATTCTCCTCTCTAACCACCATTTACTTCTTAAACACACACACCAAAACAAAACAGTTAACAAATAAGATTTGTGTTGCTTTCCTATATCCCTTTCAGATCTTCACATCTACTATGAGTTCAACAAGAAATACCAAAAGATGAATAGCTAAAAAAGCAAAGGAAAAAAAAAACTTTTAAGCAAACAAGAACTGGCTCATGTTTTGTGTCATAGGTATATTTAGTAAAATCATATATACTTTCAGAGAAAAGTCCAGTATTACTCTTGGTAAGGATACGCTGTCAAAACTGCAGTTTTACACAAGAAGAATGCAGGGATGTTGTAGTGTTCAAACATCAGCTCTGTCAATTTCTCTCTCTTTGCTCTAGTATTCCACTTGAGAAAGGAAAAAAAAATGCAAATTACTATTTAAGCATTAAAATTATTTATAGAACCATATTAGCAACAGTATAAAACATTAAAAATAAAGAGATTTTTCATTTTTGTAATTATGTCTAGAAAACAAATCATAACAAATAAATCTGTCAGCTGCTATGAATTACAGAAATTAGAGTTTGCAAAGTACAGGGAAGATACTTTTTTTTTTTTTTGGGTCCGGTTGTGGGGCCTGAACTCTGGGCCTGGGCGCTGTCCCTCAGCTCTTCAGGTCAAGGCTAGCACTCTACCACTTGAGCCACAACACCACTTCCGGCTTTTTTCTTTTTGCTTATGTGGCGTTGAGGAATCGAACCCAGGGCCTTAGGCATGCAAGGCAAGCGCTCTACCACTGAGCCACCTTCCCAGCCCCTCTAAGTATGAATTTTAAAACACCAAATTTTCCCACTTATAGTTGGTACCCATAAAATAATGAGAAGCTACTGGTCATTTATAATCATTCTGGGCATTTGTATAAGTCAGTCTAGAAAAATCTCATCATATGACTTCTCAGAGATATAAATATAAAACAGAGATTATCTCCTTGAAGCACAAGAAATGATTCATAAACAAAGTGAGAAACAGTCCAAACAAAGAGCTAAACCCCTGAAGGAAAGATAAATAAATAGCCACCCATCAGAACCCAATGGGATGGTTTGTTCTTTTCTGAGTATATTTATTGAAATAATAAAAGTTATAATAGTATTTAAAATTAATCCTTCCTTTCTTTAAAGAAAAAATTATTTTTCAAATGAGTAGGAACCTAAAGTAAAAAGCAAGTACAACTAGAGAAACTTTGAAAAGAAAGTCTTTGTCTCACCGGTGCTTCAGACATAAGAACAGGATGCAGGCTGGCTTCTGATTTGACATGCATTTTATAAGTATGATCCAAAATTGCCTGGAAACTATCCCAGTCTTCAACTAGAATGTAAGATAACACCTTGAAAACAGTGCTTAGCTGGAAATGAATATAGTATCTTTTTGAAGGATCGAGGGATTATTTTTATAACAGTAATATTGTAGCATGCATAACCTACTTATTTTACAGATCTGCTTCATAACACACTATTTTACATAAGAAGTCATCTTCATTTTTTAACTATAGGACCTCGGCTGGGAATGTGGCTTAGTGGTAGAATGTTTGCCTAGCATGCAAGAGACCCTGAGTTCAATTCCTCAGTACCACATAAATGAAAAAAATAAATAAAATTAATTAAAAAAATAAATATAGAATCTCTCTTTGGTTTCTCCAGACCATAGATGTATCCTAAATGTAACTAGGGGTATCTAAGGACCTGAATTAACAAGTAGCTATTATTCAATAAGCTCTTTTAAGAGGCTCAGTATAAGAGTACAAGAGGAAATGCAAAATAATTGTATGATCAAGAGCTGATACTTGAAAAAAAGCTTATACTCTCTTTGGAAAAATAAGATGAAAAGACATTTTCAATCTTGACTTTGCTAAATTATGTTGACTAGTTTTGACTAGTTGACTATTGACTAGTTTTTCTATCACCCTCAAAGAAGGACTGTCAGTAATTTATGTAATATATGTCCACAGGCCCATCTGAATTTTCCCTTATTAAAAAAAAGGGGGGGAGAGAATTGTCAATGGATTTCATTAATAGTTTAACTTCGCCTCTTACTGTAAATTTCAGTGTCAGTACTGAGAATAATGGCAGTTAGTGAACTTTCATGCTTCCAGAAATTTTCTTTTCTCAGCTTTCTCCTTAATTTTCTTCTATATCTCTAACTGTTCCCTTCCACTCTCCTTCACAGGTATCTCTTTTTCTCTATTAAATACAAAACAAGTTTTCACTAAAAACCCCACAATCCTTGTCTCACATTCCAAACTCTTTCTGGGTATATATTGAACTCTATTTTTAAAATTTCTTCTCATGTTTTGTTGACCTGCTTACTCAGTGTCCTAAACACTTTGACTCAATGAACTTTTTTACTTGCTGTGTATGAAAGAGTTAACATAGCAAACCTGACCCAGCGCTGATGCTTGGGAACTTGTCTAATAAATACTGTAATTCCTTACATTGATAAAAATTTCCCCTTTATGCTAAGAAATAGCTAACTGTATACAACACAAATTATGCTGAATGCCTGTCTTTCTTGTGGATGTTTAAGTATTTTAGTACATGTAAGGCAGAGGTGGTACCTTTATAACTAGTCCCAGGTAAAAGGCTCACATACTGAGTTTCTAAAAAGTTTCCATAGTAAATAACACACTTCATTTACAACTTGCTGCTATGTGATTCCACAAAGAGAAGACTTTGAAGCTTGCACTTGGTTTCCTCTAGACTTCATCCTCTACCTGGCTCCCTTTGGTTGATTTCCTCTATAATTCTTTAGTGTAATAAATCTGAACTATGAATACAACTACATGCTGAGTCCTGCTAGTGAATTTCCCTGTAAGTGAATTTGCCTTTTTAGATCATAACCTTTTCTACTTTCTATTCCTATTTCAGTATATGGTACCTATTATTTAATCACCTCAACCAAAAACCTATGAAATCTTTTCAACTCCTCTTTCCTATTTTTACCCTTTCGATTACTTAGTATCATTTGCTTTCTGGGTATCCTGAAAGTCACTTCAGGACATCTAGCAAATAGTTTAAACCCTTTGTTTTTCACTTGGACTCTCACCTCTCTCTTATTTATCTTTTTGTCTGTAGCATTTCCCTCCAATCTCATCTATACACTGCTACTAAGAGAAATGCTTAAGCTGGCAATTATGAGCATACCATATCTCTGTTTAAATTCCTTGGGGTTACCCTTCAGTAATCAGCTTAATGTGTTCCTGGGGATGGTTTCCAGCCATCTTTTTTTTGGGGGGAGGGGGGGGTCCAGTTGTGGGGCCTGAACTCTGGGCCTGGGCACCGTCCCTCAGCTCTTCAGCTCAAGGCTAGCGCTCTACCACTTGAGCCACAGTGCCACTTCTGGCTTTTTTCTTTTTGCTTATGTGGTGCTGGAGAATTGAACCCAGGGCCTCATGCATGCAAGGCAAGCGCTCTACCACTGAGCCAACTTCCCAGCCCCTCCATCCTTCTTATGACTATTGTTCACCTACCTTTCCTGCTGCTGACACTAACATACAGGTTGTAGCCACACTTAGCTGAATGACATTTCAAAATATTTCTTTCTTTTGTCAGTCGCAGGGCTTGAACTCTGGGCCTGGGCGCTGTCCCTCAGCAATTTAGCTCAAGGCTAGTGCTCTACCACTTGAGCCACAGCACCACTTCTGGTTGTCTGAGTGGTTTATTGGAAATAAAGAGTCTCATGGACTTTCCTGCCCCGGCTGGCTTTCAACAGCGATCCTCAGATCTCAGCCTCCTGAGTAGGTAGGATTACCGGTGTGAGCCACCAGCGCCCGGCTCATGTCTGTTTCTTTTACAACTCCATTCCTCCAAACATGCTGGCACCTCTACCCAACCTTGGCAACCAAATTAATTCTTACCCATTGATCAAGATTCAGCAAAAGTTACCTCCTCTGTGAAAACCACCTTCCACCTCAGTGATAGAATTAAATTTTTCTCCTAATTCCATTGCTTTTGAACATGCCTATACTGTACTTACCTCCAGTGTATGACATTTATATACACACATCTATCTCTCCTAACCTGACTGTGAGTTTAAGGAAAGGGATTATTTTTTATGCATCTTTGTATTCTCAATGCCTGGAATATCACCTTGTGGAATTAAAAAAAAAAAGCTGATGTCTAGCTTGTACAAAAGTACTTTATACCTAAAACGTACCACTCACTCTCTGTATTTTGAGCAAATCCAAGGGAAAAACATACCCATTCCATTTTTCAGCGGTGAAATTGCCTCCATATTCTCTCTGGGAACACGCAGGGCATTTGTGTCTATGTAGTAGGTGGGACCGCCTTGTTTGCCTTTATCGCCATCTATTTCCATCAATGTGCTTCCGTCATCTCTTTCTACTACCATACCAATGGCTGTGGGAAAATCGACCTGTAAGAGTCAAAAATATGATATAAAGTTTCACCTGCTTTTACTAAGGTGTCCACCCCCTCCCAATATCTATTGCCATATTTGTTCTGAAACAGAATTTCTGCGTGAATTTACTATTCACTAATAGCTCTTACATACTCAATAATTTAAACATTATAAATACCTTGGGGCAGTCCTCACCAGCATAACCAGCTCTCACAGTATAGGATCCAATGTCAAAAACAAGGGCTCCAACTTCATCTGAAAACATCAACAACTTCTAAGTATTTTATAGAAACTAAAGACATTTAATGTGCTCAAAATGTGAATGTGACAATTCTATAAAAATTGCTATTTTGCTACTAGCTTGAACCTAGTTAACTGCACCTTAAAGATTCATTTATTTAAAATATAACAAGTTATCATATATCCATAGATGTTTCCCAGGAAAGAAATAGCACACTATAATTGAGTAATACACTTATTAAGGGGACTATTTACAGATTTATATAGGCAAGGTGTAATAGGACAAACAGTATCCTGTCACTAACAGTAAACAGGAATTCATCACTATCCTTGGAACTGAAGAAATGAAGAGAAGAAATTGTTACAAGAACCTGAAGAAGTAATTTGTGGGGAGGGAAGGCTACTTTATTTGAAATATGACCTTCAGCTGAGGGATGTAATCAGCCATGGCTGACAGAAAGGAATGAACCAAGCTAATAAATATACCAACTGCTTCCTACCCTACCAATCAGGGTGATTATCTAAATCGGGGTACTTCTGAATAATGTAAAACAGGGCTCTTTTAGTAACTATAACAGGACAAGAAACAAAGCAAGAACTATGGTTACCCTATTACTGGATAAATCCAAGCTAAGCCAGATTCCAAGAGAGCCCACATAAGGGCCTTACTGTCAAGAAAAAGAATATCCTGGGAAATAAGAGTTTAAATTGTTATTGTATTGGCCAAGTAAATATCATTAAAATGAAGATTTGTTCATTTCAGAGATGACTAGGAGATAAAAGACTAAGGCTAAGGAAGAAAGTTGACCATTTTTTCAGTCAAATTCAGAGAAACATGTCCAATTATATTAAAAAAAAATTTCATCCAAAACAGTAAGCATCCAAAAAACAAACGAATGTTTTTTCAGGTACTGATGTTTCAATTTTTTCAATTAAAAACATTAAATTCTATTCATCTTAATTTTATTAGTAGGCAAAATTAGTTAAGTTTGATATGATGAAGTAGTCAAAAATATAAAGAGAAACTCATGCATTTGCTAGTAAAAGTTATAAATCGTTGCTACTAGGTGTTACTTACATCTTCATTTAAGTAATAAGCCCTAAATGTAAGTAGTTACACATATCTAGAGAAACTCCCATATCAAAATGAGATTGTTCATTAGCTGTATTAGCTGAACAGCTTACTAACCTGTTTCAGATCCCATACACAATAAGCACAATGTTAGTTATAATTACTGTCACTGCCAAAGAGAAAAGCAGAAATAATTTAATATTGTAATGAAGAAACTGACAGCTGTAGTTCATACACACGGTAGAATTGTTCAAATGAAGGTCCAGATTTACATGTTATCAACACCGATACAGTACAAAAATACTCAGTTTAAAAAGGTAGTTGCATATGATACTTAAGTCTTTATAGATGCATCGAAGTGGGACAAAGTATGAAAATATGCATGGGGTCATGGAATGTCATATGCTAACTTTTTTCAAAAAAAAAGTCCCTAAGTATGGTTACTCGAAGCTAAGGCCCATACCAGTCTACTTTCCAACTGGACAGGACTTGCTTTTATACCGTAAGGATTTCTATAGTTGCAGAAAACCAAAAACAAAACCAATAAAGATGAATTCACAACCTCTTAAAACAAAAGGGAAGCCGGGTGCCGGTGGCTCACGCCTATAATCCTAGCTACTCAGGAGGCTGAGATCTGAAGATCACGGTTCAAAGCCAGCCCCTGCAGAAGTCCGTGAGACTCTTATGTCCAATAAACCACTAGAAAACTGGTAGTGGCGCTATGGCTCAAGCAGTAGAGCGCTCGCCTTGAGCTGAAGAGCTGAGGGATAGCACCCAACCCCAGAGTTCAAGCCCCACGATGGGAGGGGGGAGGAAGGAAGAGGGCTCAGAACTGGGTGCAGGGCTCATGTGGTAAGACTGCCAGCAATGCTGAATGATAGTGCAAGGCCATCAGAGTTCAAAATAAGAGGGTTAACCAGCTCATATCTCTGTAAATAGGCCTCAAAATTACAAGCACAGGGACAAGAATTTAAAAATTTGTATTTCTTTGTCCCTTATCTATTAAAAAAAAAAACCAAAAAAAAAAAAAAAAAAACCCTGCCATTTTAAAATAGATGTTTTAGATGCCCTAGTTCGAATCCTGGCTTTTCTGTTTCTTGGGACTTCTAGTGTCTATTTTACTTCTTTTCACCACCAGATCTTGCTTTATTAACCTTCTTTCAACCTCAGGCCATAAAGTTACAGATGATACTACAGCATGGGTTCTTTGCCTACTGTCTGATCCTACAGTGGGTCAGTCCTGTGGAACAGTTTTTTATACACTCCTATTCCAAAATTCATTTGCCCCTGCTCATGTCTTCACAGTCTGCTCCAAAGTCTCTTCCAAAACAAATAAGCCTGGACATCTCTCTGACCCTATTCGCCTCAAAACATTTACCAGATGAGGTCCCACTATAACCAGGATTGGTTTTGTCAGTGGCGGGGTGATATGGAGGAGTCTCCCCTTTAAGAAGACATGACATAATTGACAGGAAAATACCAAAAGCTGAATGGGAATATGGAGGAAAGCAAACATACAAAATAGGCCATATGGAATGCGTACGTAGAAGCCAAACTGGTAAGATATCCGACCTTATTCAAATCTCCCAAAAACAAAAAACAAAAAAAACAATCAGCAAGGTCCACAAAAGAGAAACTAGGAAGCCGGGCGCTGGTGGCTCACTCCTATAATTCTTGTGACTCAGGAGGCTGAGATCTGAGGATCGCAGTTCAAAGCCAGCCTGGGCAGGAAAGTCCAAGAGACTCTTATCTCCAATAAACCAAAACAAAAGACTTACCGAGGACATAAACAGGTAGGCCAGAGACAGTAAGATTCAGCTATACCAACTCAGATGATACAGAAATTTCATCAAAAACTAATAACTAGCCAGCTGCACAAAGTCCACCAAAAAGCTGGAAGTGGAACTGTGGCTCAAGTGTTAGAGCGCTAGCATTGAGAAAAAAACCAAAACAAAACAAGAGACAGAGTCAAGGTCATAAGTTCAAGCCCCAGGACCAGCCCAAAAAAGAAAACTACCAAGAGTGAAACTACCAAGAAACTATCAAGAGTGAAACTGATACTCAGGAGGTTGAGATCTGAAGATCACGATTCAAAGCCTGCACCGGCAGGAATGTCCATAAGTGAGACCCCTACAATTGACCAGCAAAATGCTGCAAATGAAGGTGTGGATCAAGTGGTACGGCCTCAGTCTTAAAAAAAAAAAATCTAAGAGGCAACGTGAGGCCCTGAGTTCAAGACCCAGTATGGGCAAAAAACAAAACCCTGGGAACTTTGAAAACGTTGTACTATCCCTGAGGTGTAAAATGCCATCCTCTTCAGAAACAGCATCTCTACTAGAAACAGTAACAATAACATATGCATGTATCCATTCACCTGAAAACTTTTAAATGGAGGTTCTAATACAGTATGTTTAGGGTCTCACTTGAAGATTCTGTATTTTAATGAATTTGCAGGTAATGTTGCCAAAGGGCAGGAGAGTGGGGTCGAGGACTGGTAGCAGCAATCTTAACACAACCATCCCAGGTCATTATGCGATTGGGAAAAAGTTGGGTAAATTGTGTCGACATTACAACCCAGGGCTCTGCAATTTTAAAGCTGTTGGGAATCTCTCTACTACATCGCAGCTTTCCAAGGAAAGCCACACACTGAGCACCTAGAACTTGGGTACACTTTGGGGCATCCTTAAATTATTTGTGCTCCAAAACAAATCGCAGTTTTCTGCCCATGAGTAGCTGGCGATCTCCGCAGCCAACAAGCAGGCAGGAGTAGCGGAGACAGGGAATGCAGAACGTGGGACGCGGACGGCCAAAGGCCGCATCCTGCACTCAGTGCTGCCTCGCGCGACGGATCCACGCGTGCTAGTTGCTGAGACCTCCTCCCCCGCCCCCAGGTTTAAACAAGCTCTGCCAGGCCTCTCCGCTCCTAGACGCAGTCATTCCACCAGGGGCGCGCAGCAGCCGCCTCCAGACCCCCAAGTCTCTACTCCTCTAGGGGTGAAAACAGGAAGGACGGAGGGGGGCTGTACTCGCCCTCTGCTCCAGGCGCTCGCTAGCCGGTGGACTACGGCGGGGCGCCAGGTGTGGCGGGGAGAGGAATACGGGGGGGGGGGGGGGAGGGGGGTGGCACCGGGACGTCCGCGGCCAAGGCGGGATAAGGGGGGGCGCCGGGGAGTCCCCGGCGAGGGCGGGGGACCGGGGTACGGGGAGCGCCGGGGGGCCGCGGCGAGGGCGGGCGCGGAGGCGGTTGCAAGCCCCGGCACCGAAAACGCGCGCTCTCACGCCCGCACTCACCTCCCCCATACACGCCGCCGCTCATGGCTGCTGTCGGCACGACCCAGAGGCTGAAGACTGTGCGGGGCGAAGTGACTGCAGGGGCTGCGGCCGCAGGACACAGAAACGATAGCCCGCGAACCCCTCAACTTCACCACCACCCCCGCAGGCAACAAAGCGGCGTCCACACACCCAAGAGCACAGCCACACTTGCTGGTTCTTCTTATCAGCCAATCAGAAGGGGCAAGTCTGCCCTCTAGCCAATCAGAACTCTGCTCTACTGCATCCCGCTAGATTAGCCAATCGGAAACAGCCATGGGGGCGGGAAGGGGAAAAGCGGCGGAAGGAGGGAAGGAGTTGGGTTGCGGGGCTGGAGCGGGCGGAGCTTCTCGTGGGGGCGGGAAGTAGGGCGGAGGGGGCCGGAACGCAAGAGTTGCTCCTCAGGTGAGTAATGGGATACTCAGGAGAATGCGAACAACCCTGCTGGAGGAAGGGTGACCTCTGGAAACAGAACCTGAAAACTGAGAAAATGTAACTACGGAGAGATTCCAGGCTTTGGTGATGAAAGTAAAATGTTATTTTAATAAAAAAAAAAAGAAAATACGGTCAGCTGCACAGAGTAAATATTTGTCCCACTAGCTCAGAGTTCATCAGAAAAAGGAGCAGTTCAACAAGGTTGATGAGAACACCTCGGCCCCTGTGGGGCCTGGGGCTGCCTCCTTCCACAGGTGCCATACTCTGCAATACAAAAGAATCCTAAGTCTGATAGCACAAACAAGACAGAAGTTATGCTTAGAGTTCTCGATAAACAGATTTTCTGTTTTTGATCAAATATAAATGAAAGAATTGTCTCTTTTCTGATGTCTTTTCAAATTATTTAACTTCAGGTTAGCTTGGTCCCTTTGTTCATCGTTGGAATCAGTGTTTTATTTAGTAATAAATCAATATAATGAGCTTCAAAGAAAATGCACTTGTCAGTGCTGAGTCTAGAACTCAGGACCTGACCATTTTCCTTTAGCTTTTTTTGCTCAAGTCTGCCACTTGAACCACAGCTCTACTTCTAACTTCTTAGTGGTTGATTGGAGATTAAGAGCCTCTTGGATTTGTTTGTATGGACTGGCTTTGAACCGGGATCCTCAGCCTTCTCAGTAGTTAGGGTTACAAGAGCCACCTGTTCTAGACCTGCTAGACTCTTGTGTATGTTATGTACGTCCTAGTTTGTACTACAGCCCATGCCCAATCCCTCAATTGTAAACCAAAATCAAAACCTGAAAAGCTATCAATGCTTGCAGTAGATTTTCTTCGTGAAGCAGTTTATTAGATATATAATCAACCTAAAAAACAAAAAGACAAAATAAAAGAGTAAATTTATCTAGTCCACAGTAGGTTGCTGAGTGCTTGATTCTGAGTCAGGTCTATGCAAACAAGTGCTCTTTCAAAAAGTCTTTGAGAACCTGGGAATGTGGCTTAGTGGTACAATGCTTGCCTAGCATGCATGAAGCCCTGGGTTGGATACCTCAGTACCACATACACAGAAAAAGCTGGAAATGGTAGAGTGCTAGCCTTGAGCAAAAGAAGCTCAGAGACAGTGCCCAGGCCCTGAGTTAAAGCCCCAGGAATGGCCAAGAAAAAAGAAAAAAAGAAAGAAAAAAAGTCTTTGAAAATACCTAGTCTTTGAAAATACCTAAGTATCAGAAATCTTGTTTGCCAAATTCAACACTCAGCTTCACCTCATGGAGTCGCTGTTCTTTCATTCTCACTATATTGCACGAGGATACTAGCTAGGTACCCCAGTCTCACTTCTCCCCGCCTCCCACCTCCATAGTTGGAGCTTTACATTATGAAATTCCAGCATACGTTACAAAACAGTACTTATTCTGTCCTCTGTCTCAGCTTTTATTAATTTCATAAGTTTCATTTATGAAAGCTAGGAAGCAAATTCAGAGGATTATCATTGGCTAAGACAAAATTATGCAAAAACGTGTGTTTTTACAATTACTTTATTTCATGCTGCAGAATATGTAAATTTCAAGCCAGATTCCTGTGCCTCACAATTTATAATCTTAGCTACTTTGTAAACTGAGATCTGAGGGTCACAGTTAAAAGCTAGCCTGGGCAAGAAAACATGTGAGATTTATCACCAGTTAACCAGCAAAAAGCAGGAAATAGAACTGTGGCTCAAGTGGTAGAGTGCCAGCCTGGAGTGAAAAAGCTAAGAGATAGCAACTAGACTCTGAGTTTAAGTCTCAGTGCTGGCACAACAACAAAAAACCCTTCAGTATAGACATTTTTGAGTATATATGTTCAAGATTCATTAAAAATGCCATCTTCAGCCAGGTATCCGTGGCTCATGCCTGTAGTCCCTAGCTATTCAGGAGGCTGAGAACTAAAGATTGCAGTTCAAAGCCAGCCGGGGCAGCAAACTCCGTGAGGCTCTTATCTCCAATAAGCCACTCAGAAAACCGGAAGTGGTGCTGTGGCTCTAGTCGTAGAGTTCTAGCCTTGAGCTGAATTGCTGAGGGACAGCACCCAGGCCCAGAGTTCAAGCACTATGACCGACAAAAGTGTGCCATCTGGGCTGGGAAGGTGGCTCAGTGGTAGAGTGCTTGCCTTGCATGCCTGAGGCCCTGGGTTCGATTCCTCAGCACCACATAAAGAAAAAAGCCGAAGTGGCACTGTGGCTCAAGTGGTAGAGCATTAGCCTTGAGCTGAAGAGCTGAGGGACAGCGCCCAGGCCCAGAGTTCAGGCCCCACGACTGGACCCCCCCCCCCAAAAAAAAAAAAGTATGCCACCTTCAAGTTTGTTTTTTAGTTTCAAGAAAGTATTCCTATCTAGAATCTAGGCTTTTTCACCCATAGAGAGATGATTGTTCAGATTCATACATGTGTTTATTATTAGGATAAGAGATCTAATTGTTTCAGTAATGTATCCTAACTACATAAAGAAGCAAATGAAAGTTTATTTGATTTGAAACTTGCATGTGTTATTATTACTGTTTCTAGTAGAGATGTTGTCTCTGAAGAGGATGACATTTTACATGTAAAGGATAGATAGTGTTCCTGTGCAGAATCTAAGTTTCTTCAACCATAGAAAGATTCATACATGCATTTGCTATTAGGATAAGAGATCTGCTAATTATGTCATCCCTAAGTACACAAAGAAGTAAACAAATGTATATTTGATCATGGCTTTTATCATGTTCCAAACCTTTATAACACACCCTGAGACTGAGAAACAGATGATATGTTAGATGCTCTGAGTTTTACAAATCTATATTGTTAATTTTATTATTGCTTTAAAATCCCCTTCTTTGTTTACAGTAACTCTTGTGAGAAATCATACAGTGATTTAGCAGTGCCAACACTTGGTTGGTGCAGCAAAGGGTCACTGTACTAGCTTGAGTCATACTGGGCCAGATAGGCTTCCCACTGATCTACAGTCAGTACTAACACCAAGTTATGGGGCTGTTACACAGGGCCCAAGGAGCCACACCAGCCCTGTCCAAGGAACCCACTCTTTATGATTTCTATAAATCTTTTGGAACTGTTTTTGAATAGGAAAGACTTCATCTGCCTTGTGATAATAATTCAGCAAAAGTGTGCTATCACAGAAAGATGCTTTATAGCTAATATTTTCCATTTAATTCACATAGCATCTTTGTGAGAGTTTTGCAGAAGAGGCTCACAAATTCAGCAACTAGTCCAACATCACACAGTCCATGCTTTTCTTACAGCTTCTTATGCCACCTTCCAGAGACAGCCTTTTCAAAAGTAGGAATTTATATCCTTTCTCACTACCAACATTTTTCTCACTTTATTTACATAAGTAGTAGTAGACTAGCCAATATTTTTTGCCTGACTTTTTCACTTAACCATATCATCTTGGAGATCATTTTATGTCAGCCTGTGAAAGTCTGCCTTACTTATTTTTAACATCAGCACTGAATTCCATTATACATATAGATCATAATTTGCCAGTTCTCTAATCTTGACTATTACAAATAATGCTGCAATGACTATTCTTTTCTGTGGATATATTTGAGAGTGATGGATCCAATGCTGGGTCACAAGGTATATGGTTTGGTTTTTTTTCAGTTGTAATGGTCATTGCCAAATTACACAGGTCATACACAATTTACATTTGCCTAGTAATATACATCTTTTTCCTCTAAATGTTACCAGCACAACTTTATAAAATTTCTGTCAAGATGGAGTTTTTATATAATGTATTCTTCACTTATTAACATTAATGTAGAGTATCTTGGTTTTCTGTTTGTACTATCAGCAGATCTAGGAATCCATATTCAGAGCCCTAAAAACTATATAGTTTACAAACTGAACTTTTTTTTGGGGGGGGGGCAGTACTAGAGATTGACTCCTGCTTGCTAGGCAGATGCTTTACCACTTGAATCACACCTCCAACCCCTTTTCCTTTTGGTATTTTTGAGATAGCATCTTGCTTTATGCCCAGGTTTGCCTGGGCTATGATTTTTCTACTTGTGCTTACCTGTGTCACTGAGTACGACAGGCTTACACTACCATGCTAGCCATTAAATGAGATGGTCTTTTGAGCTTCTATGCCCAGGCTGGCCTTGAACTATAATCCTTCTCACCTCTATCTCCCATATAGCTAAGATCGGAGACTTGAGCCACTGTGCTTAGCTACAAGCTGAATTTTTTAAATCATTTAACCAACTGAACTCCTGCCCTAGGCATAACATTAGAGGTTCAAGGAGAAATAAGCTATGGCATGGTTCAAGTGGCTAATTGGACAGTGGATCTCAAATAGTCACTGAAGCTTAAAAAGGTGAGTGATGGTCCCACAGTTCCTAACACTTAAAATCTGTTTATGTCTACCCTGAGAACATGACATAGCTAGTAAATGGAGTTTACTTCGTTCTTTTGTTTGTTTGTTTTTGTTTTTTTAGTTTTTTTGTTTATTTTATTTTTAATGGTTTTTTTATTGTGAAAATACCATATAGAGGGGTTACAATTACATGAGTGAGGAGGCATTGTTGCCTCCTCCTTTGTTCCCTGCCTTCCCATGTCCATGATTCCATTCCCTCTCCCACCCTTCCCCCATTGTTTTAGTTTTGTTTTTTGTGCCTATACTGAGCCTAACCTCAGGGCTTCATGATGTCCCTTAAGCTTGTTTGCTTAAGGTTAGTGATCTACCTCTTTAACCAGTCTGTACTCTGGCTTTTTCCTGGTTAATTGGAGCCTAGAGTCTCATGGACTTCCCAGCCCCATTTGGCTTCAACCTTTGATAATCAGATCTCAGCAACATGAGGATTTGGGATGATAGGCATGGGCCAGCCACAAGCACCTGGCTAGTGTTCACATTTTAATTGTAGTACTGTATCCCTGTATCTCTAACCAGGAACTCATTATGGAGCTTACTTTGTTTTGTTGGAAAGTAGAAGAAAAGTATTTCTTTTGTTCTTTCTGGGAGAGGCAAGAGGAAATGCAAATTTTAACTTTTTTCTTTTTTTTGGCAGTCGTGGGCTTGAACTATGGGCCTGGGCGCTGTCCCTCAGCTCTTCAGCTCAAGGCACGCGCTCCACCACTTGAGCCACAGGCCCACTTCTGGCTTTTTCTGCTTATGTGATGGTGAAGAATGGAACCCAGGGCCTCATGCATGCAAGGAAAGCGCTCTACCACTGAGCCACCTTCCCAACCCAACTTTTTTTCTTAAAAAAAAAAAAAAAGCATGAGAAACAAAAGGATTATTAGTTTTCCAAACATCAAACTGGGTTCTGTCCCTTAGCTCCACCTCCCTCCCCCACTCAAAACTAGTGCTCTACTACATGAGCCACATCTCCATTTCAGGCTTTTTTGCTAGTTAATTGGAGATAAGACTCCCATTGGTTTTTGTTTACTTGGGTTGGCTTTGATCCATGACCTTCAGATCTCTGCCTCTTGAGTAGCTAGGATTACAAGTGTAAGCCACTAGCTCCTGACTATATGTTCTAATCTTTATGTATGATTTTGAGGAACCTAAGCAACTCCATTTCACTTAAGACCCCCATCTCAGTTCTGCAACTTAACCCTTGACCCACTTCAGCCCCAAAGCGTGGAATTATGATATCTGAAATTCCAGAACAGCCCCTCCTAGGGTCTGGTGACCATTATCTAAACCAGACACCCTGCAGTTTAGCACCTATCCTCTTGAGACTCCCCTGTGGTGCAAGCCAACCAGTTTAAAGTACGTCAGCCCCCTTGATCTAGCCAACAACTTGTTTCTGGTCCTTTCCTGCTTTGTAGTGTGCCAATCATACTATAGAGTTGTTTTATGATTTTCCTGAGGTTAGTAGTCATTTGTTACATGAAGTTATGATGTATGCAAAGCCCTTGCCTTCCCTAAAAAAGTGTATAAAAAGTGCTGTAAACCTGGGCTCGGGGCCTCTCAGCATTATGGGCTGCTACCATGTACGCAGGGGGGAGGGGTGGGGATAGGGGTGGCAGGGGGGTGTGTGTGTGGGGGGGAAACCAAGCTCGAGCTTGCAGTAGACTCCTTTGCTTTTACATTGGTGACGGTCTCAGGTGGTCTTTTGGGTAAGGAGTTCTGAATTCAGCTTTACATTTGGTGCATTGGCCGGGAATCTCCCCCAAGCCCACCCAGACGCCTTAACCAAGGAGTCGTGAAAAACCTGGCCGGTAAGTCTGAGGCATTGCTATTCTGTCTTTATCTGAATCTGAAAACCTAGGTGTCTGTCCGGTCGGCAAAGGGTCTTGGTGGACGCCGACAGGGGTCTGTGAGAGATGTCCCCATTCCCCTCATCTGAGTGGATTGTTGTCTGCTGGAGATTTTTCTCCTGCACCTGCTTGACTTTCCACACCTGAACCAGAGTGGCCACATTTGAGTGGATTGTTGTCTGCTGGAGATAGATTTTCTCCAGCACCTGCTTGACTTTCCACACCGTGCAGCGCTTTCGTTTCATGTCGTCTATCTGTCGTAATTATGTTTCTTCCTTGTCCTGAGACCTCTGTTCATGATACTTACTTTTGATTTTCCACAGGAAACTAACCAGACCAGTCTCCTCCCGGAAAATTTGTGCTTGTTTCCATTGTCCTGTCCTCTCCCTCCCCGGACTCTTGCAGGTTAATAACGCACCTCATTTGCTGACTTTTTTTGTGTCATAACCTTGATTTTATAAATTGCTTATTCCTGTTCATTTGCTAGATTAGTGCTGGACATTTTTGTTGGCCTGACTACTTGTGCATGTAAAGAGGGGCTGGGGAGACTTGCTGAAATTCTTCTAATACCCTGATGGTTCTGCTCTTGTAACTTGCTTCTTTGTCAATTATGAAAGTGTCACTGACCACCTGCAAGTGGCCCCAGCAAGATTTTAGGCTCAGGCCTTGGCCCAGGGGGTCTGAGCATGGGGGAGAACCTGTCAGTCTGAAGGGATGGCTGCGAGGGACTTCCTTCCCTTGCCCCAAGATGACTGGGAATTCTCCTCTGCCTTGGAAGGCCCCTGGGTCAACGTTTGCAGGAATCTAAAAGAAAAATCCTCTGGAATGAGTGGAGGGGGTTTGAGTCCTCTGGTAAGTGGATTTGAGATGTTGCCCCATTCACTGAGACCTGATTTTGTCTTTGTGGCCACTTGTCTGTCTTGTTTACTTTGGTGTGTTTTCTGTTCTATGTTTCTTGAGGTAGGGAAGGTCTGAGTGAGAGTGGCAGGCTCACTCAACAGACTTAGGATTCAGCTTGCTGAGTGAAAACAGCACAGAGTTCTGGTAGAGATAAACTGGGGCTCATTAGTCCCCAACTCAGCCTTTGGTTGTTGTCTTGTCTAGTTCTGTTTTAGAATTGGTACCAGTTTTAAATGTGAATCCTTGGTTTTTGTGTTTATTTGTGTTTTTGTTATTTATTTGAACATCTCTGTGGGAATAAAAGTTCCTGCCTCCGGCTGGGCTCGGCCACAGACCTGCTATGCCCCCCCCTCCCCGTGAGGCATGGAAGGTTGCTGGACTAGTTTGGTTCCCTTCAGGCCTCAGGCTGCATTTTCTCCTTGTGGAGGCTGCCAGCAGGAAGGGTGTAGAAGGCTGTATGACTGGTTTGGACTTTTCAGCTAGTCCTGACAATGTAACAATTTGAAAAGTGCTCTCTTCTAAAATTGGATAAAAAATCAGGCCAGTTTAGTTTCAGGTGACCCCCTTGCACAGCCCCCCTCCAACAGAAGGGATTCAAAAGACCCATTGGTGAATTGCCTTGCTAAATAAGCAAGCTCTGGGAAAACGAAGCTCAACAAAGGTACTTAGTTTAAAAGAAATACTGTCTTAAATTTTTGTTTAAAAACTTAAAAAAATGTACATACAACTGATTTTGATTTTTGCACGCTTTAAGATCTGTATGAGTGTTTTGTATGTGTTTGTGAACATGTTCAAGATAAGAATTGTCAGGATGCTGTAACAATTGGGTGAGTTTAAATTTAAAATTCAAAAGGTTATGAGGTTTGGACACTAACAAAATTTTTAAAGAATCTTCATAGTGTTTTAAAGGACTTTTTAAGGATTCTCTAACTTAAAAAATAGAAAATCTGGTATTTGAGAATGCATAAGACTGTTTACACTGTGATCAAGTTATCTGGATTAACAAAAATGCATTGGCTGTTTGGGATTTAGTTCCCTTGGCTAAAATTTGGGGATAAATATTAGAAATTTAAGTGTAAAGGTTAGTTTAACACGTTACCTATTCTGTCTGTCTAAAGTTGTGTATTTCATTTGAGAACCAAGAGAAAAGAAAGGGAAAAAAACCTTAGAAGCCATCAGAAGGGCTATCTTGAGGGGTGAGGGGTGAGCAGGCAGAAGTGCAGTTCAGCTGGTCATGCATGGTTGGACAGGCCCTGGGAGGAGTCCACAGATGGTGGGACAGGCCCTGGGAGAAGTCCACGCATGGTGGAAGAAGGCAAGCTGGCACAAAGGCAGTTGTTCATTTCACCCTAAAGAGTCCAATTGGGTGAATGCCCTTTGTGTAGGATGGGCCAACTTGCCCATCTTTGTCCTGTCCCTTTTCCCTGCAAATAGACACTGGAAACATGATGGTTAAAATTAGTGATGTGATGATCTGAGTAGTATTGCTAAAATTGCCCCTTGGATGTGTTAAAAATTAAAATTAAAAATGCCTTCAAAGGAGGGTTAAAAGGCTTATTTGTATACTATGACTTGCTTTCAGTGATGTTCTACAAGTAGGATATGTTTTTAAAAGTCATAAAGGTGTTAAGTCTAGCTTCTTCGTACAGTGATGGTGATTGTAATTCTTGCATTAAAGAAAAAATGTCATTTGAGTTTAAAAGTTTTAATGTATATCAGCCAAAAGACAATGAGTGACACTTGGCCTCAAGATTTAAAGGGATCTTTTCAAAATGCAAATGAAAACTAAAGTATAAAGTATTAAAAAAGATTAATAAGAGGCTTTAAAAAATTAGAAATGGACTTTTGGATGTAAAGTTTAAAAGTAAAATTGTTCTTAACATTTGCCTCAAAGTGCACAAAGAAAAAATTAGGATTACCAAAATAATTGCTATTCCAGTTTGCTCTTATAGGTTTTTGAACAGTTTCCAGCAAGCCCAGAGCAAAACACAGAGGATTCTTACAAGTTTGTCAGATGTAACTTTGGCTCTTAATAAGTTTCAGGTAAGAGCATGCTTAAAAGCTACTTCTATGTTGACCACCTTGTTGCTTTTAATTGGAGTAAAGTGGCCTTTTATAACACTCATTGATCTGCAAACTGGTTCAAAGCCAGCCCGGGCAGAAAAAGGTCCCTGTGAGATTGTCACCTCTAATCAGCCAGCAGAGTGCTGAAAGAGCAAGCAGAGTTGCTTTGGGACTCAGAGTGGCAGAGTGCTAGCCTTGAGCTGTAGAGCTGAGGGACAGCACTCAGGCCCTGGGTTCAAGTCCAGTGACCAGCTAAGGGAAATGCCAATGAGGCATTTATTTATCCCAGTGTAGAGAAGACACTCCTGGGACAAGAGCAATGGAGGAGCATCAAGAGGCAGTAAGCCACTGCTTGGATGGCAGAAATGTCAGATCCTAGAGTCATTTGTGCATGGCCCTTCAAGAATTGGTCAGAGCCAGGAGGTCATGGGAAGATAGTTTGTAAGCATGCCTAATGTCCATGACTATCTACCTTGTAAGGGACAGGAACTTGCCATCCTCTGTGATAGTAGTAAAAAGCTAAAGTTATAAAATGTGGGGGATAGTTTAAATCCCAACCCCTATATGTGCCAAAAATTCTAATTGGCAGTAACTTTTGAGCTGACACCAGCTACATGAAATTCATCTGCTCAGGAAAAAGTTTATAAACCTGAGAGTGTGTTTCTACTGAAACATAGGTAACTTAGGTAACTTAGGCATTGTTAGGATCATTAGAGATCACATTCCTAAGCCATCCAGAAAGATGCTTTTGCAAACCAGAGTGCTAAACAAGCTACACTGCTGTAGCCAGAGAAAAGGTTTGTGCATTTGTCAAAAGTTAAAATATTGTTTTTAATGACATATAACCCTGGTAACCTCTTTGTAAAATAGGCTAAGGTTACAGGTTTCTGGCTAGGTAGGATCAACGCCCCTGAAGTCAGCTTGAAGAAGTTATAGAAGATGAATCTTCACCCATCTTCCCCTTTTAAGAACAAGGGACCAGAGTCACTTAAAAAAAGTGGTAAAATAGACAGAAGAAAAAGGCATGGGATATAGTACAGGCCTGAGCCCTCTATATCTGCCTAGAAAATCCTAGCCATATTAAAAGATCTAGCTTAAAAAGTTGTCATCTTGGTAAAGTGTCCTGGGCTATTGTCTAAATAGTCTTAAAAACTAGTGGGGTCACAGCCTGCCAAGCCTTATGCAATGTATCCTCAACCAGTCTGTGTAGGAATTTGCAGTCCAGTATAAGGTGTGATAGTCTGTTGGAGCCACTGAGAGACGCTGCTGCTGCTGCTGCTGCACACCCTAATGGGTAAAGTTCAATGACAGCCTGAGAGTCACCTGGAGGAAATCTACATCATCACCAAGACCACCTTCACTGTAGTAAAAGTAGACTAAACTCCTGCCAGATTCCATCACCTGAGACTGCTTCCTGGTTGAAAGCTGCTAAAACCAAGATCTTGTGGGACATTCTTTTGGTGATGTCCAGTATATTGGGGGCAAGGATATCACTGGCCTGCCTTAGACACTTCAGGGTCACAGCCTAGTTTGGCTCTCGTATGGTAATAATCTGCTTCCTCCCAGGTGTGGGTTAAAGATAAAGGAGAGATTTTTTTTAATCAGTGGAGGTAGTAAATGAGACCCAGCCCTACTCTTAGCCTTAAAATCTAGCAAGCTTCTGCACCCCAGTGGTGCCTTAAGACTTGTAAGATAACTTGGTTCCGCAAGCCAAAGGAAAATTGGGCAGTTTTGAACTCTAGCCACAAAGAAGCTCAAGGAATTGTAAAGAAGAGGAGGGTAGTAAAGAAAGCCTTGGGAAAGGGATTGGGGAAAAATTGGTATCCTCTGGATAAAAAAGGATTGTCTTAAAATGTTTGTAAAGAAGACAAACCTCAGAAAGTTTAAGTATGTAGCAAATGGTATGAGTATGTCTTAAAATTAAAGCTTACGGGTACAGCTGGTATAAAATTAAGTTAGCTGTGATATATGGAGTCAGGACTGGTGGAAAATATGTAAGGGCCTTTGGTGCTGTTAATTTTGTTACTCACAGTCAGACCTTGTATACTCAACAGACTAGTGTCCTTTGTGAAAGAAAAAGATCAGTGCAGTCCATGTATTAGTTCTAAGATCCCAATGCCAAACTGTAAATATAAAAGACTGTGCCAATTAGGGGACCACAATTGGTCTGTGATGCTCTAGAAGAGGAGGGAATGAGGAACCTAAGCAACTCCATTTCACTTAAGACCCCCATCTCAGTTCTGCAACTTAACCCTTGACCCACTTCAGCCCCAAAGTATGGAATTATGATATCTGAAATTCCAGAACAGCCCCTCCTAGGGTCTGGTGACCATTATCTAAACCAGACACCCTGCAGTTTAGCACCTATCCTCTTGAGACTCCCCTGTGGTGCAAGCCAACCAGTTTAAAGTACGTCAGCCCCCTTGATCTAGCCAACAACTTGTTTCTGGTCCTTTCCTGCTTTGTAGTGTGCCAATCATACTATAGAGTTGTTTTATGACTTTCCCGCAGTTTGCAGTCATTTGTTACAAGAAGTTATGATGTATGCAAAGCCCTTGCATTCCCTTAAAAAGTGTATAAAAAGTGCTGTAACCCTGGGGCTCAGGGCCTCTCAGCATTATGGGCTGCTGCCATGTACATGGGGGGAGGGGGGAAGTGTGAGGGGTGTGGAGGTGTGGGGGTGGGCGGGAACAAAGCTCGAGCTTGCAATAGACTCCTTTGCTTTTACATTGGTAACGGTCTCTGGTGGTCTTTGGGTAAGGATTTCCGAATTCAGCTTTACAATTTCATTTTTATCTTTTGCCTAGGAGAAGTCTGAATTTTAAGAGTGTACATTGGAAATTAAAATTATCTCTCTTGGGAGGATGGGAAGGGATGAGAAGGGGAAACAAAGGAGGAGGCTACAATGCTTGATAAGAAATGTACTCATTATCTTGCCCATGTAATTGTAACCCCTCTGTACAGTATTTTCACAATAAAAAATAAATAAATATTAAAAAAATTATCTCTCTCTTTAAAAACTGATTGGTGAGAGGGCTGGGAAGGTGGCTTAGTAGTAGAATGCTTGCCTTGCATGCATGAGGCCCTGGATTCAATTCCTTAGCCCCACATAAGCAGAAAAAGTCAGAAGTGGCGCTGTGACTCAAGTGGTAGAGCACTAGCCTTGAGCTGAAGAGCTGAAGGACAGCACCCAGGCCCAGAGTTCAGGCCCCACAACCAAAAAAAAAAAAACCCCAAAAAACAAAAACAAAAAAAAACCACAAAAAACCTGATTGGTTAGAATAAAAATCAAGAAACTATGACCTAGTAAAATATTGCATATGTATTGATGTTAATATCTTTCATGACTTTTGCCATTAGTATTATGCACAGAAATGGGATTGCTCACTTTTGTTAATATATCCAGCCCAGAGCTACCAGGAACTGTGCTTTTTAGTCATCTGTTGAATTCTCCAGTACTGGATAGGCCTGCTTATCCTTTTACCATTTGTATCAAGAACATTGGACAAAAACAAAATAGTATGGGAATAGCTGCTGCCTGGAACAGCCACCCTATCTTGGTTATGCTCCAGCTGCCCATGACAGTTGAGGATCTTTGTTCTGTTTTTTTTGGGGAGGGGGAGGTGGAGGGTTGTGGGTTGTTTATTTTTTGCCAGTTATGGGACTTGAACACTTGAACTCAGGACACTGTCCATGAGCTCTTTTGCTCAAGACTAGTGCTAGTGTTCTACCCACAAACTCACTTCTGGTTTTCTGTTGGTTAATTGGCAAAAAGTGCCTGACCAACTTTCCTGCTCAGTCTGGCTTTACTTCAGCACTTGTTTTTGACCAGTCCTGGGGCTTGAACTTTGGGCCTGGGCACTGTCCCTGAGCTTTTTTTGCTCAAGGAGAGTATTCTGCCACTTGAGCCATAGCACCACTTCCACCAGGCTGGCTTTTACCATTGATCCTCAGATCTCAGCTTCCTGGGTAATTAGGATTACAGGCGTGAGCCACCAGCACCCACCTGGCCATCTTTATTCCTTAACTCGAAATTCAGACTAGAGAGGATAGTACCAGACCTGACTCTCCATACAGCCTGTCTAGACTCTCTTATCTAGACAATGCTCCTGCCTCTCCAGGGCTTGCTGAACTGGCAATGGAAATCTCACTTAGGCTTCTTGGACTCTGTATTTGCTCAAGCCCTCAAACTAATCCCTCACATATTAAGTAAGAAAACTCCAATTAATTCACTGCAGATAATGCCTCATACATACTTTCAAATGCCAAAATAAAATCACATACCATCCAAAAACAAAATACCATCCAAGAACACAAGAGGAAAGGCAAAGAGGAAGAGTCTGTAAGCAATATTAATTTTTTTTCAGAATGGTGGAATTTTTTATTTCTGAAAATTTCCATGTAGTTTTAAATTTTTTTATTGTGATTAAGTGATTACATAAATTTCACAAATTTCATAGTATTGTGAGATAGTGATACTTAGTTAAAGTCACAAACACATTGTATCCTTCATGAGGCAGATTGTCATTATCGTCAAATATAAAGTTTGTGAATTCTATGAGCTTTGACAATACAGCTATTTCTTCCACATTGGGTAATATGTATGTAAGGTATATTAAATAGGTAGGTTTCATTAGGTAGCCAATGAAGAGAACACCACCCGCTATTCAGGCAGGAAAATTAGTTTATTTACTGAACTGCTGCCCCACCATGCATGGTGGAGAAGCATGGCTGAAAAGGAAAGGGGGGCTGAGAAGTGAGGGGCAAGTGGGCAACTCACTCCTGAGCCAGGACTTATCTAGGCCAGGGACAGGAAGAGGTGTGGCCAGGTGGGAGAAAGGTGTGGCCACACTGGATCTGGATGTGACCTCAGAGTCTAGGACCCTCCTAAGGTCAGATGGGAGGCATGTGACCAGAGGTGGCTCAGGATGTGACCTAGCAAGAGGGAAAGGTTACTGCTTCCAGGTCTGCCAGTTACCTAGGTAACAGATACTGGGTGGAGACTTAGCCAAGAGGGAGGGGGGTGTCCCTGTGCAGACTTTACAATGTACATTTTCTCTCCCTCGCTCCCTCCCTCCCATTGCTATGCTTGAGTTGCTTAGTTTGTTTTCATCAATGTCCAGTACAGCTAATGGATCCCTCTGTTGTATGTTTTCCCCTGTTTCCCTCTGATTCTGTGTCCTCCTCCTAGTTTCCCTCAGATGTGCACATATATACCACACATGTGGTTAGCAGCATGGGGTCATTTAGTAATGATACGACAAGATGAGTGGAGGTCCTTTGCTTCTTGAGTCCTGTTTACTTTGTCATATCTCCTTACATTTTGTATTTAACATCCACATATCAGGGAGACCATGTGCCCTTTGTCTCTTTGCTCTTGGCTTACCTCACTCAAAATAATTTTTTTCTAATTCCATTCATTTCCCTGCCAATGCCATTATTTTGTCCTTTCTAATGGCCTGCATAGGTACCACAGATTTTGGATCCATTCATCTGTGATGGGACATCTGGGTTGTTTCTATATCTTGGCTATTGTAAACAGTGCTGCAATGAACATGGAGGAGCATGTGTCCTTGTATCCTGGTTCCTGTTGCTCAGGGTAGATACTTAGGAGTGGTATGGCTGGGTCATAGGGGAGGGCTATATTTAGCTCTTTGAGGTACCTCAGACAGAGCTGGGACAGGACTGGGTTTTATGAGGTCTGAGCAAAGAGGCAGAGGTTAATGAAAAAGCCACTAGGTCAAGGGAGGTGGGGGGCTTTTTGGTTGGGCCCAAGATGGAAATGTTTACAGGCAGGCTTAGAGAGATTGCCCTGCTGGAGTCAGGCAGTCTACACTTATCTTTGGTGAGTTGCCTGGTATCAGTATGCACCAGGAAAAACAGTGGGACAATTGTCATCCTGGGCCACCTCTGGTCACATGCCTCCCATCTGACCTTAGGAGGGTCCTAGACTCTGAGGTCACATCCAGATCCAGTGTGGCCACACCTTTCTCCCACCTGGCCACACCTCTTCCTGCCCCTGGCCTAGATAAGTCCTGGCTCAGGAGTGAGTTGCCCACTTGCCCCTCACTTCTCAGCCCCCCTTTCCTTTTCAGCCATGCTTCTCCACCATGCATGGTGGGGCAGCAGTTCAGTAAATAAACTAATTTTCCTGCCTGAATAGCGGGTGGTGTTCTCTTCATTGGCTACCTAATGAAACCTACCTATTTAATATACCTTACATACATATTACCCAATGTGGAAGAAATAGCTGTATTGTCAAATTGTCAAATTGTCGGTCCTTCATATTCCATCTTTGGGTACGTAAAAAGAGTTGGGCTAAGAAGGGAGCAACATGTTGTTATAATGAGAACAAAGCAGATTTCCATCATGTAAAACTCTTAAGGAGTATAAAAAGTTGAGGGACATCATAGTCTTTTCTGGCTATTCCTGCTGACATGGGGGCATCATGAAGTCACTGGGGCTGGGGTCTTCAGGGTCCAAGTCTGCACTGGGCAGGCCATGACTGTGTAAGCTAAGCCTCTTTAATAGTAATAGGATGGCCTTGATGTGCTCCCAGGTGATGTCTTGAGTAGGGGACTGTTATCCTGTTAAAAGAAACTTTTGGAAAGGTCAGGCAAAAAGCTGACAAGGTGATAAGGTCAGTTAACACGAATAACATAGGAGAACAGGCAGGCAGGCACAGGGATAGAGTTGTTTGCTTGGAGCAGACAGACAGTTTTAGCTTAGAGAATATGCCAACTGCAATTAGCCAGAGTGTAGTTAGAATTGCAAGGAAGGAGAAAAGGATCTTTGGTCCTGGAGGTCATCAAAGAAAGAGAGAAAAGGGGGTGGGAGAGATGGAACTGCTACAAAATACAGAGTTACTTTTCTAGAGGAGATGATTGGGAGGTTCATGGCAGAGAAGGGCTTGGTGAGCAAGGCAGGAGAGCAGGGGTGTCAGTCTTGAGAAAGTGGAGATTAGAGAAGGACTTGGTGGGCAGAACAGGATGAGGGTGGGGTGCTGGAGTGGAGGTAGAGGAAGGCTTGGGTTTAGGCTATAAGATTCACCCTGGGAAGGTGAGGCAGGCTCCTCCCTCCTCTTGGCTAAGGCTCTGCCCAGTACTTGTGTCACCTAGGTAACTGGCACACCTGGAGGTCACATCCTGGGCTGCGCCCCCCCCTTCCAAGGGAGGGTCCCAGGGGAGGGTCCCAGGCCCTGAGGTCACATTCACATCCAGTGTGGCCATACCTTCCCTCACCTGGCCTCGCCTTCTTTTCCCTACTTAAACCTAGGTCAGACCTCAGCCTACCCCTTCTCTTGGCCATGTAGTCTCCACCTTGCATGGCAGGGGCAAGCAGTTTAGTAAAATAAACTTCTCTTCCTGCCTGAAAGCACATATTTAAATACCTAACATAGGGGACCTCGGACTCCTCACTGTTTCGTTGGAGAATTGTTTAAATCAGTAAGAGTAAAATTGAAGGTTCCAAACCTCAGGCCAATGGTGTTTACATGGTAGGGAGGCCAGATTTTACTAGACAGACAAATCAGTTTTCTTTGACTGTAAATCAGTCAGCCCAGAGTCTTAAGATTGTAAATGGGGTGCCTCTGGGAATAAACAATTTAGAGCCCACTTTGGAAAATTTGGTAGGACTATGAAAGTGGCCTGTACCACTGCTTCAGGCACCCCAATGCTTTGGGAGACAAATGAACAAGTGTCCAATAATTAGGAGAGGGCATCTCCAAAGTCCTAATTAAAGGGTTTTAGGGGGTCAGCAAAGCATGAGAGACTCCTGGTGTCTCTGGGGACACCGCAGACAGGGAGTGGAGGACTTCTAA
The DNA here is from genome assembly GCF_019054845.1 of Dipodomys spectabilis. Taxonomy (NCBI): domain Eukaryota; kingdom Metazoa; phylum Chordata; class Mammalia; order Rodentia; family Heteromyidae; genus Dipodomys; species Dipodomys spectabilis. The sequence goes on from NW_024871183.1 coordinate 1,576,919, forward strand.
CTCCCAGGTCTGTGGGGGAGTTCCTGGAGTCCCCTGGTCTGTGTTGGGACGCCTCCACCACAGATCGCAGATGATTACCTTGTCTTGAAGGCTTTTAGGTGGTGGGTGCATTAGGTAAAATGTCAAAGAGCCTACTGTCTGGAGATCAGAGTCCAGGACAGAAGAGAGGAAAGAGGAAGATGGAGGAAGAGGCACTGTGGGCATTGTGCTCCCAGAGGGGAGAGGCCTCAGAAAGAGAGTGAGGGTAAAAGGCTTCTTGAGAGGTGGCCAGGAGGCGGGTGGAGGGGATCCAGTTACTCCTGGCACTTCTCCCAGGTTTCAGCCCCATATGTTGGAAAATGGAAGAGAAAGGAAGGAAACAGGCCGAATTCGATCTTCCACAGGTGAGGACAGTTTGTTGAGATATAGCAGCGAGGGACACAGCCTTCCCATGGGCTTGGAAACTGTATGTCAGAGCTGGGACAGAAGCTGGGTTTTATAAGTTCTGAGGAAGGAGGCAGAGGTTAATGAAAAAGCCACCAGGTCAAGGGAGGTGTGGGGCTTTTTGGTTGAGGCCAAGATGGCTTAGAGAGTTTGCCCTACTGGAGTCAAGCAGTCTGCACTTATCTTTGGTGGGTTACCTGGTATCTGTAGTCACCTGGGAAAACTGGGTGGGAGTCCGTCCTTCATCTTGACCATCATCACCACCACCAACAAGAAAAGAACTCAAATTTATCTACCCGGGCTGGCTTCCAACCTCAGTCCTCAAATCTCAGCCTTCTGCATAGTTCAGATGACAGGCGTGAGCCACTGTTACCTCACACATGCGCTGCTCTTTTTCAAAAGTTCAGCTACAGAATCAAATCCAGATTGTTTTCCTAAAATTCAAACACCCAACATAACTGGCTTGCTAAGAAAGTCATAAAATACCACAAATGTGGTATTTTAAAACAGATTTTTCTTATACTCTGGACCTTGGATAAGATTAAGGCATTAGAACATTTAATCTAGTCTGATGCCTTTCTTGAACCTGAAGTTAGTTGTCCTCTTTTTCCTATACATAATCTTTCCTTTGTGAGACTGTATGTGTTAGCATCCAACTTTCCTCTTCCTGTAAAATATATCAGTCAAATTGAATTAGAGCCCACCTTGAAGACCTCACCATAAGTTAATTTAAAGACCTCTCCAAATATAATCTCATAGGGGGAGCAAGAGAGCAATTCAATTTGTAATGCCTTCTGTATGACCTCATCTGTCACACCCTTTTGCATATTGTTTATTTTGAAATATGAAACTTTGAAATTAGGGCTTTGTGCTGCCAGACAAGCACCCTTAAATCTTGGTTCATATCCTCAAGCTTTTAAAGCTATTTTTTTTTTTGGGGGGGGTCCGGTAGTGGGGCCTGAACTCTGGGCCTGGGTGCTGTCCCTCAGCTCTTCAGCTCAAGGCTAGTGCTCTACCACTTGAGCCACAGCGCAACTTCCGGCTTTTTTTCCCTTCTTATGTGGTGCTGAGGAATCCAACCCAGGGCCTCATGCATGCAAGGCAAGCGCTCTACCACTGAGCTACCTTTCCAGCCCCTAAAGCTATTTTTCTAATGAGGTCTTTTAATTTTGACCAGTGAGGATTCAGATTTTGGTTCTACTACCTTAGCCTTTTGCATAACTAGGATTACAAGATTGCATCAAACTGGTATCTCCTAATCTCCACTCTCCCTAGCCCTTCCACACCCAATTCCCTACTTACCCCTCTGGGCTACTGACTGTTCCCTCAGGTTTTCTTGCCTTCGGGCTTCACTCAAGATGTTGCATTCTTTCTGTATTCCTGAAATCTACATATGTAAGTTAGATCCATTTTTGAAAAATCAGATTGTCACCTCTTATTTTGATCTCCCATACTGGTAGTTTTCTCCAGAACTCAAAAGCACTTCATATGTCCCTGCTATTTACCATATATATGGTGAATTCCATGCACATCTTCTCTCTCAGGAGATTGCAAGTTCTTTTAGGGCACTTCAGTGCACTTATTTGCATAGCAACACCATCTTCTACACACACACACACACACACACACACACACAGCCCAGATACTAGCACAGCACCTTGCCTAGTAGATAATATTTTGGGGGTAGGGGGTTGGTCATGGGTTTGAACTCTCCATCTGGGCACTGTCTCTGACCTCTTTCGCTCAAGGCTAGAATTCTACCACTTTGGCCCACAGCTCCACTTCCAGTTTTTTGGTGGTTAACTGGAGATACAAGTCTCATGGCCTTTGCTGCTAGGGCTGGCTTGAGCTATAATCCTCAGATCTCAGCCTCATGAATAACTAGGATTACAGGCGTGAAACACCAGCACCTGGCTACTTGCCTTTTTGGATGGTTCTGCATATGAACCATGTGAATAACTTTAAAAGCACTGCGAGCAATGACTGTGGGGTTGCAAATAAATTTTAGTGAGATAAATGAATAAAATTGGAATTTTAAAATGATGAACACCTACTGTACTACTATTGACCCCATTCTTTTTTTTTTTTTCTCTCTTTTGTGATGATTCTGGGGCTTTAACTCAGGAGTTCATGCTCTCACTTGGCGTTTTTGCTCAAGGCTGGTTCCTAGCACTTGGGCCACTTCACCACTTTGCTCATACCATTTTATAAATGAGGAAATTGAAACTTAAAATAGTTAAAATCTTTCACAAGATCACATTTTGTCAAAGTGTCCCAGTCAACATTTAAACTCCACAATCTAAGTTCTTGTCCACATGAGAAGAACTGCTCCCAGGTGGTTAGAGTGATCAGGATAGGGTGCTGCTTTCCTGATACAATTTATTATAGTCCCCAAAGCTTTCCTGTCTCTAAATGTGTCATCTGCCCATCTTTATGATGCTTAAACATGAAGCCTCGCTTTCCTGATACAATTTATTATAGTCCCCAAAGCTTTCCTGTCTCTAAATGTATCATCTGCCCATCTTTATGATGCTTAAACATGAAGCCTCTTCTAAACTTCACTGGGGATAAAGCATTGAGGTAAGACAGGTACTTAGTATACATAAGGCCCTGGGATACACCCCAGAACCAAAATAACTACTTAACACTTGGACAGTGTGTTTGAGCAGACTTTAGCAAACTCACATAGTCATAAATTTATTTCCAATCATTAGCTAGAAATAGTAGATAGGAGAGTGCAGTCATCTGGTTGGAACTGCAAGGTAGAGAAATACCTAAAGAATGGGCCCTTTGAGGAAGAATCATCTTATACAACAGTCAGAAAACATGATCAGCAACCAAAGGTTGTTCCAGCCAATAGCTTGTAGGATACCCAGAAAGAAGAGGAAAAATCCTAACTATACTTTGCCTTCTTCACAGTTCTGCCAAAGACCAGTTATATTAGACTAGAGCTGACAGAAAGCTACAAGTCCCTGATTGCAGGGCACACTTCCTGAGAGCTCCTTAAGAGGCACTTAAGAAGTACCTTAAGAGGTACTCCTTCAGAGTACCTGGGAGCAACAGAGCACTCAATGAGCTTTGTATTGATTTATGCGCTCCCATTTCCTATGATCCTTAAGCAGTGCCTGACGTTTGAGCTTCTATGTCTGGTCCAGCCATCATGCCCATAAACTGGAGGGTATGACCTCCAGGGATACAGTAAAGAAGTTGGCCAAGGAGAGGTGCTACTCTAAAGCAGGGCATATGCATAGCCTGTCTTCCTGGTGATCTCATTTTCCCCTCAAACATCAGAAGGACAGGTAGAGAAAGGGAATGAAGTAACTAATGGGTAAAGAAATGAAAACATAATTATATGTAGAAACAAAGGCTGATAGAGCACCAAGTAGAATGCAGAATTCAAATAAAGGTCTAGAAAAGAAACCCAAATCTTTTCCTTGCTGCAGGCCATTTCATACCTTGCTTTAGATAGTGACTCTCTCTTCACTCCAACATTAGACACAAATCCACTCCCATCTCTGGTTTGAGGAGGAGAGAAATAGAAGGTTTGAAAAATGTAGTTGAATAAACCAAAAGAGAACACATCTTACCAAGCATAGGACTAAACCAATATTCACTCCTAGGTCTAAGAATTAGGATTCAGAATCAGTCATAAGTCAGGCACTTGGTGGTTCACATCTGTAATTGTAGGTACTAAAGAGACTAAGAAATGAGGATCACTGGTTAAAGCCAAGTAGGGCAGAAAAGTTCCTAAAGCCCTTATCTCTAATTGGGCAGCCAGAAGTGGAAATGGAGCTGTAGTTCAAGTGGTAGAGTATCAGTCTTGAACAAAAAAGCCAAGCAAGAGTGTGAGGTTCTAAATTCAAGCTTCAGTATTGACATATAGAACAAACCCAAACACACAGAGACTAGAATCAATTATAGTAGCAGATGCATTTTTTATTTTTTATTATTATCTTTAAGTAATTGTACAAAGAAGTTCCAGTAAATGCATCTTTACAACAGTTTTTTTTTTTAAAGATAGTAACACAGATACCATCAAGCACCTGGCAGGTAAATAAAAAATGGTACTGACACAGTAACATTTCCCTCATCTTTTCTCAACCACCTCCTTTCTCCCACTGTAACAGTAGATGGCACTTTGCCTTTCCTACCTCTTTCTTATCTAAAACACCCTTGCTGAAGAATTCTACTTAGGTTTTCTGTCTACCAGAGTTCTCCAAACTTTATATTCTTCAAACAGAGGATTAGGCCACGCGGTCTAGCAAGCTTGATAAAACTGATAGCAAGTAGCTGGGCACTGGTGGCTCATGCCTGTAATCTTAGCTACTCAGGAGTCAGAGATCTGAGGATTGAGGTTCAAAGCCAGCCCAGGCAAAAAAGTGAATGAGACTCTTATCTCTAATAAACCACCAGAAAACCAGAAGTGGTGCTGTGGCTCAAGTGGTAGAGTGCTAGCCTTGAGCTGAAGAGCTGAGGGACAGAGTTCAAGCCCCATGACCAAAAAAAAAAACCCCAAAAAACAAAAACAAAAAAAAACCAGAACAACAACAACAACAACAAAACCTGATGGCAAATAAAATAGCAAAAAAAAAAAAGTTAAGTGTATATATACTACTGAAAACCATTGAAATCCTGGTTAAATAACACAGACCTTGTAATCTTCTAAAATGAAAATTTGAAGGCCCTGTATTCTGATATCTGATGAGTATTAAGTAGTTCTGTAGTTTCTTAAGAAATTGTGTGCCTAATTACAGAACTTCATTGTAGTTAGATAACATTTTTTTATTGTTAAAATAGTGTACAGAGGGGTAACAATTACATGGGCAAGATAATGAGTACATTTCTTATCAAGCATCGTAGCCTCCTTCTTTGTTTCCCCTTCCCATCCCTCCCCCAGACCCCTCACCCAACTCTTCCCCCCTACACCAAAGTTGTAAAGTTCGTTTTCGACATACGACTTGTACTCTCATTGTTGCAATGGGTCCACCTGTATCCCCATTTAAATGATTTGTTTTTTCCCTTCCCCTCCACAAATTATAACAACATCAAATACAGTGAAAGCAGGGGTTATACCATGGGGGAGGGACAAAGAAATCATCAATCCCATGAAAGAAAAAAAATTAGGGTTCATTTCCCTAACATCAACTTATCTGATCTTTTCTACTTGACTCAGACATATACTAGTTCTTGCAAATAAGGGAAACCATGGGACCTATGTTTCTTTGGGCCTGGCTTACTTCACTTACTTCATTTTAAAGAACCTCATTTTACCAAACTTGAATGTTAAAATGCCTGTGTGTTCAACTGACTGAATCTCTGCTTAGTTACAAATGTGGAGGAGATACTATTTTTCTGTTTTATATTTTTAATGGGGATTTATTTATACATATACAATATATTTTTACAAAGATAGGTAAATGCTATTATATCACATATTAGATTTTCTCACTGAAGTCTTTTACTAATTTATTTTTTGGTCTTGCCTCCCTAATCCCCACTTCACTATTGTATCAGTTTCCTATGGCTGACACAAAAAAGTACTACAAACAGAAATTGATTGTCTCACAGTTCTGGGATCTAGCAGGGCAAACCAAGCTCTTGTCAGTACTGTTTTCCCTAGAAGCCACTAGGGGAAGATCTTTTCTCTTCCAGCTTGTGGTAGCTTCTCATATTCCTGAAGCTTGTGACAATGTAACTCCAATCTCCTTGTCAGCATACATTCATTCATCACCTGGCTACCTTTTCCTTTCCTGTGTTTGCACTGTCTCCCCACCCCCCCACCCCCACCTACACTGTCCTCACCAGGTGAGGATCTGTTTCAGTGTCCAGCTTTTCTCTTTCTTTTCTTTTTTTGTTTCTCATATTCTTTTGTTTTCCTTTCTCTTCCTCTCTCCCTCCCCCTTCTTTCCTTCTCTCCCTCCCTCCTTCTTTCCTCAAAACAGAATTGTTTTAAGGCCCCCAAGTTCTGAGTGTTGTACACTATCCCCAAAGGAGAGAAAAGCAGCAAAGGAGAAATACACAGTATCCTTCTATCTCAGGAAGCTCTGGTCTGCATCCTAGCAGGGCTTAAAGCCCCTCACACTGGCCATATTAACAGGTCCCAATTTTTTCCTTGCAATTCTGGGAGAGCTGACCAGTGTTAGGGAGCTCAGTATGCAACTTACAAGATAGAGCACTGAGAACTTGGGGCCTTAAAACAAGTTCTTTCCTTCCTTCCTTCCTTCCTTCCTTCCTTCCTTCCTTCCTTCCTTCCTTCCTTCCTTCCTTCCTTCCTTTATTCCTTCCTTCTTTCCTTCCATTGTTACTTTGTTTGTTCTTTCTTTACCAGTGTTATAATTCAGAGTCTTATACTAAGCAAGTTCTTCACTACTTGAGCCACACTCCAGCCTAGGTTAGTCTCAGACAGTGATCCTCTTACATACACTTGTGAGTAGCTGGGATCGCAGGTATGTACCATTGTGCTCCATCCCCAAATTTCTTTTTCTTATAAGGAAAAGAGTCATGTTGGGTTAGGCCTCATCCTTACAATCTCATTTTAACTTGATTATATCTCCACTGATCCTATTTCTCCATAAATTCACATTAGTAAAAGGAGTTAGGTCTTCTAGGTATCTTTTTTTTTTTTTTGGTAGATGTGTGCAGGAGAGTGATGAGACTATCAGAACCATTATACTTCACAAACTTCTTAACCTTCCTGAGACTCTGAAACCTATATTTATCCTTGGTCACTCAACCAGATACAAAATACTACCGTTACTTGAATGGAAAATATTGTGCTGTCTCCATTTATCTTATTAAAAATCAGTATTGTGCTAAATAAAATTTATAAATATATATGTAAGCACAAATATATATGTAAATAAAAGGAAGGGGTTTTTTCCCCACCTAAACTGAGCTAAGATGACATAAAGAGTTTGGAAATGAATCTGGCATACTAATATAAAGGCTGCCTTTGTGAAAACTTGCCAATTAGGCCTGCTTTCTGAGAATGGCACCAATTAATGAATAGCAGTGTTACATTTTGAAACAGAGAGTTGTTGTGAAAAGTACAGTAGCAATATATGTACCCGATGGTTTCAGAATCCAAATGACCTAAATCTACAGCTCTTGTTTCTACATAGTTTAGAGAACCTCCCTTGGTCAGAAGGAGGCCTGTTGGGTGGCTCAGGATGTGACCTCAGGAATGCTAGTCACCTGGGTAACACGGGTGCTGGGCAGAGGCTTCTGGGGAAGGTCCTGCATGGACAACATAAGGGGGGTGGGGTGGGGTCTGTGTGCAGTTCCCAAGAAGAGAAGGAGCTATTTTCCTGGATGGACCTAACAATTTATGTCACCATCTATACAATACAATTCTGCCTTTTCTTTTTTTAAAGAAACAAACAGATGTGCATTCATATCCAGCCATTACATAACTTTCATGGCTGGGAATGTGGCTTAGCGGTAGAGTGCTTGCCTAGCATGCATAAAGCCCTGGGTTCAATTCCTTAGTACCACATCCACAGAGAAAGCTGGAAGTGGTATTGTGGCTCAAGTAGTAGAGTGCTAACCTTGAGCGAAAGAAGCTCAGGGGCAGTGCCCAGGCCCTGAGTTCAAGCCCCAGGACTAGCAAAAATAAATAAATAAATACGAAGTTTCATAAGAATCATTGTATATATTTATTTGACCTGGAACAAGTACAATAAATCATTTTTGAAGAAGTATTTAATCACTTATAAACTTTATTAAGCTACTACTGTGTTTTGCAGTGTAAATATCAGTGGTGAAATATGCATAATTCCTATCTTGGTCATATTCTCACAGTAGTACTTAAACACAGATTTAAAATAGAATTATTTATGTCTATGTATGTCCTGTGGGAGTCCTTTCCCTCCTCTCTTATATCTGATTCATTATTCACTATTTCAGGTGATCTGGGCATATCAGAAGGCAAATTGCAAAGTAATGTCAGGACCCCTGATGTAGTGAAAGGTCAGGAATGATGAGCAAAAGCAGAAAGCGGTCCTGGGAGTCCTAGAGAAATTGGTCCTAGGGAAAGATCCTGGGAGATCTTTAGGAAAATTGTTTTTTGAACCTATCTTCATTGAACTAGACACCAAACATCACAAGTTTCTTTTTTTCTTCTTCTTCATTGCATATCCCTTAATAAAACCCCCTCTTCCTTCTCTTTCTCTAATTCTTTTTTTCAATTGGTTTTGATTCCTTAAGTGATCTTATCCCCTCTCATCTAATCAGGAGCAGTCCCTGTAACCAGGAAAGAATACTAGTATTGCGATCAGTGGTTCTGGTTTGAATACAGTTTTTCCACTCCCAAACTCATGTTGCTTTTTTTTTTTTTTTGTCAGTTGTGGGGCTTGAACTCCGGGTCTGGGTGCTGTCCCTCAGCTCTTCAGCTCAAGGCAAGCGCTCTACCACTTGAGCCACAGCGCCACTTCCAGTTTTCCCATTTTTTTCCTTGCAATTCTGGGAGAGCTGACCAGTGTTAGGGAGCTCAGTATGCAACTTACAAGATAGAGCACTGAGAACTTGGGGCCTTAAAACAAGTTCTTTCCTTCCTTCCTTCCTTCCTTCCTTCCTTCCTTCCTTCCTTCCTTCCTTCCTTCCTTCCTTCCTTCCTTCCTTCTTTCCTTCCTTTATTCCTTCCTTCTTTCCTTCCCAGCCATGAGACTTTTCTACCCAGGCTGGCTTTGAACCTCGATCTTGAGATCTCTGACTCTTGAGTAGTTAGGATGACAGATATGAGCCACTGGTCCCAGGCTCATGTTGCAATTTGATTACTATTTTTGTAGTGTTGGGAGGTGAGACCTTTAAGAGGGGAATGGTCATTAAGAGTGATTAATGTCCTTCTTATTGAGTCCTTACTTTCCTGACTCAGTTACCTAAAATGAGTTATTACAAAGTGAGGCAGTGCTTTTCTTATTGTCTCTTCTTTACCCTTACTTGCCTTTCCACTTTCTACCTACCATTAACTGAAGCAGCATGAAACACTCACAAAAATGAACAGCTGCAGCTGCCTAATCTTTGATTTCCTTGACTCCAGAATCTTGAATTGAATATATCATAAATTACCCAGTCTTAGGTATTCTGTGTTATTGATGGAAAATTGGCTATAACTCTTGCCTGATAAGAGCCACAACTTTTGATTAAGAGAACAGCAGAGAAGGATCCAAGAGAATAAGCATCTCTCATTGTTCTTTTCCCATTGCTCTATCAAGGTGAGTGCATCCAAGTAGAAACTGGAAGGATGGAGCCCATTTTGGGACTGTTCACAATGAGGGTGAACACCGACACTGTGATATTCTGACTCACCACACACAGGCCAATGAGTAACTCAGTCAAGTGACCGTGTACTGAAAAGCCTGACACCAGGAGCAAATAAATGTTCTCTTTAGTCATTTTTTGCAGGTAATTTGTCACAGTAGCAGAAAGTTAACTAACAGATACTCTGAGGAGAAGAACACAAAGGCATAAAGCCTCTGCACCTTGGATCAGATAAAATAATATTTATTGAAATAAAAAAGCTAACATATACCTAGACATCAAAATCAGATTAAAAACACACAAAAAAGAGAACTATAGACCAAGATCGTTGGTTGAACACAGATATGAAAAACCTCAATAACATGTTTGCAAGTTAAATTCAACAATATATTTTAAAGGTTGTACACTACAATCAAGTTGGTGCATTCTGGGAAGGTAAGAATGAGCAAACAAATAAATGTAGTTCATAAACAGAATTAAGGATAAAAATTACTTTTATTAAGCCGGGCGCTAGTGGCTCACGCTTGTAATCCTAGGTACTCAGGAGGCTGAGATCTAAGGATCTGGGTTCAAAGCCAGCCCGGGCAGGAAAGTCCGTGAGACTCTTATCTCATAAACTACTCAGAAAAAGTGGTGCTGTAGCTCAAGTGGTATAATCCTTGCCTTGAGCACAGAGAGGCTCAAGGACTGAGCCCAGGCACTGAGTTCAAGACCTAGGACTGGTAAAAAAAAATTAATAATAATAAACATCTTTCATCACAAAACTCCAACTATATAAGGTATAGAAGGGCTATTCCTCAACATAACAATGCTATAAATAAAAAAGCACAGTATCACACATGAAATTTTAGCCAGAACCATCAGACAAGACAAAGAAATAAAAGGAATATATATAGAAAAGGAGGAAGTCAAGTCCCTATTTGTAGATGACATGAGTCTATCCTTAGAATACCGTAAAGGCTATTCAAAAACTTTTAGAATTGATAACCCAAATCAGTGAAACAGCAAAATTCAAAAATCAATATATAAAAAGTAGCCATTATCCAGAGTGCTGTAGCCCACACCTGTAATTGTAGCTACTCAGAAGACAGATATGAGGATCACAGTTCGAAGGTAGCCTGGGCAGGAAAACCCATGAGACTCTTATCTCCAATAAGCTACCAAAAAGCCACAAGTGGAGCCATGGCTTAAATGGTAGAGCACTAGCCTTGAGCATAAAAGCCCAGGTACAATGCCCAGGCTCTGAGTTCAAGCCCCAGGAGTGGCACAAAAAATAATCACTTTCCTTTCCACTGATATGAACTCACTGAGAGGTACCAGGCAAAGAAACAGTCTCACAGTAGGAAGATGAAAAGACCTCCCATATTCACAAAGAGGAAGAAATGTTTTGGTAGTAATAGGGTGAACTTAGCCACACGCCTTGACCAAAATCCAAAACAATATTGGCAGTGAATGCTGACAAGGAAGTGTAATAACAGGAATTCTCATTCTTTCTGGGGAGAAAGAAAAACGGTTCAGATTAGTGCTCTAGAACTTTAGTCACATCGCCAGTCCTTTTTGATTTTATTATTTTTCAAAAGGGGCTTGTTTTTGCCTAGGTTTTCCTAGACTGTGATAATACTATTTACGTTCCCTGCATAACTGATGACAGGCCATCACACCGAGATATCATTGGTTGAGATGAAGTCTTGTGAACCCTTTTCTTTTTTTGGGGGGGGAGGGGGTCTGGTCGTGGGGCCTGAACTCTGGGCCTGGGCGCTGTCCCTCAGCTCTTCAGCTAAAGGCTAGCGTTCTACCACTTGAGCCACAGCGCCTCTTCCGGCTTTTTTCTTTTTGCTTATGTGGTGCTGAGGAATCGAACCCAGGGCCTCAGGCATGCAAGGCAAGCGCTCTACCACTGAGCCATCTTCCTAGCCCCTTGTCAACCTTTTTCTAGACTGGTCTTGAACCCTGATCATCCTGAAGAGCTAGGATTATAGGCACAAGTCACTGTGCCTAGCAAGTATTAATATGTTTTTAAATGGGTATACCACTGAAAGCAATCTATAGATTCAGTGCAACCTCCATCAAACAAAATTCTTCACAGGACTAGAAAAATAAATTCTAAAATATGAATGGAAATATGAAAGATCCCAAATAGTCAAAGCAATTCGGAGCAAAAAGAATAATTCTGGAAGCATCACAATGACTGATTTGAAAATATACTGCAGAGCAGTAATAACAAAAATAGCATGGCACCAGTATGAAAGCAGTGAGTGGTGGTGTGTGTATGTTTGAAGAGTTGCTTAATGAGTTCAGATTCTGTGTTTGATGAAAAAGTTCTATGGATGTATGGTGGTGGTAGTTGCAAAACATTGCAAATACCTAATGCCACTTAATTGTATATATTTTTTAAATTTATTTTATTTGTGAACATACTGTACAGAGGGGTTACAATTACATGGGCAGGATAATGCATACATTTCATACCAAGCATTGCAGCCTCCTCCTTTGTTTACCCTTCACATCCCTTCCCAGCCTCCCCCCTCCCCCCCACCCAATCCCTTCCCCCCCAACCCCCCCCCCCCCCCGACGTTGTAAAGCTCGTTTTTGACATGACAACTTGTACTTCTCATTGTTGCAACAGGTCTACCTGAATCCTTAAATGACTTGTTTTTCCCCATCTCCTCCACAAGTTATACTAACATCAAATATAGTGAAAGCGAGGGTTATACTGTGGGGGAGGGACATACAAAGCAACAAAGAAATAATCTTATAAATGCGTTAGAAACACATGCATGAAAGAAAAAAACATTAAAATACATATCTAAGGGTTCATTTTCCTAACATCACATTATCTGACCTTTTCCGCTTGACTCATACATATACTAGATATTGCAAATGAGGGAAACCATGGGACTTGTGTTTCTTTGGGCCTGGTTTACTTCACTTAATATAATTTTTTCCAAGTTTTTCCATTTCCTAACAAATGGGGCAATGTCATTCTTTCTGATGGAGGCATAGAATTCCATTGTGTATATATACCACATTTTCTTGATCCATTCATCTACTGAAGGGCATCTGGGTTGGTTCCATATCTTAGCTATGGTAAATAATGCTGCAATAAACATAGTTGTGCTGGTAGCTTTAGTGTGGTCTTGTTTGTAAACATTTGGGTAAATGCCCAAAAGTGGGATTGCTGGGTCATAAGGGAGCTCTATGTGAAGTCTTTTGAGGAACCTCCATACTGCTTTCCAAAGTGGTTGAACAAGTTTACATTCCCACCAACAATGAAGTAAGGTTCTCTTCTGTCCACATCCCCTCCAGCATCTGTTGTTGTTAGAGTTCTTGATTTTTGCCATTCTAACTGGAGTGAGGTGGTATCTCAATGTTGTTTTGATTTGCATTTCTTTTATGGCTAGGGATGTTGAGCATTTCTTCATGTGTCTATTGGCCATCCTTCTTTCTTCTTCAGAGAAGTTTCTCTTTAAGTCTTTAGCCCACTTATTTATTGGGCAGTTGTTTCACTCAGAGATTTTTTTTTTTTTTTTTGGTTCCGGTCGTGGGGCCTGAACTCTGGGCCTGGGCACTGTCCCTCAACTCTTCAGCTCAAGGCTAGTGCTCTACCACTTGAGCCACAGCACCACTTCTGGCTTTTTTCTTTTTGCTTATATGGTGCTGAGGAATCGAACCCAGGGCCTCATATATGCAAGGCAAGCGCTCTACCACTGAGCTACCTTCCCAGCCCTCTGGGCAGTTGTTTCTTTGAGGATTTGTTGTTGGGGGATTAATTTTTTGAGTTCCAAGTATATTTTAGATATGAGACCCTTGTCCATTGTATGGCTAGTAAAGATCTTCTCCCAATCCGTGGGCTTTCTATTGATCTTGCTAGCTATGTCCTTTGCCATGCAGAAGCTCTGCAACTTTATGCAATCCCATTTGTCCAACCTTTCTTTGATTTGTTGTGCTTCCGGGTCTCTATTCAGAAAATTTCGGCCTGAGCCAAGGAGACCTAGGGTTTCTCCTATTCCATCCTGTAATGTTTTCAGAGTGTCTGCTTTGACTTCGAGGTCTTTGATCCATTTGGAGTTGATTTAATTGTATATTTTAAGAGGCTGAATGGTAAGTTTCATGCTCTGTATATTTTCTCACTGGTATAAACTACAAGTTTGTGTCCCATTCAACTCATATGTTGAAATTCTGTGAGCAGTATACGGTATGAGTAGTTCAAAGCTGTTGACGCTATTTAGGTTAGATGAAGTCTTAAGGATGGGTCCCTCATATGGAATTAATGCCCTTAGCGGAAGAGAACAGACCACTTTCTGCCTTGATACTACCAGTTGAAGACACAGTAAGAAGGTAGCCACTCCCCAGCCAGGCAGAAGTTCCTCATCAAAACTAGACTAGTCTGAGAACTTGATCTTTAACTAACCTACCTTTTCAACTGTGAGAAACAATGTCTGTTGTCTCAACCACACAAAAAGATAAGACAAAAACCTGCAGCTCACCAAGAAAGATACATAGATGCCAAACATATGAAAAGTGCTTAATATCATATGTCACTGGAGAAATGGAAATTAAAACAACAGTAATATACCACCACACTCCTTGACCAAAATCCAAACAATATTGACAGTGAATGCTGACAAGGAAGTGTAATAACAGGAATTCTCATTCTTTCTGGGGAGAAAGAAAAATGGTTCAGTGCTTTGAAAAAACATTCAGTGGTTTCCTACAAAAGTAAACATACTCACCAGTAGTATCACTTTTTGGTATTTACCCATATGAGTTAAAACCTTATGTTCCAAAACCTGCACATAGATGTTTAGAGCCACTTTATTAATAATTGCCAAAACTTAGAAGCAATTAAGGTGTCTGTTAGTAGGTGAATATATATATGTATATACATATATAAACTGCATTACATTCAGACAACAGAATATTATTCAGTGCTAAAAATCCATGAAAAGCCACAAAAGACTTCTAAATGTAGGTTGCTAAATGGAAAAAGACAGTCTGAAAACTCTACACACTATGAGTACAGTGAAAAGATCTGTTTACCAGAGGTTGTAAGAAAGGAGGAATAAATAAATGGAGCTTGGAGGATTTTTAAGGTAGTGAAACTCTTCTTTACAATATAACAATGTTAAATACGTAGTAGTATATACATTTATCCAAATCCATAGTATGTACAACACCAAGAATGAGCCCTAATGTAAACTATGGACTTTAGGTGATGATGGTGTATCAATGTAGATTCACTGATTATAGTAATATACTACTGCAGTTGAGGATATTGGTAACGGGGAAAGCTATGTATTTAAGGAGCAGGAAATAAATGAGAACTGTTTGTATTTTCTATTTAATTTTGTTGTGAAGCTAAAATTGTCTTAGAAGTAATCTATTGTTTAATAAATAATATACATGGAGAACCTGGAAGATAAAAACCAAGACTTTAAGAAAAAAAGACCACTATTTGAGATATGGAGGATATTCTTAGGAAAGAAATGCAAAAGTGCAATACCTGCATTTATATCAAAAAAGAAAAGAACATCAGGCGCTGGTGGCTCGCTCATGCCTGTAATCCTAGCTACTCAGGAGGCTGAGATCTGAGGATCACGGTTCAAAGCCAGCCTGGGCAGGAAAGTCCATGAAACTCTTACCTCCAATAAACCACTAGAGAAAAAGGAAGTGGCACTGTGGCTCAAGCAGTAGAGCGCTCACCTTGAGCTGAAGAGCTGAAGGATAGCACCCAAGCCCAGAGTTCAAGCCCCACGACCTACCAAAAAAATAAAAAAAGAAAAGAAAAGAAAACTAAAAGTTTGACTTTATTTCAGTGTAGGATTCTAGTCAGATTTTTATTCTTTATCTAACTTTATATTTTTCATTCATCATTTTTAATTCATGAGAATATACATGTACACATGTTTGCACATGATTTTCTATCCTCTTTGAACCAGATGGATCTCTCATAAATGAGGTAAGTGACTCAAATATTTTGCTACTACATATTTTTATGTAAACCATTTATTTATTTTTTTTTGTCCTTCATAGTGATTAACTCTGGGCCTGGGCCCTGTCCCTTAGCTCTTCAGCTCAAGGCTAGCAGCTCTACCACTTAAGCCACAACACCACTTCTGGTTTACTGGTGATTAATTGGAGATAAGAGTCTCAGACTTTCCTACCCAGGGTGGCTTTGAACTGTGATCTTCAGATCTCAGCCTCCTGAGTAGCTAGGATTACAAGTGTGAGCCACAGGTGCCCAGTGAAAACCATATTTTTTGAATTGTACATTTTAGCATGGAAAATTAGTTAGATTTATACTTTGGGAAAACTTTATCACCTGCAAAGACTCAATTTGTTTTTTTGTTAAAGATAAATAATTTCAGGCTAGGCACCAGTGGCTCACACCTGTAAATAAAGATAATAAAGAGTTTAGAGTTAGAAGACAATAAAATAGAGATGTTTAAGAAGTGGTGACAAAGCCATTCAAATAAAGTTTTATAGGGCCCCTTCTTGGGTCCAAAGGGTGGATCTGGATTTAATCAGTCCGGAAACTGCAGAGTTAGGGGTTATAGTCAAGTGAGGGAGACTTGGTAAACTATCTGACAGTGAGAGTGTAGAGTGTTTTATCTTAAATGATAGTGTGGTAGAGAGAGGAAAAAAGGCTTGAGTTTGTATCTGAATTTGAAGCCAAATACTTTAAATACTTTAATGCACATCACTTATAGCATAGAATTCCATTGCAGATTTCATATTCCACTGAAATTCTGAGTCAATTCTAAAAACAAATTATCTTTTACACATTGTCAAATACTTATGCTTTTTTAGGATTTTAATAATAAAGATATATGCCTAAGTAAATTACACTAATTACTAATTTAGTTCTGTTTCATTCTTCAGTTTCTTTGCATAAAGCCTGAAACAAATTGTTTCTCTTTGAGTAGTTTTCTCACTTGTGAACTGAAGAAAATAATGTAACTAATACAAATTGTGTGGATTCAATGAATTAAAGTATAATCAAGAAAATCATTAGAGACAAAGAGTTTTGGGACCAGTTTGCACAATACAGAAAGACCCTGTCTCTTAAAAGTAAAATAAACGATATTTTTGGATATCTATGAAAACTCAGTTTAGAAATACATATAGAAATATAGAAAGTATAGAACAAAAACCCTCTCTGTGGATAACCACAATCAAAATATGATATTTATCTTTCTTGATCACTCATATCCTATCTCTATGTGCTTATCACTAGTGTGCAATAAACATTTTATTTATTCATTCAACATGTTCTTGAGCACTTGTGTAAAATAAGGCACTGAGATTATGGCAATGACAAGGATGAATTGGAGCCACTTAGCATCTTAGCAACTCAGAGGAGCTGAGGTATAACTGATATAAAATGGAGGACATAAAAAGTGTTGAAAGGGACAAAGTGTATTTTGGAGCTCAGGTGAGAGGAAGGGGATTCCCATTGGGAAGGTTAGAACAGGATTCCTGGAGGAAGCTGCATTTAGGCTGGATTTTGAAATATAGATATGGTGTTAACATACAAAGATGAGGAAAGGCAGTCTAGAAGGAGAGCAGAATGAGTGCACAGAGGAATAAAACAATGTACTATGAATTTGTTTAAAGGAGCCCATGGGCCGGGCGCCGGTGGCTCACGCCTGTAATCCTAGCTACTCAGGAGGCTGAGATCTGAGGATCACAGTTCAAAGCCAGCCCAGGCAAGAACCGGAAGTGGCACTGTAGCTCAACTGGTAGAGTGCTCGCCTTAAGCTGAAGAGCTGAGGGAAAGCGCTCAGGCCCAGAGTTCAAGCCCCACTACCAAAATAAATAAACAAATAAAGGAGCCCACGGGAAAGCATGATCAAAAGTAGCTTTCAATCGTTATGACTTAGGTTGAACCTCCTTGGAGGGCCATAAAGAGACTTTAACAGTGTTCAGGTACTGCTGGCCAATTGTGGCTCACACTTGTAATCCTAGCTACTCAGGAGGCTGGTAACTGAGGACAGCAGTTTGAAGCCAGTCGCGGCAGGAAAGTCTGTGAGACTCCTATCTCCAATAAACCAGAAGTGGCGCTGTGGCTTAAGCTGTAGAGCACTCACCTTGAGCTAAAGAGCTGAGGACAGTGCCCAAGCCCAGAGTTCAAGCCACATGACTGTCAAAAAATAAAAATAAAAAAATAAAAGTTTTAGTATATATTGTACAGTCCAATATTCAATATAAGCCTGTTACCTATCATCTTTTATTTTCTTCTGATCTTCATCACCAAATAGTTATCCCAGATTTCCTGAACTATCAGGTTTTCTTTCCCTCTTTCCTTCTTCCTTTCCTTCCTCCTTCCTTCCTCCCTCCTTTCCTCCCTCCTTCCCTCCCTCACTTCCTGCTTTCTGGTCCTGGGGCTTGAACTCGGAACCTGTTCTCCATTCCTGAGCTTTTTTGTTCATGGCTAGCACTCTATCACTTGAGCCACAGCTCTATTTCTGGTTTAATGGTTAATCAGACATGAGTCTCATGGATCTACCTGCCCTGGCTGACTTTAGACCACAATCCTTAGATCTTAGCCTCCTGAGTAGCTAATATTATAGGAATGAGCCACCAGTATTCAGCTGGAATTCTTTCTTAAATCCTAAAAGTAACAATCTTTGTAACTTGTATTTTTTCTAATTTATTTACTTATTTATTTATTTGTTTTCCTTTCTTTTTTGCTTATGTGTTGGTTTCTGCTTTTGCTTTTGTTTTTTTTGGTGACAGTACTAGTGTATGAAGTCAAGGCCTAGGTAATGTCCCTTAACTTTTTCCACTCATGGCTAACATTCTACCACTTTAGTCACACCTTCAGATTTTTTACTTGTTAATTAGAGCTAAGAATCTCCTGCCTGGGCTGGCTTCAACCACCAAGATCCTAGATATCAGCCTCCAGGGTAGCAAGGATTTACATACATGAGCTACCAATGCCCTGTGATATTATGGTTTTAAAAACAAGGTGAAATCTATTTCAGGATACATTTCAAGGCTCTTCACACATGCATTTAGGATTATCTATACAAAGCTGAATTCTTTTTCTCTTCTCTCCCCCCCCCCCATACACACACACACACACACACACACACACACACACACACACACTCCTTAGTGTGCTCTAGATATTTATCTCATTACACTTAATGAATATCTGTAGAATCTAAAACTATCACTGGCTTCTCTCACTCTGAATTGAACACAAAGTAGAAAGAAATCCCAAGAGAAGATGAAGTATGATTTCTCAGAGTCGACTCCTGCCACAGAATTCAATGAGTTGTGTCCTCTGGGAGAGAAGCCAGCTATTTAAATTCAGAGTACAGATTCTCAATGCTAAAAAGCTATTTTTAGCTCAAGCTGCAGCTTAATTTGGAAACCAAGTATTTGAGGTTTTGCCTTTTTCTTGGATTGACTTTTTTAAAATGGCAATAGATAGCTATAAATATGGAAAAGTAGTCCTCCAAATGTGGCATTTGAAACATTCTTAAGAACATAAAAGTGTAAAACTAGTTGGAAAAAATATTCATGCTAATGCTTTGAAAGTTTTGTTTATCTATAGGCTGTTGTTTTTAAGAATGTGTATGATTCTTTAAAAAGAGGATGCTTTTACTGGTTTTACTCAATCACAATTTTGAGGAACATGACAATCTGCACATTTACCTGCTAGAAGATCAAACTTGCCTTGATATCAGGTGGCTGGCTTAGGATTCCTGACTAAAACAAAAGATAGCAATGCTCATGCTCAGAAACATTTCCCTGTTTCTTAGGACAGCTATTCTCTCAGGCATATCTGTTCCTGACTGCCCTTTAGATAGTCTAAATTCAAACTTAAGGCAATTAAAGTAAGACTAAAAATCCATTTTTTGGCTGGGTGCTGATGGTGGCTCAACATCTGTGATCCTAGCTACTCAGTAGGCTGAGATCTGAGAATCACAGTTTGAAGCCAGATGGGACAAGAAAGTCCATAAGACTCTTCTCCCCAACCAACCAGCAAAAAGCCAGAAATGGAGCTGTGGCTCAAGTAGTAGAGAACTAGCATTGAGACACAAAGCTAAGGGGCAGCATCTAGGTACTGAGTTCAAGCCCTAGTACCAGCGCGTGCGCGCGCACACACACACACACACACTACACACACTCACTCACTCAATCAATATATTGCCAGCCACAGTGGTACATGCCTGTTATCCTGCACAAGGTGCTTGAAAGCTACTCTTGCTAAAAGCACCAACTACTTACTTGGCCCATGAATTAGGAGATAAGCTTGGCAGTTGTGCCTCTATTTTGTATCTTTCTTTGTTCTAAGCCATCCTCTCTCCAGTCATTTGCAAATCACATTGGAATCTGGGAAAGA
Organism: Dipodomys spectabilis; assembly: GCF_019054845.1. Lineage (NCBI taxonomy): Eukaryota > Metazoa > Chordata > Mammalia > Rodentia > Heteromyidae > Dipodomys > Dipodomys spectabilis. The sequence goes on from NW_024871183.1 coordinate 1,596,957, forward strand.
TAGAACTCATTGATAACACTTTTATGACAAGGGACCAAAACTAGGAACAATAAACTTAGGAACCAAAACGCCAAGATAACAGATAACTTGCCAAGCAACAGTGACTTGTTCACTGCCCTCAATTGATTACAATAACTCTTTCCAAAATGAGAACGAAAACAATGATCAATCAGGCCATACTGTAAACTTGACTGTTTAATAATTATATATACTTTTCTTCCCATTTACCCAATATTTTTCCTATTAAAGCTAAAGCTCAAATTTGTATGTTGAATACAACTAAAGACCACCAAAGATGAATTACAGTGTTGTCTTCCTATGGTGTGTCCATGCAATATAATAAATCTGTTTTCTCTCCCCTTCACAGGAGAATGTCTGGACATGGCATGTGAAATTCCTGGATTTGGGCCTAGGGTCCAAAAAAATCTCTGGTTTCAATCCGAAATACATAGGAGGATCACCAGGCATAGGCAAAAATGTGAAGCCTGAAAATTATTAAAGTAAAAAACAGGCTGGGAGCATGGATCAAGTGGTTGACTGTAAGCTTGAGTCCCTGAATTCAAGCCCAAGTACCACATCTTGCTCCAAAAAATCCCCCAAGCCCCAAAACACACACACACACACACACACACACACACACAACCATTTTCTTAGTCAACTAGCCATATTTCACATGCTCAGCTGAATGTGACTAATGGATGCCATATTAACCAATATAACATTTTCATCATCACAGGAGCTTCTACTGACCAGTGCAAGTCTATATTGATAACAAAGTAATATTAGGCAGTTTTATAAAAATTGCTAGTGAAGTAGCCAAGAGATTTAGAATTTGATCTAATCTATATTTATGTACTAAGTAACTATTTTAAGCACTAAATCCTCATATTATTCTATAAATGATTACAATTTTAACCAGTTTCCAGATAAGGTGACTGAGGTACAGAAATGTAAAAAACATAGGAAGCCAGTAAATAATAGAACTAGGAAGAGCCAGGTATCAGTGGCTCACGCCTGTAATCTTAGCTACTCAGGAGGCTGAGATCTGAGGATCACAGTTCAAAGCCAGCCCGGGCAAGAAAGACTGTGAGACTCCTATCTCCAATAAACCACCAGAAAACCGGAAGTGGCGCTGTAGCTCAAGTGGTAGAGCGCTCGCCTTGAGCTGAAGAGCTGAGGGACAGCGCCCAGGCCCAGAGTTCAAGCCCCACGACCGACAAAAAAAAAAACAAAAAACACAAAAAAACCAGAAGTGGCACTGTGGCTCAAGTGGTAGAGCACTAGCGTTGAGCACAAAGAGACTCAGGGGCAGCAAGTACCCAGGCACTGAGTTCAAGCCCCACAACTAACCAAAAATAAACAAAAAATAGTACTAGGAATATAAACCCAGACATACTTCCTTGAGAACCTAGCTCCTTACTACTATGTAATGAATGCTTCCTTGCTGGAAATCAATGTATTCTTCACTATTAATATTTATATTTCAAATGAAGAAAGTAACTGAATTTTTTCTATGGTCCTTTCCACTGTCAATGGTTCAGGACTCACTGTCTCATACAGATGATGTTTAATGCCTACTCTGGCTGGAGAATGATGGATATGCAACATAGCAGACATATCTCTGCTCTCACATGGAGAGAAAAGCATGAATCAAGCACATAAACACATAAAAAATATTGTACTGGAGAGCAGTGTGGCAATGGTTTCTGGGTAGCAAGAGTGCCAGTGACCCAGTCAGAGGGGCTAGCTGTGGCTCTATTGAGGGGGGAGAATTTAAGAAGAGAGGATATCATAGGATCAGCCATTAGTCCAGCTGTTGACAGCCAGCAAAGGAACAGCTATATCCAATTTCCCCTATTGGTAGTGGGCATACTATGGGTCTGTGAGGGTTGGCAGCTGTGAGTGAGCAGGACAACATAGAAACCAAATTTGACACTCCTTAGGCCACTCTTCCCTGTTTTGCCCAGATTCATATCTCCTGGGCAACCAGTGCATATGCGTACACTAGAGTTAAAAATGGAATTCAGGCTAACATCTGTAATAGAGATCAAAAATAATTTTAGTTTCTGCCTGTATATAGCTTATACAAAGGGGATCATTGTGCACATGCCTATATCAGCAATGTCAGTGTGTGATAAAGGAAATGCATACAGCGTCAGCTAGTGAATTAGGAAGGAAACTTTCTGTTAGAATTCTGCTTCAAGATCTCTGTTGTGGAGAATTTGCCCCAGCAAAGTAACTGATTCTCAATACTGTCAGTGGGAAATGCATTTGTTTTCTTTTATTTAAAGAAAGATTAAAAATAAGGATAAATAGGAGATCTATTCTGAAGTCTCCCCTGCACCCCCCTTTTACTTTTCCCCTCAATACTCAAGATTTAATCTCTTTCTCTTCAGCAACTCATTCTATTTCATGACATTCACCAGCTCATCTTTAAGTGGTGTACAAGTGTAGGCAAAATGCCAATAAGGGCACATGCTACTCAGGCCTTTAACCCCGATTTGCTTCTGAGAGTTAGTTCTTGAATAAATACAATGGTTCAGCAGATAGCTTAATATGACAAAAGCACCAGGGCTAAAGCTCGGTATTTACAATGGCATGTCATATGACAAAAATAAGTGCTCTGGGCTGGGTAGGGTATATGGTAAACTGGGAATTATGTGGTGTTTCTATGCCCCCACCTAGTGGCTGATTCATTTGTTTTTGTTTCTTTTGGTTAAGTAAATGTCAGTGTTCAGTGTTATCATATGAAATATGGGCAGCCAATATTGTGCATCAGGTGATATGACCACATGTCAGTAGGAACAGATGCGATCTTTTGCTTGCTGAGATTTCTCAGTTGTAATAAATAGATGGTGAAAACCTGTAAGTGAGCAGAGGGGTATGGGTTTCTTACTGTGATACAAGGGGTACTAGCACAAAATCCACTTTATGTAGCAACTGCTCATTGAGTAGTCAGTGTGTTCTGTACAACTGATTGTGGCTTGATAATGAGTCTACCTAAAGATCCTCAGCTGGGCCTGATACTTAACATACTACTTGTAGTTTTAATTTGGCTTCCTAAGATCAGCTTACAGATAGAGAATGAAAATATGACTAGTTTATTTGGTCATTTTACTTCACATTCTGAAATAAACAGGCATTCTGAGTTTACAAATTAATTACTTTTGTTTAAATCAAGTTTGCCTCACAGGTTCTCATCACCTAAGAGTGACATAATAATGATTTAATTCCCATCTTACCAGTAGCAGTGGAAAAAGTAAGGTGCCATGTGTATGTGTTCATGGACCTGAAGTTGTCCATTTCTCCTTGGAGGAATTTCTTGAGTGGGAAATGGCATTTAAAGGCCACAGTCTGTGCTGTCTTTACTTCTAGATCTTTTCAGTGGACAGAGTTAGGAAATACACATTTCTGAAATTTTTTTAAAAAATCACAGGCTCATACTGCTATTTCCAATTCAAATTTAACATTAAAGAGTGTGTATATATGCATACATATATAATTTCCATTTATATAGCTACATGTAAGGAGAAAGAGCATATGAGAGATTTTGAGCCCTAACCACATTAACTCAGTTACTTCATTTCTCCTGAAATGCATATGAAGTACTTTTAAATTAATAATGATATTATTAACAATAAGAATAATGCATAAAAGCCAGGCACCAGTCAGTGGCTCACACCTGTAATCCTAGTCACTCAGGAGGCTGAAATCTGAGGATTGTGGTTCAAAACCAGCCCAGGCAGGAAAGTCCATGAGGCTCTTATCTCCACTAAATTACTCAGAAAAAGCCAGAAATAGTGCTGTGGCTCAAGTGATAGAGCACTAGCCTTGACCACAAAGAGGTTCAAGGACACCACCCAGGCCCCCTGAGTTCAAGCCCTAGAACCAGAAAAAAAGTGCATAAATTCCATGATTTCTTTATGCCTCTATTTGTGTTGAAGATATATAGTGAAAATGATGCATTAATAACTTCATCATTATTCTCCTTTGTATAGCTATACTACTAAGTTATGTTAAGACAATGAAACATTTTCTATGGTTTGACTGTTCAGTGTCACCCAGATGGCCCACAAGTTAAAGACTAAGCTTCTGGGTGGCACTGTGGGAGATGGTGGAACTTTCTGAGGTAGAGCCTACTGGAAATTGTTTCAGTCATTGGTGAGCACTGTGTCCTAGAAGGGAACAGTAGGTCCAATCTCTCTCTCTCTTTCTCTCTCTCTCTCTCTCTCTCTCTCTCTCTCTCTCTCTCTTTCTCTTTCTCTTTCTCTTTCTCTCTCTCTCCCCCCCCCCCCCCCCCCGTCTCTGTCTCTCTCTGATTGTGATGTGAGTAGTTTTGCTTCACCTGCACTTCTATCATCCTGTGCTGATTCACTGCACAACTAAAGTAACAGGGTCAACTAAATGTGGACTGTAAGCCAAAAAATAAATATATTCTCATTATAGCTCAGTTGTTTCAAGTATTTAATTACAGGCATGGAAACTGACAAACACAAAACACATTTTCACTTGAGGGGCTCACACTCAAGGCCTCATGATCTTGCTTTTTCACTTAAGGCTGGTGCACTACCATTTGAGCAACACTTCCACTTAGGGATTTTTGCCAGTTAATTAGATATTAGTCTCATGGATTTTTTTTCTGCCCAGGCTGCCTTCTAAGCATAATCCTCAGATTGCAACCTCCTGAGGAGCTAGGATTATAGAATGAGTCACACCAAACATTATCCCCAGCTCAGCTCATTTCTATTTCTTAAATGTTTAGGGATTGCCTTTTCTTTGTGATTAAATTGAACCTTTGGATATGTAAAATATCCATAAGACACCGAATTCAAAATTCTCATAAGATATACTGTGGAAGAATCAGTATTTAATTTTTATTAGCTTTGATTCAGTTTTCTTTTGTAAATATAAGTACAGATGGCTATCTATGTTGACTTCTTATACAACATGTGGTGAAGATCATCCTGGAAGCATCCCAGTGCCCTGCATACTGCCATTTCACAGAGTGTTTAGCTGAGCCTGCAAATCTCTCACAGTGTTCCGCCATGGGTCCAACTAGGTGGGAGCATTGTACCTATATTATCAAGTGTCCAAATTTGTCATTTCTACTTGGGCACTTTTCAGTTAAAATTCATTATGTACCAACAAAAGCATCAGGTCCAGATGTAATGGCTTTAACCAGTAGTCCCAGTTACTCTGGAGGCATAGGTAAAAAGGACAGCAGTTGGAGACTGGCCCAAGGGAAACAAAATAAAAACATGAGATCTTATTCCAAAACTAACTAAAGCAGAAAGTGCTGAAGGTATAACTCCAGTGGCAAAGCACTTGTTCAGTAAATACTCTGAGTACCATCAAAAAAAAATTTAAGTGCTGGGCTGTAACTCAGTGACAAAAGTACTTGCCTAGCAAGTGCAATGTCCTGGGTTTGGACCCCAGTACCAAAAAAGAAAAGACAAAAAATAAAATTAAAAAAAATATTTTTTCATAAAACTTAAAGCATCAGCCTTCTCTTCAAGCTTCTTCTGCTTTCAAACTTCCCTGTTTCTGTTTCCAGTGCCTTACATTCCTAACCAGCCAGTATCAAAACTGGTCAACTTGGACTTTTTCATTTGGTTTAATTTTCTTTTTTTTTTTTTTGTCGGTCGTGGGGATTGAACTCTGAGCCTGGGCGCTGTCTCTGTGCTCTTCAGCTCAAGGTGAGCACTCTACCACTTGAGCCACAGCGCCACTTTCTGGTTTTCTGGTGGTTTATTGGAGATAAGAGTCTCATGGACTTTCATGCCCGGGCTGGCTATGAACTGCGATCCTCAGATCTCAGCCTCCTGACTAGCTAGGATGATAGGTGTGAGCCACCGCGCCCATTGGTTTAATTTTCATACTATATTAACTGCCTAAAGGTATGGTCATTCATTCAGTTAACTATAACATTTTTTTGTGTGTTTGTATCAACTATGTGTCAGGCACTTATGAACAAGACAAGATCTATGGCCCTGAGAGCATACATTGCAGTGCAGCAAGACACAAGAATTAATAAAGCATCCTAGTATTGTGTAAAGTGCTGTGATTGAGGTAGGGAGGAGCTGGTTAAGGAGAATAAATTGAGTACAGAAAATCCTAATGAAACAGGGCAAAGAGACAATGTCTGAGCCGGCTTGGAGGGGTTCAGAAGTAGCAGTAGTCTTGTTTTGTTCTTACTTTTAAACCTTGTATGTTAGTATTGCAGGCCTCAGGCATGACAGGCAATGAACAGGTGAAGAACCAATGGAAAAATGTTTAAACTCCTGTGTTTGCTAACAGGCTTCTGAATGTATCACTGTGGTCCACAGAGAGGACTGGACATGGTGGCAAGGAGATGCTATATCAGCTACCACAGCCTTAAAACAAAGTTGGTGTCTCCTTGGACTTTAAAAATGTCCCTATGCAGCTTATTTTATTTTTGTTTAATCAAATAAACGAGAGGGCTTTTTTCCATGGAAAAAAAAGTAGCAGTAGGTTTTAATCATGAAAGGAACAGGATGAAGATTGGACAATGAGCACTCCAGGCACGGGAAACCCAGAGGTAAAGATCTGTAAAGAACTGCAGATATTTTTAGTCAGCTTGGAGTTTCATAGCCTTGCAATAGAAAAATAGAGACAAGATGGTAGAGAATTTTATTTATTCAGCAAGCTATGGATAGATTTTCATGTTCTTTTTAAAAAAGCTGAACTCTCAGAGAATCTCAATATTTTGTGTACATGTACAAAAATTGATCTCATAAGAAGTTTGTTAAAGGGAGGCTGAAGGAGAGAGATGGGGAAGGGAGTCTGATATAAGAATACTATAGCTAGGGGGTATAGCTCAGTGTTAGAGTACGCCTAGCCTGACCTTATCTTCAGCACCATAGGAGGTAAAAAGATCATCCAATAAAAAATAAAAATTATTGAAAAGCATAAAACTAAAGGTAAGAAACAATATCATAATTCACAGGAGAGCAGAACAGAGGGAAGAACACCTAATTGTGAAGGTCATGTAAAGAATCAAAACTGGGCTGGGCGCCTGTGGCTCACACTTGTAATCCAAGCTACTCAGGAGGCTGAGATCTGAGGATCATGGTAAGCCAGCCCAGGCAGAAAAGTCTTATCTCTAATAAACCACTAGAAAACCGGAAGTGGCGCTGTGGCTCAAGTGGTAGAGTGCTCGCCTTGAGCTGAAGAGCTGAGGGATAGTGCCCAAACCCAGAGTTCAAGCCCCATAACCAACAACAACAACAAAAAAAGAATAAAAACTGGTAAGATGCCGCAAGTGCACAATGAAGGTAGGGCACTCTTAGACTTTCGGTTTGGCTATGTGCTGGTGGCATCACTTACTCAGAATAGTAATTCAGAAGCAGAAGTATCAGGTTGGGAAATGTGAAGCCATGATGAGGGTATTCAGGTAGAGCAACAGTACACCAAAAGCATTCACAAAATGAATATTAGGTGTGTGCCTGTGGTTTATGTCTGTAATCCTAGTTACTTAGCAGGCTGAAATCTGGGGATCTTGGTTCTCGGCCAGCAGGAAAATCTATGAGATTATCTCCTTAACCAGCAGAAAAGCAGAAAGTGGAGCTGTGGCTCAAGAGTTAGACCTCCAGCCTTCAGCAAAAAATACTTGAACAGCACATAGAAAAAGTCTTAGAATCACACAAAAAATGTTTACTGATCATTTGTTAGGTACAAAATATGTTCATTCTAGGGAATGAACAACAGACAATACAAGAGTAAGGATGTGCAAACCTTTTCCTCCCTTCCTCTTTTTTACAACAAAGAGAAGATTAGAAAAGATAATGGAGACAAAATGAGGACAGAGCCGTGGGATAAGTATTATAAGAGAATGACACTGGCATTTAAGAGGCAAGAAGAAAGTAACTAACTTAGAGGACCCAAATTGAAAGTCACAATTATATTTACAATCTATTAGAAGATCCTAGCAGCTGAGACAGAAAGTCCTTTTGTTCACAGTTTTAGAGCAATAGAAAAATCGTATATTCAAATTAGTTTTCTACAAGTAACATATTTTACATAGTGTCAGGCCTGAGTGGGAGATGTGAGAAAGTATATTTTTTATAAAACTTTCTTTCTTATATGTACAGTAGCTTTCTTAATAACTTCTCACCATTGTATTACCTGAGTATAATGGGTCACAGGGTATGGTGGCAGCCATTTGTATTCTCATCTTTGTAGAAGGCAGAATTATAGCCAGCCCTGGACTAAAATGCAAGATCCTAAAAAATAACTAAAATAAAAACAACTAAAGTAAAATTTTCTAAGTGTGGGTCAGCAATCTAGCACCTGCCCGGTAAGTGTGAAACTGAATTTAAACCACACTACTGCCAAAAGAAATCCATCATTATAGTTTTAAAAGCATATAAAGGCAAAAATAATAGAAAGTTGAGAATCATACTTAAAAGGAATGAAAGAAATTACAGTATTAAATATTTAACTTTACTGTTCCACTCATCCTTAGTGACTTTGATAAGATACCCTGAAAATATTACAAGAAGGAATAGGAGAAACACTAGGGACAGATATAAATTGTAGTCATTAGTATGTTTTACCTCTAAACACAACATCCTGCTTATTAATATCAATAATTCAGTATTTGCCTTTTATTTTTGGAAGGGGTGCTAGGGTTTGAATATAGAGCTTTATGCTTCCGTCCAAGTTCTCTACTACTTCAGCTATGCTTTCAGCTCTTTTTTTGTCTAGTTATTGTTGAGACAAGGTCTCTCTTTTTGCTCAGAGCAGTCCAAACTATAGTCCCCTATTCATAATTCCTCTGTAACTGGAATGTCCAATATGTGTCATCATGCCTTTTTTTCTGTTGTGGTGGAGCCTTTCAAATTTTTGCCTAAGCTGGCCTGGAACCATGATCTTTTTATCTCAGCCTCCCAAGGAGCTAGAATTATAGGCAAAAGTCATCATGTCCAGCTTGCTTATATTTGTATCTAGTGAAATGAACATACACAGTTAAGTGAATGTACTATTTGACAAATACTAACAAATTCATATGCCTAGAACAGTGAATTTTAATTTCTGGTTAAATTTAATCTCTGATTAATTTTAAACTGAATAAAATGACTATATTTTACTTTAGGGGCTACAAAGGCCCTCAATAGATTGTACTGGAATTCTGGATTTTCCAAAACAAAACTTTGAAGGCCACATGAAGTATAGACTACAGACCAGCATGTTCTATTCAATGATTCCTTCCATTCATTCAATAACTATGCAAGCACCAGAAAACTAGAAAATATGATGAAGATGATATCGTCCATGATAGCAAGAAAACTAAATCTTCACTATAAAATAAAAGATTTTAATAATTTAAAGCATGCCATTTTCCTCAAGGGAAAGATTAAACATAACAATCACCTTTTCCTAATTAATTTATAGGTTTAACTATATTCCAATATTGATAAAACTTACACCAGTGGGACTTCCCCTTTAAAATCTGACCATTTTGAAACTTATGACAGAAAAGTACATTAAAGAATAAGATGGCACTTCAATTCTATTAAATAAATGCATGTACTATGACACTGCATGGGATAAGTAGGCAATAATTTTGAGATTCTACACATCTTAGAGAGGAATAATGGAGTAGGATGATGCACTGACAATGATATGAGAAGAAAGAACTGAAGGACAACACCAAGGTTTTGGCCTGTGCTATTACTGAAATATGGAAGACAGGGCATAGGGAAACTGGAAAGTTGGGGTAAGAAAATAGGAGTTCAATTTTACTCATATTGTTTTAGATGCCCTTTGAATATCCATGAAGTAGGCACTGAGTATTTTGGTCTACAGTTCAGAGGAGTGATGTGGCCTACGTCCAACTAGAGTTATAAATACAAGACAAGATCATGGAGGAAGTAATTGTAAAGAAGAAAAAGCAGACAGTTCAGTGCTGAGAATATAGCAGGTGTTGCCAATTCCCTGTCATGGGAGAAGGGGAATTAAAACTGACTACAGGGAGGTAATCACCAGGCTGCCTCTAGCTATTTGCTCTTGAGGAATTTACTCAACTTAGAGCCAACTCATCCAGAGTCCTGGCCCTTAAAGCAGCCTAAATCCAGTGGCTGGGCAAGGATGGAGTATAAGAAAAAGCTCAGCTATTTTTTCTAATTGTAGAACACTTGTAACTAGTGATATTTATTCCAAAGCACCTCACTAGACACACTATAGCTTTATTAGGGTTGTGTCACAGTTAGGTTTTCCTCTTTAATCCCATTCCTGCTTTCTCCCTCTAGCTTTCATAGGCATGGATCCCTAAGACACATCATCTTGTACCTTAACTTTCTCTGAGCATCTGCTTCCAATGATTTGGCACAAACCAGCAACAAGGCAGAGAAGGCCTTTTTTTTTTTTTTCCGGTTGTGGGCCTTGAACTCTGGGTTTGGGCCTGTCCCTCAGCTCTTCAGCTCAAGGCTAGCACTCTACCACAGGAGCCACAGTGCCACTTCTAGTTTTCTGAGTGGTTTATTGGTGATAAGAGTCTCACGGACTTTCCTGCCTGGGCTGGCTTTGAACCGGCATCCTCAGATCTCAGCCTTCCAAGTAGCTAGGACTACAGGTATGAGCCACCAGTGCCCAGCAGACAGAGGGCTTTAAAACAGGGAGAAACAAAGGAAAAAATTGTCAAAGGCACCATCAGAGATTTTTGAGTGACCCACAGTATCTGCTTTCATCTTTCTCCAGTTTTAAGAATGAGGTTTTTTGTTTTTGAAATAATGTCTATCAGTCTTAAAACACCCACATTTTCTTTCACATTTTAAAATGTAAGCAATAGTGATAAACATTGTATATATTTTACCATGTACATGCAATACACTGTGAAGTTGTCTCTAACTAACCTGTCATGTCTCATATGTACCATTTTAAAAGTAAAGCTCTTTCTTAACAGTTTTCAAATATACACAAGTTATTACTAACTATAGTCATTATTAGGTCTTCAGAATTTATTTCTTCACCTGTGTTTGTATCTGTTACCTAATATCTCCCATCTTCTCTATTCCCCAACCAACAACTACCACTTTTATTTCTATAAATCTTTTTTCAGTTCTAGTTACAATATAAGTGTGTATAGCAAATAATGTATTATTGTATGAAAGTAAGATTATGCAATGTTCATCTTCCTTATTCACTTTGCGTAGTGTCCTCTAGGTTCATCCATGTGGTCACATTTAGCAAAAAGATCCTTTTCTTTTTATGCTGGTCCTGGGGCTTGAACTCAGAGCCTGGGTGCTGTCCCTTAGCCACTTTGTACTCAAGGCTAGTGCACTACCACTTGAACTACAGCACCACTTCTGGCTTTTTCTGAGGAGTCTATTGGAGATAAGAGTTCCATGGACTTTCCAGCCTGGATTGGCATCGAACTGCGATCTTCAGATCTTAGTCTACCAAGTAGCTAAGATTACAGGCATGAGCCACTGGCACCCAACTCAAAATTTCCTTTTTAAAGGCTGAATAATATTTCTCTCCTTTCCTCTCACCACTCATACACACTTTGGGTTTTGGTGAAATGTTTGGAGTTTTCCACATCAAAAAAATTTTTTTTATTTTTTATTGTGAAAATACTGTACAGAGGGGTTAAAATTACATGGGCAAGATAGTGAGTACATTTCTTATCAAGCATTGTAGCCTCCTCCTTTGTTTACCCTTCCTATCCCTTCCCAGCCTCCCCCCACCCCCCCTACCGAATCCTACCCCCTCCCCCCCCACCAAAGTTGTAAAGTTCGTTTTCGACATGACAGCTTGTACTTCTCATTGTTGCAACGGTGCCACCTGTATCCTTATTTAAACTACTTGTTTTTCCCCTTCCCCTCCACAAATTATACCGACATCAAATACAGTGAAAGCAGGGGTTATACTGTGGGGGAGGAACATACAAAGCAACAAAGAAATAATCTTATAAATGCATTAGAAACAAATGCATGAAAGAAAAAAAAACATTTGAATACATATCTTAGGGTTCATTTCCCTAACATCACCTTATCTGACCTTTTCTGCTTGACTCATACATATACTAGATATTGCAAATAAGGGAAACCATGGGACCTATGTTTCTTTGGGCCTGGCTTACTTCACTTAATATAATTTTTTCCAAGTCTTTCCATTTCCTAACAAATGGGGCAATGTCATTCTTTCTGATGGAGGCATAGAATTCCATTGTGTATATATAACACATTTTCTTGATCCATTCATCTACTGAGGGACATCTGGGTTGGTTCCATATCTTAGCTATGGTAAATAATGCTGCAATAAACATAGTTGTGCTGGTAGCTTTAGTGTGGTCTTGTTTGTAAACATTTGGGTAAATGCCCAAAAGTGGGATTGCTGGGTAATAGGGGAGCGCTATGTGGAGTCTTTTGAGGAACCTCCATACTGCTTTCCAAAGTGGTTGAACAAGTTTACACTCCCACCAACAATGAAGTAAGGTTCCCTTCTGTCCACATCCCCTCCAGCATTTGTTGTTATTAGAGTTCTTGATTTTTGCCATTCTAACTGGGGTGAGGTGGTATCTCAATGTTGTTTTGGTTTGCATTTCTTTTATGGCTAGGGATCCACATCAAATTTTTAAGTTCATGTCATCCACAGACAGAGAGTACTGCACATCTTCCCCATTTTGGATGTTTTTCTTACACATATTTATGAGCTATGATTTTCAGTACTGTGCTAGTGGATATAGCACAGTGAAACTTGTTTATTTCCTGATCCTAGAGCAAAAGCTCTTCAGCTTGTCTGTGTTAAGTACAATGTTCACTGTGGGGTTGTTGAGAGGTTTAATTGTGAAAGGATGCTAAATTTTGTAAGGTATCTGAGGTCGTCATATGGTATGGGTTTTGTTTGTTTGTTTGCCGTACTGGGGCTTGAACTCAAGACCTACTACTTGCTAGGCCAGGACTGTGCTACTTGAGCCACTCTGCCAACCACTTTTTGTATTGATTATATTCAATAAGGTCTGATTTTGTGCTCAGGCCAGCCCCCCCAGTGCTGCTGGGATAACAGGTACGAGCCACTGCACAGCCTTTGTACTGCCCCTGTAGCTGGGATGATACACGTGAGCTACCAGGCTCAGTCATTGATTGAGATAAAGTCTAGTGAACTGATTTGCACAGACTTCCTTTGAACCATGATCTCCTGATCTGTGCCTCCTAAGAATTTAGGATTATAGGCTTGAGCCATCATACCAGGCAATCACAATTTGTGTACTTCATCCTCTTAATGTGTTGTATCACATTTATTGCTATGCATATTTTGAATCTTCCTTGAATCTAGGGATAAAAATCTCACTTGACTATTATCCTTTTATTATGTTGTTGAATTCAGTTTGCTGTTTTGTTGAGGAAATTTTTATTATTTATTTATTTATTGCTATTACTGGGAATTGAACAGGGATTGGGCACTACTCTTTTTTTTTTTGTCAGTAGTGTGGTCTGAACTCTGGGCCTGGGCACTGTCCCTCAGCTCTTCAGCTCAAGGCTAGAGCTCTACCACTTGAGCCACAGCGCCACTTCTGGCCTTTTCTACTTATGTGGTGTTGAGAAATTGAACCCAGGGTCTTATGCATGCAAGGCAAGCACTCTACCACTGAGCCACATTCCAAGTCCTGAGCACTATTCTTTAGCTTGTTCTTTGCTCAAAGTTAGTGCTCTATCAGTTGAGCCACACCTCTACTCCTGGCTTTTGCTGACTAATTAGAGTATTAAGCCTGGCTTTGAACTATGATCTTCAGATCTCAGCGTCTTGAGTAGTTAGGATTATAAGCATGAGCCACTAGCTATGTTAAGTATTTTTGCCTTGAACTGCCAACCACCTCCTTATCCCTGCCTCCCAAGTAGCTAAGATTATAGGATTGAGCCACCAAGCGCAGTCAGATTTTCCATTTCTTTATGACTCAGTACTTCTTGACTTGTTTTCCTGCTAGGTGCTGGTGGCTCATGCCTGTAATCCTAGCTACTCAAGAGATTGAAAAAAGTTTTGGTACATGTAGCTATTGTGTTAACTCAGCTTAAAAATATTCATACCGTTAAATATTTATCATTTCTTTTTGAAAACTCAAAATTCTCAAGATACATAATACATTATCATGCTCTACAGCTATTTTGTGTCTGTAATATGAACATAGGACCTTCCCTCTCACTGAATTTAGTTCCCACTAAAGTTAATCTCTCACTCCTACTTCACTGAATCTTAGTACTTTGGGATCAGCTATTCCCCAGCCCAGCCTCTCCCATACTCTGCTCAGTCTCCAGCAACCATCACTCAACCCTGAACCTCTTGAGATTAGCTTTTTTAGCTTCTACATATGAGATGACTCCATTTTAAAGTGTTATATACTTCTAAGAATCTGTTCATTTCTTCCATTGTTATCCAATTTGTTGGTAATTATTCATTCGGGCCTCTTATTTCCATGGTAGCAGTGTAATGTCTCCTCTTTCATTTCTGATTTTATTGAATCTGCTCATTTTTTCCATCTTTTTCAAAAACCATGTCTAATGTCACTGATCTTTTCTACTGTTTCTCTAGTTCCTACTTCGTGTATTTCTGCTTTGGTCTTTGCCATTTCATTTGTTGGGGATTGTTCTCCTTTTCTAGCTTATGAAGGTACAAAGTTCAGTTATTTATTGACTTAGTAATGATTTTGCTTCATCACATATTTTTTCCTCTTTTTCACTGTCTCTCTGTGTGTGGATCTGTTTTCTCCTCTCTCTCTCTCTTTCTCTCTCTCTCTCTCTCTCTCTCTCTCTGTCTCTGTCTCTCTCTCAGCTAAGCATTGAATCAGAGCCTTGTGCAAACTAAGTCTATATTCTATTACCAGCCCCTGAAAATATAATTTGGTTTCTTTTTGACCAACTGTTTGTTGTTCTGGGGTATGTTATTTAGTTTTCATACATTTGTGGCTTTCCAGGTTTCATTTTATCACTGATTTGTATGTTCTTGCTTTTGTGATTGGAAAAGTTACTTGGTGATTTTAAGCTTAAATATGTTCACAGTAGTCTAATGTACTATTCTGAAGAATTTTCCCTGAAGTTGAAAGGAACTTTTATTCTACTATAATGTTCATTTTTTTTCTTGTATGCGTGTGTGTTGGGAGGGGGGGGGGGGCATGCCCTGGGTTGGTATGTAGATATAGGCTGCCAGAATACTGCTGAATTTAGGACTATAGTGATCCCTCACCTACAGCAGGAGTTACATTCCAGAGACCCCTGCAATTGGTGAAAATCCACGAAGTAGAAGCATTATATTTATTTTATTACTTATATTTAAAGGCCTTACAAACCCTTCCCAGTCTCCTATAAACCTTTTCCACTGTCTTGTTAACCTTTCCCACACTCTTATAAACACCTCACAAGCTCTTAAACACTTTCTACAGTCTTAAGCCTATGTAATTTTAACAACAGGGTTCTCACCAGTGAAGTATACTACAACTTGAAGGATGAAGATCATGAATCATGTAGCTCTACAGTACTAATGGCAGTGAAGGTGATGACGAGGAGATGAATGCACTGCACAGCCAAGGAGGGCGTTAAGCACTTCTGAAGGCACCACTTCATCAGGTGGTGCAGTACCTTCTCCTTAGGCTGTAACTTCTGTTTCAACTAAAGTCATAGGTGTAACTGATCTCCTCATCTGACTGATAAACATTGTTATGGGGAGTTGCTGGCACTGCTTTTTCTTGAGTGAGAAGGTTTTTATACACTGACATGCCACTCTCAACTGTATTTATGAAGTGCAACAAACAAAGCATCTGTGGGTTCCATTCATCAACCACTCACTGAAGTTCTTTGGCCATTCTGAGCATGGTTGCAAGATGGTCAAGTGCTAGGCCAACCTCCTCCTCTTCTCCACCCCATAATTAATCATGTACCTCATCATCCTCTTTACTTGTTGACTCGTTTACTTGTTTTGTCCATGTTAAAAACGTGTTCAGGCTTATAGTCCCCTTCCTCGATGATAATTTTGAATATGTTGTTCATGTGCTCCTCAACTTTGGCTTGATCTGCAGAGGCAGCTTCTCCATGCAGAGAAATGCTCTTGAGGCCAAAGCTCTTTGAAATTTGAAAAACAGCCCTATCTAGCACTGAATGGGGATTTTTGGTCTGGTGGGAGAAGCATTTGACTATCCTGTCTATGTCATTGTCTTCATCTTGATCCTCTTCATCATCATGAACATCTGTACTTTCTGCAAAACTATCATAAAGTTTCTTGGCCTTTGTCTGGATGGTGTTGGTATCTGGCGAGATATTCTTCTTCCTGCAGTCATTTATCCACAGGGTCAATGCAGACTCAGTCCTCACAATGGCCTTATTGCTGGAAGTGACTATGTTCTTTGCAGTCTTGTTAAAAGTAATTGTTGTCTAATATCCTTCTTGTTTTTCTTTATGTAACCAACAGTAGATGTGTTGATCCCATAATGGCTGCCTACAGGCACATAGCTTTTGCCTTCCTTTAGCATGTCAAAAAGTCCCACCTTTTCTTTGATGGTAAACATCTTCCGTGGCACTTGGGTTCACTGCCAGAAGCCTTAGCAGGTGAAGAATTTTTGGATGGCATCATAGGGCTTGAAATAAATTCAAAATTTAAAGAAAATTTCACAAAAACACAACTCTGCAGAGCAACACTATGCCCAGGAATCAGATGTTGATATGAAATAGACAAGGAAAGATGGTGAACGAATAGGCACAGTGCTGGAGAGCAAACAAACTGATGCTATGGTCACTGAGTCAGTCAACTCCTGCCCAGGATTCAGAGCACAAGTGCTGTGGTTTGTTGCCTTCCAGTCTATCAGCTCAAGTTGACAAGCTTGCCCAAGTGGTAGTGGCATGCTGCATTTCCATTGTGTACAGTACAATATTCATACACTGATGAAATACATACTATATTTTATTTCAATTTAATATTCTTTTACTATGCTTGAATGAACACTTTTATATTTTATATTGTTTTAAATATTTAGGCAAAATAATTAAAAGCATAAATATTATATAAACACTTATATACCCAAAGACCTTGAAGTAAAAGCAGACACCTTGAAAACATTACAGAATGGAATAGGAGAAACTCTAGGGTTCCTTGGCACAAGCTGAAGTTTTCTTAATAAAGACCCGGAAACACAACAAATCAAGGAAAGTTTGGACAAATGGGATTGCATTAAACTGCAGAGCTTCTGTATGGCAATGGACATAGCTAGCAAGATCAACAGAAAGCCTACGGATTGGAGAAAATATTTACTAGATATACAACAGAGAAGAGTCTCATATCTAAAATATACTTAGAACTCAAAAAATTAAATCCTCCAAAAAACAGTCCTCAAAAAAAAATATGCCCCATTAATAAGTGGGCTAAAGACTTAAAGAGAGACTTCTGTGGCTGGGAAGGTGGCTCAGTGGTAGAGTGCTTGCCTTGCATGCATGAGGCCCTGGGTTTGATTCCTCAGCACCACATAAGCAGAAAAAGCTGGAAGTGGCACTGTAGCTCAAGTGGTAGAGTGCTCGCCTTGAGTTGAAGAGCTGAGGGACAGTGCTCAGGCCCAGAGTTCAGGCCCCACTACCAGATCAAAAAAAAAAAAAAGTAAAGAGAGACTTCTGTGAAGAGGAAATAAGAATTGCCAATAGACACATGAAGAAATATTCAACTTCTCTGGCCATTAAAGAAATGCGAATCAAAACAACATTGAGAGTCAACCTTATCCCAGTTAGAATGGCTATAATCAAACAATCTAATAACAACAGATGCTGGAGGGGATGTGGCCAAAAGGGAACCCTACGCATTGTTGGTAGGAGTGTAAACTTGACCAACCACTCTGGAAAGTAGTATGGAGGTTCCTCAAAAGACTCCACATAGAGCTCCCCTATGACCCAGCAATCCCACTTCTGGCATTTACCCCAATGATCACAAACAAGGCTACCAGAACAACTAAGTTTATGATAGCATTAATGCTAAGATATGGAAACAACCCAGGTGCCCCTCAGTAGATAAATGGATCAAGAAAATGTTTTTTTTGTGTGTGTGTGTGTGTGTGTGTGTGTGTATAAAAAATGGAATTCTATGCTACCATCAGAAAGAATGACACTGCCCCTTGGAAAAAATCATATTAAGTGACGTATGCCAGACCCAAAGAAACTCCACAATACAGATATATACATATATATAATGTATATGTATATACATTATATATATGTATATATCTTTTTAACCCGTGATATAGTGAAGAATCAATAAGTGAATCATGATATAGGGAGAGATGACTTGCATAGAAACTTACATTGGCTACAGAGATGGCATCCTGGACATGTAAACAGGTGAAGCTGACATGAAGCTTGGGTCCTGAGGTACAGACACACTCTTTGCCTTTGAAAGCTAGCATATAAGTCTTAGACACTAATCATGCCAGAATCTAAGACACTAGGTTTGCTTGCTGTGGTTTATACTATAGCTTTTTGGGCTTGAAGTATGGGGGCACTGATAAAACTCAGATCCCAGAGCATGAAACATTGTGAGTAAGCAACTCTGACACCGTAGGTGATGCAGTGCTGCAACAGGTCAGCCTTGTTGTGGGGACAAAGTGGTGGCTCTCATTCCAAGGACAGGGAAATGGCATGGACTCTGGCAGCTTTATCAGCTGGATCAGCACCAGTAAAGACTATATCAGCTGGTATTTTCTTGTTCTCTATTTCCCTGTACTATGAAATTACTCAGATACTATCCCTCTTGGTTTCTAGCCATTCTTGAATGAGGAACTTTAAAAAAATAAAATAAAATGTTTTTACATTTCTCTGTGGCCATCCTCAATTTTGTAGATTTTTGCTCTCATCATTGTATTCCAGAGCTACTTTCATTGGTATGTAGTTGTTTATTATTATTATTATTATTTTATTCTTGTGAAGGAGAAAAATGATAGGAACTTTTAGCCTCCAATCTTGCTAATGTTATTCCAGAACTTCCACGTAATTAGATAGGCCCCACGTAATTAAATAGACTGTCCAGAAAAAAAGATGACATTTAACAATTTGCCTTAATACTGAGTATGGTGATAAAAGTAAATTCTGGTTAATAATATGTCACAAGATGCTTCAACTTTCCTTTGAAAAGTTTCTGGACCAGGCATTGGTGGTTCATGCCTATAATACAGCAGACTAATCTGCGGTTCGAAGTCCAGACCAGCCCAGGCAGAAAAGGCTCTAAGACTCTTATCTCCAATTAGCCAGGTAAAAACCAGCAGTGGAGCTGTGGATCAAAAGGTAGAACATCAGCCTTGATCAAAAAAGTCAGATGATAACCTTGAAGTCTTATATTCAATCCTCAGTACCAGCACACACACACACACACACACACACACACACACACACACACATACACACACACACCACACACACACACACACACACACACACACACACACACACACACACACAGTTGCTGGTGGTGGTGATTGTGGTGGTTGTGGGGCTTGAACACTGGGTCTGGGTGCTGTCCCTCAGCTCTTCAGCTCAAGGCTAGTGCTCTACCACTTGAGCCCCAGCACCACTTACAGTTTTCTGAGTGGTTCATTGGAGATAAGAGTCTCACAGACTTTTCCTACCCAGGCTGGCTTTGAACTGCGATCCTTAGATTTCAGCCTCCTGAGTAGCTAGGATTACAGGGGTGAACCACTGGCATCTAGCTATTTTTAAGAGTCCTAAAAGAGCTTATACATAAATTCTATGCAGTTTTAATAGTTTCATTTAGTGTGTGGAACAGAGTAAATTGTGTTTGCTTTATCATACCCAAGACTGAAATTTGCTATCACTTTTTAAATGCGTCTTCAATTTCTGCAGAATTTAAATAGAAGAAACTACTGTAACAATCATTTTTTGAGTCTCTAGTATGGTCTCCAAGATGTATCCTAACCCATCCTAAATTTGTGGTTTCGTTTGCTTCATTTTTGTAGAACTGGAGTTAGAATTTAGGTCTCCCTCTTTCTAAGCAAACATTGCTATTTGAGCTATACCTCCATTCTATCACAAGATGTACTGTGGCAAAGCAATTAGCAAATGCAAAAGTAGCACTTGGAATCAGACAGTCCTAGATTTGACCCTACATTTTATTAAATGGAAAATATGTAAACATAATACTCCCTGAGAGGAGGAAAAAATATCATATTTGCAAATTTGCTAGGGTAGCAAATTTGTAGGATAGACGATAAATGTTAATTCTACTTCCTTTTAGAATTTGGCATCAAGGAAATATTGTCTACAAAAATAAGATACTGGGCTAGGAAGTTGGCTCAGTGGTAGAGCGCTTGCCTTGTATGCATGAGGCGCTGGGTTCGATTCCTCAGCACCACATAAGCAGGAAAAAAAAGGCAGAAGTGGCTCTGTGGCTCAAGTGGTAGAGTGCTAGCCTTCAGCTGAAGAGCTGAGGGACAGCGCCCAGGCCCAGAATTCAGGCCCACGACCGGACCACCCCCCCAAAAAAATAATGTACTTCCATTGGTCATATTTAATTTGCATTTCTCTTTATGCTTTGGCTAATAGGAAGTTAAAATATAGATATAAGGAGCAATCAGTATGTTCTTCTGAGTTGATATAGTTATATCTTGTTTTTCATAGCATTTTAATGTATGTTAAGGTCTTGCTATGTAGTCCAGGCTGGCCTTATATTTTCAATCTTCCTCTCTTTGTCTTTAAAGTACTGGGATTACTGGTGCTTACACCATATCTGGCTTTATTTTCCACTTTTATTTTAATTAATTGATGGTATCGGATATTAAACGTGTGTTTGCCAGATAAGCACTCTGTTAATAATGTTTCCAGCCCTAATGTTTTTTTTCTCGGGCTTGGGTCTTGAACTTGGCCCCTGAGAACTGTCCCTGAGCCTCTTTGTGCTAAAGGCTAACACTCTACCTCTTGAGCCAGAGTGTCACTTACAGCTTTTTCTGAGTAGTTTATTGGAGGTAAGAGTCTCACTGACATTCTGCTTAGGGTAGCTTCAGCCTCCTAAGTAGATCTCAGCCTCCTGAGTAGCTAAGATTATAGGTGTGAGCAATAGCGCCTGGCTCCCACCTTTTTGTTTGATTTTTATTTTTGAGAGAGAGTCTAGTTAATTTTGCCTTGAATTTATGATCCTGTTTGAGTAGCATTGAGTAGCTAGGATTATAGGTGTGTGCCACCATTCCTAGTTCCAGTTTTATTTTAATGGTAAAGTATTTAAACCTTTGAACACAGAACATAGACATTAAAAAGCTAGTGTACATTATCTTTTAGTTAGTTAGATTAGCAATTTTTAATAAATGCTTTGTTAATTAGAAAATTGTAGTTATTTTTAGCCAATAACTTCAAATTCTGATTTCAGAGCTATTTTTAGCCAATAACTTCAAATTCTGATTATTTCAGAATCATTGACATTTGATTGTAGAATAGTTATATCTTATAACTAAAACTCATATCTTACAATTAGAACTCACATTTTAGATTTCAAATCTTCATTACTCATATTCATTTAATATTAGGTCTTTATGACACTTGAAGCTTTCTCTAACAAAGTAATATGATAGGACTGTGGTTAGATAGTCTTTTTTCCTTCAAAAAGTTATTAGCATATCCATCACAGTTAACAGTATGCCTTTTTTGTTAAACACTATAGAAAATGGCTTATTAAATATTCTGTATTTTGCTTTCCAAGTATGAAGATATTCATAGTAAGCACATGCTGAATTAAATGACTCTTATTTAAAATGGCTTTGGTTTGGATGAATGCTTTCTTTGTCTTTCAAATTCTCCTTAGAAGGAGACATTTTTTAAGTATAAATGTTTTCTAACTACAGATCCAATTTCTCCAGCTTGATTTGTGCCAGTATGCTTTAAAAAGTGTTTTATAATTACTCTGTGAGACCAGATGTTTAAACAATATTTTTTTTTATTTTGGAGGCATAAACTCACCTTTCTCAGGGAAAAACAGCTTTCTGATTATTATTTAAAAACTGTTCCTAAGTCTTGGGTTTTCCCCAGTAATTTACTTTGTGTCAGGGCCATAGTTTTCTCATATACTCAGCTTAATGAGCTGGAAGTGAAACTAGGTTTTTAGACTCCTAACCCAAAGTCCAAAAGTCCTAAGTTAGGTCCAGTCACTCACCCCTATAAGGTATGCACAGGAAAATAACTAAAGGAAATAAGAGGCACATGGTAAAGGCTGAGAAAAGAATAATGCACAGATTACTTAGCTAATTTTCACAAAATCACACAAGTAGAAAGTGACAGAACTACGTGAACCATCTTCTGGTGCTTCTATAAGTCTTTTTTTTTCTTTTTTCTTTTTTTGGTGGGGGGGGTCCAGTCATGGGGCCTGAACTCTGGGCCTGGGTGCTGTCCCTCAGCTCTTCAGCTCAAGGCTAGCACTCTACCACTTGAGCCACAGAGCCACTTCCGGCTTATTTCTTTTTGCTTATGTGGTGCTGAGGAATCGAACTCAGGGCCTCATGCATGCAAGGCAAGCACTCTACCACTGAGCCACCTTCCCAGCCCCTTCTATAAGTATTAAAAATAAGTCAAATGGTTTTTCTCCTTAGCAAAACTTCCTAAGATGCCTTCCAGTAGTCCCCAAATAAACAAGTATACATGGTTTCCGTAATTTTAGAGTTGAAGAGATGGGAGGTATGGGTATAGTACTAGTCAGTGAGCAAAACCATCAACTATTAAGTTCCAGTCCTGGTTTTGGACCAAAAAATAATTGAGTTGAGGGAAAATATGATATTATAACTTTGTATGGAATCTATTTTCCAAAGATAAGGATAGCATACAATGATTTAAGAACCAATAAAAAACAATTCAACTTTCAAACTTACTGTATTAGAAAGGGAGAAGGGAGTAAGGGAAAGTGATGAGGGAGAGATTGATTGGAATATAGTGTATACATACATGGAAATGTACCAGTGGAATCCCCCTTGTATAGCTAGTATAGGATAAGTAATTTCTTAAACAGTTATTTATTTATTTATTTATTTTTTTGTGAACACACTGTACAGAGGGGTTACAATTACATGGGCAGGATAATGCGTACATTTCTTTCTTAAACAGTTTAAACAGGATTTGTAAACAATAATGTTTAAAGTATATAACATGATTCTGGAGAGGGAAAATTGGATTCCATTTAGCCTTTCTCAAACACTAGCAGAGAAGAACATTCTGCTTTATGTTTCATAATTTATGGGAATAGCAAAGAACTTTATTTGATTTAAAGTATTGCACAAAACTAATTAAATATTGAGAAATATATCTGAAACTTGGAAATACACAAAAGAAAAGCTATGAGGATATTACCAGGTTCTTTCATATTCTGTAAGGTCTAATATTAATCTGTAGATGCAACTGAGTCCATTATTTGTGGTAGGAGACAAGGTATGCACAGGAAAATCAATAAATGAAATAAGTTAATACAGAAAAATATTAAATGTCTTTGAATAGAGGACTTATAGCTTTGATGTCCCAAAATCATAGTCAAGGATGGAAAACTATGACAAGATAAAGTGGAAGAATCATTTAAAATACACACACACAAATACACACACACACACACACACACACACACACACACACACAAACGTGTTTTCAGTTTGTACTTCATGAGGTATTACAAAGGCCTTTCTTTTTTCTTTCTTTTTTTTTTTTGGCTTATTCCTTTCTTTAATGAAATTCTCAGTGTAACTTTCTTTTTTCTTGTTGGCCAGGTGTATCCAGACTAAGAAAGATTGGGAACTTTTGTGAGCTGCTTCCATGTGAGCCATGGCAGCAGCCACACCAGTAGGTATGGGAAGCACCAGGAGGCTAAACTGCATGCATCATCATCAAGCATCATGCATCATTGCATGCCTTTCCACATCATCAACTTCAACAAATTACTCTAGGAATGTTAGTATAAAGTATCATCACTTAAGGGAAACCAGAACTTCTGCCAAACCATCAACTTTGATAAGCTATCGACCTTGGTAAGTAAGCAGACACATGAATAAATGCTGTTAAAATCAAAATCAAGATAAGAGTCATTGATATGGTGCAATCTAGAAACTACAAAGTTCTATAGAAGAGAAAATTCTTTTTTTTTTAAATTTTATTTTATTTTATTTGTGAACATACTGTACAGAGGGGTTACAATTACATGGGCAGGATAATGCGTACATTTCTTACCAAGCATTGCAGCCTCCTCCTTTGATTTACCCTTCACATCCCTTCCCAGCCTCCCCCTCCCCCCCAATCCCAATCCTTCTCCTTCCCCCCCAGAAGAAAAATTCTTAAAAACAGGTTGTCATTGTGTTGGCCAGAGAGAGAGAGAGAGAGAGAGAAAGACACAGAGAGAGAAAGACAGAGAGAGAGAAAGACAGAGAAACAGAGAGAGACAGAGACAGAGAGAGACAGACAGAGATGAAATACTAAGTCATCAATGAATATATATTTTGGTATCAAAAGTAGGACATGCTCATTTCTATCAAATTCACAGATGAATATAATAATTATTTGTTATAACACCATTCAAAAATAGCCTATGTGCTGAGTGTCAGTGGCTCACATTTGTAATCATAGCTATTCAGGAGGCTGAGATCTAAGAATTACAATTGAAAGTCAGCCCAGACAGACAAATCTATGTTACTCTTATCTCCAATTAACCAGAAAAAGGACAGAATGGAGGTATGGCTCAAGTGGTTGATGACCAGACTAAAACAGAAAAGCTAAGTGAGAATATAAAGCCCTGAGTTCAAGCCCTGATACCAGCACATACACACAAAAACATAGCCAATAATAACATTATTATTGTTAGTTGTTATTTTTTTATGATATTGAAATTTGGACTTTGGGTTTTGCATTTACTAGCCAGGCTCTCTACTACTTGAGACATGCCACCAACTCTGTATACTAATGTTTTACTCTAGATACCCTATGTTTTACAATGTTCTAATCTTTGCTTATGCATGAATATTTACCTCTCTGATAATCTATGGCATCAGAGATAAGTCATTTAAATTAAGTACCATCTTTTCATAGTCAATGTTGAGTAAAAATATAAAACTTGATCTTTAAGAGCAGAAAATTATGAGAATAAATTTATTTTACTGTATTGTAAACATTTACGCTATAATTGAAACTATACATTAAGTTTTAGACTAAGTCAAGTTTCAACTTTTGGAACAATTGAAAAAATATATTTGATAATGATGTCCTGATCCAAAGGATGATTCATCAATTTCCTAGTGAAGCAATTCTTATAAAATGCCTACTGTCTTGTTATTTTTGTTATTTTTTCTTTAATTAAATTTATCATATCCTTGTTATCAATGATTTTTGACTATCTGAAAAATTAGTTAGAGGAAAGTATATATTTCTTGGGACTTTACATCCAATTACATCATGTAATTCTTGCATCTTTAGTAAAATGTTCAACTTTAGTTGGAAATTAGTTGCATTGAATTTCTGTCTGTCTGTCTGTCTCTGTTTTTCTTACTGTTCCTATGATCCTAGGGTTTGAACTCAGGGCCTGGGCACTGTCCTTGAGCTCTTTTGCTCAAGGCTATTGCTCCACTACTTGAGTCACAGCTCTACTTTCAGCTTTTTGGTAGTTAATTGGAGTTGAGTCTTGAAGACTTTTGCTGCTTGAGCTGGCTTACTATCACAATCCTTAGATCTCAGTCTTCTGAGTAGCTAGCATTATAAGTGTGTGCCACCAGTGCCTAGCTTGCATTCTTATTCATTTAAAGAATGTTTACAGTGCCGGGCGCTGGTGGCTCATGCCTGTAATCCTAGCTACTCAGGAGGCTGAGATCTGAGGATCACAGTTCAAAGCTAGCCTAGTCAGGAAAGTCTGTGAGACTCTTATCTCCAATAAACCACTCAGAAAACCAGAAGTGGTGTTGTGGCTCAAGTGGTAGAGCACTTGCCTTGAGCTGAAGAGCTCAAAGACATTGCTCAGGCCCAGAGTTCAAGCCCCACAAACAAAAAAACAAAACAAAAAGAATATTTACTGTCTTGATAAGAAATATACTCATTATCTTGCTCATGTAATTGTAACCCCTCTGTACGATATTTTCACAATAAAAAAAAGAATGTTTACTGTATCCAAGTGACTGATCGAGGTCAATTAGAAGAGGGGGAGGAGTAAAGGGGAAGTGGGAAGATAACTGAAGAGAGAAAACGTGAGCAAAAACAGTAATAATATTCAAGGTTCATATAGTGACAATGGATCTGGGTAACTTGAGGGGATGGATGGGGTTGAGAGAGATGGGAGAAAATAATACAAGAGGGGCATTGATCGAGATGCATTGTATTTTTAAACTGATATGTTGAATTGAAATCCCTTTGTGCAATGACTTAAAGATCATTTAAAAATGATATAAATTTTAAAAACCTGTATGAAATGTCTAGAGTTTGTGTGGTCACTTCAAAAGTGAATATGTTTGTATAACAATAAACTTTGATTCTTTGTACATTATCTTTGTAATGTAGACTTAGATTTTTTAAATTCCAGGTTGGGAATGTGGCTTAATGGTAGAGTGCTTGCTTAGCATGCATGAAGCCCTGGGTTCAATTTCTTAGGACCACATAAACAGAAAAGGCTGGAAGTGGCACTGTGGCTCAGTGGTGGAGTGCTAGCCTTGAGCAAAAGAAACTCAGGGTCAATGCCCAGATCCTGAGTTCAAGCCCCAGGACTGTCAAAAAAAAAATCCTTCTGTAGTTGATAACACTATCAAATAAGGAGGTATATATTGTGAGATTAGAATTGTTCAAGAGACAAATAGTTTTCCAGACTCCTTGTTTATGACACAAGCTGGCTTACAGTGTATATCAGTGAGAATAGTGAAGATTAAGGAAACAGTATATGTAAAGGTGTTCAGAGCCTGTTATTGCTGTTAACACAGAGAGCAGCCACAAAACCTGGAACCTTTAGCAAGTCTCTTCTACTCCTTTACCAAATGAAGGGTTGGGATACATGATATTTAGGATTTCATATGCCTTAATGATTTTGTATTTTATTTATATTATGATAATATACATTATTTTTTAAGAGATGCTGAGACATTTAAGAATCTATAATCATAGCTACTTAGGAGGCTGTGACCTGAGGATCACAGTTCAAAGCCAGCAAGGAAAAAAAGTTCATGAGACTGTTATCTCCAATTAGTTACAAAAAGGCCAGAAATAGAGCTGTGGTATAAGTGATAGAACACTATTCTTGAATACAAAAGCTCAGGGAAAATGCCCAGGCCCAGAGTTCAAGCCCCAGGACTGACAAAAAAGAAGAAAAGGAAAGAAGGAAGGAAGTAAAGAAGGAAGGAAGGAAGATCCAATGTACAACCTACAAAATTAAGATAATGAGGGAAATGGTAGAGAAGGGAGGGATGGATGAGAATGTTGAAAGGAGGGACATTGATTAAGATATATTGTATTCATAGACAGCTTTGTTACATGACAAGTCCTTTGTACAACTACTTAAAAGATAATAAAACTTTTTAGAACTATCATCTGATACTTGCTACATCAGAAGAGCTGTTAGCTGAGTTTTTTCTAATGTGTGCTCTTTTTGCACTTATTTTTTCTATTTTCTTTAAATGAATGAGAAATTAGCTCAGCAAAATGATGGTGATCTCCTGAAGCCACCCCTTAAACTAAAGAGACAAAGCCATTAATCTTTTGGGCTCTCAACCCTATGATCAATAATCTCATCTGATATTTTTCTAAATAACTTTCAATTTCTACATGTAATGAACATAAAAAGTTAAATTACAATGGCTAGGAGATACAAACACAAATTTGGTACAAAGTAGACTTAACAGATAAATAGGAAATTTGGCCAATTTCTGGAAATACATAGATAGAGAAGAGGATGCCAACCATTTAAAAATAAGTGGACACTAGCAATTTGCACAGAATTGCTTGTTAGATATAATACCTTGGTGTCTTGTAAATCAGCATTATTATCGTATACATGATTTCTTGAATAAGGTAATTGAATATAATAAAGAATAAAAATAACTTTTAATCTCTCTGGTAGTAATGATAACATACTTCCTAAGTGTTTACTATGGGTCAGGCAGATGAAGAAATTTAGTAATTTAGTAATAGAAATTTAGTAATAGAATTTAGTAATAGAAAGCTGCTTGGGGATACAAAGATTGTAAGAGACAGAGTCATGATTTGAATTTGAACTATGTGACCATGCATGAGGGACTCGAAGACTCCAGAGCCATTTACTACACACTCCTCCTGTGTGCTCTGTCTGTACTGCAGTGCTTTTTAACTATAGCAACTTGGCAAGTAAAGTAGCTTGTTTTTGTCTTTTTAAATATATATATATATAATTTTTTTTAATCTTGTTATCAAGAAAATGACATTTAAGGGCAGGGAAGGTGGTTCAGTGGTAGAGTGCTTGTCTTGCATGTATGAGGCCCTCGGTTTGATTCCTCAGCACCACATAAGCAGAAAAAGCCAGAAGTGGCACTGTGGCTCAAGTGGTAAAACACTAGCCTTGAGCTGAAGAGCTGAGGGACATTGCCCAGGCCTAGAGTTCAGGCCCTATAACTAACAAAAAAAAAAGTGACATTTAATGGAGTTTTATTTTTCTCAATCCTCAATCTTTCATATTGACTAAGCCTCAACACATCAAAAGTGAGCTGAAGGAAGTCTTAGTTTACGTCCATTTAAAGTATCTTTTCTTGAACCCTAAGATATGTATTCAAATGTTTTTTTTTCTTTCATGCGATTGTTTCTAACACATTTATAAGATTATTTCTTTGTTGCTTTGTATGTCCCTCCCCCACAGTATAACCCCTGCTTTCACTGTATTTGCTGTCAGTATAATTTGTGGAGGGGAAGGGGAAAAACAAATCGTTTAAATAGGGATACAGGTGGACCCACTGCAACAATGAGATATACAAGTTGTTATGTCGAAAACGAACTTTTCAACTTTCGTGGGGGGGGGGGGTGAGGGGGTGGGGGGGTGGTAGGTAGAGGTGGGGGTGAGGATGGGAAGGAGGCTACAATGCTCGATAAGAAATGTACTCATTATCTTGCCCATGTAATTGTAACTCCTCTGTACAGTATTTTCACAATAAAAAAATAAAATAAAATATCTTTTCTACCTTCTTTTCTTTCCCTATAGGAGACAGAAGGATCCAACCCACCATAAGAGTATTTATACATTGTTACATAAGGTTGCCTATAAAGACTGACAATTTCATGTTAGACCTTGATAGCAAGCATCCATTAATGTTTTTATCTTTTATCCCCGAGTTAAAGCTCCAGTACTGGCACCAAGAAACAAAAGCTCTCAGGCTCAGGCAATTAGGCTGCTTGATTGATAGTTGTCAGAGCCTTCCCTGAAACCTGCTCAAGAGTAGCAATGTTCCAGAAGTGAGTGACTGCCCCAGGTCTGGCAAGGAAGGAGGTCAGTTTGGATCTGATACTGTTTTCTTTGTGGTTCCTGAATCCAGCAGGATTGTGAATCAGATTACTGATGCTCTTAAAGGTCCAAGGGTGATGGCAGCCATGACTCAGCTCCATCATTTTCTTGGAGACCAGGGCAGGTGTTAAATCAAGTAGCTCTTCTTGGGTGATATCTGGAGCTTTCATCATGAGAGACAGTACTGTTTTAAATATCTCACAGCTAGCTGCAAAAGGAGACTGCCATCTAACTGTTGACAAAAAGAAGCTTCAAATCAGCCTGAGATACCTCAGAAGATTTCATTTCAGTCATGGGAACCACCACAGAGGCATGGCCTAATCATTTTAGGAATTTTAATTTGGTCACAACAGCTTCTGATGACCCTTAATTGACCCTGCCTACAACTGCTCCAATGACCCTGCTACTAGACCTTGAGAAAGACTTCAGTTGGTTGAGGAAGGCACCTACTCCCACCAGCTATGGTGTATCCACGATTAACTCTAAGCAGCAATCCTCTGACTCTCCTTAAATTGGTTTGGAGATATTGCTCCTGTGTTCTTTACCCCACCCCAAGACCCCATAGAGTCTCATCTTAGTGTTTTCTTGCTTATGTGGGATTTTTATTGTCAGTAGGCTGATTTGTTAACACAAAGAGAAACTACTCTTAAGGCTGGTGACCCAGGCAGCATCAGCTAGAAAGTGGCAGAAGTCAGACTTCAAAAGGTCTCCTCAAGGACTGAGAAGGTGAGAGATGGTGAAGATCCAAGACTGCAGGAGCTACAAGCCCAGACTACCAGAAGAGTTCAGGAAAGCTGCCAAGAGTTACTACCTTGGGCACTACTTTTTGCTGTAACAAAAAGCTGAGAGCCCTAATATCTCAAGTTCCAGGTTGTTAGGTAAGCTGCTGAAGGAGGAGCCACTAGCATTTAAAACCCAGGGTTGTGGGGGACTCTAGGAGGCTGAGATCTGAGGATCATGGGTTCAAAGCTAGCTTACGCAGGAAAGCCTGTGAAACTCGGTGTCTCCAGCAAAACAAAGAAAGTGGAGCCGTGACTTGAGTGGAGCATATCAGCCTTGAATGAGGGCAGGGTACCAGCCCCAGGTACCAAGAAATATTATTATTATTATTATTAATAATAATAATAATAAACTGAGAATAAAATCCAGAGTTCTTAACATTCAGACAGAGGAACCCAACTCCCTAGGTTCAGAGTTGCTGATTCTAGGGACTTTTCTTATGCTTTATTTCCCTTTGAATAGAGCAAAAGAATCCTTAACTGTATAGTTAGTGATACTTATATCATCTAAACCAAAGAGTAAATGGTAATTCCTTTTAATGGAGAAGTATAACATAAACACATCTTGAACTGAAACTGCAACTATGCGGTTAGTAGAATTCATACAACAGAACAGATCAGGATTTCTTCTTAAACATCTGTGATTTGGAGTGAACTATGGGAAGTTACAAAAAAAGCTATTTCCTTGTTTTCAAAATAGAGAAACAGAGGAGTCTGTGGAATTGCTTTTAGAATGACACTGCTTCCTCTTGCTAATCTCATACTATAAGAATAAAGAAAAGCACAAAAAAAATCATGTTTAGAAGTTTCCCCAAGAGGAAATGGGTGAAAGGTACAAAGAAATTTTCTGTATTATTTTTGCAACTTCTGGTGACTCTATAATTATTTGAAAATACAAAATAAGAGTTAATGTCCCTTTAGTAGAGGAAATGGACTTTTGACCTTGGAATTAATTGCTGTTGTACTGTAGAATTTAACAAAAGAATAAGGAAGTGATGTCTGTACTCAAATTTTAATCATATTCAAAGAGTATTTTTAGTTACTATGGAGGATCTCATCTTCTGAATCAGTAGCAATGATTAGAAAAAAGTATGTTCTCAGGACTGGCAGTATAGCTTAGTGATAGTTTGCCTACGATGGCTGGGTTTGATCTCTAACATTCCTAACACCACTAACTAACTTACTACATACATACACACATATATATGCACATAAATGATCCTCTTAGACACAGTGTCATATGCCTGTAATTCTAGCTACTCAGGAAGCTGAGGGAAAAAAATCATTACTTTGAGGCCAGGTTGGGTTACATACTGAGGCCTTGTTAAAAACAAGAAACAAGCATACTCATTTTCTAACTTAGTCTTGAAATAAAAGTACTAATCAAGGAATACTATATAGGAAATACAATATATATGTATACTGTTACTTAATACTATATATAGTGTGTATGTATATATGTTAGTGTTACCCAATTTTTTTCTTAATGATAAAAATAATTTTGGTTCATTATAAAAAATTTGATAACTATTGAATCATGAACAATTTTCCCCATTGTTTGAAACCATTGGTATTTTGTTATGTCCTTTCAGTTTTTTCCTATGTGTTTATTAGGTGAGTTTACTATTACATTTCTCATACTGTGAGCTTTTCCTAAATAAAAAAATATATTTTTTAATCATACACTAACTGTATATTATTTAATTATGTAGCTCCACCATAATGTAGTTAGCCATGCCATTACTGTGTTTATAATTTTTCACTAGTATAAATAGCTTGTACAAAATTTTTATTCATTAAATTTTGTGTGCATCTTCAATTATTTATTTAGGATAAACTTTTAGAGTGATTATCAGTAAGTTAAAGATGTTAAGATTCTTAATATGTATTGCCGGTTTATTCTGCAGAAAGGCTATGATAACCAAATGTCCAGGGAAATTTAAAGTTCAACTGGTGATACTCTCTCTGTTTTACCTCCTCAGAAATGAATTTTCACTTGTCCATTTTTACTCTGTTTTTGTTTTTGTTTTTTTTGGTCAGTTGTGGGGCCTGAACTCTGGGCCTGGGTGCTGTCTCTCAGCTCTTCAGCTCATGGCTAGCACTTTACCACTTGAACCACAGCACCACTTCCGGCTTTTTCTGCTTATGTGGTGCTGAGGAATTGATCCCAGGGCCTCATGCATGCAAGCCAAGCACTCTACCACTGAGCTACTTTCCCAGCCCTTCTGGTTTGTAGCTTGAATGTCCTCCAAAAGCTTATGTATTATAAGGTTGGTTCCCATTTGTATGTTACTGGGAGGTGGTAAAACTGTTAAAAGGGAACAGTGGGAAGTCTTCATGTACACATTTTTTGCTTTTGTGTACCTGTGACCAAATATATTACAAATAACTTAAAGGAGGAAGTGTTTATTTTGGCTCACAGTTTCAGAAGTTTCAGTCCACCAAAGCTGAAAGGATGGGGTAGAGCCAGAGTAGTTCACACCATAGTGTCCAATAAACAGTAGAAAATCTGGAAAGGTTTCAGGACAAGATATAGCTCCTAAGGCACCTGTACTCAGTGACATATTTTAGCCAAGAAGGCTTCATTTCCTACTTATCTTCATCTCTCAATACTGCCACTATATGATAAATGTCTACTTAGTAGGTCAGAGCTCCTCTGTTCTAATCACCTCTGGAAATGCTTTTATAGACACACCCATAAGCACGCTTACTTATCTACTAGGTGATTCTTAATCCAGTTGAGTTGAGAATCAAAAGTAACCACACAAGCTATTCCTTGGCAACTTGATATCTAAACACATCTCCTTAAAACTGTATGTTTCTGAGGGAACAGATAACATTGTCCAAAAAGAAATATATTCTTTACCTGACTTATATAACTGTAACACCTCTGTATATCTCTGTCATAAAAACAACAAAATTTTTTTAAAAATCTGACTTCCTTGTATAACCACTTAAAGATAATAAATTTTAAAAAAACTTTAAAAAATCTGTATCATTCTACCCTTTGTCCTCTAAATTGTAGGGATCAGGAGAGAAGTTAGAAAATGTAGTAGCTGAAAACAATGGCTTGGATATTCTTCTATTCTATTCTATTCTGATCTGCTGATTTTAAATGTCCAACCTTAATAAAAGAAACTATCTAAAGGGTTATTGTGATGAGTACACAGATAATATTACTAAACACTTAAACAGAATGCTTGACTCAGATGTTTAGAGTTATTGTCTTCACTATTTGTATTAATACATACATTGATACTTTCCTGTCAGGCAGAAGCAATAGCAAATTTATTTCACAAATTTATGTTCAGAAATTTTTGTTTGGAAAACAAGATAGCTAGTTTCTCAACATATGCTGGATGACATTGATCCTTTTCAAGGTTTTATTTTTGAAAGACCTAGTAGAGAATATATGGACTAAGAAGTGAACTGATTTTTTTTTTTATTCCCAGGGGCTTTGTTGTTTTGAATGACTATAGATATTGCTTCCTGATAGTGAATCAATACATCACTGATAAAATTCCTTCAAGAAATCAAAAACACAATAATTCTCCTGAATTGTTTCACAAGTAAACATTTTAAACATTAGTTCGCTTTCTTCAGAGGTTCTTAGCTTTTTTCCCCCACTCATTAGCCTTTCATTCATTTAGCCTCATCTTCACATTTTAGATATTTATAAATGCATTTAAATTGGGGGAAAGCTTTTTACTTTGTGACAGCTCATAATGTACCATTAGCAGAAAGTAAATTAATAATTTTCTATAAAAGAGATAAAAGAAGTTCAGAAAGATAGGTTACTTATTCAAAGTAACACAGCTCATTATTTTTTTGAACTCATAGCTCATTTAATTCGAATATTCCATGCTTATTCTCAAATCTTGGAGATGAATTAAACACAGAAACAATACAAATGTTACTCAGAGCTAAATTTCAAGAAAATAAACTTGACAATAGCAACAGCTCCCAGACCCTGAGTTCAAGTCCCAGTAATGGTGTACGTGCATGCACACAAATACATGTTTTATCTATGTCATACTTGTTTTATATCTGTTAGCCTTAGCGAACAAAAAGAATTTGAGAAACAAGGAAAAAGAATTAGAGCAGAAGTGAGGAAAAGCACTAAGAATTATGAAAGAATAGAATATCTGAGTAGTATGACAAAACAGAAATGCAACTGAGAGAATCAAGAAGCAATTTGTAGTTCCAGCCTTGGCCTCCTTATAGTGAAGAAGCCAAAGCTGTCACAACAGAATAAGCCTTGCTAGTCTATTACAGACTGGCAGTCCTAGATGGAGGACAAATCCACACTTTCTATGAGACTTAAATCCCAGTGTGGTGACATTACAAGCATGGCAGGTCAACATCAGAGCAGAAAACTTTTCACTACTCACATCTCAGAGAGTAGCAGAGAGGTGGTACTATCTTGAGAAAGGGACCACTATTCAAGACTGAGGTACTTGCATATCTTGAATCAAAAGGATCTGTCACAATCCAGTTTTTGGGAGATCCTGCTAAAGTGTCTGAGTGGAAGACTGACACTATGGGAGAACATAAAGAGGGAGAGGGCTTTACTTTGAGCTTAGAAAGAAGTGATAAACTCCCAGTCTGTGGCCCCAACCTAGCTGATGGAAACAGTTTTGAGGCAGATTTCAGAGGCAGAGCTCCTAGCTTTTCCTGGTTGATAGACTGATCAGATTGAGGGAACTGCTGGAGAGATCAGGCTATTTAGCAGCTTGTTAAGTGGCCTGTAGACAGCCAAGCTCTGAAGCAGCCATATCCTGTAGAGAGGCTTGAAAACAAGAACAACTGCAATCCAAGGAGCTCTAGCCATGGGGCTGAAAGATGACTGCAAGTGGCCATGGCAATGGAAAAGCTTATGTGTGAGTGAGCCCAGAAATTAAACAACCTGTTCTGCTGGCTATAATAATTCCCTTGCCTGAGGGTGGCATAGTTCTCAATAGCCAACAGCTATCTGGTAGCTTTGAGAGTGCCCAAAGTTTGTTGCTGGAAAAAGCTGAAAAACCTGTGACACATTATACCCCAGCTTCATGTTCCACAGGATGAAAACTTCCAGGCACGGTATGAAAGAATTGAGACCTAAAGATAGAACACATATATTTCTCAGTTAACCACCACAGGTGTTCCATTTGCTACTCCACTATCAGCTATAGTAAGTGGACCCCCCCCCAAAGTTTCCATTGTGCTATTAGCACAGGGACACAAATGAAGGAATCTATACAGAAAGAGTAAATTTGTCTGATCCATAGACTAAAAAGCACTATGCAGCCAACAGCAGCTTCCAATACACAAAGAAGGGAATTCTGTAGCATGGAAGCAACCCAGAAGTGGACACCTGAACCTTGACCAGTCATATACTCAACCTCGGTACAATGCAAACCATACCATAGGAAACATAACAGACTCCAAGTTGGGTGACAGTGGATCAGGCCTGTAATCATAGCTACGCAGAAGGCTGAGATCTGATAATCATAGTTTGAAGCCAGCCAGGGTGGGAAAGTCAACCCCACTAACAAAAAGCCAGAAGTGGAGGTGTGGCTCATGTGCTAGGGCACTAGCCTTGAACTCAAGATGCCAAGGATGGGAGGACAGTGGTAGGGAGATGGAGGAAGAAAGAGAGAGAGAATGGACTCCAGCCCTAGTGCCCTGAACACATAGGTAAAAGTTTTGAAATAGTTTGTCATTTCTCCCTTAGGATACTTTCTTACTATACAGTTGTGCCTGAGTACAGTGAACACTTTGCAGGACTGTAAGTGATTAAAAGTTCCCAAATCTTGTGAAAGAAAAAGCTATCTAGGTACTTTTAGGACACTCAGCATATCAGGCAAGCACATGATAGTTAAAACATTAATCATAGAACAAGGAAAGTTGTAAAAGATAGGTATCACATCATCTATAATGGCAAACCCATCAGAGCAACAACCAATTTCTCAATAGAGCACTTTAAAGGCAAGGAGGATATGGAATGTTTTTTGAGCACTGAATGAAAGTAAACAAGAGTTGACCTAAATTACCCAGAAAAACTGGTAATTTGTCCTTCATAACTGAAGGACAAATAAAAACTTTCTGTGATAAATAAAAACTACAGCACTGCAGAAGATGAAGAAATCCTATACACTGAAGAGAAAGATAAAAGTGATCATGAAAACAGGAGAGAAAATAAATCCCAACAGATTCTTAGATTAGGGACTAAAAAGTAAGAAAGAAAAAAAACCTACAAAACAACAAAATGGCTGAAATTACTACATACTTTCAATAATAATGTTGTATATTCATAGTCTTGCTTCTCCACTAAAAGATACAAAATAGTGAGTTGGATTAAAAAGCAAGATAGACTATTTGTTGCCTACAAGAAATTCATCTTATTGACACAAACTATCATTGGCTTATAGTGAAAGAGGAAAAGATCTTCCAAGAAAATGAATCCTGAAAAAAGGCAGCAGTAACTTTACTCATTTTTGCTCAAGTAGACTTCAAACAGAAATGAGTCAGAAGAGGCAAAAAAAGGTCATTGTAAGCTGGGCACTGATGGCTCATGCCAGTAATCCTAGCTACTCAGGAGGCTGAGATCTGAGGATCACGGTTCCAAGCCAGCCCGGCCAGGAAAGTCTGTGAAACTCTTATTTCGAATTAGCCACCAGAAAACTGGAAGTGGCACTGTGGCTCAAGTGGTAGAGAGCTTGCCTTGAGCTGAAGAGCTCAGGGACAGTGCCCAGGCCCAGAGTTCAAGCCCCATGATTGAGAAAAAAGAAAAAAGAAAAAAAGGTCATTGTATACTAATAAAAGGAAAATAATTATTATTTGCTTAATGTAGTTGAATGCACTCAAATAGTTGGGCTACATTAAACAAATCCTCATTACATTAAACAAATACTAAGAAATATAAAACCTCAGGTACACTCAAGCAGAGAAACTTCAGTACCTCATTCTGCCAATAAGTAAATCAGCTAGATTAAAACAAAAACAAAACAAATAAATGAAAAATCTCTTGGGATTAAGTGACACTATAGACATAATGGAATTACCACTCATCTTCCAAGTATTTCACCAGCTTCTACACAATATACATTCTTCTTTGAGCCCATGGAACTTTGTCCAACATAAGTAATGTTTTAGGAAATAAAGTAAGTCTTAGAAAATATAATAAAATGGAAATAATTCTCTGTATTCTATTTGACCATATGGAATAAAACTAGAACTCAACAGCAAAAGATGAAAATATTTTCAAACACTAAGAAAATGAAAAAAAAAAAACATTTGTTGAAAGATGAGTGATTCATTGAAGAAATAAGGGGTGAAATTTGAAAATCAAATGAAAATAAAAATCATCTACTAGAATCCTTGGGATATAGTGACAACAGTATCAAGAGGAAAGCAGTATCTGTGGGTGTATATATCAAGGAGCAGACAATATTGATAAACCCTTGGAAGAGGAGAGAAAAGCCTAAATTACTAAAATTAGAGATGAAATTGGAGATGTCACAATACCAATGAAATTAAGAAAATCAGTAGGGAACATTTTGAAAACCTATATTCAAATAAATTGAAAAATTTAGAAGAAATAGATATGTTTCTCAATTTATTTGACCTAAACAAATAATATAACCTAACAAAGAATATCAACCACTTACAATGTCTTTAATAAGAATGGGGATTAAATAGTAAAAAGAAAAACAATCTAGTTAGTAAATAGAAAAATGAACAGTTCTCAGACTAAGATAATAAACAGCATCCTTAGCCATAAAGGAAATGCATATAAAAACAACACTAACATTCCATATCATTCCACTTAGAATGACAATCATCATGAAAACCAACAAATGCTGACAAGGATGCAAAGGAAAAGAATATGAATTAGTAACTACTATTAAAACAAGTGTGGACATTTCTCAAAGGTCTGAAAATACACTTACTTAATAACTCCTCTATAATACTCTAGGGTACCAACCCAAAAACAGAATGTACTAAAACACCAGAAAGATACGTGAATACTGATGATTACTGAATCACAGTTTGTAATAGATAGACTGGAATCAGCTGAGGGTCCCAAAGATGGAAGAGTAGATAAAGAAACTATGTTATAAATGTGCCATACAACATTACTCTTCCATAAAGAAAAATGAAATGGTATAATTTCACAAAAAGTAGATGGAACTGGAGATCATATTGAGGACATAAGCCAAGATAAAACACCAAATATCACGTTCTTACTCATTTTTGCTCATGCTCACGATCATGATGTGATGATGATCATTATATATCAATAATAATAATAATAAAACATAAAAAATGTAAAAAAGGGACCGTCTAGGATCAGCACAGGAAAGGGGAAGAAAGAGATACTGGAGAGCAAAGAGCTATGGTGTAAGTGTTAGAGTGTTAGCCTTGAGCAAAGAAGCTCAAGGACACTGCCCAGGCACTGAGTTCAAGCCCCAAAACCAGCACACACACAAATGTTTTAAATAAGTAAATATGTAGTGAATGTGTGTGTGTGTGTGTATGTGTGTGTGTGTGTGAGTTTGTAGACAGTATAATGAATCCTACCAAATGCTGAAGGAAGGAAGACAGAAGGAGAATATGGTGGTGGGGATAAATTTTTTCAAAATGCTGTGTGCATGGATGAAAATATCAAAATGAAATCTCATAAATATAAGCAAATTCAAAAATAAAATAATTTAAAATATATCAGTAGTGAGGAACAATGTCACACTGCAGAAAAAGTAGAATTTATTTCATTCCAATCGAAAGATTTTAAGTTAAGAAGCCCATCTGAAAGAAAAGGAATAAGAAATCAAATTTATTATAATTAAAGTGAAAGAGCAAGAAAGAAGAGCAATAACTAGCTAATTTTGATTTTAAAAAATAAGAGAAGGGAGGAGGAAGTGAAAGAGAAAGGGGGAATGTACCTTGTGCTTTTAAATTGAAAGAATTTGTGAAGCCTTTGTGATTTTTATGAATGTTTATACAAGTTGGATTAGGGTGAACTTACCTGATTTGTGTTGATGAGAACCAACTGGAAAGGTAAAACAAAACAAAACAAAATAAAAAAACCTTATTATGCACTTTTAAAGCATAGATTCTGACCTGATTTGATTAAGGGAAAGACAATATTCAAAATGAAAGTACTTGTTTAATTGTTGGAGAAAAGACTTCTAAGAGCAAGAACACACTTAAGTACCAAGACAGAAAATCCTGTGTCCATATGTCAGATTTGCCAAGTATAAAATGATTTATTTGATATAGGAAACTCTGAAGTTACAAGTGTTCCTGAAGGAGTGTGAAATTTCATTGGTGCAACAAGACTACTCTTTTGGGGGGATCATATAGTTACAGGGGTAGTTTCAAGTGTTCCATACTGTCAGGTATGGAGGGTGGATTTCTGGCACTGCCCAAGACTTTGAACAAGATGTTCACTTCTCTGGGCTTAAACGTCTTCCTTTCATATCGAATAACAAAATTACTTTGTTAGGTAGAAAATGAGTTAAATAAGGTGAAGTGCTGCTTCCTAAATATTTCATAAAAACGTTAAATTTTAAAGAAATGAGAAGTCAATTCTAAAGAAAGAGCTCTGATTAAAAATGTATTCCTTTTTAAAAAAATTTATTGTAAAGGTGATGTACAGAGGAGTTACAGTCACATAAGTAAGGTAACAAGTACATTTCTTTTTGAACAGTGTTAACCCCTCCCTCATTTTCTCCTACTTTCCCCTACAGTTCTTCTCCCTCTACAAGTTGTAACATAGTCTCTAGTGAGTATCACTATTGCATTGGTTCACTCTTTGTCCCACTATTTCTGTGATTCCCCTTCCCTTCTCCAAATCACATAAACTTATATAAAAGACAAAGGGTACAGAAAGCAAAAACAGTGATAACAAGGAATAAACCCAAGGAAAAAATAAAGAAGAAAAAGTAACTGCACAAAGTACAATCTAAAAAAATTCTTCCTTTCATTTCGTAAGGTAAATTAAATAGGTTTAATTAGGTAGCTGACGAAGGGAACACTGCCAATGAAGAGAACACCACCAGGTGTTCAGACAGGAAGAGAAGTGTATTTTATCACCTATTACTGAGCTGCTGCCCCACTGTGCATGGTGGGGATCACATGGCTGAAAAAAGAGATGAGCTGACATCCTGCTTGGGTTTAAGGGAAAGGGCAGGGAGAAGGTGCAGCCAGGTACACTGGATGGAGATGTGACCTTAGGACCTAGGGCCCTTTCACCTTTGGATTGGACCAGGGGCAGCCCAGGATGTGGCCTCAGAGGAGGGGGAGGTAACTGCCTCCAGGTGTGCCAGTAACCTAGGTGACACAGGTACTGGGCGTAGACTTAGCCAAGAGGAAAGAGGAGTCTGCTCCACCTTCCCTGGGTGGACCTTACATTCCAGCCTTGTAATAATTATGAAAAAGGATGCAGATTCTCTCTGGCTACTTCCTAGCAGCAAGGGGTGTTGATATTAGGGGTAAAAGGCAGAGATGTGGTCCCCTCTGTGAAGGTAGCAACTGTCCCTTGGTGATAGTCCTTAATTAATTGAAGTCTGGAAGAAGTCTCATGAGGCAGGGGCTGGGCAATTAAAAAAATATTAGAGCACACAAACAGCAAAATAAAGGGTTCAGGGCAGAAAATTTAAAAAATGGATGATGTGGCTAGAATGGATAGTTCTTATCTCCTGCATTCCAGCCTGTCCTGGAGTTGGTGGAAAATGTCCCTACCTACTTCTGACATCTGGCTACTAGGTATGGGAGAGCGTCAGATAACAAAGGCAAGAATGAAAATTCCTGTCCAGTTAGAAGGTAGACAGATATAGACATTAGATGGGCAGTCTTCTTATTTCTATTGACCTTCTGGCTCTGATTAATTTTGAAAGGGCAGACACAAAGTGGCTGATGTGACATCATTTCTTCTTACTCCTCTCCATGGTCCCTTGTTCCCCAGACTGGCTGAGTCTCAGGGGTCTAGGTGCTCCTTGTTGGGATGACTCATTCCAGTTAGCATTCACAATGGTTTGAACTCAAGGCTTGGACACTGTCACTAAGCACTTCTGCTCAAGGCTAGCACTCAAGCACTTTGAGTCACAATGCCACTGCCAGCGTTTGGCTGGTTAGTTAGAGATAAGAGTCTCTTGAGTCATACTTCCAGCCAGTTAGTTGGGAGATAGAGTCTCAGGGATTTTTCTGCCTGAGCTGGCTTTGAACTGCAATCTTTGCCACAAAAAACCTTTATTATTTCCAATTAAAGTAACAAGGAGATCAAATGGAAATAAGTAGAGCTTACCTGCACCTTGTCAAGAATCGACCAACAAACAGTACTGATTTCTGGTAACCCTAACGATGCCTAAGTTAACCAAGTTACTTTAACTAAAATTCACAAGAGGCTATCTTGGCCCATACCTGTTTCAGTAGCATAAAAACATAGCCAGCCCTTTCCAGGTCAGGCTGGGTAAGATTTACAAATCTAATATTACAGAAAAATGTCACACAGGAGACAGGTTTTGCAAATCCAAAGTCTTTTACTAGGAATCATATGTGTGTGAAGGAGTCAGGCAGGAGTCCAGTTTACTTTTATCATGGTGGAGGTAGTCAGGATGGTCTAGGTGAGGCTGCTTCTAGGTTAGAAGAGGTGGATTGGATCTGGGCTAGGTTGTGTCCCTTAGATGGACTGTCACACTTCCTACTGTGTTACCTGAAGATTTCAACACAGACTGGTTAATGGGCCTGGGTGCTGTCCCTCAGCTTTTTCACTCAAGGCTAGTGCATACTTTAAGATGGACATCAGTGGTTAAATCACAGCTAACTTAATTACATCTTAGAAAAGTTTTGAACTCAAATGACCATTTTTCTAAATGTAAAGTAATGGGCTATTACCATTACTAGACACATTTTTGTGAGCCAATATTTCCCATTTGGTTTTAAAATAGAGAGAACAGGAACACTGCATGTAAACTGGCTGGTAACGAACTACCAGTCCTAGCTGAACAAATGAGGAATCTCAGACCATGTTTTCTTTTACATGATGCATCTAACTGTAAAAATGGTATTGAAATTTAAAGTTTTGAGGTGCTCCCTCACAGCCTCTTCCTTCCCCTTCACACTTGGGAAGACCCCCCACTCCCTCATGGTGTTGCTCCTGTGTTGTGGACCAAAACTGGCCTGGCCCCTGCAGCACCGTCCTCAGCTCCTGGGGAGTGATCATGTTGCTAATCTCCGAATATTTTTCAATGTTCATTCATTGACAAATTAAGGATATCCCATTCACGGAGCATTCTCCCACAGAGCTTATACAATCTTTATGAGCAAGTCAGCTACAACTGCTTCATCGCTGTTGCCTACCTCTACTTCCTCCTCAGAGGTTTCTCACTGCCAAGTTCAACTCAATAAGCACAAAGAATACTTGGTGCACTAGAGCACACTCCAGTCTCCCCTCTCCAGCCTCCTTTATCTAAAGACTCCCATGCCTTCACCTAGTCTGCCCCACCTCTCCAGAGTCCTCCACGGGGTCTTCCCCATGGAGAGGTGGGATCCCAGGTTCTCTAATCTTTGGCGTCCTGCCCCAATTAAGGAGGGCACTTCCTCTTTGTCCTGGTCTCCAGCCACAATAAAAAACAACCACTCCCACAAAAAAAAAATTTAAAGTTCCATTTCAGGCCTTGATACACATACAAATTTACATTGAGACCAAATTAAGTTACAGAGAAATTAACTTTTTTTTTTTAACCAAGAAAATAAACCTTCAGGGGCTGGGAAGGTGGCTCAGCAGTAGAGCGCTTGCCTTGCATGCATGAGGCCCCGAGTTTGATTCCTCAGCAACACATAAGCAGGAAAAAAAAAAGGCAGAAGTGGCACTGTGGCTCAAGTGGTAGAGTGCTAGCCTTGAGCTGAAGAGCTGAGGGACAGCACCCAGGCCCAGAGTTCTGGCCACACTACTGGACCCCCCCCCCCAAAAAAAGAAAATAAACCTTCAATAGTGGGGAGGATTGAAATTAGAAAACTCCTAAGTCCTCAAGAAACTTATATTTTGCTGAGCCAAATGACTTTATTACAGTGCCAGATAACAAGTTTACACAGACGCAGACATACACACATGTAGGTGTGCACGCACACATACATACACACAATACACTGTGCACATAAGTTTTACAGCATGTAAAAATGAATAATGGCTGTAGACTGTTTTGGAATTCCAACAGTAAGATGACATTATTTTGCCCAGTATTTTAGAACCACATGGTCAGTGCTAGAATGGATACCACCAAACAAAATACAAGGCAAAACTCAGAACCCCAAAATTTTGACAACCGAACAAGTTTAGACATCTTTGCTAATAAAGCACATTAGCTGGTTGGGCCTCAGTTTTCAGAGCCTGTGAAAAAAGGCAGCTTTGTTAGCAAAGCACATTATCAGGATGGTATGACTTGAAGTTTTATAAAGTATAAGTGCAAGCAAGCAAGCAAGGCAGGCAAACAGGAGAGGGAGAGAGAGGAAGAGAACAAAAGAGAAAGAGAGACAGAGAAAGGAAGAGAGATGGCTGTGAGTCCAAAATGGCTCAGCAAGACAGAGGATTGGCAAAGAAAACCTGAACATATGGAAACTGACCATTTACCATTGCCTTGGAAGAAATTGTCCAAATCTTGCTATAACGTGGGGTCAAAAGTGATTGCAATCATCCTATTAGTATTAAGGCCAAATTTCTAAGCATTTACTTTTCTTTTGATTTTAGATCTGATTTCAAACCTAGAATCGCTAGCCTTTGAGAAGGAACCAAAAGGGAGGTCCCAGGGACCCAGCCTGCATCACACTCTTGAGGGCATAAACCAAACAGTTGGAGAAAAGAGAAAAAGGGAGAGAGAAAGGGAGAGGTAGGGAAAGTTGGGCACAATTGGCAGAGAGAAAGCAAAGAGAGTTGGAGTTCATTTCAATAAGCATCATGTTATATGGTCATATCCACATTGCTATTGAGCCATTATGATCCTCTACTAAGAATATCCTAGACATATTCTAGTTATTATGAATGAGGGAAAACATGCAGTCTAGGTTTCTTTGGGTCTGGCTTACTTTATAATTTTTTCCAAGCCTAAAAGATTATT
This sequence comes from Dipodomys spectabilis, assembly GCF_019054845.1. Classification (NCBI taxonomy): domain Eukaryota; kingdom Metazoa; phylum Chordata; class Mammalia; order Rodentia; family Heteromyidae; genus Dipodomys; species Dipodomys spectabilis. Next base: position 1,641,277 of record NW_024871183.1, read on the forward strand.
TCTATTCAGAAAAGTCTTAGTTCTACCCTATCCCTAGAGTATTTTAGACATTCATTTTCAGATATTTGGCTTAAACTGTTGGGGTTCCCCCCACCACACTTTTAAAGATGAGAAAAACAATTCTCATTTGATCTATTATTAATCTGCTAATACTGTGGCTCAGATTCAGAAGGCTAGGTTTCCCCATAGAGCACTTAAAACCAGGTGATGATAGAAAACAAACAAATAGTACAACACTAAACACGATCTACAAAAACTGGCTTTGCCCACCCCGGGTCTCTGAGGAGAGGATGCGTCAGAAGCTCTTGTTAGCTACTGTCCTCTAGGATATGCAGTGTTAGAGCAGCCATACTGCCCTTCATTATATCACATCAGGGACTGAGAACTGTGAAGGTAGTCTAGTGTTCAGTGTTAAGGAAATGTAAAGGAAAAGCACAGAAAATAACCCAACTCTTTGTTCTATGTCATCCTTTCACCACATCTTGAACTATCTTACCTATCAGGATGAGATTCTGTTCCTACAAGCATTAATGCAAAGTAAAGTGTTATGTTAGTCTGATTCTGTTGTTACTAAGTAGCTATAACAATACTTTACTGCCTGGCACTGGTGGCTCAAACCTGTAATCCTAGCTCCACAGGTGGCTGAGATCTGAGGATAGCAGTTCAAAACCAGTTCTGACAGGAAAGTCCATGAGATTCTTATCTCCAATAAACTACTCAAAAAAAAAAAAAATCTTGAAGTGGAGCTGTGGCTCAAGTGGTGGCCAAAAGAAACTCTGTGACAGTACCCAGGCCCTGAGTTAAAGCCTCAAGACCCACACAAAAATAAATAAATAAATAAATAAAACAAAAAAGACAATACCTGTCAGAGAGTATTATAAATACAGATGAATGAAGGAGCTCTGAGACTTTCCCCTTAGAGTTCTGCATTCATTCACTGATTTACTCATTGACTGAAGTTTGATAAGTGCTTACTATATACAGGTAGTATGTTAACACTGTCCTTGTGCTGTGCTAAGAATGATTTCCTCTGGACTGAGAATGTGCATTAAATTTTTCTGCAAATATAAATCTCTAGGTCCTATAAAAACATGTTATACAAACTATAAAGTGAGTATAAATATATGGGAAATTATACATGATGTAATTTTATTATATCACTTGACCTACATAGTATTTTCTATGATCATTCTATTGTCTTTTTGTTTTTCAATTTAAATGGGATTTGGAGCTAGGGACCAGTGGCTTTTGTCTTAATTATTTAGCTACTCAGGAGACTAAGATCTGAGGATTGTGGTTTAATGTCAGCCCAGGGACAAAAGTCCCCAGAGACTCTATCTTCAATTTACTAAAAAAAAAAAAAAAAAAAAAATACTGGACTGGAGTCATGGCTCAAGTGTTAGAACACAAGCTGTGGGCCAGAGCATGAGCCCTGGATTGAGCAAAATTTTAAAAAATGCTTTTGAAAACATTATTTGGACATTCTTGTCTGCCTAGAAAAAAAGTGGTTAAAGAAGTTTGTACTCATGACTTCTATTTCTGTTAATGTTCCTTGAGGCAAGAAGTATTCAAAAATGTATTTCTTTAATCATAGAATTTTGTTCTAAAGAACAGGTTCATCAATGTTCCTAATACTAATGGTGTTTCTATCAAAAAATATAAGTGCTTAGAGTAATAGTTGACCCATATACATCTTAAATGCAGTTCAAAGCCCAGGCCAACAGGCTCGCTATCAGACCAAAGTAATGGCATTGAGAAACTATTAATGTTTTCAAATTATTCATTCTCAGCTTCCCTTACCAAAGAGCAATGACAGATAGCTATCAGAGCTTTTTATGCTTTATTGGAAGTAATTTGAATAATTACCATATCATTAACTCACCTCATAAAAAAGTCTCAAAACTCTCAGAGAACTGTAAAGACAGGCATAAAATAGTATCTTTTTTTCTTTCTTTTTTTATTGTGAAAATGCGGTACAGAGAGGTTACAATTACATGGGCAAGGTAATGAGTCCATTTCTTTTTTTTTTTCTGGGTCTTTTTTTTTAATTTTAATTTTAATTTTTTGTGAACATACTGTACAGAGGGGGGTTACAATTACATGGGCAGGTTAATGCGTACATTTCTTTCTTTTTTTTTTTTTTTTTTGGGTCCGGTCGTGGAGTCTGAACTCTGGACCTGGGTGCTGTCCCTCAGCTCTTCAGCTCAAGGCTAGCACTCTACCACTTGAGCCACAGCGCCACTTCCAGCTTTTTCTTTTTGCTTATGTGGTGCTGAGGAGTCGAACCTAGGGCCTCAGGCATGCAAGGCAAGTGCTCTACCACTGAGCCACCTTCCCAGCCCCAATGCGTACATTTCTTATCAAGTATTGTTGCCTCCTCCTTTGTTTCTCCTTCCCATCCCTTCCCTCTCCCCAACCCACACTTCCCAGCTCCCTCCCCACCAATGTTGTAAAGTTTGTTTTTCAACCAAAGTCTTTACATCTCATTGTTGCAATGGGTCCACCTGTGTCCGTATTTAAACAATTTGTTTTTTCCCTTCCCCTCAACAAATTATACCAACATCAATTTCAGTGAAAATAGGGGTTATACCATAGGGGAGGGGTATACAAAGCAACAAAGAAATCATCTTATAAATATGTTAAAAAACAATCACAAGAAAGAATTTTCATTTCACCTAACATCAACTTATCTGACCTTTTCTGCTTGTCTCAGACATATACTAGTTATTGCAAATAAGGGAAACCATGGGACCTATGTTTCTTTGGGCCTGGCTTACTTCAGTTAATATAATTTTCTCTCTAGCCATAAAAGAAATGCAAATCAAAACAATATTGAGATACCATCTCACCCCAGTTAGAATGGCTGTAATCAAGAACTCTACTAACAATAGATGCTGGAGGGGATGTGGACAGAAGGGAACCTTACTGCATTATTGGTGGGAGTGTAAACTTGTTCAACCACTTTGGAAAGTAGTATGGATGTTCCTCAAAAGACTCCACATAGAGCTCCCCTATGACCCAGCAATCCCACTTTTGGGCATTTACTCAATGATCACAAACAAGACCATACTAAAGCTACCAGCACAACTATGTTTATTGCAACATTGCTTACTATAGCTAAGATATGGAACCAACCCAGTAGATGAATGGATCAAGAAAATGTGGTATATACACACAATGGAATTCTATGCCTCCATCAGAAAGAATAACATTGCCCCATTAGTTAGGAAATGGAAAGACTTGGAAAAAATAGTATTTTTACTATAAATTCACATGCCTTTTAGTATTCAGTCACTGGCTTATTGGAGGATGAGTCCCTTCAATTGAATGTGATGTTGATGAAGAGAATGAGCTCCCTCCTTTAGATATTTTTTTCTTTCCCAAGAGTTGGCTGCCAAATCGAATTGTTTATGTACCTGCTCTTTCCCAGATGGATATCTACCTGGTTCCGGACTTCATGGCCTACATAGAAGTTGCTCCAAGAGATGGAAAACAAAGGTCAGGGATAGATTCTGGATACAAAGGGATAAGGAAAGTCTCCTTAAGGGTTTTGCTCTTGTGTGTGGTGAGGTATACTGGGGCTTGAACTCAGAGCCTGGACACTGTCCCTTAGTTTTATTGCTCAAATCTGGTACTCTATGACTTGAACCAATGCTCCATTTTCAGCTTATTAGTGATTAATTTGAGATAAAAGCCTCTGGACTTATTTAGCTAGGCTGACTTTGAACTATGATCCTCAAATCTCAGCTTCATGAGTAGCTAGGATTACAGGGGGGTGCAGGGCACATGGGCAGCAAAGATGGCGCTGAGAGAGATTAGAGTGGGCTGAGCCCAATGGAAGTTTAGGTGCATGAAAGGGTGTGACCTTGACAGTGATTGGTTCCTCTTCCTCCCTTGCCGTGCCACCTGCCCTTTTTGGCTTTAAAAGGGCTGCTCGGTTAATAAGCTAATAAGCGAGTTTTCTTCCTGCTTGATTTGGCTCCCCGCTGTGTCCAATTGTCTCCCAGGCTGAGGGTGGCTGGGGAAGGGGCCAGCGCTGCACTTACCTTTCCTCGACCCTCGATCCTGTCTGTCTTTTGTGGGACAGATGAAGACCCAAGGGGGGGAGGGGAGTTAAATTTTTGTCTTTAAGAGATACAGAAAGAAGGACATGTGAGCCAGTTTTGGGAACTGTCAAAGATGGAAAGGCAAAGAAGAGCAAAGACTAATTGAGGTACAAAATGGGCATGGAAAGGTAGCTAAAACCAGATTGTATAGGCTTTAAGTGTTAGAGCAAAGTATTTACATTGAGTTCATACATAAGGAATGGGCAGGGAAGGGAGAGGCAACACGCATGTGTATGCTGAAGAAGATACAGAGATTATGCCTTTGACACAAGTCTTCCCACCTATTTTAATGGCTAAAATTTGAAAAATTAACAATACTAAATGCTGACAAGGACTTGGAGCAACTGCATTTCTCAGACATTGCTAGTGAGAACCCAAAATGGATTGGCCACTTTGGGAAACGGTTTGGCATGTTCTTTTTTTTTTTTTACGTGCTAATTTGACTTTAATATATTATCTATGTACTAACAGCCACAAAAGTTGTACTAGTTTTCTTTTTTATTGTCAAGGTGATTTACAGAGGGGTTACAGTTACATAAGTAAGGTAATAAATACATTTTCGTCAAACTTGTTACCCTTTCCCTCATTTTTCTTCTACTTTCCCTCCTCAACCTGTTCTTTTTATTAGCATACATCAGTGTCCAAGGAAAGTTTCATGCGACATTTCCTCATATGTAAATCATATATCCCAATCAACCTACTCCCTCTTTTACTCTTCCCCATCCCAGTTTGACATGTTCTTTCTTTCTTTCTTTTTTATTGGTTGTGGGGCTTGAACTCTGGGCCTGGGCACTGTCCCTCAGCTCTTCAGCTCAAGGTTAGCTCTCTACCACTTGAGCCACAGAGCTACTTCTGGTTTTTCTGATTGTTTATTGGAGATAAGAGTCTCATGGACTTTCCTACCCAGGCTGGCTTTGAACTGCGATCCTCAGATCTCAGCCTCCTGAGTAGCTAAGATTATAGGTATGAGCCACCTGCACCCAGCTGACATGTTCTTATAAGTTAAACATACCAATTGTATAGCTCAACAATCCTACTGCTGTTCGGTGTACAGAAAGAATACACAAAAACCTATGTCGTTGTCCCTCAGAAACTATTTACATAATATTCTCAATAAGACAAAACTAGTCAGGTGCCAGTGGCTCAGGCAGGCTTATGTTCCTAGCCACTGAGGAGGCTGAGATTTGGGGATCACAGTTAGAAGTCAGCCTATGCAGACAACTGTGAAACACTGTTATCTCCAATTATCCAGCAAAATACCCAGAACTGGAGATATGGCTGAAGTAGAATGCCATCTGTGAGTAAAATGCCAAGTATGTTTAAACCCAAGTATCAGAAAAAGAAATGACAAAACTGTCCAGGTATATTGGCACACATCTATAAGGTGCTTCTTACATCTTTGGAGAATTATGCTGTGGATCCTGTTTGTTATTTTAAGGCCTATTTTATTGTAGTTGCAGTGGTAGAAAACTGTTACTTTAGTTATAATGTCATGTGTATATAACTTTGTCTCAGCATAGAATATAATAGAATACTTACAACATGCACAGGACAGTACTAAAAAATGATCCACTTTAGTAAGTCTATTGGTGATAGTACCCTTAGTATTAATTGAAAGCAACATAGAGCCAAGAAAAAATTTAAAAACTGTCGCGACTGCCTCGACCAGCAAGGAAGACACGACCCGGGATTCTTCTCAAAGCAGTTTATTCAGGAACCTTGTCTGCAAGCTTCCCCCCCCCCCCACACACACCCGCGCTCCGGTTATAAGCCTCCTGGATGGCCAATCCCGAGGTGCCACGCGGCATATTCTAATAGGGTCGCAAACACGGAAGCAAGCCAGTAGCCAAGCCATAGCCATATAAGGAGTTGTTTTTCACAGAGAGCACTCGCCATCGGGAAGGCAGAAGGCGGAAGCCAGCGCCATCTTTGGTCGCGGCCCCTGCAGCTCTCCACAGCTCCCCCTTTTTGTTTTATTAAGCGACAGGTAAGAGTAGAGGTTGGGCCTCTGTCTAAAACATTAATGAGAGGACCCTGCACTGGTCTTCGCCTGAGGGGCGCCTTCCCCAGTGACGACCAGGCCTGTCCGATGCCTTTTTTGCAGAGGTGGGATCTTGGGCATCAACCCACTTGCAACCCAACATGCTCTTCTTGGGCTCACGCCGGGAAGTGATTCCCAAGTGCAGTGCGTTTGCCTCGCACCCTGTGCTATTCCTTTAACGTGGCAAGCCACGCGTAGGGGGACTGCCCGGCCTCAATGGCAGTGAAGGCCTGGACCACCATAGCCATACTCCTGCGCTGCGAGCTCCTAATCCGGCATATGCACCACAGGCACAGCAAGATCACCAATGCCAGGATACCGATAAGGGAGCCCATTCCCGCCCACTCCTTCAAATGATCCACAGCTGTCAAAATCCAGGAGGAAACATCTTGTAACAAGGCATCATCCATCTGGGTGGAGTTTACCGCGACAATGGCTGATCGTAGCTATAACATCAATTGGTCGAATTCCCCTGTCCAGTTGCCTAAAAGATAACTTGACAGTTGTTTAGACAAATTTGCTGCCTGGGTATAGTTATAATACTGAACAGTGGTAATACAAAGTCCTTCATATTTTTGAACACATCCCAGCTGAGCCAACTGCCACAGGATATCAACCTGCTCCTGCACAAGGTCAACCCTTTGATTTAACAGCATCAGTCCTCCTTTTAATTGTGCATTGGCCACTTGTAAATCCAGAGCTCTGGCTGTAGTAGCCGACAGGTTATTTAAAGTCTGAGCCGTCTGCACAGTATGTGACATGGCGACAGCAGCAGCCGTCACACCCGCAGCAGCCACAGCTATAGCAGTTACAATGGCCGCAGTGATGCCAAAATCTCTCTTATGCCTAAACAAGGTTACAGCTTGAGAAGCATCTACTGGCACAGGCACCCAACGCGGAATGCGTGTAACTATAGCTAACGGATACTGAGAACTCCAGCAGGTAGCATAATAGCAGGTTTCATTAGTACAAGCACACACATCATCTGAGCATACAGAGGTGTTGTTAATTACCAAAAACACAAAAGGGGAAACCACACACACGGGGGTAGGCTGATAGCTAAATACCGTATAATTTTTACTAAAATGACAATTGGCACCCACAGCACGGGCAGTACTAGTCAAATTGCAAGTCATGTTTGCTATAAAAAAGTGACCCCCCTTTTTATACGGCTCCTTTTCATGTTGAATAAGTGCTCTCACGTCTTCCTCCTCTAACTCGCTGGAACTTCCTCTTTCTGATTTTAGCTCGGACAGATCTGGGTATAGTCGCCCCCTTTTGCCCTGTTCACTGTCTCCCTTTTCACTGATCGCCTTCTCTGACCTCTCCTCCTGTAACTGCTCCAGTGCTGACTGTCCATTTTCTATAACCTCACAGCAGTGCTGGTCCTCCAGGCAGCCCCTAATCAATTTCCAAATGGGGTGGACTCCTGCCTTTAATGTGCCCTGTTCATAGGCAAAGTCCAAATCCCTCCCTAATCTGTCCCATGAGGCTACTGTAAGGCTCCCGGACACTATGAACCAAGGAGCCACAATATCGCATTCATCAAGGAACCTCTGTAAGGTATCCTTCTTTAACTTTAGTCCTTTCGAGCATAGTAGCTCTTCCAGGGCCAGAAAAATTGGATGTGACGTCGCGGCGCCCATCTCAGTTATTAAAAATTTTATTTTCTTTTACTTTCACTTTAGGCCTGTATTTTATTTCTTCCCCGGTTTCCGCTCTCTCTTTATCTACAGAGAAGAGCCCTGTATTATGCCCGCTTTAATCGTGGATTCCCACTTACCTGGGAACTTACCGGTGCACCACCCTGACTGCCAGGAGTTCTGAATCCCTTGTGGAGTTAGTTCCCTGTACGGGCCACCATTTGTCGCACCGCCTCGACCAGCAAGGAAGACACGACCCGGGATTCTTCTCAAAGCAGTTTATTCAGGAACCTTGTCTGCAAGCTTCTCCCCCCCACCCCCACCCGCGCTCCTGTTATAAGCCTCCTGGATGGCCAATCCCGAGGTGCCACGCGGCATATACTAATAGGGTCGCAAACACGGAAGCAAGCCAGTAGCCAAGCCATAGCCATATAAGGAGTTGTTTTTCACAGAGAGCACTCGCCATTGGGAAGGCGGAAGGAGGAAGCCAGCGCCATCTTTGGTTGCAGCCTCTGCAGCTCTCCACAAAAAACTATATCTAGGATATGATATAAAAGGAAAAGTTTTAAAGTGTATGACACTGTCAATTACAGGGTAGATTATTGAGAAAAAGATTTGATTTACACAATCAGGACCAAGTGTGGAGTTACTCTGCACTTGATCCTAGAAGAGCCAAAAAGCCACTAAACTGTTAGAAAGCTTACTAAAAGTTAAAAAGCTTACTAAACTGTTTGAAAAACAAATCACTGGTCTCCTTCCATTCTTCTGAAGACTTTGAGGATGGGGTTAGGTATGACAGTTGTTATGTAAACAAGTAGCTGAGAGGCAGCATTCACTTATTTGTTCATTAAGTACTCAGTACATGCAAGCTATCCTGTATAACAAAGGGGATATCAGGATGAAAAGATAGATTTTTGTCTTTGAAGTTTTTCTAGCAGTGAACCCATCATCATGTCTAAATAGATATAGGATTTGAGAAGATTGCCTAGTGAATCAGAAATCCAAGTGCCTGCCAGTGGCACCCAAACAAAAGAGAAGTAGAATGCCTTACTACAATGCTCTACCTAACCAGTAGCATCAAAAATGTTAGTAGTATAGGGTCCTTTCTTTTTTCATGGATTTCATTATCATTGGAAAAATTACAAATTACTGAATCACCTAAATGCATTATTGTGCTCTTAGGAAATTGTTTCTGGTAATGAAATTCTTTTCAGCAGTCCTACTTTCAGATTTGCAAAATAAGATTGGCTTTAACAAGTAAAATATACCGTAATTGTGGCAAGGCAGAAGTATATTCTTAGAAATAGATTATTTTAGATAACTTTTAAATTTTCCTTCTTGGTTCTTGGACTTTATTCAGTAGAATTTTCAGAGTCTTCAATAACCAGTAAAATTCTTGTTACTCCTTTTCAGGTTTGGCATTTTATATTTTGGAACGGTTGTTTTATGTTTCTTTTGATCTTTTCTGGTACAGAATACCTCAGTGCTTTCCCCTGGGTTTTCCTAAATGTTTTTTTTTTTTTTTTTAATTTCCAACATATAACATTAGAGCAACCACTTCTCAAGTCCTACAGTATCTGGTAAGTGCCAGATATCACACAAGAAAAAAATAGCCTTTGGAGGTGCCAAATTAAAACCCCCATTTCTTATGTGATTCCAGGATCAATACATAATCCTACTCAAGTCTCCATCTGCTACTTTGTCAAATGGGAATATCATGCATACAGATCACTGGATGCTGGTGGCTCACACCTATTATCCTATCTACTCAAAAGGCTGAGATGTGAGGATTGGGGTTCAAAGCCAGTCTGGACAGGAAAGTCCATGAAACTCTTATCTCCAATTAACCACCAAAAATGCAGTAGTGGTGCTATGGCTCAAGTGTTAGCACTGGTTTTGAGCAAAGACTCTTAGGACAACTCCCAGGACTGGAGTTCAAGCCCCAGGATACTCTCTCTCTCTCTCTCTCTCTCTCTCTCTCTCTCTCTCTCACACACACACACACACACACACACACACACACACACAAGAGAGAGAGACAGAGAGGGAGGGAGAGAGGGAAAAAGGGAGAGGGAAAGGGAGGGAGAGAGATGTTGTATGCGGGTCACTGTGAGGATCAGGCGTGGCTCACTATAAGAAAATCAAGGTGGCTCAGTGGTAGAGTGCTTGTCTTGCATGCATGAGGTCCTGGGTTTGATTCCTCAGCACCACATAAGCAGAAAAAGCTGGAAGTGGCTCTGTGGCTCAAGTGGTAGAGTACTAGCCTTGAGTTGAAGGTCTGAGGGACAGCACCTAGACCAAGACTTCAGGCCCCACAACCGACACACACACACAAAAAGAAAGTCAAGAGCCTTTTACTTTTTACATTAAAACATATGCACAATTAAAGACAAGATTCCTTATCAATGCCAAATTTCAAACTCTACTATAAAGCCATAGTAATCAAAACAGCTTGGTATTGGCATAAGAACAGACCTCAGGACCAATGGAATAGAATTGTAAACCCAGAAATGAACCTACAGACCTATAGCCATCTAATCTTCGATAAGGGAGCTAAAACAATAGAATGGAAGAAAGACAGCCTCTTCAGAAAGTGGTGCTGGCAAAATTGGTTAACTACATGTAGAAAACTAAAGCTAGATCCTTATATATCACCCTGCACCAGAATCAACTCCAAATGGATGAAAGACATTGAACTCAAAGCAGACACTCTGAAAACATTACAGGATGGAATAGGAGAAACCCTAGGTCTCCTTGGCTCAGGCCGAAATTTTCTGAATAGAGACCCGGAAACACAACAAATCAAAGAAAGGTTGGACAAATGGGATTGCATAAAGTTGCAGAGCTTCTGCAGGGCAAATGACATAGCTAGCAAGATCAATAGAAAGCCCACGGATTGGGAGAAGATCTTTACTAGCCATACAATGGACAAGGGTCTCATATCTAAAATATACTTGGAACTCAAAAAATTAAACCACCCAACAACAAATCCTCAAAGAAACAACTGCCCAATAAATAAGTGGGCGAAAGACTTAAAGAGAAACTTCTCTGAAGAAGAAAGAAGGATGGCCAATAGACACATGAAGAAATGTTCAACATCCCTAGCCATAAAAGAAATGCAAATCAAACAACATTGAGATATCACTTCACTCCAGTTAGAATGGCAAAAATCAAGAACTCTAACAACAACAGATGCTGGAGGGGATGTGGACAGAAGGGAACCTTACTTCATTGTTGGTGGGAATGTAAACTTGTTCAACCACTTTGGAAAGCAGTATGGAGCATCCTCAAAAGACTTCACATAGAACTCCCCTATGACCCAGCAATCCCACTTTTGGGCATTTACCCAAATGTTTACAAACAAGACCACACTAAAGCTACCACCACAACTATGTTTACTGCAGCATTATTTACCATAGCTAAGATATGGAACCAACCCAGATGCCCCTCAGTAGATGAATGGATCAAGAAAATGTGGTATATATACACAATGGAATTCTATGCCTCCATCAGAAAGAATGACATTTCCCCATTTGTTAGGAAATGGAAAGGCTTGGAAAAAATTATATTAAGTGAAGTAAACCAGGCCCAAAGAAACACAAGTCCCATGGTTTCCCTTATTTGCAATATCTAGTATATGTATGAGTCAAGCGGAAAAGGTCAGATAATGTGATGTTAGGAAAACAAACCCTTAAATATGTATTTTAATTTTTTTTTCTTTCATGCATGTGTTTCTAACTCATTTATAAGATTATTTCTTTGTTGCTTTGTATGTCCCTCCCCCACAGTGTAACACCCCCCCCTCCGCTTTCACTATATTTGATGTCAGTATAACTTGTGGAGGAGATGGGGAAAAACCAGTTGTTTAAGGATCCAGGTGGACTTGTTGCAACAATGAGAAGTACAAAATGTCATGTCAAAAACGAGCTTTACAATGTCGGTGTGGGGGGGGGGGAGGGGGGGAAGGATTGAGTGGGGGGGAGGGGGGCAGCTGGGAAGGGAAGTGAAGGGTAAACAAAGGAGGAGGCTGCAATGCTTGGTAAGAAATGTATGCATTATCCTGCCCATGTAATTGTAACCCCTCTGTACAGTATGTTCTCAAATAAAATAAAATAAAATTAAAAAAAAAGACAAGATTCCTCAAGTCCCAATTAACTTTTCTGATCCATTGATACATAGATTTGCCATTCCTCTTTATTGTTCTGAATGGGAAAAGTCATCTAATAGTGGGGAAAACAAAAATTGGGGGAGGCACTATAATTTCATCATCTGAATAACAGGACTGTTTCCATTTCTGTCATGGTCTGGCTTTTATACAACGTGGCTATTTTCCATTTGGGTGTGGTTGTGCATGTAATCACAGCTTTGAAGAGGCAGGGGCAGGAGTATCAGGAGTTGGAGGCCAGTCTGAGCTACATAATGACACTCTGTCAAGAATAAAAGAAATAAAGACACAAATAAATAAAAGGTCATTTTCATTTTCCCCACAGTCTTTTATGTGGGAATAGATTTTTTTCCAGGTGATAATGGAAAGCAGCTAAAACAAAGGAAATAGAGGGCTGTGAGGGTGTTAAAATGCTCTTCTGATAGTGTTCAAACCCTTCTCCAGCACAGGAACTCCACAAAGAACTCCTCCGCAGTTTTTGTTACCGAGGCTGTTTCTTTAAATTGTTTGACGTCAGAGAAGGAATGCTATAGCAACAGACTGTCAAACTGGAATTAACTCCAAGAAAAATGAGAGTGGGGGAGGGGGAAGGAGAAATGCTTCCAAGCAATACTGAGTTCAGAGGAAGCAAATTGGATAGATGCATTTATTTTTGTACCATTCTCAACACAAAACACCGAAGAACTGTGAGGGGGTCGGGGGAGTCCATCGGGATGCGTGTGGTGTTTAACTCATTCAGGACTATTTCGAAGGCGGTCCAGGCATCAGTGCCAATAGTAACAGCAACTTCCAAGAATTAATCAATATTTCCAGAACTTTTTTTTTTAAGTGAGGCATCACAATCCTTATTTCAGTAGCGATGCAATTTCGGCCTCCAGGGAGGGTCATATAGCTCGTGATAGAGCTGAGACTGCAACGCAATTTTGTAGGACTGGGGCTACACTTTATTTTCCTAGATTGAGATGTTCAGAATGTTAAGTTCAGAATCTGCACAAGATTCTGTCCTGCTCTGTCCTGCCCACGAGCGAGCCGGACGCGTGTTCAGTGTCAGGAAGGAAGCTGACCACAGCACTTAGACGGGTGCTGCTCCGGTCATCCAGGCGCCACTCCAGAAAACGAAACTGTCCCGGCACTCTAGCGGTGCCGCGGCTGCAAGCAGGAAACAGAGAAGCCCGGGCCGCCGCCCCCCAGCTCGGGCCCGGCGCGCTCCCGGGACCGCGCGCCCCCGACGCGCGCCCCTGCCTCTCGCGCCGCGCTCCCCGTGCCTAGCGCCTCACGCCACGTCCACGCCCGGGTTCTTCGCGCCGCGGAGTTGGCTGCTGGGCGGGCAAGCAGGCGAGCCGGCTGGGTGTGGTCGGCGGCTCCGGTTTCAGTGGTCCGCTGTGACTGCAACCCCGAATACGCGCTCGAAGGGCGGCCGAGCGCCCGCGGACCCAGGCAGCTCCTCCAGGTAGGTGGCAAGTGCGGGAGCTGCGGCTCGTCGAGCTCCGGGCCGGGGATCCCGGGCTTCCCGCAGGGCCTGGGGTGCCCGGAGTCGTCCTACGGAGCTCAGCCTGTGTGGCGCCTCTGGGCGAGCTGGGCTCCCCCCTGATCACCCCGTATTGAGCGCGCTCCGGTCGAGGGACAGACGGGCGGCGCGTCCTGGCCGAGCTCGGCGGCCGCGCGGGTCCAGCCCGTGTCGGTCGCTGCTAGTGCGGGCAACCGTCGGAGTCCACGACAGGGTCTCCCGTGGCCTCGGAGCGGCAGCTGGGGACTGAAGACAGCAACTCTTCCCGGAGACTTGGAAGGGTCATTGGGTAGAGACGGAGAGCCCCGCGGGAAGCTCATAAAAGTTCTCCACTGAGTGTAAAGAAGTCCGGCAGTTTCATGCTTAATTTAGTTTTGAAATGATATAATATCCAGGGGCTTTTATTTTTTAGGTTTGAGTTTGAATGCTTAAGTTTGGCATGTAAATTTTCTCTTTTCTTTTTTTTTTCCTGTTTCAGAACACAAATGATTGCTTGATGCTTCAACGTTTAAATTGCTGTTTGGCAAGGAAGGTCGAATTTCCAAATTTTTTAAACAGGCTTTCATTTGTTTATAGCAGAGTATTGTGCTGTTATTTTGCACCCCTCCCCCTTTCCTACTACTCCTAGTCTTTTCAATAAAGAAGGAGAATGTATCTTTCTACTAAGCCACTGACAAAAACAGCTCAGTATGAACACCCTGCCAGGAAATTTTCTTAGGGCTGTGTGTGTGTGTGTGTGTGTGTGTGTGTGTGTGTGTGTACTGAAGCTTAAACTCAGGGCCCAGGGCACTGCACTGTCTCCTACCATTTTGACTCAAGGTTGGCACCCTATCACTTGAGCCAGAGCTCCACATCCAGCTTTTTGGTGATTAATTGGTGATGGGAATTTCATAGACTTTCCTGCTAGGGCTAGCTTTGAATGGCAGATCTGCCCTCAGGCTGACCTCCTGAATAACTAGGATTACATGTGTGAGTTTAATTGTTGATTATTAGTCCATCTCAGTGTTGCAAACTGAGATTATGACCCTTAAGTACATCAGGAGAGACAGGGTGCACACTCTTTATGTAAAATAAGCCCTAAGTATTTCTCATAGATGATGTAGATTTAAAATGTTTACCTTCACTCTCTGCCATGGAGCTTTTGCTTTATTACTGATCCTAAACTCCTGAACTATGATTTTTTTTTGTATATTTCAGTATTTGGTAAAATATCATTTAAGGATTTTTCGTGTCATCTTTGGGTCTGTAGATTAATTTGAAACTGAAATAGGAACTTTATTGAATATTGTTAGTTCTCTTATGTATAAAGGATATATAAAGGATTGTGAAACTGATTATCAGAGTTATGATGCATTTAAATTCACCTCTACGAGCCCATACATATTATGTGGGAAGTTATCTTGAATTTTTGGTTTTTGTTAGCCCGTAGAATTATTTCTTTTGAATCACGGATGCTTAAGTGTCAGCACATATTTTACGTTTTAAAAATAGGTGCTAGGACCCATTCAAAATTAAGAATTGTAACTAAGCACTGGATATTTTTCTACCTTACCAAATACTGCCGCCATGGTGTGATTTCTTTCGGGTGTTTAAGTTGGGCAGCTGTGTTGTCAGTTTAACTTGCTAACTAATCTAATCTGCTTTATTATAGTAACTATTTACTAAACAGTTCTTTGGGCCAGGGGTAGTATATGTATTATTCTTTTTATATCTCAGAAACTTGGCAAAGAAAATGTTACCCACTTCTACAGGTAAGGAAAACATGTCTGTGAGATGTTAAGTAACTTGCCAGTGGCTTTGTAGTTAGAATAACTAGGAAGACAAGCTTCCCTTGCCTCTGACTTTCTTGTTCTTTTTTTTTCTGTGTCACATTCACTTAATGATTACAGGCCATGAGGACTGCTCTGTAATCAATACTTAGCATATTCCTAAAATTTGCTAGACATTCCAGAGATATGTGCTTATTTTTCCAGCATGATTGCTATTACCTATCGATAATATTACACAGATCTTTACATTAACCATCTTCCTCACAATCCCCATTCCTTATAAAATGTCAGAAATCAGAGCCTTTGCTAGAGAGGAGTTGCCCTATTAACACAAATTAGGTAGTGAAGACTTAATTGTCCATCTAAAATAGTAATCCTATTTTAATGTAAGTTCTCTAGAGACATACATGTAACTAACTTGGAAGATGGCAAACAAGATGGCACCACTAGTGTAGTCATCCACATCTGTAATCCAAGTACTTCGGGGGCTGAGGCAAAAGGATTGTGTCTGAGTTCTTCTTGAGCTTCTTAGCAAGGCCCTATTCCAAAACAGACAAACCTAGAAATAAACACAAAATGGCAATCTATTTTGGAATATAGGAACCCTTTAATATTCCTCATGCTGAACCATTTTCAAGGTAGGCTCTTGCTTTATGCTCATACCAGCCTGGGCATTGATCCTCCTACTTGTGCTTTTCTTGTAGCTGGGATAACAGTTGTGTTATTCACAACTGGCTAGGCATTGTGCCCACTGTATGGGATGGAGTCTTAAGATCTGCCTCTGTCCCCTTCGGCCTGAACCTTGATTCTTTGTTTGCCCAGTAGCTAGGATTACAAGCTTGAGCCATTGAACTTGGAGGACAGTGCATCTTCCATTTTTCCATTTTTGAAGTTATTTACATTATTATATAAACACTTATGCCTCTCACCTTAAAAAAGATTTCTTCATCTCAGTATTCTACTTTAGTACCTTCAGGAGATACTTTATATCTGCTTCAAAATGGAGGCTCTGAACTTTGAAGAAGACAATTAACCATGATTTTTCAGCTTTACTTTAAGAAAACCTTTTTCTTTCTTTCTTTTTAACAGAATAAAAATACATACAGAAGAGAAACCTTATAAGCTATAGGCAGGGGCACCAAACTGAGTAAACTAGGAGAGGAAAGAGAAATAGCACTGCTTTGAAACCTTTTTGTGTAGTTTCGAATATCAGAAATTTGCTAATTTTGTGTCTATTCTGAGTTAAAATTAACAAGATGATCCAGAAGTGGAGCTGTGGCCTCAGGTGGTAGAGTGCCAGCCCTGAGTGAAAAGCTGAGACAGTGCCCAGGCCTTGAATTCAAGCTTCAGTACCTGCACAAAACAAAAATTAACAAGATGAGGGACTCCAAAGATTTTTTTCTATTTTTTTAACCTTTTCAAAAAATACTGTCAAGGTGATATACAGAGGGGTTTAGTTACATACGTAAGGTAGTGAGTACATTTCTTGTAGAACTTGTCACCCCTCCATCATTTTTCTCCCATTTTCCCTACTCCCAACCCCCATCTTTTACTTTTAAAACCCCAATTATGTACAGATAGAAGCAAATGAACTAATTATATTTCAATGAATAATCTAAGGTATCAGGAGAAAAAAATTACAAGTTTTGAGTACAGGACTTCAATTCTACATCTTTTTTTTTTATATATATAAAAGGAGGTGGAAAGCCAGGCACTAATGGCTCACACTTCTAGTCCTAGCTACTCAGGATGTTGAGATCTGAAGATCAGGATTTGAAGTCAGCCTGGGAAGGAAAGTCAGTGAAGCTTTTACCTCCAGTAAATCAGCAAAAAGCTGGAAATGGAATTGTGGCTCAAGTGGTAGAATACTTGCCTTGAACAAAAAATTCTGGGCCTGTGTCCAGGCCCTGAATTTAAGCCCCAGAACTGGTGTGTGCCCAGGCTCAGAGTTCAGGCACCACGACTGACAAAAAAAAAAAAAAAATCCTAAAAAATTTGAAATTCTGAGGTATATCTGGCCCAAAAATGTAAAGAATTATGACCCTGGTATATATACATTTATATATTTGTCTCCTTTGAGACTGTAAATTCCTCAAGACCTGGGCCTAAATTGTACTCCTGTGTTAGACCCAATACCTGGCATGTTCAGTAAATGTTTGATGAGAAAATGAACTGTATCAAAATACTGAACTTGGGGCTGGGAAGGTGGCTCAGTGGTACAGCGCTTGCCTTGTATGCCTGAGGCCCTGGGTTTGACTCCTCAGCACCACATAAGCAAAACGGAAAAAGCTGGAAGTGGCGGTGTGGTTCAACTGGTAGAGCGCTAGCCTTGAGCTGAAGAGCTGAGGGACAGCGCCCAGGCCCGGAGTTCAGGCCCCATGACCGGACCCAAAAAACAAAAACAAAATACTGAACTTAGGCTCTGGGTGGTGTCCTTTACCTTTTTTGCTCAAGTCTGGTGCTTGAAGCACAGCTCTACTTCAGGCTTTTTGGGGTGGTTAATTGGGGATGAGGATCTCAGACTTTTGTTCAGGCACTGGCTTCAAAATACAGTCCTCAGGGCTGGGAAGGTGGCTCAGTGGTAGAGCGCTCGCCCTGCATGCATGAGGTCCTGGGTTTGATTCCTCAGCACCACATAAGCAAAAATGAAAAAAGCTGGAAGTGGCGCTGTTGCTCAAGTGGTAGAACGCTAGCCTTGAGCTGAAGAGCTGAGGGACAGTGCGCAGGCCCAGAGTTCAGGCCCCGCGACCAGACCCAAAAAACAAACAAACAAACAAAATACAGTCCTCAGATCACAGCCTTCTTAGTAACTAGGATTACAGGCATGATCCACTATTGCCTGGACATGTGGTAATATTTGTATATGGAATACTTGGGAGAGGTATATGTGTTTTTAAATTCTATGGTCAGAAAGGAGCCAAAGACATACAGTGGAAGAAACACAGCCTCTTCAACCACTGGTGCTGGGAAAACTGGGCGGCCACATGCAGAAAACTAAAAGCAGACTCCAGCCTATCACCATGCACCAACATCAACTCAAAATGGATTAAAGACCTTAACATTAAACCTGAATCTCTGAAACTACTGCAGGACAGAGTAGGAGAGACACTTGAACTAATAGGCACAGGAAGGAACTTCCTGCACAGAGTCCCAGGGTCACAACAAATTGGAGAGAGACTCGACAAATGGGACTACCTTAAAATAAAAAGCTTCTGGGCTGGGAAGGTGGCTCAGTGGTAGAGCGCTTGCCTTGCATGCCTGAGGCCCTGGGTTCGATTCCTCAGCACCACATAAGCAAAAAGAAAAAAGCCGGAAGTGGCGCTGTGGCTCAGGTGGTCGAGTGCTAGCCTTGAGCTGAAGAGCTGAGGGACAGCGCCCAGGCCCAGAGTTCAGGCCCCACGACCGGACCCAAAAAAAAATAAAAATAAAAAAATAAAAAAATAAAAAGCTTCTGCATAGCTAAATCTATTGCAACCAAGCTAAAAAGACAACCAACTAATTGGGAAAAAATATTTACCAGCAATATATCAGACAAGGGGTTAACATCCTGTATAAACAGGGAACTCAAGAAACTAATCCCTCCCAAACCTAACAAACCAATTACTGAATGGGCAAGGGAACTAAAGAGGGACTTCTCAAATGAAGAAATAAAAATGGCAAAGAAACACATGAGGAAATGTTCATCATCCCTGGTGGTGAAGGAAATGCAAATAAAGACAATCCTGAGATACCACCTTACCCCAGTCAGAATGTCCCACATCCACAAATCAGCCAACGACAAATGCTGGAGGGGATTCAGAGAAAGAGGAACCACTGCTGGTGGGAATGTACACTTATACAACCACTTTGGAAAGCAGTCTGGAGGGTCCTTAGAAAGCTAAAGATTGACTTCCCTTACGACCCAGTCATACCACTTCTAGGCATCTACCCTGAACAACAGGAACCAATATACAAAGACACGTGCACCTCCATGTTTATTGCAGCACTGTTCGCAATAGCTAGGATATGGAAACAACCCAGATGCCCCACCACAGATGAATGGATCCAAAAATTGTGGTATCTATACACAATGGAAGATCCAAAAATTGTGGTATCTATACACAATGGAATATTATGCAGCCATTAGAAATGACAAAATAATGGCATTTGCAGGGAAATGGATGGAGCTAGAAGGAATCATGTTGAGCGAGGTTAGCCAAGAACGAAGAGACAACGGTACATGGTCTCCCTGATAAGTGGATGCTAAATCCAAAATGTTAGGTGATACGACAAAATTAACAGGACTTAAGAAACAAAGAACTCCCACTCATCTGGTCAAACCACTACTAAATATCCCCATGCTGCTGATCACATGTATGGTGTATATGTGTACACCGTTATATGTTATAGACTGTGATAGACAATTTGCTCCAGGAAAGTTAGAATGAACTTGTGACTTTAAATGAGCATCATTATTCCACAATACTGTGAAATTTTGGAAATTATGTAATCACTTAATCACAATTAAAAAAAAAAAGAACCTGGGGAAGGTAGGGAGGGAAGGGATGGTAAGGGGAAAACAATGGAGGGGGTAACAATTCTCAATAGGAAGTGTACTCATTACCTTGCTCATGTAACTGTAACCCTCTGTATAGTATCTTTACAATAAAAAATTAAAAAAATTCTATGGTCAGAATGATCATAAAGGCTTTAAATGCCTTCTTTTGTTAATTATTTTATAAAATATAAAAATTATACACTCCCATGTAATTGTAACCCCTCTGTACGGTATTTTCACAAAAAAAAAGTATACATCTGCCTTGCAAGGAGAAAGCCAGAGTATTAGAAAATGTAATCATAATAAATTTGAAATTAACTTTTCTAATGTAGATTTTTAGGAAGTAAAAGTAGTTTGTGTTCAAACTTTTAAAGTACTAATTTAAATACTCTTTTTTTTTTTTTTTGCCAGTCTTGGAGCTTGAACTCAGGCCCTGGGCACTGTCCCTGAGCTTCTTTTCTCAAGGCTAGCACTCTACCACTTGAGCCACAGTACCACTCCTGGCCTTTTCTGTTTATGTGGTACTGAGGAATCAAACCCAGGACTTCATGCATGCTAGGCAAGCACTCTTCCACTAAGTCATATTCCCAGCCCAAAAACTCTTTCTTGTCTTACATGAACTTTCATGACCATTATGAAAATAATTATTGCTCAGAAGAATTTATATTTTCCAGTCTTGTATAGATTAAAATAGCATTCACTAGCACAGTAGTATGACTGTATAGACTACATATTGCCTCGCTTTAATAAAGGACATGTCAGGATGTGGACTGAGAAGGCTATTTGAATTATGCAGTGGTCTTTTTTTTTTTTTTTTGACAAATTGGCTTGGATACAATAAATGGCTCATTGGGATCCTGATATTTGTTACTGGTATAGCTGAATTTTTAAAAGATAACTGAGTGCTGCTTTCTACTCAACAATGCTTTCACTATATAATAGTGTTATCTAAGACGTGTTAAATTAATCAGATATTCGTGTTGAAAGAAAGTTTTAGTAAGTGAAATTGAAGGCATTGTGCAGTTTCAATCCACCTCAAAGAGTGTGATTAACAGCCCAATTTAACCTAGAACAAGAAAATCACTAGTGACAATTTTTTTTTGACTATTAAATTGTAACCCTCTAGGTTTTTTGTTATTGTTGTTGTTATTTTGTTTTTTTTGTTTTTTTTTAATTTAATTTAATTTTATTTGTGAACATACTGTACAGAGGAGTTACAGTTACATGGGCAGGATAATGCGTACATTTCTTACCAAGCATTGCAGCCTCCTCCTTTGTTTACCCTTCACATCCCTTCCCAGCCTCCCCCCTCCCCTGTTGTTGTTATTTTGTTTTGTGTTTTGTTTTGAAGGAAAGTAAGAACGTCTCTCAAGTTCCTTTCTGTCTTTCCTTCCTCCCTCCCAGAAAGGAAGTTTCTTAATTTGCTGACTGAAGATAGAACCATGGAAAACACACAGAAATCAGAAATGAAGGGACCCTTTCACGATAAATAAAAAAATAAAAAAAGAAACGAAGGGACCCAAAAAGATAGAAAAGGAATCATACATTACAGTGGGGGGCGGGGGGGGAGTGTGGGATCATGAAAGCCACAGGAATAAAGTTTAAACAGAGCATTATCACTCTGATGTAGCAAATCAGATGAGATGCCCTTTGAAATGAGACAACATGGCTGGGAGCCAGTGGCTCCGGCTTGTAATTTTAGATACTCAAGAGGCTGAGATATAAGGATCATGGTTGGAAGCCAGTCCTAGCAAGAAAGCCCATAATAATTTTATCTTTAATTAACCACTAAAATGCTGGGGGTGAAGCTGTGACCCAAGGGACAGTGCCCAGGCCCTGAGTTCAAGCCCCAGTGGCATGAGAAAAAAAAAAGAAAAAAAAGAAGAAGCAATGTGTCAGAAGAGGTAGGAGCCAAGCTTTCATAGTCATTTATGCTTTGATTCAAACTCATCCTTTACTTCAACATTAAGCAAGTTTTAAAATGTCTAAGCCTCATTTTCTTTTTCTTTTTTTTTTGGTCCGGTTGTGGGGCCTGAACTCTGGGCCTGGGCGCTGTCCCTCAGCTCTTCAGCTCAAGGCTAGCACTCTACCGCTTGAGCCACAGCGCCACTTCCGGTTTTTTTCTTTTTTGCATATATGGTGCTGAGGAATCGAACCCAGGGCCTCATGCATGCAAGGCAAGCACTCTACCACTGAACCACCTTCCCAGCCCTAAGCCTCATTTTCTTTATTTTATTCCATCCCATTTAATTTAAACTTATTTTAAAAAATTATTATTTAAAATTTATTGTTTTTAGTGGACTTCAGGAGAAAGAGTTGGGTTAGTAACAAATATTTTTCCAAATTTTTTCTTTTCATCTACATGTCAATTGTTTTAATATACTTAGGTTTTCATCCATATATCAATTGTTTTAATATATTTAGGTTTAGCCAGATGCCAGTGGCTAATGCCTGTAATCATAGCTACTCAGTAGACTGAGATCTGAGACTCACGTCCAAAACTAGCCTGACAGAAAAGTTCCTATGAGACACTTATCTCCAATTAATCAATCAAAACAATCTCCAATTAACCACTAAAAAGCCAGAAGTTGTGCTGTGGCTCAAAGTGATATGTATATGTGTGTGTATGTATGCATATATGAATATATATGCATATGTGTGTGCTTGATTATCAATATATAAAAACCTGTAACGTTGGACTTGCAACTATTTGTGTCTTCCTTCCTCGTAAGGAAGTTTTAATCATTCACTGGCTTAAAAAATTATGTTATCTATTTATATATTACTTTCAGCTTTTTATTTGTGTGTATTCATGTGTGTATGTGCCAGTAATGGGGCTTGAATTCAGGGCCTCTGCAATTTTGCTTAGTCTTTTCTGCTCAAGTTTAGCTTTTCTCTTTTTACACTTTGGGCTGGTTAACTGGAGGTAGGAAACTCACAGATTTGTGCCTGTGTTGACTTCAAACTGCAATCTTCAAATCTCAGCCTCCTGAGTAGCTAGGACTAGAGGCCTGACCATTGGCATTCAACTCTTTCAGTTGTTTTTGAATTTTATGAAAGGAGTATTATGCTGAGACTTTTTTTCTTAACCTTTTTATGACTCATGTATGTTGTTGTATCTTACTATATTTATTCGTTTTCATTGCTGTATAATAACTCACTGTGAAAACACAATAATTATTTGTTCTGTCAGTGGTTATTGGTGTTCTGGTTGTATTATTTCCAGTGGTGCTATATGAATAGTTAAGCCTTACTCTTGAGTATTAGCAAGGGAGTATCTTTTAGGGTTTATATATCCAGTAGTGGAATTGAATTACCATCGAAAGATATGCATATCT
Source organism: Dipodomys spectabilis (assembly GCF_019054845.1). Lineage (NCBI taxonomy): Eukaryota > Metazoa > Chordata > Mammalia > Rodentia > Heteromyidae > Dipodomys > Dipodomys spectabilis. The sequence continues at coordinate 1,664,383 of NW_024871183.1, forward strand.
TAGATATTGCCAGGTTTTCTGGAGAATTGTTTAATCAGAACACAAGTTACTGTTTTTCTACAGATATTGCATACACCTGATTGAAATTCTCTTTAAAAATCAGTAACTGTGATATTGTATGTGATTTTAATTTGCATTTTCTAGGGTTGTGAGGGTGAGAATAATTCCTTTTATACAGTAGCCTCCATAGTTTTGTTGTTGTTGTAGTCAGTTCGTATCTTTTTTTTTTTTTTTGTCGGTCTCGGGGCTTGAACAGAGCTCTGGGCCTGGGTGCTGTCCCTCAGCTCTTCAGCTCAAGGTGAGTGCTCTACCGCTTGAACCACAGCGCCACTTCTGGTTTTCGGGTGGTTTATTGGAGTCTCATGGACTTTCCTGCCCAGGCTGGCTTTGAACCGTGATCCTCAGATCTCAGCCTCCTGAGTAGCTAGGATTACAGGCGTGAATCACCGATGCCTGGCTTCAGTTTGTATCTTTGTACTCTTTTCCTATTGGATTTTTTTATTGTCAATTTGCAGGAATTTATTTTACAGTTTTAGATGGTAATCCTTTGTTTCAATTAGAGAGTGTAGCTGTCTTTTCCTAGACAGGAATTTTTTCCTCTTGGAGGTTCAGGAGAAATTCTTCATGAATATACTGAACTTATGTAGACAGGGTGGGGAATCTTTTATGTCAAGGGCCATGTGGATATTATGGCATAATTCCCAATATGGATAGTGGGAATCAGTGCAAAGGATTCTTTACATGTCATTCACTAAATGATTTCTCATGCTGGATGTTCCTTATCCCTGCTAGCTATTATAACTGACCTTATTCTTTCCCCGGATTTATATATATATATATACATACATATATATGACTATTATATATAGGGATATTGTAAAATTTAGTTTGCTGCAGATGTGGAAGGTTGAGGGTGTGGAGCTTAGCTAACCAGTTAGCTACCATAGTGACCATTTAGGGAGATTCTGCTCCTTTAAATCAGAAGCATGTTTGTCTGTTTGCTTGTTTGTTTTCAGTAACATGCTTTGTCTTCAGCTTTGGGGTTCATGCACAAGCTCTGGGAGATATTACACTTAAGTTTCTCTTATATATATGTGTATAAAACCAGTGAAAATAAAACACTTTAAAGTCTGGCCAGTCTTAAAGTCTGGCCAGTGAGATTATTTTTTCTCCATTTGAAATTAAGATTTAAATCAGGAACACTCTGAGTTGGTTGAGCCTGCAGCTAGTCTGACTGGCTAAGACACACTGGAGGATTTTTTTTTCAGCAGTAGGTGATAATTTGTCTTACTGACACTCTTTTGCCCCAAAGCTCCTTGCTTTCCATATATTCCCTTTCTCAACGTTAAGTTCCCAGAGTTTTAGAAAATACATTGCTACTTCAGTTATTTCTGTCTTCTGTTAACTGGCTATAAAGGAAATGTAGGGGGTAAAGTAGAAGATATTTTGCCTTCTCTTGGTGAAAAGAAAGCTTCGTCTCTCCATTTGAGCATGCTTTAAGTGTACAATTTGAAAGGGTTACTTGCTATAGAAAAATTTCTTTCCCAGAATTTCTCAACGCGTAGAGGCATCATATACATGCACATCCATACCCACCATACCCATTTCTTTGGCACCTTACTTTACTAGTTTTTATACTAGGTTTCACCTGGAATATCTATCTCATAGCCTCACTTTACCCTACTTATCTAGTCTTGTCTGGAAGCAGTTAATAATCTCTGAGTCAGTGCTAGATTCATGCTTTATAGTTGGTTGAAAAGAAGAAAATAACACAGGAAATCTATGAACATGGTATGTTTATCTGACAGAACTAATCATCTCTCTATTTTTTTCCTTTCTTTCTCCTTGCTTGCTTGCTTCCTTCCTGAATAGAACATTCATCTTTTAGAAAGAAAAGGGTAGTGGGGAGAGGGAAGGGAGGAGGTAGCAACTCTGACATCATCCAAAGTTTGGAGTTGTTTGCCACAAGCATCAAGGGGTTTGGGTTTTGCAGCTTAGAAACATTTTTTCAGACAGCTTCTTGCATCATTTCTGCCTACTCCCTTTCATCATGCCTGCTTAAACTCAGCTGTAGTCTGCAAGACATGAATGAGTTTGAGAATTCTCAATTCTACAAACAGAAAGAGGGTCATGCATTAGTTCTTAATGAAGAGGAGAAAAGATTCTAAGTGGTGATGTGTGTGTGTGTGTGTCGCCTGCACACATCAGTCCTGGAGTTTGAACTCAGGGGATGGGCATTGTCCCTTAGCTTTTTTGCTAAAGGCAAGTGCTCTACTGCTTGAGCCACAGCTCCACTTTCAGCTTTTTGGCAGTCAGTTGGGGTTGAGTTTCGTGGATATTCCTGCATGGACTGGCTTCTAACCTCAATCCTGTATCTCAGCCTCCTAAACAATTAGGATTACAGGTGTGAGTCCCCGGCACCTGGTGATTTTGTTTTTATTTTAGTTTTCAAGTAAAGAGAGAGAGTTTATTTTTGCTCATGCATTTTGATTTCAGTTTGAGACTAAATAACTCCATTACTTTGGGCCTCTGCTGAGGCAGCACATTGTGGCAGGATTGTGTGGCAGAGCAAACCTCTCACCTTGTTATTAAGAAGGGGTAATAGTAGGCTGGAATCTCATAATCCTTTCCAGGGCCTGCCTCTAGTGAACTAATAACCTTCCCAAAGGTCCCCACATCCTGAGTATTTTATTACCACTTGATGGCAGCATCTTGGGATCAAGCCTTTAACACGTAAACCCTTGGGAATCACTTATCGAAGCCATAGCATTCCAGCTGTACCCTCACATCCTGGTCCATCTCACAAAATGCATTCAGTCATTCCTCAGAAGTCCCCAAAGTCTTAATTATCAAACGTCTAAGTTGAACCTCCTTTAAGACTCAACGCAAATCCAACTGTGCGTCCAAGCAAAATTAAAAAAGAAAATTTACAGATTTTTAAGATACAGCGATGGGATAGGCATGGGGTATGCATTCTTATTCAGTAAGAATAGGAGAATCCTAGAAGAGAGGTCATCAGCTCAGAGCTAAACTAAAAACCTAGCATTAGGAACATTAACTCCTAAAGCTCCATGCCTGTCATCCAGAGCACACTGTGATGGAGTGTTGCCCTGGAGGCTTGAACAGCCTCACTACTAACATTTCTACAGCACAGCTCGCTGCAGCCCACATGACCCCTCTTTTGGGCTGGTTTTGGTTGCTATTTATAGCGTTCCCTGACAACCATTGCTCATTCCTGTCATCTTTACCTTTCTTGCAACTCCATTGTAGCCCTAGCTTCATCCCATAGCTCTATTATGTGTTGCCCTGTTAAAGGCTAGTTGCACAGACTCTGATCTCACAGCACACTGCCTGACCACAAGCATTTCCTTTGAAATCTTGTTGGAAGCTACCAAGACCCCACAGCCCTTACATTCTCCATGCCTCCAACATAGCTTCCTATGGGCAACACCATGGTTTACTGTAACTAGTTTGAACTGTGCCTGGGCCTACTTGAACCTTGGCTTGAACAGCTCCAACTCTCTTTTTCTTCCTTTTTCTCAAATGAGAGACTTTGGTATTTTTAGCTTCCCTTTGAAAGTCAAAGGCTCCCAACATGATATTGCATGAAGGACATCTCTGTGTGTGTGTGTGTGTGTGTGTGTGTGTGTGTGTGTGTGTGTGTGTGTGTGTGTGTGTATTACTGAGAACTGAATTCAGAGTCTTATACTAGTATTTCCCTATAGTGAAAAATAAGACAGAGCTGGTAGCTGAAAGAGGGAGAATGTTGGGTACATGTATAGGTTAGTAAATGTCATCCTGAGAGGCTAGCATTTCCAGCAAGAGAGTAAACAATGAGAATGTCAAGGGCAAGTGTGGGCTAGGCAAAAAGCAGAGAAAATGCAAAGACATGAAGGCTGGAGCTTCTCAATGTGTTCAAGGAACATCAAGAAAGGTTTTGAGTAGTGAAGGATAGGAGAGTAGGAAGGTGTGTTGTCTGTGTTGGGGGTGAAAGAAAGAGATTGAGTTTGAACAAGTTTCTGTAAGTTGAGTTAAAGACTCTGGGTTTATTCAGAGTGGAAAACCCTTACAGGTTTCAAAGCAGAAGGTGACTTGTATTCTAAAAGAATTGCCACTTGCTGGATTTGGACTTGACTGATGTGGGAATAAGATGGTGCAGGTTTCAACTGAAGTAGTAGATGTTGAAGTAATCAATGTTCTTCTCAGATCCTGGATAATTTTTGGAAAAAATAACTGACATAATTTTTTCATGGATTTGATGGTGAAGGATGTGAGAGAAAAAGAGAAATTTAAAGATTTTTAGCATCAATTGTTGCAAGAATGGAACTGCTGTTTACTGAAGTGAGGATGCTTGGAGGTGACAAATTAGTTTGAAACACACATAAAGACATCAGAGTGGAAACTATGAGGAGATACTTATTGCTGCCCTTTGAGCTCCTATAAAATATATCTCATTAGAGTCAGGCACTAGTGGTTCATATCTCTAATTCTAGCTACACAGGATGTCCAGATCTGAGGATCACCATTTGAAGCCAGCCTAGGAAGATGAATCAGAGAGAATCTTATCTCCAGTTAATTAGCAAAAGGCCAGAAGCAGAGGTATAGCTCAAGTAGTAGAGTGGTAGTCTTGAAAAACAAAACAAAACAGGTCGACCCATTACAACAATGAGATGTACAAGATGTTATGTCGAAAAACGAACTCTACAACTTTGGCAGGGTGGGGAGAGGGGTTCTGGTGGTAGGGGAGTGTGGAGGTTGGGGGGTGCAGAGGGGAAGGGATGGTATGGGGAAACGAAGGAGCAAAGGAGGAGGCAACAATGCTTGATAAGGAATGTACTCACTATCTTGCCCATGTAATTGTAACCCCTCTGTATGGTATTTCCACAATAATTAAAACAAAAAAAACTAAACAACCAGCCAACCAACATAAAAAACCAAGTGAGTGAAAAAAAACCAAGTGAGTGTGTGAGGCCTGAAGTTGACACACAAAATTTTTTTTTCTCACTAGATTCTTGTGTATGAATTCTTTAAAATTCAGTCTTCATAACTACAACACATGGGGCTATGAAGGTGGCTCAGTGGTAGAGTGCTTGCCTCCCATGCATGAGGTCCTGGGTTCGATTCCTCAGCATCACATAAGCAGAAAAAAAGGCCATAGGTGGCGCTGTGGCTCAAGTGGTAGAGCTCAAGCCTTGAGCTGAAGATCTGAGGGACAGCGCCCAGGCCCAGAGTTCAGGCCCCACGACCGGACCCAATAACTATAACACATGATTTATCTTCCATCTTTTGGTTAGTGTCAGCTGAGTATAGCTACAGAAAGACCAACTGTCTAAAACCAGGGGCTTCTTTTCCCTAAAAGAACTGAGATTGCTACCTGAGAGAGATGTACTATGGGGTCCCATATGTGTAACTGAAGAGGTATTGGTAAGAAAAAGAAAAAGGAGGAATTTTTTTAAAAAGCAATTTTAAAAAGAAGAATTAAGGAAAGATAAAAAGGTAGAAATCCACATAAGCTGTTTGAAACAAAGATAATTGATTACAGGGCTTTGTTGCAAAAATTGGGGTTAGCTCTCTGAGAGAGACAGTTGTTTCTGTCTACCTGGAGTATTAGCAGCTTACCTGGAGTAGGAAAGGTTTTGAGAAATGCCTCAGATAGGTCCTTCTTAGGCATATGTGTTATGTGTGTGAGGGCCTCTAGATCTGTTTTATTAAGGTTTGACATAAGTGACTCCATTTTGGTACTGCCAATGTTTGTATCACATTCCTTCAGAAAACTGCTCAGTAAGTAAACTAGATCTTTATTTAGTAACCAAGTTAAAGTTGCAGTAATTGTCTAACTTATGTTTCAGAAGGATTAAAGAGAAATTATATATATATATTTATTTTTTAAAAAGTAGACTATATATACATATATATACATATTGATATAAATATATGCATATATACAAATATATATACATATGTAGTTTACTTTTAAAATTGAATTAAAGCTGAGCAAAAGTGGTGCTAACTATTCAGCTAATCATCCAGATAATTGTGGATAGAAGCCAGCCTGGGTAGAAAAGCAGTGAATCTCCATCTCCAAAATAACCAGCAAAAGTCAGGGTTAGAGGCATGACAAGTGGTAGAGTACCAGTTTAACAAGCACCCAATTGTGAGATCCCTGATTCTAAGAACCTCCCCCCTCCACGTTGATTTATCTACTATTAATCTATGATTATCTTTCTCTCTTCTTCTCTCCAGAAGTTACTTTTACTTCACAAATCCGGAGAAACACAGATTCAAAACATGAATGAACTAGAACAGTTAAGGCAAGAGGCCGAACAACTACGGAATCAGATTCAGGTAAGAACTTTTTCATTTGGAAATCTTTTTTTCTTGCTGGGTCATGGGGCTTGAACTCTGGGCCTGGGGTGCTATCTCTGAGCTCTTCAGCTCAAGGCAAGCACTCTACCACTTTGAGCCACAGTGCCACTGCTGGTTTTCTGGTGGTTAATTGGAGGAAGAGTCTCACAGACTTCCTTGCCTGCGCTAGCTTTGAATTGTGATCCTCAGATCTTAGCCTCCTAAGTAGCTAGGATTACAGGGGTGAGTCACCAGCACCTGGCTGCATTTGGATTTTTTTTTTTTTTTTTGCCATTACTGGGGCTTGAACTCAGGTACTGGGCACTGTCTCTGAGCTTCTTTTGCTCAAGGATAGCACTCTACCACTTGAGCCACAATGCCAGTTCCGGCTTTTTTCTGTTTATGTGGTACTAAGGAATTGAACCCAGGGCTTCATGCATGCTAGGCAAGCACTGTACCACTAAGCCACCTTCCAGCCCTGCATTTGGAAATCTTAACATGGTTTATTATCTACAGTGTATAGCATTTGAATATTAGTTTTATCATTATACATATATTAAATAATTTATGGTATGAGGTTTTTTTTTTTTTTGGGTGGGGATCCGGTCATGGGGCCTGAACTCTGGGCCTGGGCGCTGTCCCTCAGCTCTTCAGCTCAAGGCTAGCGTTCTACCACTTGAGCCACAGCGCCACTTCCGGCTTTTTTCTTATGTGGTGCTGAGGAATCGAACCCAGGGCCTCAGGCATGCAAGGCAAGTGCTCTACCACTGAGCCAACTTCTCAGCCCCTATGGTATTAGTTTTAACATTTATATATATATATATATATATATATATATATATAAAATAATTTATAAGAGTAGAAATGATAAATTTGCTCTTATCATGCCTCTAAAGAACTCTCCAAAATCCATTTCTAACAAACACCACGCCAACAAATAGAATATGGAGAACACAATCAACAATACAATTGTAACCTTTTGGCTCTCTAAGCAGAACCCTGATGGTCATTCAGAACAAGCACCTTACAAAAGATAGCAAAAAGGGAGTCATTTTCTTTTATTTATTTATTTATTTATTTATTTTTAATTTAATTTTATTTTATTTGAGAACATACTGTACAGAGGGGTTACAATTACATGGGCAGGATAATGCATACATTTCTTACCAAGCATTGCAGCCTCCTCCTTTGTTTACCCTTCAAAAGGGAGTCATTTTCTAAGCAAAATTGGTATGATGTGAAAGCACCGGCCATGTTTAAGATAAGAAATATTGGGGGGCCTGGGAAGGTGGCTCAGTGGTAGAGTGCTTGCCTCGCATGTATGAGGCCCTGGGTTCGATTCCTTAGCACCACATAAGCAGAAAAAGCTGGAAGTGGTGCTGTGGCTCAAGTGGTAGAGCGCTAGCCTTGAGCTGAAGAGCTGAGGCACAGTGCCTAGGCCCAGAATTCAGGCCTCAAGACCAACAACAGTAACAAAAGAAATATTGGGGAAATACTAGTCACGAGGACTCAGGGAGCGAAGATCACACCTGATGGATATAAAAGCATTTGAAGTGAGCCTTGCTGATCTACAAAATTATGCACTTACATTAAGAAAATTGAAGCTACTTTCTGAGGATCTTCAGGGAAAGATCAACTTCCTGCCTGATCAATTTCTTTTTTTTAATTTTGAAAATACCATACAGAGGGGGTTACAATTACATGGGTAAGATAGTGAGTACATTTTCTTATCAAGCATTGTTGCCTCCTCCTTTGTTTCCCATTCCCATCCCTTCCCCTCTCCACTCCCCTGCCCCCATACCCCCCTAGCTCCACCTCCCCCCCACCCCCACCCCCACCAAAGTTGTAGAGTTCGTTTTTCGATTTAACATCTTGTACATCTCATTATTGTAATGGGTCCACCTGTAACCCTATTTAAATGATTTGTTTTTTTTTTCCTTCCCCTCCACAAATTATATCAACATCAAATACAGTGAAAGCAGGGTTTATACACATGGGGGAGGTACACCCAAGATAAGGATTCAAATGTTTTTTTTCTTTCTTGCGATTGTTTCCAACATATTTATAAGATGATTTCTTTCTTGCTTTGTATGTACCATTTCTGTGGCATGGCTCTTACCTGAGACAAACTTTGCAACATGGTCAAAAAGTGGCAGACCATGACTGAAGCTCATGTAGATGTAAAGATTGCAGATGGTTATTTCCTGCATCTGTTCTGGGTTGGTTTTACTAAAAAAAAAAAAAAAATGCAACAGCCAGATCCATGAGACCTCCTATGCTCAACATCAGAAGGTCCACCAAATCCAGAAGAAGATGACCCAAGAAGTGCAGACAAATCACTTGAAAGAAGTATTTAATAAACTGATTTCAGATAGCATTGGGAAAGACACATTAAAGGCTTGCTTGTCTTCGTTAGAAAAGTAAAAATGCTGAAGAAGCCCAACTTTGAATTGGGAAAGCTCATGTTGCTGCATGGTGAAGGTGGTAGTTCTGGAAAAGCTTCTGGGGACAAGACTGGCACTTCAAGTTTAACGAGCTGATGGATATGAACCACAAATTCAAGAATCTGTTTAAAATTCAGATTTTTAATAGTGACAAATAAAAGGCCTATTTGTGACCATTTACATCTCAAAACAAAGAATCCAATGTACATTCTACAAAATTAGGAAGAGTAGAGAAGGGATGGGTAGAAGAGGGATGGATGAGGCCGGGCACTGGTGGCTCATTCCTGTAATCCTAGCTACTCAGGAGGCTAAGATCTGAGGATCAAAGCCAACCCGGGCAGGAAAGTCCCTGAGACTTTTATCTCCAATAAACCACTAGAAAATGGGAAGTGGTGCTGAGGCTCAAGTGGTAGAGCGCTCGACTTGAGCTGAAGAGCGCAAGGACAGCACCCAAGCTCAGAGTTCAAGCCCCACAACCGACAAAAACAAACAAAAAAAACTAGAGGAGGGATGGGTGAGAACGTTGAAAGGGGTGACATTGATCAACATACATTGCATTCATTCCTTTTACAACTAAAAAATAATAAAATAAATATTTTTTAATGAAAAATATAGTTTCTCTGTAAGATGGGTAGAAGAAAAAGGACTGAGTTGTGAGTAATGTAGAAGCTGGCTCTTCCTTTCACAGTGAAAAATAAAATCTATGAATGTAAATGAAGAATTTTAGCACAAGCAGGGAGAATGTCTGAGAAAGTGGAATTGTTGCAATAGCTATTGAAGATGATATAATTTAAAAGTAAAGAATCTCTATATAGAGATATTGCAGGAAAAGAGAAGAAAGGGACAAGTACAGTAGCTGACTTCTGCAATCTCAGTTACTTGGGAGGCAGAGAGATCCAGAGAATCATGATTCAAAATCATGGCAAAAAATCAATCAGCAAGCCAGGAGTGTGGCATGTGCCTATGATTCCAGCCAAGCAGGAGGCCATAGGTAAGAATCATGAAGAAGTCAACCCTGGGCAAAAATGTGAAGAAGATTGCTAAATCTTATAAACAAGGCTGTCAAAACAAAGATGCTTGCTTTGCCTGGAGCAAGTGGAGAAGACTTCACTAATGTCTGAGTAGAGGTTAGGTGGAGTATCTCTTAGGCAAAATGCTTAGCACCAGAAATTTTTAGGATTGTATATCTTTGGGGTTTGGGAGCCTTTCAGATTTTGAATTTTCAGACAAGAGACACTCAGTATGCATTTCTACTGCCAGAATTTATATATATATATATATATATACATATATATTTTTTAATTGTGAAAATACTGTACAGAGGGGTTACAATTACATGGGCAAGATAGTGAGTACATTTCTTACCAAGCATTGTAGCCTCCTCCTTTGTTTACCCTTCTCATCCCTTCCCAGCCTCCCCCTACTGCCAGAATTTTTAATTAACTTAAAATTGTTACTATTTTCAATGCGGAGACCTGAACCTTGGTCCTCATGCATGATAAGTAAGCACTCAAACACTGGGCTACATTCCCAGCCCCACCAGAATGAATTCTCTCCATCCCCTACTTGGTATCACTCCACATACTGAGCAAGAGTAACTAAGTGAAAATTGTCCTAGCCCGTGGTCCCATGTCCAGCTCCTTTTAGCCTCCTTGTAACTGTAATTACTTTATACTTGAGTAGACCTTGGTTCAGTGAGAATGCATAACTTCATTTTATACTTGAGTAAACCTTGGTTCAGTGAGAGTTCATAAGTTGTTCAGATAACATAACTACTGCTAGTAAATCTCAGAATCAGATCAAGATTTTTGTTTAGTTTTTGTTGTTGTTTTGTTTGTTATTTTTGTGTATATGTGTGCTTGTACTAGGGATTGAGCTCAGGGGCAAGCACTGCCCCTTATGTTCAAGGCTAGAGCTCTACCACTTGAGCGATAGCTCCACTTCTGGCTTTTTGGTGGTTAATTGAAGATACGAGTCTCATGGACTTTCCTGCCAAGGCTGGCTTTAAAATGGGATCCTCAGATTTTGGCCTCCTGAGTAGCAAAGATTACAGGTATGGCCACCAGACCAAGTATGTTTTGATTCCAAAGCTTGTGCTCATTCACAAAGGATGCCACCCAGTCATATTTACCATTCTCTCTACAACCTGGACTATGGAGGTACTAATTTGGCTGCTAATTTACCATTTCTTGAATGTAGTCCAATTCTTTGCCTTTTATCAGCTTCCTGTGCCTGGAATTACACTACCCATGGTCCAGTTGCCCTTTGGAATCTTTCTCGAGTCCTAATACTCCTCTTTAAAAGTCCTAAATCAAGTCCCCACTTGGATTTATTCACTTTCTTTTGGAAAGTAGAGTGGCATTAGTTTGTGGCCATGGAAAAATTACTTAATTTTTTAATGTTCATTGTCTTTTATGTGAAGCAGAAATACCATGGGCCACTTTGTAGGTCTGAACAGGTGATTACATGACACCTAAAACACAATGCTAATGAGTAGCAGTTCCTTACTCATATAGCACTTTGGACTTCAGTGATTGAGCTGATCGTAGTTAGTCTTATATTTGATTCCTTGTTTATATTTGTCTTGCTACTTGTACCAGGATGGAAAATTAATTCTGTTTTAATCATTTCTACATCTTCCAAAGAAGAGGCCATAGGCACACCTCTGCTGTATAATCTCCCATGATTTCAAGTAACCACATATTCATACAATACCATGTTCTTTTCTCCTCCATTTAATCTTGTCACACTATAAAGACTTTTTCTTGGGCTGGGATGTAGCTCAGTGGCAAAGCACTTGCCTAGCAAGTGCAATGTCCTGGGTTTGATCCCCAGTACCAAAAAAGAAAAGACAAAAAAAAAATACAGTTAAGCCCCCCCCTCCCCCCAAAAACGACTTTTTCTTCCTTATTTTCTTTCCCTTCCCTTCTGGAAATATAGTCTAACTATAGTTTTACCTAAAGTATAGTACACTAGATGATATAAATGCATGACACAATAAAAATGCATTCTATTTTATTATACTTGGTGTGTGTGTGTGTGTGTGTGTGTCTGTGTGTGTCTGTGTGTGTCTGTGTGTGTCTGTGTGTGTGGGTGTATGTGTGTGTGGGTGTATGTGTTTATCATTCCTGGACCTTGAACTCAGGGCTTTGGCACTGTCCTTGAGCTTTTTTTGCTTGAGGCTAATACTCTACCACTTGAGCTACTGCTCCACTTCTGAATTGTTGGTGGTTAATTGGAGATAAGAGTCTCACGGACTTTCCTGTCCAGACTAGCTTTGAACCTTGATCCTCATATCTCTGCCTCCTGAATAGCTATGATTATAGGCCTGAGCCTTGGGCACTCAGCTAGATGAATTACTGTATTGTAAATTAAAAAAGAAAATAGATTTTATTTTGTCATTTTTTAAAAGTTTAGAATAAGAAATATGTCACTGTTTTTCTTTTGCACTAATGATTTATATCAGATCTTGTATTTTTGTTGTGGTAGATGGCAAAGAATCCTCTTATAGTCTGTTTTCTAATGTATACCGTTTGTAAGAATAAATTTTTTGAAGTGTTTATATTATTTGAATAACGTAAATTTGCAAGTAACTATTGGTAAGATATTTTTGTATTCTAACATTTTAATTTTGAATGCTCTGATGTTATATTTTTTAACATCTTTCTTTTTTATTGTGAAAATACTGTACAGAGAGGTTACAATTACATGGGCAAGATAATTAGTACATTTCTTTTTTTTTTTTTTGGGTCCGGTCGTGGGGCCTGAACTCTGGGCTTGGGCACTGTCCCTCAGCTCTTCAGCTCAAGGCTAGCACTCTACCACTTGAGCCACAGCGCCACTTCCGGCTTTTTGCTTATGTGGTGCTGAGGAATCGAACCCAGGGCCTCAGGCATGCAAGCCAAGTACTCTACCACTGAGCCAACTTCCCAGCCCAATTAGTACATTTCTTATCAAACATTGTTGCCTCCTCCTTTGTTTCCCCTTCCCATCCTTTCCCATCCTCCCCCCACCCCCACCCGATCCTCCCCCCCACCAAAGTATATGTCTGATGTTATAATTTTTATGCTAATATTTGCTATAGTTAATATGGAAGGAGTGGGTCAAAGGGGGTGAAAGTTTTGAAGGGAAAATGTTGAAGAGATGCATTGTGTTATATATATGGCATTTTCTTGATCCATTTGCCCGTTGAGGGGTATCTGGACTGAATCCATATCTTGGCTATGATTGATAGTGCTGCACAAGCATTAATTAAAAATGTATTAATTAAAGACCTCAATATAAGACCTGAAACCATGAAACTATTACAGGAAAGAGAACAGGAAACACTAGGGCTCCTGGGCACAGGTAGAAACTTTCTGAATAAAGATCCAGAAGCACAACAAATCCAAGGAAGACTTGACATATGGGACTGCATCCATCTAAAAATTTCTGCATAGAAAATGACATAGCTAACAAACTAAGATGATGCCTATAAAATAGGAGAAGGTATTTGCCAGCTATACAACAGATGATGGCCTAATATCCATAATATACAGAGAACTTAAAAAAATTAAATGCTCATAAAACCAACCAACAACCCAAATAGTAAATGGGCTAATGAACTAAAGAGTCTTAGAAGAAGTAAAAATGGCTAATAGACACATGAAGAAATGCTCAACTTTCCTGGCCATAAAGAAAATGCAAATCAAAAACAACATTGAGATTTCCTTTCATTCTAGTCAGAATTCCCATCATTAAGAACACACAAAAAACAACAAATGTTGGTGAGGATGCCTTGGGAGGACTCATATACATTGCTGGGAATACAAACTAATGCATCCACTATGGAAATCAGTATATAAGTTCCTAGAAACAACTAAAAGTAGAACCACCACCCAATCTGTAACATTCAACGCATATGTTGAAGGAATGTAAGTCCAGATACAGTAGAGGCACTTACACAGCCCTGTTGATTGCACTGCTGTTAACATTATCTAAGCGATGACAACAGTCCAGAATTAATCAAGAAAATATTTTATATATATATATATATATATATATATATATATAAAACACACAATGAAGAATTGCTTAGCAATAAGGAAGAATGAAATCACATCATTTAAAGGATAATGCCTGATATTATCATGTTATGCAAAGTAAGCCAGATGCTGAAGGACAGTGGTCACATGTTTTCACACATAAGCTCAACCTAAAAGATAAACATACATGTAAAGTTAGACAGGATCATGTGCACACATGTGGATGGATGGATAGATAGATAGATAGATAGAATGTAACATTTGTAATTGTGGAGCTGTTTGAGGGGATTGAATGATGGAAGGGGAGAAGAAAAGAGAATGTGAGAGGTTGAACAGTATTGAAAACATGCATGTGTGCATAAAGATGGCGTGAGGAAACTTCCTGAAATCTGCTGAATAGCGGTGATGAGGGGGAATGGTTAAAGTGAGAGTACGTGAGGGTTTCATCTGATGAAGGTGCTGGACATGCATGCATGAAATATGGCTAAATCCCTTTGAACAATAACATGCACCTTAAAAAATGAATGACAGGACATAAAAAACTATTGAGGGTGTGGGGACTAGAGACAAGCAGAAGAGTGAATGGAGAGCATAAAAGAGGTCAAAATACTTTATGTACAAGTGTAAAAATGGAATAGTGTAGCCTATTGAGATTGGTTTGGGAAGAAGAAAGAAGCAGACATTGAGCTAGAGTGATGGAGGAGTCTGTACATTGTATGCACATATGGACATGTTAAAATGAAATCGTGTATAACAATGATAAAACTATGGAGAAAATAAAATAGGAATAAAGGTGTTGCAATAAGAAGTTTACTTGTCTATACAAGATGCAGGACACTGGAATCAAATACAGTGACAACAGGGGTTGTACCATGGGGGAAGAACATACAAAGAAACAAAAGAAAATTAGGTCATACATTATAAGTACATTAATAAGAACAACAAGAAAGATAAAATCTCTTGTGTCCCCATCTTGGGATTCATTTTGCTTAGCATCAGGTTAAAATGCTGAAATAAAGGATACAGAATGACCCATTGTAACAATGAGATGTACGAGACACTATGTTGAAATGAACTTTACAACTTTGTGGGGTGGGGGAGGAAAGGGGAGAGTTGGGGAGGTGGGAAGGGAAGGGATGGTAGGGGAAAAACAAAGGAGGGGGTAACAATGTTCCAATAGGAAATGGACTTATTACCTTGCTCATGTAACTGTAACCCCTCTGTACAGTATCTTTATAATAAAAATATATATGTAAAATTTAAAAAAGTTTATTTGCAAATCTATTTTTTGATGAAAATGTATTTTAATCGTATTGGAGAGATTTCCATATCTAAATGTATAATCATTTTTCTTTACTTTAGGATGCTAGGAAAGCATGTAATGATGCCACACTTGTGCAGGTAAGGTTTTTTGTGCATTTTAATAATTTTTATAAAACAACTTGACACGAATATGGATGTTTAAATTAATTTACTTAGTACTTAATATGAAATAAATCTATATGTCAAATCCTTTGAAATTTGTCAAATGCTATATAATTCAAGTATTTGATTTTAGCACTTTTTATTTTTAAATATTTTTATTATCTTTAAGTAGTTATACAAAGGAATTGCCATTCAACAAAAGTCTATGAATACATTGCATCTTGATCAATGTCATCCCTTTCAGCATTCTCACCCAGCTTTTTCCCAACCCATCCCTTCCCTTATTTTTCTTAATTTTTTAGGATACATATTGAATTTTTTGCCATTTAACAAAAGTTTATGTATATTACACATCTTGATCTGCCATTTCCCCCCACCCTTCAACCTAACCCATCCATATTGTTAATATAGAAGTCTGAAAAATATGTGCATTAGTCTATTTTGTGCTGTTTGTTGTTTTTCTTTTTGTGCTGGTATTGGGGCTTGGAACTGGGGCCTGGGTGTGTTGACCCTTAGCTTTTTCCCTCAAGGCTGGTGCGTAGAGCACTTGAGAAGCAGCTCAACTCCCAGTTTTTTGATGGTTAATTGGAGATGAGAGTCTTAATAGACTTCTCACGTGGGCTGGCTTATAGCTATGAACCTCAGATCTTAGCCTCTTGAGTAGCTAAGGCATGAATGCCTGTGCACAGCTGTTTATGCTTGTTTTAAAGTACTTTCTGATTCTTTTTTAGTTTCTGATTCTTTCTGGTATACCCTGATTAAGCATTTCCCCGATATTAATTAATTTAATTAATTCATTAGTTAAATTAATACTGATCACTTTTATTAAGGAATTATTTTTCTGCTATAGAAACTGTCCTTTAAAAAATTATTGGTGATATACTTCTAAACTTTTATTTGTGGATGGTATATTTTTCTTAATTGTTACATAATTATACAAATTTATGTGTAGGGTGTGATGATTAAATACATGTATGTAGTGATCAAATCAGAATAATGAACATTCTTCTCAGACATTTACTGCTGCTCTGTGTTTGGTGGCTCTGAGATTCTTTCTTCTATATCTTCATAAAATATATAATAGGCTGTTGTAAACTATAGTCACTCTACTGTACTGTGGAACATAAGAATCTGATCTTCCTATGCCATTGTATTGTGGTGCCTGTTACCAGTCTTCCTCTGTCCCCTCTACCCTTCTTAGTCTCTAGTGTAGGTAGTGGTTCTTTTCTAATGTTTAGATATTCATTTGTTCTTTGCAGTGATAGTGTGAGAATATATTCATACCTGTAAATGCATGTAGTATTATTTTAATATTAATCATAGGTTTTATGAACAATATTTTGATCCCATAACAGTTATATGGAATTATTTATAATAAATTACTTTGAATTCATACAAATTTCATATGTGCTTTTTGTAAGCCTATTGTTTTTAGGTTAGCTCTCGAATTATGTTTAAGGTAAACAGTAACATTTTTCTTGCTTTCTAAAGATCGCATCAAACATGGACTCCGTGGGGCGAATACAAATGCGAACAAGACGCACTCTGCGAGGCCACCTAGCTAAAATCTATGCTATGCATTGGGGATATGATTCAAGGTTTGTGCCTGTTATTTTCGCACTGCTAGCAGAATGATTTTTATTAATATTATTTGCTTTTTTCTCATATTAAAGACAAACTATAAGCTGTTTGCAGAAAAAGCATCAAATATGAACACTTCGTTTTCACTAAGAATATTCATTGATACTTAAGGAGTTTCAAAACTTCTTTAGTGGTGCTGAGGTTTAAACTTGCTGGGCAGGCATTCTGTTACTTAACTCATGATTCTCAATTGCTTTAGTTATTTTTCAGATATGGTCTTGAATTTTTTCCCCAGGACTGGCCTCAGATCACTTACCTAAACTTACCTCCCCTGTAGCTGGATTATGGCCAGCTAGATTCTCTTCCTTTTCTCTCTGTCTTCTCTCTCCTTTCCTTCCTCCCTCCCTTCCTCTCTCCTTTTTTTCCTTTCTTTCATTCTTTCTCTCTTTATTTCTCTCTTTCTTTCTTTTTTATTTTGGGGGTGTGTGGGGGACACTGTCCTGGGACTTGAACTCTGGGCCTGGGCAATGTCCTTAAGCTCCTTTTGCTCAAGGCTAGCACTCTACCACTTGAGCTACAGCACCACGTTTCTGTGATTAATAGTGATAAGAGTCTCACAGACCTTTCCTGCCTTGGCTGGCTTTGAACCTTGATTCACAGCCTCCTTAATAGCTAGGATTATAGGTGTGAACCACCGCTGCCGGCTTGTTTCTTTCTTTTTTTTTTTTTCTTCCTTCCCTTCCTTTCCTTCTCCTCCTTCCCCTCCTTTCCCCTCCCTTCCCCCCCTTCCCCTCCCTTCCTCTTTTTTTCTTCCTTTCCTCCCCTTCCCTTCCCTCCCCTCTGTCCTCTCCCTTTCCCTCCCTCCCCTTCCCTTTCCTTCCCTTCCTTTCCTCTCTCTTCCCCTCCCTTCATGTATGCTAGGCAAAGGTATGCATGGTGAGGCAATGAGCTACACCTCCACCCTGGAAGTTTAAAAGCTTTAATGTGGAAAATTAATCAATCTCTCATAAAGACTTTTAAACAGGTGAACTGATATTACCCTTACTCATTTCTTTTTTTTATTGTGAAAATACTGTACAGAGGGGTTACAATTACATGGGCAAGATAATGAATACATTTCTTATCAAGCATTATAGCCTCCTCCTTTGTTTCCCCTTCCCATCCATTCCCATCCTCCCCCCCAACCCAATCCTCCCCCCCACCAAAGTTGTAAAGTTCGTTTTTCCACATAATGACTTGTACATCTCATTGTTGCAATAGATCCACCTGTACCCCTATTTAAATGATTTGTTTTTTCCCTTCCCCTCCACAAATTATACCAACCTCAAATACAGTGAAAGCAGGGGTTATACCAATGGGGAGGGACATACAAAGCAACAAAGAAATCGTCTTATAAATGTGTTAGAAACAATCAAATGAAAGAAAAAAAACATTTGAATACAAAAATATGGAATGCTTCACGAATTTGCGTGTCATCCATGCGCAGGGGCCATGCTAATCTCTGTATCGTTCCAATTTTAGTATATGTGCTGCTGAAGCAAACACTTATTATTCATTTCTTATGAATTAGTGAACTATGCTAAAAAATTTAATATTTGAGAAAACTATTTAGAAAGGATTTTGCACTGGGGTATTAGACTTACATATATACATATATGCATACACACATACATATATACATGTATATGTACATGCATACATATACATATATATTTGTTTATTTCCAGAATCTCACTGAGTAGCCTGTCTAGGCTGGTTTCTGAACTCTGCATCCTTCTCACTGAGCCACCTGAACACTAGGATTATAAGTATGCACCACTATGCTTAGCCCCAAACCAGTGAAATTTCAGTTAACAAGCAAATACTTGTTAAATGTCTTCTTTGTACAAGTTGCTGGCTATTGCTATAATTTTGTATCTAGGATTAGATTCTGTGATACAAAGATGCTTAATTGAATACATCTTTTACCCTTCAAGCCTAACACTTACATGTGCTGGAGTGTGTGAGTCTTAGTGTCTGCAAGTACACATGGACACCATGATAGACTGGGTTTGCAATTTAGATGTCTTGGTCACTACGATTCACTATCTTCTCACGGTTGCAGTATTGCCTGTGCTTTTTCCAGCATGTCTGCCTGCCGCCATGGTGGCTAACTTGTATTTGTGGTTTAGTTTAACATTGTTGGGTAATGTCCCAAACAGAGACATATGTTTTTCTTTTGGCCAGTAATGGTGCTTGAATTCAAGGCCTTGTTCTTGCTCTCTGACTTAGCTTGCTCATGAGTAGCATTCTGGGCTGGGAATGTGGCTTAGTGGTAGAGTGCTTGTCTAGCATGCATGAAGCCCTGGACCCAATTCCTCAGTACCACATAAACAGAAAAATCCTGAAGTGGCCCTGTGACTCAAGTGATAGAGACCTCGCCTTGAGCATAGAAAGGTTCTGGCACAGAACCCAGACCCTAAGTTCAAGGCCCAGGACAGGCAAATAAAAATAAATAAATAAGAAAGAGTAGCATCCTGTCACTTGGGCCACAGCTCCACTAATGTTTTGCGCGCGTGTGTACGTGTGTGTGGTGTGTGTGTGTGTGTGTGTGTGTGTGTGTATTTAAATGAAGATAAGAATCGTATAGACTTTTCTAACCAAGCTGGCTTTAAACATAGACCCTCAGATCTTAGCCTCCTGAGTAGCTAGGATTGCTTATATGAGCCATTGACTTAACCACTTGAGACACAGCTCTACTTCTAGCTTTCGGGTGGTTATTTGGAGATAAGAGTTTAATTGATTCTCCGATTTCAGCCTTCTGAATAGTCAGAATACAGATGTGAGCCACCATCACCCGATACACTTGACTTAAAAAAAACAAAGAAGTTGCATATATAAGCTCTTATTGCAGAAGGCACTAAAATTCTACAGATAAAACTTCCTTACCAATTACTCGCCAACAGAAATAAGGATTCTTGAGTACAGTAATGAAGGACATATGCCTTTTAGGAGGGGATGATAAAATTGTGTCATAAAGCTAGGACAAATGTTTTATTATTGTTTTAAAGGTTAAAATGTTTTGCCTTGTTGATACAACAAACTTTTTACCCCAAACTTTGAAACAATGTTAGTAGTTCTTTTCCTGAATATTTTCTCAGAAACAAAGATAATACCCAGAATTGCATCTCACACCAATTCTAATGATTAGTTCATTACTTAGTGATCTTTTCATCAGTATGCTGATGCCAATCTACTTCATTTTGTTATGACAGTTTAACAGATGAGTCCATTGTGTGTGTGTGTGTGTGTGTGTGTGTGTGTTTGCCGGTCATGGGGCCTGAACTCTGGGCCTGAGCACTGTCCCTTAGCTCTTCAGCTCAAGGCTAGCGCCCTACTACTTGAGCCAAAGCGTCACTTCCAGCTTTTTCTGCTTATGTGGTGCTGAGGAATCAAACCCAGGGCCTCATGCATGCAAGGCAAGCATTCTACCACTGAGCCACTTTCCCAGCCCCGAGTCCATTTGTTTTTATTGAGAGAAATTTCTAAGAAGAAAATAGTTAGCTTTTTCTCCATGTGCCATTAGATTCTAAATAATTGCCAATGTTTTTTGTTTTGTTTTTTGTTGGTCTTGGGGCCTGAACTCTGGGCCTGGGTGCTGTCCCGAAGCTCTTCAGCTCAAGGCTAGGGCTCTACCACTTGAACACTGCTTCTGGCTTTTTCTGCTTATGTGGTGCTGAGGAATCGAGCCCAGGGCCTCATGCATGCAAGGCAAGCACTCTACCACTGAGCCACCTTCCCAGCCTCACCCTCCCAATGTTTTAATATTGCCATGAACAAGGTCTAATATTGAAAAAAATGTCTTACTGTCTTTTGAGTATACAGAGAAACTAAGCAGAAAATGATGCCAACTTAATATTGAGAATTTTCTGTAAGTCCATTCCACACTCCATGGTGGGATCTTCCCTTTTGTAAAGTAGTTAAGCTTATATTATGCTGTTTTTTTTTTTTACCTATACAGCAGAGAACTGAATGTTTTTGTATATTTTCATTATATGTCCATTTATGTATTTGTTTGTTTGTTTTTATGGTTCCTGTACTAGGAGTTGATCTCAGGTCCAGAGCCCTGTCTGTGAGCTTTTGTACTCAATGCTAGCACTCTACCACTTGTCTCACCCATCAAAGTTCCACTTTATGATTTTAGTGTTTAATTAAGAATAAGAATCTCATGGACTTTCCTGCCTGGCATGGCTTTGAACCATGATCCTCAGAATCTCAGCTTCTTGAGTAACTAGGATGATGGGCAGGTGTAAGCCATCCATGCCCAGTTGTTTTGTGTGTTTTATACCATGGAGACAAATTTCAGAACAGAACTAAAAATTTAGAGATTGATACATAGTAAAGATTTCATACCCAGTAGGGCATAATGGCTCATGCTTGTAATTCTAGCTACTTTGAAAACTGAGCTCAGGAGGATTGTGGTTTGAGGAAAGCCTGGATGAAAAAACTAATTAAATGGAATAATTCTGTGTTTACCAATAAAAAAGCCAAATACAGTGTTGCACATCTGTCTTCCCAGGTATATGGGAGGTGTACAGGTGGATCACATTACAGACCAACCTAAGCAGTATTGAGACCTGTCTTCAAAATACAACTAACACAAAAGGAATTGAGTGCAAAGTAGTAGAGTGGCTGCTTAGATAGTGCAAGGCCCACCCAAAAAAAAAAAAAAAAAAAAGAGTTCATAGCCTTTAGCTAGCAAACAAAGCTTTCTGCAGTTTAAGTCCAGTTTTACTTTTCTTGCTTTATTTTGGTTTCTCACAAACTATGCACCTAGAAGACCGAAGTTCCTGGGTTATGACTGTACTTTTTCTGCCTGTTCTCATTGACTTTACTATCACTGCTGAACATAGACTTTTCTGTAGTTTTTGCTCTCAAAACTCCTTTTCGAAAAATGTGTTACTTGATTAATTTAACTAACAGTTATTTGTTCTTGGTCTAGTCTTGAGATATTTTCATATCACTCTTCTGACACACTTTACTTACATGGTTGTTGTAGGTATACAGTGTATGCCTCATCTCCACCAAATATAGTGTCTCTGTGAGCAGGAGGGATGTCCTTCCTTGTGCCTTGTAGCATTTTCAGTCACTCAGTTGATAGCTTTGAATTGGATGAGGTATTGTCATTAGGCCTGTATGTGCTATGTGGCCATTAAATTGAAGTAAGTCAGTGTTTAATAGTAAATCAGTCAATGAATATCTACCAGAACCTTGAATTATAACAAATGTGTCATCACCATGAAAAACAGAGATATTTTAGTCAATTGCTAAATTTTATGTCATGCATTCAAAATTTTTTAAGTTGGAAGAAAATCTTTGGTACCAAGTTTCTTTTATTACAAAGGTTTTTTTTTCTTCTTCAAACTGTGTGGCATTAACATAATGCTTAACCACTTTTTTCCTCCAAGTGTCAAATTATTTTTGTGTTTCTTCCTCTAGGCTATTAGTCAGTGCTTCCCAAGATGGAAAATTAATTATTTGGGATAGCTATACAACAAATAAGGTAATTTTTTAATTCATTTAAACCACATTGTATTTGATTATTGTCCACTAGTTCCTTTATTCTTACTTCAAACTTTAATTGCATTGTGTTGCTTATTTCATTTATTTTAATCTAGATCATCTTTTTGGGCCTAGGGCTGATTTTTATATTTAGTCATTTCATGTCCAGGTACAAAGTACAAGAATATTGTTCAATGTGTTTTTACTGAATATTATCCTTTTTTCATATTTAAATTTTAGGGAAGAGCATCATCTTCATGTATAAGTGGTACTTTAAAAATATTTCCCTTTCCTAATATAAATATATACATTTATATATAAATATATATATAAATATAAAATAACCTTGAGTTTTTTAAATTCCTAGTTTTAGGTAGATTGGATGATTAGTGTAAAACTTTTCCAGTCCAGTCATTGATTTCTGTTTCTGGGCTGCTAGATTGGAGGTAAATTACATCTGACTTAGATATCTTAGTGGTAAAAGACTGTGGATTCTCTTATTTCCATGGGGAGGCACTATACACTGATTTAGAGTTGGTGAATTATAGTAGAAAAACTTGTGAATACTTTCATAAGTATATTCTGTGTATATATTGCAGCATGTGAAAATAGTATTTTGTAAAATAATAACTTTAACTTGATTGTTTTTGATGTTGAGCACAGATCTAGGACCTCCTTTATCTAAGCAAATGCTCTACCCTGAGCTCTACCTCAAGTTCTTCCCCCATTCAGACTGAGAGTGTAAAGCTAATAAAATCAAGTATATAACACTAGTTTTTCTGTATTAATGGAAATTAAAGTGTGTCTCTTTTAAACACATTTTCCTAAAACTAAAAGAAATGTCACTTAAAAATATTAATTTACAGCCAGGTGTTGGTGGCTCATGCCTATAGTCCTAGCTTCTTAGGAGGTTGAGATCTGAGGATTGCAGTTCAAAGCCAGCCTAGGCAGGAAAGTCCATGAGACTCTTATCTCCAGTTAACCACCAGAAAAAAACACTTGAGCTGTGGCTCAAGTGGTAGAGTGCTCTCCTTGAGTTGAAGAACTCAGAGACAGTATCCAGGTCGAGAGTTCAAGCCTCATAACCGACCAAAAATATTATGTATTATATATTATTATATCATTATATATTATATATTAGGTTAAGTGAGAGCAGTAATCTCATGAAATGCTGACACCTGTACAAACAATCTTCACTTGGAATATACCCTAAACCTTTACCTATGACCAGAAAATTGATTGGTATTGGCTTAATGAGACACCAGATGTGAGTAACTAGGTCAATGCAAAGCTATCTTGAGGGAGTTAACATCCTTCATAATAGATGAATAATAGTGAGATCTCTTTGGGTACAAACAATTTGGAGTGACTCAAATATGTGTTCATTACCTCTCCTTTTATTTATTGTTCAATATTATATTGTAAGAAATTACTCTTTTGAGCATTAGTAAAAACAATTTTATTAAAATGTCTAAACATTAAAACATCCTGAGTTGGGCACTGGTGGCTTATTCCTGCAATCCTAGCCACTCAGGAGGCT
This sequence comes from Dipodomys spectabilis, assembly GCF_019054845.1. Classification (NCBI taxonomy): domain Eukaryota; kingdom Metazoa; phylum Chordata; class Mammalia; order Rodentia; family Heteromyidae; genus Dipodomys; species Dipodomys spectabilis. Next base: position 1,688,283 of record NW_024871183.1, read on the forward strand.
GAGATCTGAGGATCATGGTTCAAAGCCAGTCCAGGCAGGAAAGTCCATGAGACTCTTCTCTCCAACAAAACTAGAAAACTGGAAGTGGCGCTGTGGCTCAAGTAGTAGAGTGCTTGCCTTGAACTGAAGAGCTGAGGGACAGCGCCCAAGCCCAAGCCCCACAACCAACCAAAAAAAAAAAAATCCTATATTTTTCCTTCTAGTAAAGGAATGACATCTGAAAGAGATCCCTTCTTAACTCTGAATGATTTGATGATACAGAAAAATAGGTATTTTTATATGTATTGGTATTTTAATTTTTGTTGTTCACTTTCTCAATCCATTATTTTCTGTATTTAATTTGACTTATTTTTCCTAGCTATACTTAATTTTAGATCTAACTTTGGCTTAATTGTAGATAGAATTAAAATGAATTGACTTCTTGTGTTATTTCCCCAGTAATAGTTTCTATGCTCTGTATTTATGTCCTAGATGCATGCCATTCCTCTGAGGTCCTCCTGGGTGATGACTTGTGCCTATGCCCCTTCTGGTAACTATGTTGCTTGTGGAGGCTTGGACAACATCTGCTCTATATACAACTTAAAAACAAGAGAAGGGAACGTGAGAGTTAGTCGAGAGCTGCCTGGTCACACAGGTGAGCATATCACTAAATACTCCTCCTTTCTTCTCAATCACACTGCCTACCACTACTTTCCTAGACATATAGCTAAAGAATGAGCGATAAGCCGGGCGCTGGTGGCTCATGTCTGTAATCCTAGCTAGTCAGGAGGCTGAGATCTGAGGATCATGGTTCAAAGCCAGCCTGGGCAAGAAACTTCGTGAGACTCTTATCTCCAATAAACCACTAGAAAACCAGAAGTGGCACTGTGGCTCAAGCAAAAAAGCACTCGCCTTGTGCTGAAGAGCTCAGGCCAGAGTTCAAGCCCCATGACTGACCAAAAAAAAAAAAAAAAGATGAGGGATAATTGAAGAATAGTGGAAATTACTAAGAAGTAGGAAAAGAATAACTTTTAAAAGTCATATATCTAGGTCAGGCACTGGAGACTCAAGCCTGTAGTCCTAGCTACTCAGGAGGCTGATACCTGGGGATCTCAGTTTGAAGCCAGTCCAGGCAGGAAAGTCTGTGAGACTCTCATCTACAATTAACCACCAAAAAAACTGTAAGTGGAGCTGTAGTTCAAGTAGTAAGTAGTAAAGGGCTAATCTTGAGCTTAAAAGCTTAGGGACAGCCACTAGGCTGATTTCAAACTCTAGAACCAGCACACACACACACACACACACACACACACACACACACACACACACACACACACACACACACACACACACGTACGTCATATATACCATCATTTTTATATATCCCTAGCAATAAGCTAGGGATTGGACTCTTGAATGCTAAGTAGGTGCTCTACCACAGAACTGCACTTACAGCCCTGTAATGTGTGTGTGTGTGTGTGTGTGTGTGTGTGTGTGTGTGTGCGAGAGAGAGCGTGCGCGCGCCATTACAAGGGCTTGAATTTGGGGACTCATGCCCTCACTTGGTTTTTTTCACTGAAGGCTGGCAGTCTACCACTTGAGCCACATCTTTACTTCTGGCTTTTTGCTGGTAAATTGCAGATAAGAATTTCATATATTTTTACCCAGGTTAGCTTTAAACCTTGACTCTTAGATCTCAGCCTTCTGAAAAGCTAGGGTTATAGGTATAAGCCACCATCACCTGGCTACCAGCTCCATAATCTTATTTTCCTTTAAAAAATAAAATAAAAATATTAATTTGCTACAAAAATCCAATCAATAATTAAAAATTAAAAAAGCAAATATAAGTTTCTCTTATTTTCTGCTACCACACAGGGTGTGATACATGGTGCATCACGAAGTACTTCATGAAGTACTTCTCACTGTGTGGTTGTGAACTGTTTTACTTGCCAGTGTCCATCTCATAATTCACTAGTGTAGAATTTGGTTAAGGCATTAATTAGGGATTTATTGGTACTTATCTGTAATTTGGATATTATTCCTTGATCATGCTTTACAATAAATCTTAAATATTAATGTGGTATTTTCTGCAATTTTCACATTTTGATACTGATAAAGGCTAAATATTCAAGTGCCACATCTGTCAGAAAGCCTTCATTGGTGTGGTTCTAATTTCTCACAGTATTTTAAGGTACTCTCCAGGGTACTTACACTGTCTGTCATGGATTAGAGTTATGTGTGTAAAGTATCATGCTTCTCTAATCAGGTGATAGGGACTGAGTCTTCACTCAGTGTCACTGACATACTAAGTACTCAGCAGACTTGTTGACAAAACTTGCTGAAGACAGCAGAGAATTTGAAGCAATTAAAAGCAAAATTATAGATCATATTGACAAATACTTATTGGCCAGATATTTTATTTTCAAGTATACTACTATTTCACAAGGTAACTGTTATTTTATCAATGATAATCTAAAATTTGCTACTCTCTGTGCTATAGGCTACTTGTCCTGCTGTCGATTTTTAGATGATAGCCAAATTGTTACAAGTTCAGGAGATACAACTTGGTAAGTTTTCCTCAAGAAGAATGTTGATCTTGGGGGTGAGAATTCTAGTAACTGGAGAAAGAGATATAGTTATGTGTTTATATATATATTTATATTTACTTATTTCTAGTGCTTTGTGGGATATCGAAACTGCCCAGCAGACCACCACATTCACGGGGCATTCTGGAGATGTGATGAGTCTTTCCCTGAGTCCTGACATGAGGACTTTCATTTCTGGTGCTTGTGATGCTTCTTCCAAATTATGGGATATTAGAGATGGAATGTGTAGACAGTCTTTCACAGGACACGCCTCGGATATTAATGCTGTCAGTGTAAGTGAATAGCATTTTTAAAGAAAGTATGTTTTGTTGAACTCTACGTCATGAATTTAACAACTTGTTTTCAAAACTTCTTATAAATAAATAATGTACACTTATTAACATTCAGTAAACCAAATAATAATGTTTGACTTTTAAAAGTTTAATTCATAGGTTTAGGTCTTTTATTTATTGGTGAAATCTGCAGTTTTATTTCCAGAATTTAGAGCAAATGCATCTTACAAGTATTTTCAGTGAGCTCAGATAAGGAAAATATCCACAGGGAGAGATGAGTGAGGAAGAAAAGCAACTGTTCAGGATAGAGACTAGCATTTGTGTGTGTGTGAGTTTATGTGTGATTGTGTGTGTGGTGCACACCCTTGTGCCATGTCTGCCAATACTGAGGCTTGACCTCATGTTAATCCTTTGCTTTTTTTGCTCAAGGTGAACCTACCTTTTAAGCCCCACCTCTGCCTTCAGCTTTTTAGTGGTTAATTAGAGATAAGAGGGTTTTTTTTTTTTTTTTTTCCAGTTGTGGGGCTTGAACTCTGGGTCTGGGTGCGTTCCCTCAGCTATTTAGCTCAAGGCTAGTGCTTTACCACTTACGCCACAGCACCAGTTCCAGTTTTCTGGTGCTTTATTGGAGATAAGAGTCTCACGGAGGTTCCTACCTAGGCTGGCTTTGAACTGCGATCCTCAGATCTCAGCCTCTTGAGTTGCTAGTATTACAGGTATGAACCACTGGTGCCTGGCTAAGAGTTTCACTAGCTAACAGTGAGCTACCAGTGCCTTAGGGAGATTAGTTTTTGAAGGTAATGAAACCTGGAATAGAACATTAATTCTGCCATTCTCCAACTATTTGAGACTAGTCCGGCTGCTTAACCTCTGTCAGCCTCACATCCCTCAGTTTTTGTAACAGGGATAATGCCGTCTGCACCAAACAACAGTGTCAAGACTGAGTGACATTATATATTACATATTCACTAAGTAGGTATAATTGATTGAGCTACCCCTTCCTGATATTTTTAAAACATGATCAGATAACTACAGGTAGGTTAAGCCACTCAGTATATTTGAGAATGAATTGCTTAGTCACACATTTATGAGTGCATTGAAATGATAGTTTGAATGAGAAGTAAAATGATGATCAAGTCCTAAGAATTTAGGGGAGGGGTGTTAGGAGAATGTGGGATATCACCATAGTCAGGTAAATGGCCCTATGAAGGATACTGAAGTTTGTAGATAATATTAGAATTTTCAAAAGTACCATCATTGTCAGTGTCTAAAACATTCTGATTTTACTAGAAGATATTTTTTGGAAAAAAAGTGTTTTTTCTTCATCATTCATATGTTGAATGTCATTTTAATAGATTCTGTTGATAGTGTCACAGAAAATAAACATTTTCCCTCCTCCTGTTAGGTCAGCCTCTTTAGAGTAATGTTTTTAGAGCAGGCAAATCTGAGCCTCCATGTCACTGAGGGGTCTTCATCGAGGATTTTTTTGTCTTTCTGGGTAACCCATATGTGTTTCTATGATTTTTCTTTTTACCCCCCCCCCACCTCAGATGGAATTATGATCAATTCTGCATTTTTACTTTAAAAATATTTAAAAATAGTTGTGGAAATGGTGTTGTAGCTCAAGTGGTAGAGTGCTAACCTTGAGCTGAAGAGCTCAAGGACAGCACCCAGGCCCAGAGTTCAAGTCCCATGACTGTCAACAGCAAAAAAAATTAGTTGTAATTTTAATTTAATTGTGAAATTTTTCACACTGTTTATGACATTACTTTCAGAAGTCAAACCAAAAGTGGCCACTGGTGGCTCACAGCTGTAATCCTAGTAACTCAGGAGGCTGTGCTCTGAGGATCACATTTTGAAACCAACCTGGGTAGAAAAGTCTGTGAGGTTCTTATCTCCAATTAAACACCAAAACAAACAAACAAATCAGAAATGGAGGTTGGCAAAGTGGTAGGTTGACAGCTTTGAATGATAAGGCCAAGCAAAAGCTAGAGGCCTTGAATTCAAGCTTCTGTACAAGCACCCCCTCCGTGCATACACAGAGGAAGCCAAACCATAATAGTAGTATTTATAGCTGAGCAAGTGAAATGAAAATGAGATGTATGATTATTGGTTTCTTGAGCAGAGAGTCTGGCCTGTCATGCTCACAGATGTTAAACAAAAAGAGATGATCTAAATTGGGTATTTTGTGCTTCATTGTAGATTTCTTCCTTCTTTTCTGTCATAGAGAACAAACAGGTTCAGTCTGTAAGGTGGTCTAAAACATTTGCATGTAAGTAGGCAAAAATGGTTTTGTGAAGTATGACTTGTGAACTTCACCATATCCTAGGATGACTGGATTGACCACTTGGTAAGTGGAAAGATGAATTTATATCTAGTGATTCCTGAGTCTTTGGAGTGTTTGGAAAGGAAAAGCATTTCTTCATTTGGTGTGGAAAAACTATCTCCATGGCAACCAGGTTCTATCAATTCTAAAAAACACTACAAGTAAAAGTACTTAACTGTTGACCTATTAACACTATTAATGTCCCTATTAATAATATAAAGACATTCTCCATTCAGTAACAGTTACTACCATTTTAATAGTTCTGAAACCTCTAGCCAGTTTGGATAGATAGATCTAAAACTGAAATAAAGGATGCCATGAGGATATAAAAAACATATTTTGCTATCTAGAACTCCCAAAGAAAATGTATGGTGTATATATCTTTGAAAAACTTAAAAATCCAGTATGTATGTTCACACACACAAAAATAAATTAATTAAATTAAAATCTTTGAGAACATACGGGCTTTCCTGTAACTTGTTAAAAAAATAGAAAAAAGAAAATCCTATCGAGAAAAACTTGTAAAGAAAAATCATAAAATATTCTAGTAAATATTTGTATTTAGTAGCCAGAAATACATTCCGTTGAGAAAATAACATATCCCTGTAGCCTATTTATTTATTTATTTATTTATAATTTTTTTTTTGGTCCAGTCGTGGGGCCTGAACTCTGGGCCTGGGCGCTGTCCCTCAGCTCTTCAGCTCAAGGCTAGTGCTCTACCACTTGAGCCACAGTGCCACTTCCAGCTTTTTTCTTTTTGCTTATGTGGTGCTGTGGAGTTGAACTCTGCAATGTCATTCTTTTTGATGGAGGGATAGGATTTCATTATATATACATATATATATATATTAATGTATATATATATATATATCTATCACATTTTCTTTATCCATTCATCTACTGAGGGGCATCTGGGTTGGTTCCATATCTTAGCTATGGTAAATAATGCTGCAGTGAACATAGTTGTGATGGTAACTTTAGTATGGTCTTATTTGTGATCACTTGCCCAAAAATGGGATTGCTGGGTCATAGGGGAGCTCTATATGGAGTCTTTTGAGGAACCTTCATACTGCTTTCCAAAGTGGCCTGCTACCTATTTTAAAACCCTAAGGCTGGTGGTATGTATAGCTCAGTGGTAGTGTGAGTGCTTAGCATGTATATAGCCCTTGTCGATTTCTAGTATGAAAAAACAAAAACAAAAAAACAGAACAAAACCAATAAAGGTGTTTCCAAGAATATAGTCACTATGGAGCAGCAAATCAATAAAAGTATTAATTCATAGCTGGAATGGTTGTTTATTAAGAAAGTGCTGGTGGCTCATATCTATAATCTTAGCTACTCAGGAGGCTGACATCTGAGGATCACAGTTCAAAGCCAGCCTGGGCAGGAAAGTGCGTTAGTAAACTACTCAGAAAAATCAGAAGTGGTGCTGTGGCTCAAGTGGTAGAGAACTAGCCTTGAGCAAAAGCAGCCCAGGGACAGAGCCCAAGCCTAGATTTCAAGCCCCAAGACTGGCAAAAGAAAAGAAAATTAAGTTTGATTTTTACACTGACTGCTGTTTATCAAATAAGTCCCAGATGGATAAAAATAAAGATGTGGAAAATGAAATCTGAAGAAGTGTATACCATAAACCAGTTACAACCTGGGAAAGATTTTACTCATCAAGCATCTTTAAAGGGAAAGATAAATTTACAACACAGAAATTTAAAACTGCTGTATACTTTTTACTACAAGTGATAAACCATGAAATAATGCTGCAACAAAAAGACGTTTATATTAATTTTATTTCTACAAAGGGAGACATTACTACTGACAGTCCAAATGGAAGGAGACATGTAAAATTTTTAATGATGAATTCATGAAGTACTCTATAAAAGACAAATCATCCAAGTGCTTGTGGCTCACGCTTGTAATCATAGCTACTCAGGAGGCTGAGATTTGAGGATGGAAATTCAAAGTCAGCCTGGGCAGAAAAGTCCATGTGAGACTCTTATTTCCAGTTAACCACTCAAAAAAACTGAAGTGGTGCTGTGGCTGAAGTGGTAGAGTGCTAGCCTTGGGCACAAAGAGACACAGGGACAGTGCATAGGCCCTAAGCTTGAGTTCCACAACTGACAGACAACAACAGCAGCAGCAAATCAGTGTGGAATAGTGACAGTATCTGAGAAATATTTATTATTCATGAACTAATCCTGTATAGATTCTTTATTGCCCAGTTTTGTATAATAATTGAAATGTTTCATGTTTGTTTTTTGTGTGGTTACTAGGGCTTGAACTCAGGGCTTCATACTTTCACTTGGTTTTTTTGCTCAAGGCAGGTGCTCTGCCACTTGAGGCACACTTCCACTTCTAGCTTTTTGTTAATTAATTGGAGGTAAAAAGTCTCTTGGACTTTTCTGCCAAGGCTGGCTTCAAACCTCATCTGCAGATTTCAGCTTCCTGAATAGCTAGGATTACAGGTGAGAGCCCCCAGGGTCCAGTTTATGTTATCTTTTATGAAGTCTTTCCTATTTGTTTTTTTTTTTTTTTGGTTGGTCGTGGGGCTTGAACCCTGGGCCTGGGCGCTGTCCATCAGCTCTACAGCTCAAGGCTAGCGCTCTACCACGTGAGCCACAGCACCACTTCCAGTTTTCTGAGTGGTTTATTGGAGATAAGAGTCTCACAGACTTTCCTGTCGGGGCTGGCTTTGAACCATGATCCTCAGATTTCAGCCTCCTAAATAGCTAGGATTACAGGCGTGAGCCACCAGCGCCCGGCTTCCTATTTACTTCTTCTTCTTCTTTTTTTGATTTTTTCAATACTTTTTTATTGTAAAAATACTGTACCGAGGGGTTACAGTTACATGAGCAAGGTAATGAGTATATTTCCTATCAAGCATTGTTGCCTCCTCCTTTGTTTTTCCCCTACTATCCCTTCACTCCCACTTCCACAACCCCTCCCCCCCCACCTAAATTGTAAAGTTCATTTTTCAACATAGTGTCCTATTTACTTCTTATAGTAGCAGTTTGTATTTCTTTAGGAATATAAATGCATATATTTACATATATCATTAGTAATTATTAATTTAAATTACTTAAAACATTTTAGTAAGGGTTAGAGCCAGTATTTATTTATGCTTGCTATGAGTGGGCTGTGTATTTTCAAATATCATATATTCAGCTTGGAATATTTAAAAAGTGTACCCAGGCAGGGTGGAGAATTACTAGTTTAAGGCCAGCTGAGGTTATGGAAGGAGACCTTGTCTCAAAAAAACCCAAAAAGGACCCTGATCACTCATACAGGAAGTAGCAAATTTGGAATTTGAATTCAGATCTGCCTCATTCCCAACTCTGTTATGAATGACACTGATTCCCATATTTTGTGTGTACATCCTTGTAAAAGATGTTTATTGTTTTCCTTCTAGTTTTTCCCAAATGGATATGCCTTGGCCACTGGCTCTGATGATGCTACTTGTCGACTTTTTGACCTCCGTGCAGACCAAGAGTTGTTATTGTATTCTCATGACAATATCATCTGTGGGATCACTTCTGTTGCCTTCTCAAAAAGTGGGCGCCTCCTGCTAGCTGGTTATGATGACTTTAATTGTAATGTGTGGGACACGCTAAAAGGTGATCGTGCAGGTTAGTAAATAAGCCCACACTGGGTTCTGATTATCAAGAATACTCTCTCAGAAACTCCAACAATTGCATAAAGGTTTAAAAGACAAAAACATAAACCCACAGGACAGTGAGAAGATGAGAGCAAGTAACGGCAACGTTTGTGAGCTACATGGTGTTCATTTACTAAATCTCAAAATGCTGAGTTCACAACCTGCAGAACCTCTAAAAGGGTAGTTATTAGTAAAACCTGGAACCTATTAAACCAAGAAAGTCAAATACAGTTGTGTTAAAAAGTATGAAGCCAGGGCTGGGAAGGTGGCTCAGTGGTAGAGTGCTTGCCTTGTATGCGTGAGGCCCTGGGTTCAATTCCTCAGCACCACATAAGCAGAAAAAGCCGGAAGTGGTGCTGTGGCTCAAGTGGTAGGGTGCTAGCCTTGAGCTGAAGAGCTGAGGGACAGCGTCCAGGCACAGAGTTCAGGCCCCATGACCAGCAAACAATAACAACAACAAACAAACAAAGTATGAAGCCAGTGCTAGTGGCTCACGCCTGTAATCCTAGCTGCTCAGGAGCCTGAGATCTGAGGATCATAGTTGGAAGTCAGTCCAGGCAGGAAAGTCTGTGAGACTCTTATCTCCAATTAATCACAGAAAAAGCCAGAAGTGGGGCTGTGGCTCAAGTGGTAGAGTGCTAGCTAAAGCAAAAAAGAGCTCAGGGACAACACCCAGGCCCTGAGTTCAAGCCTCAGTTCTGGATGAAGGCAGGGGTGGGGTGGTGGGGGGTGGAAAAAAAGGAAAAAGAAGAAGCCTGAAGAGGTTACCATAAATAGTTTTCCAAAACCCTCATGGACAGTGTTTGAAGTGTTTCCCCTTGGACAAACAAGTACAGCTGCAGTCCACAGTATTTTTTATAATTTTATTATCTTCAGAGGGTGTATCATTTAACAAATCAGTTTATGAGTACAGTGTTGGTAGATTTCACCCCCATATTTTCATCATTTTTCCTTATTTCATTTTTTGTTTTCTGTAAAGATTAAGCTCTATAATAAATATAATAAAAACACTTAAAAAATTTAAAGTAGCCTGTAATCCTAGCTAGTCAGGAGGCTGAGGCTGAGATCTGAGGATCAAGGTTTGAAGCCAGCCCAGGCTGGAACCTCCGTGAGACTTTAATCTCCAGAAAACCACAGAAAACCAGAAGTGGTGCTGTGGATCAAGTGGTAGAGTGCTAGCCTTGACCTGAAGAGCTGAGGGACAGCGCCCAACCCCAGAGTTCAAGCCCCACGACCAATAAATAAATAAATGAATAAATAAAGTAGTAAAATTGGAATATGAACTCATGAGAAATGCAGGATAAACATATTCCTATTTTAGATAATTATAATTTTGTGCTTTTGGCGGTAGGACGGGTTGAACTCAAGATCTCTTGTCATATGAAACTTGTTGGCTTTTCTGCTGAAAGCTAGCACTCTGCCACTGAGCCACACCTCCACTTTCATTTTTTTGCTAGTTAATTGGAGATAAAAGTCTCTTGGGTTTGTCTGCCTCGGCTGGCTTTGAACTGATATCCTTAGATTTCAGCCTTTTGAGTAGCTAGTATCATAGGTGTGAACCCATATTATTATTTTTTTGGCTTTTTAAAAAATTATTTTTATCATAAAAATGTTGTACAGAGGGGTTACAGTTACATGAGTAGAGTAATGGGTACATTTCATAACAAGCATTGTTACTGCCTCCTTTATTTTCCCCCTACTATCACTTCCCTGCCCCACCTCCCCAACTCCTCCCCCCCACCCCAACATTGTAAGGTTCGTTTTCTTTTTCTTTTTTAATTTTTTATTGTAAAGATACTATACAGAGGGTTACAGTTACATGAGCAAGGTACACTTCCTATTGAGCATTGTTACCCCCTCCATTGTTTTCTCCCTACCATCCCTTCCCTCCCTACCTTCCCCGAGGTTTTTCTTTTTTTTAATTGTGATTAAGTGATTACATAATTTCCCAAATTTCACAGTATTGTGGAATAATGATGCTCATTGAAAGTCACAAGTTCATTCTAACTTTCCTGGAGCAAATTGTCTATCACGGTCTATAATGGTGTACACATATACACCATACATGTGATCAGCAGCATGGGGATATTTAGTAGTGAACCCCAGATTATTTTTGGCAGTACTGAGGCTTGAACTTGTGGCCTTGAAATTTTTAGTCCATATCCCTACTCATTTTTGCTTTATTTTTTGGATGGAGTCTTAAGATTTTTGTTTTTGCCTAGGCTATGCCTAATACTACAGTGCTTTTACCTGTACCCTCTTATAGCTGGGGTGACAGGTGCTCACTATTGCATACTTCAAGTAAGTGTGTATTTGCTTCAGTTACTAACTTTGTACTTTTATTTTTAGGTGTTCTTGCTGGTCATGACAACCGCGTCAGCTGTTTAGGTGTAACTGACGATGGCATGGCTGTGGCAACAGGATCTTGGGATAGTTTTCTGAGAATCTGGAATTAAATGTGTCATATGTATTTTTTGTTCTTCATTGATATCTGAAGAAGTCAATGCTGCAGCCTAGAGCTGTGAAAAAAATTCTACCTTATATTTGCAGGTGAAGATTTTTTTCTACTGAGATTATTAAATGTAAAAAGGAACTTTCAGTGAACTACAAGACAAAGGTACCTGCTGAGATAAAAGAACCAGTATATTAATTTTAGGAATTGGGTTAACTGATGGATTAGTTTTTGCTGAATAATTATTTCTTAGTATGGAATAGAATGAACACTTTATAGTAGATGGTCAATGTGTTTGCATCTTTAACTTTGTATGCATAAGAAATATCACGTTTTTGAGTTTTGTAATTAAGGCACAATAATGGATAGGAGAGGTACTCTGTGTGTGTGTTTTAAGGAAGTCTCCTAGCCAGGCACCAGTGGCTCATGCCTGTAATCTTAGCTACTGAGGAGGCTGAGATATGAGGATCACAGTTTAAAGCCAGCCCCGGCAGGAAAGTCAGTGAGACTATTATCTCCAATAAAAAACCACTAGAAAATCAGAAGAGGTGCTGTGGCTCTAGCAGTGAGCTCTCACCTTGAGCTAAAGAGTGCAGGGACAGTGCCCAGGCCCAGAGTTAAAGCCCCACAACCGAAAAAAAAAGAAAGAAGTCTCCTTGAATTTTGCCATTGCTTATTAATCTAAAAGAGTTTTTTGAAAATGCTAAATAAGAGTGTGAGTTCAAGCTCTAAGTTCAAGCCCCAGAATAGGCACCCCCCCGCAAAAAAAAAAACCAAAACCAAACCCAAACAAGAGATCTCAATTGCTTAATAGTTAAGTGTTCATAGGTTAACAGGTAACGTATCTCTGAGAGGAGTTAATCGTTTTCTTGCAGATCCTTTGGTATGCTCATAATCAGGCAATGGATGTAGGAAATCAGCATGAACAATTTGGGAGATTCATTTATCATTGTAACAAGGTAGCTTTATGAACTGAGGATAAAATCTGAATTGAGGTAAACTATTTGTGCCTTCAAATTTTCTCCCTCTGCCCCTCTTTTTTTTTTTTCTTCAAGTGCTGGGGTATAATCCAGGGCCTTGTGAATTCTAGGTAAATGCTCTATCACTAAGGTACACCCTAGTTCTTCAACTCTTTTAAAAAGCACTCAAGCTTTATGTTCTTCTGTAGTATTTTTCTCGTTAGCACAAAATAATGGTTTTCAAGAGGTTTTGTTTCAAAGAATATCTAGATTTCAGTGACCTCATTTTAATCCAAAAAATTCCTAAAGCCATTTTAAAATGAAGAGAACTTTATCAAGCACTTACAATGTTTATGAATGGAATAGTAATGTATTTATGAGAATTCCACACCTTCCTAATTTAAATAAAGACACCTTTTCTCCTACAAAATAACGTAAATGATTGACAATAGAAGTTTGTTAGTCTTGCTTGATACTAAAGTTACGAGTTATTCTGATATGTACAGGTGCATGGTGCTTTGTAACTTAGCAAACTATGTTACTGTTAAGATAGTTCTGTGTTAACTTTTGATCATCTGTAACCCTAACCTACTCACAAATTTTTACCTGTGAATTTTCAGTTTTATTTGTGTATGTGCAGATACATACACCAAATTTAATGACATATCAGTATTAATTTTATTAAGGTCAATGGATATTAGAGAATAAAATGAGGCAAACTATAAAAGCAAATATTTTAGAGGGCATATGTGAGTATGTTTGTATTTGGGATAAGATTTCTATGGATTTTTTTAAATGCTTGTGAACTGTATCACTTCATAAAGTACAGCTTTTTGATAATGTACATTTTATTTCTTTTCACTAATCTTTTTTTTTTTTTTTTTGTGGGGCTGGGAACAAAACTCAGGGCCTTATGCATGCTCTACCACCGCGTTAAATTCCCAGCCTAAGATAAGGCATATTTTAAAGGAACATATTATCCAACAGGGGATAGAAAACATTCCCATTACTTTTTATTTTTATTTTATTTTATTTTTTTTTGGGGGGGGGTCCGATCGTGGGCCTGAACTCTGGGCCTGGGCTCTGTCCCTCAGCTCTTCAGCTCAAGGCTAGCGCTCTACCACTTGAGCTACAGCGCCACTTCTGGCTTTTTTCTTTTTGCTTATGTGGTGCTGAGAAATCAAACCCAGGGCCTCATGCATGCAAGGCAAGCGCTCTACCACTGAGCCACCTTCCCAGCCCTCCCATTACTTTTTAAAACACACACAACCTACATATGCACTCTTCTGCTTAAAATTATTATAAAATGCAATAATCTGGTTAGAAAGGCATAATGTAGACTAGAATTGTATGGTCTTAAAATTCTTTAAAAATAACTCATGTTATTAGAGTTTGTGAAGAAAATAATTTCCATACATACCAGGCGAAAACCAACCACTATTGAACATTTATGGCTAATTGTCCACAGAACTGACTGGTGACAAAGTAATCAATTTTATTTCTACAATCATCTTACTAGTTAAATCCTAGCTTTATAGTAATGTGAGTTGCTAAATGTATTTACTTGCAGGTTAGCTATTGCCTAATTCTGTACTGCTTAAGACTTTCTAAAATAAGAATGTATAATTTGTAGATTACATTGTGTAGTTTGGATTTTAATGTTTGAAAATATAGCTAGTTTAGTTGTAAAGAAGTTGCATCAAGAGCATGCAGTTATTGATATCTATTTTTATTTTTCACCATTTATGAAACATTTAAACAATGTGCCCCAACAGATTGATGTCAAAATGTAGGTTTTTGTGATCCAGCTTCTCTCTTCTTCCTCCCAACACTCTAAAGATAGTTTCACTGTGTGATGTGGCCCAGAGGCTGGCTTCAAATTCAGCCTCTCATCTTTCCTCAGCTTCCTGAGTAGCTAGGGCTCACAGGTATATACCACAAGAACTGCCTCTGAGAAGACTAAAATTTTAAAGGCACATACTCTTTTCTAAAAGAGTGTAATTATAGCTGGGTACAGGTCTATAATTGTAGCTGCTGAGGACGCTGAGATCTACAGATTGCAGATCAAAGCCTCCCTGGGCAACACATAGGCGACAAATCTTGCCAGCAAAAAGCTGGAAGTGGAGGTGTGGTTCAAGTGGTAGAGTGCCAGCCAAGAAAGCTAAGAGCTGGGCACCAGTGGCTCACGCCTGTAATCCTAGCTACTCAGGAGGCTGAGAACTGAGGATCGCGGTTCAAAGCCAGCCCAGGCAGGAAAGTCCATGAGATTTTTATCTCCAGTTAAACATCAGAAAACTGAAGGGCACTGTGGCTCAAGTGGTAGAGCACTAGGCTTGAGTTGGAGAGCTCAAAGACAGTGACCAGGCCCAGAGTTCAAGCCCCACGACCAAAAACAAAAAGCTTAAGAAGGCAGTGAAGCTGAGTTCAAGCCCCAGTACTGCTGGCACCAAAAACAAAAAACAACTGAACTCACCATGAGGTGGGTATCCAAAAGCTTCACTCAAGACAGCACCAAGGATTTCACACTTTGATAAACAGGCCTCAACTTTGGGATTGTGCTATTAGGTTCAGACTAAATATCCAAGGTCCCTCCTTAGCTAATGTTTAATTCGAAATGTGTAGAGGCAAAGTTTTGGGTTTAGTATTTCAAGAGCAAGGGAGCCTAAAAAGCAATTTTCATTTTAATTGACTTGGATAAGCAGGTTAATATCATGGTGATACAAAAGTAGCCTCCATGAAATAATGGATGGTAGTGCTTCTGGGATATGAAAGAAATTTTCATATGTTATTGCTAAAAATATGCTATTGTGTTTATTACTTCCTCCAGCCCTGTTATCTTAATAATTAACACTGGTATCTTAATAATTAACACTAAGTGTCTTAAAAGTTTCACTTTGGCACATTTTCATTGTGCAGGGAAATTTATGCTTTGATGTGAATGTCTTAGATTTTAAATTATAACACAATACTTCTTTCTTCTTGATTAGCTTGATGGAGAAAAATAACTAAACAATCTACCGGGCAGGCTGTCATGGTTTTAGCAATGAATGTTCTTGTAAGAATTTTTTTACAATTGTCAGTTTTTTTTTTTTTTTTATGTTTTGTTTTTTGTTAGTCCTGCAGTTTGAACTCAGGGTTAGGGTGCTATCTCTGAGCTTTTTTGCTTAAGGCTAGTGGTCTACCACTGTAGCCCACAGCTCCACTTCTGGCTTTTTGGAGGTAATTGGAGTTGAGTATCAGACTTTCTTGCACAGGCTGGCTTCAAATTGCAGTCTTCAGGTTTATGTCTCCTGAGTAGCTAGGATTTTAAAAAGTTTTAAATTAAATTTAGCTATACCTGTCTTTCTTTAAACTGTTTATGTCTTATTAGACATAATAAGCCACCCATAGTAGACACTATATAAGAGTAGCATAATGAACAAAACCTAAGGTTTTGTTCACTTTCCTTAACTTGAATTACTTCAGAATCAGTGGTATATTATTGAGTATCAATTATAGTAGCTACTCATTTGTTAGCCCTATATGGATGGTAATTTCTGTGGTATTTAACATATGTTTGCATGTTGATAAATTTTTCTAAGTCTTTTTCAGTGACTGATTTTGTGAATACACCTATGACAAGCATTATAGGGGAAAATCTTATTGTTCCAAATAGTGTTATATGTACCCAGCAAAATCTTACATCATACAGTATTTTTTGGCTAATAGAATCTGAGTGGTTATATTTGGTAGTCCACCTTTCACTATGGTGCTCTTACTGTTTTCTTTTCAAACAAGCATTTGAACATTTGCATTTTCTCAAAGGTGTCCATAGTTTAGTGTCATTAATGTTGCTTAAAATATTTCACTCTTAAGGTATTTTGAAAATGTTTTTCTTGACCTAGAGTAGTATTTGCACACTTGGTGATAAACTGTTAGTAGTATGTCTAATATATAAGTAAACATGCTAAAGCTTTAAATCTTAAATGGATATGTGCCATAATTTAACAATATTCATAGATCTTTCATATACTGGTTCATTCCTTGTATAGTTGCTTTGTGAAATATTGCTGTGAATTGATATTGTAATCAATAAAATGCTTTTAACTAGAGTTCATTGTATATTTTGTCAATTTTAATAAGATTCATTTAAAAATTACGTCCCAGAACTCTGAAATTCATTATTTCATACTCAACCTTGATTCTTTATTGAAATAAACAATGTTTTTATTTCTTGACTTCTAGCTTATTAAAAGACCAGAAAGCAAGTCATTCTTCCCCTATAAGGAAAGGGTAATTTAGTTCCTTTCTGTCCAATTTTTAAAATAGACAATTTTACTTATGGTATTAATTTTTTTCTATTTTCTTCTCATAAAAACCTTAAGACTTAAGAGAAAATTAAGATGTTACTCTAGTTGCCCGGAAAAATAAGAATTGACAGATGAAACTACATCAAATTAGTTTTGCATAGTATCATTGTGAGACCCATTGATGTAATTAATGTACTTTAAAAAAATAATTAGCTGACAGCCAGATGCTGGTGGCTCACACCTGTAATTCTAGCTCAGGAGGCTGAGATCTGAGGATCACAGTTCAAAGCCCGAGCAGCAAAGTCCATAAGACTTATCTCCAATTATCCACCAAAAAGCCTGGTGTCTCCAAGTGGTAGAATGCTAGCCTTAAGCACAGAAGCTCAGGGACAGAGACCAGGCCCTGAAACACACACACACACACACACACACACACACACACGCACACACGCACGCACGCATGCACGCACGCACACACATACAGCTTGGATGTAGGGGCTCACCAGCCAGAATATGGAAGGTTAATGAAGAGGGTGAATGAGGATGAATATGGCTGAAGTAGCTAAGTAGCATATCTAAAACTAGAAAATGAAACCAATTGAGATGTCCAGGGAGGAATTTTGAATAAATGCCTATAAAGAGTTTCATTGCTAATGTGGAAAGTCTCTGAAAATAGGCTCCCCCAAAAGGTGGTGTATGACATCCTTTTATGCTTTCAATACTTGACCAGGTGATAATAACAGTAATGAAAGCAAATGAGCCAAGTCACTCCAGACAGTTTACATGCCTACTATAAAAATGATTAAGAAGAAGCTGGGCGCCGATGGCTCACACCTGTAATTATAGCTACTTAGGAGGCTGAGACTGAGGATTGTGGTTCAAAGCCAGCCCGGGCAGAAATATCTGTGAGACTCATCATCTCCAATAAGCCACTAGAAAACCGGAAGTGGCGCTGTGGCTCAAGCGATAGAGCGCTCGCCTTGAGCTGAAGAGCACAGGGACAGTGCCCAAGCCTAGAGTTCAAGCCCCATGACTGACCAAAAAAAAATGATTAAGAATGATTAAAACTCACTAAATATTAGTATAAATGCTTCATTTATCAACTATCAAGCTAACAGGTTTATTTTCATCTTACAAGCTTGCTTAAATTTTTAAAAAAATCTTAAGATTATATCAAGTTTATAAATAATCCTGCAAATGTACATAGTAAATAGGTATATGTGTAATGACTTTGAACTGTACTAGTCATATAACTGCTAAATCATTCATTGGGCTAAGCCACAAGTATGCTTCATGAGAATTGATTTTCATTATTTTGGTGTTCCATTCCCAACATTCACACATTATTAAACCCAATCAGATGGAACTACAAACTGGTGATATAAAACTTTCTATACCAGAAACATTGTACTCATGACTCCCAAACTGTACTATGCATCAGGATCACTTGGAGGGCTTTCTAAAACATAATTGCTACCCAGCACTGGAGGCTCACTTTTTTCACCCTAGCTACTCAGGAGGGTGAGATCTGAGGATTGTGGTTCAGAGCCAGGCTGTGCAAAAATGTATGGGCAATTCCTATCTCCAATTAACCAGAAAAAATGCTGGAAGAGAGGGCTGGGAAGGTGGCTCAGTGGTAGAGCGCTTGCCTTGAATGCATGAGGCCCTGGGTTCGATTCCTCAGCACCACATAAGCAAAAAGAAAAAAGCTGGAAGTGGCGTTGTGGCTCAAGTGGTAGAGTGCTAGCCTTGAGCTGAAGAGCTGAGGGACAGCGCCCAGGCCTAGAGTTCAGGCCCCATGACCGGACCCCCCCCCCCCCCAAAAAAAAAAGCTGGAAGAGAAAGTGTAGCTCAAGTGGTACAGCACCCACCTGGAACAAAAGCAAGTGAGAGCTCCAGCCTGTTGAATTCAATCCTCAGTAGCAGCCCCTTAAACCCCCAAAATAACCATAAAACCACAAAAAAAATTGGCTCCATCCCAAATCTGGTTTATCTGATTCCATAGGTCTGAATCTGCATTTCTTACAGGTTTGAAAGTAATCTAGGGACCAAGCTTTGCGAACCACTGTTATAAACTGGCAATAAAAATTAAATAGTCATATATATTTAAAATTGAAAATTACATTCTATCTGATTTGCATAAAAATTTAAGTACTTTTGAAAGGCTTCTATGGCCTGAACAATATATTTGTCTTCAAATATCTTGAAAAAGAGGAGAACCTACTGTGAAAAACCAACTAGCATTCAGGAGCATAAAGACAGAAAAATACTATTAAAAAAGAAAAGCATATAATTTTGTCCCTCCCATGAAAAAGAGTTATAAACTAGCCAAATACACTTACTCCCTGGTATTTTGCATTTTAAACAAGCATTTAGGTGATGCAGATTGGTGGTCCTTTATTTTTATAGCAAGGCCTGAGAATTAGGTAATTAAAAAAATATTTCCATCTTTGTTTTTATACAGAAGCAGATATGATACTCAAACCCATAAACATTTCATTAAAGTAAAAACTACAGTAATAATGAAGTCCTGGGCAAATATTTAAGTAAAAGTAGAAGTCTCATGGGGAGAGAGGGTGGAGTAGGGGGCACTATCTAGTAGTATCTATAGTCAAAGGCCCTCTGAAGAACAGCTTCTAAACATTATGGTTACTCTCCAAAAATGCAGACTTATCTTTGGCTATGTTCATCACTTCACATACTTAAACCGATATTTTTAAAGTTTTTTTTTTCCTGGACTTGTAACTATTGCAAAGTCAAAGTATTTCTTAAGAAGTAGATAAAGATGTCTATAGCCAAGCAGGTTAGGGCTTGGTTAGCACCTGGATGGGAGAAATAAATCAAGAAACTTTAGATCCAGCTATTATGTATTTGAAACAAACAACAAAAAAACCCCAATATACTGTGTTATATCAGTTTTAATGGGAATAAAAGGCTAAAAACAGCATATTAGGGGTTTACATACTTGCCATGATGGCAAAATGCTTGTAACTTGTATAAATAGTACACTAAAGAACATTCTACACTCTCTGGTGGTTAGAGCAATGCAACTTGTAATACATAAGAAACTTCCTATTTCCATTAAAGAAGGCATCAAAAACTAGTTTTGAGAAGATGAAAAGATGATTCTCTAACTCCTGGATGCCAGGAAGCAGAGTTTTTCAGAATCAAAAACAAAGCCCTAACTAAGAGCTCAAGGACCCACCCCTCAGGGGTCACATAGTTGGTTCTGTTGCCTTTAACTAATTAATCATTTAACACAAACAATTTAGTTTTTGTCCCAAATTAAAACTAAGAACATATAACACCTTTGAAAATGTGCAAACACTCTGAGATCATTTCTAAAATCTATACAGAGATTTGCTATTTGGTTAGTATAATCCATACTGATTACTTCATTCAAAAAAAAACAAACAAACACAAAAATCCCCAAAACTTTCTCAATCTTCTAGTCCCGTTTCCTCTTAGGATAGTCACCAAACAATTTCTTCTATTAAGATTCTTCATTGCATGAATGTAGAAACTGCTTAGTAAAATTTTCCAGCTCATTTTCAAGTTGAACAGCTTTGTTTCTAATTTAAAAGAAAAAGCATCAGTCAATTTGGTTAAAATAAAGATCAATTAAAAATGCATTTTACCATTCTTAAAAACTCACTAGTTGGGGCTGAGAAGGTGGCTCAGTGGTAGAGCGTTTGCCTTGCATGCATGAGACCCTGGGTTCGATTCCTCAGCACTACATAAGCAGAAAAAAAAAACTGGAAGTGGCGCTGTGGCTCAAGTGGTAGAGCGCTAGCCTTGAGCTAAAGAGCTGAGGAACAGCGCCCAGGCCCAGAGTTCAGGCCCCATGACCAGACCCAAAACAAAACAAAACAAAAAAACAAAAAAAACCTCACTGGTTAGCTACTACAACTTTTTGAACAAATATATCTATTACCAATCCTTTTCCGAGTATTCACTGTATATGGTATTTTAGGTGTGCAGTAAAAAGACAAAAACATAAAGAAAAAAGAAAAAATATACAGTGGAGTCATACTTTACATGGGATCATATCTTAAGTCACACAGTCATGAATGTCTTTGAAGACTTACTTCACATAAAGCATATGAACTGAATATGTCATTTTAGTAGATGTTAAGAGGTATTCATATACCAAAAATACTTTACTAATAGTTTTAACGAGGACTAATTTTTGTATAACAAGGCTAAAGAAGGGAGAAATGGAGTATAGAAAGAACATTTCCTGTTCCTTGTGTAGAATAATGTGAGTTAAAAGACTCCTCCCAAATACATTTCAACACTAAAATCATATTTGATGCAGTCAAGTTGTCATGAAGAGAACAAGTAAAAGTAACAGACAGATGTGTGTTTCCCATTCTAAATCTATGCTGGAGCATGACTCACTGAGTGGATGTTGACTTGTTTTCTCTTGCTCATTTTGGAGGGGAGGAGGTAAACTATAAATATAGTCATGCCTCACTTGATGAATGTCTTCTATGAAATGTATTATTAGCTGATTTCATCATTGCATGAATATCATGATTATTATAACCTACTACACACACACCTAAATTATATGGCATAGCCTATTACTTCTAGGTTAAAAACTTGCATAGCATGCTACAACTATACTGATACTAAAGGTAATTATAATACAATAGTATTTGTGTATCTAAATATAAGTTAATATATTAGATAATGCTTTTTTTTTTTTTGTAGGTCATGGGGCTTGAACTCTGGGCTTGGGTGCTATGCCTGCTCAAGGCCAGCGCTCTACTGCTTGAGCCACAGCGCCACTTCTGGTTTTCTAGTGGTTAATTGGAGATAAGAATCTCACGGACTTTTCTGCCTGGCTGCCTTTGAACCATGATCCTCAGATTTTAGCCTGCTCAATAGTTAGGATTATAGGTGTGAGCCACTGGCGCCCGGCAATAATGCTTATTTTTCCCAAGCAAACAGGTACAAAAAGTAAAAGGAAATGCCAAGAATGGCTCTAAGAGTGCTATTTCTAGTTTTGTCCCTCAGAGCATACTTTACTAGGTTCCAAAAAATCCTTAATAAATAATTAAGCTACAAGTTCCTACTGTGTCAGGGAATCTTATTTATTTTCATTGCTTCATATTTACACATATTCAATAGTTCCCAATTGTCCTGGCTACGCAGGACTAAAAACTCACTTTTAATTATAGAACTTCTATTCTGAAAAGAAACTAATTTAGTCCAACAAGTTTAGAGATATAAAATTCCCTTTAGTTAAAATTCATTCTTCTGTTCAAATTAGCTTTCACTATACTGAAATTACAAAATAGGAAATTATGAAAGCTCTTAAATGTGAAATAGCTAAAAGATTCACTTGTTGATTTATATAATTACGTTTTGGTTGAGACTAGTAAATGTTCATGTTATTGAGAGAGAAAAGGTTTAAATACCTTAAGTACTTTGAATTGTTTTGTATTTTTTCCAACTGATCTATTTCTTTGGATAATCTTGCAATTTCTTCTTCCAGATGTCTTTGGGTAATATCAACTTGTTGGCACAGGCGGGCAAAAGTAGTGGCCATTTCTCTTAAATTAAAAAGAAAATGATTAGCAGTCGTGAAACTTCAATGTAAAGCTTTTATAAAGAGAAAAGCAAGTTGGGCGTGATGTGAAGACCTAGGCAGGACTCGAATTTGAGGACAGCCCAGAGAAAGATAATAGCAAGACCATCTCCAAAACAAAAAAATTTTTAAACAAAGGAGAAAAGTTCAAAGAAAATCTAAATCATAAAGGATCAAGAACCACTGCTATGATAGGAGGGAATTCATAGCATCTGGAAACTTAATATAAGTTATATGCTTCGTTTCATGGGGCCTAGTGCAAAAGTTCAAGAAGAAATATAACCTTTGCTATATGGTAGTAAATATAAGTATGCAATAAAAAGGCAGAAGATGGGTATATTCTTCAAAAAGAAGTAAGAAACTTTACTCTTTTGATTAATAAAAATAATAAATTGTTAACAGAAATGAAAAACACCCTATGTATTTTTGTGAAGTAGGCTAAGTTAATCATGTTTCCATAACCAAAGGTTCTATGATTGCTAATATACTGGCCTTGGTAAGTACAATATTTATTCTTTAAAACTAATGCCGGGCCGGCACTGGTGGCTCACGCCTGTAATCCTAGCTACTTAGGAGGTTGAGATCTGAGTATTGTGGTTCAAAGCCAGCCTGGGTAGGAAAGGCTGTGAAACTCTTATCTCCAATAAACTACCAGAAAACTGGAAGTGGCGCTGTAGCTCAAGTGGTAGACTGCTAGCCTTGAGCTGAAGTGCTGAGGGACAGCACTCAGGCCCAGAGTTCAAGCCCCATGACTAACAAAAAAAAACAAACCCAAAACAAAAAGCTAGTGCCAGTTCTGGAATATGTGCATCTCTAGAACGAACATGCTTTTCTCTGCAATATCTTCCTATGTGTCTTCCTCCTGGCTCTTTTCTCCACCCAAGTCCCAAGATGATAAATAAAACATGTTTCATCCTTTTAAGGTTTTATCATTAAAATTTATCTAGTTTAATTATTTGAGGTTGCTATATTAGATTGTAAAATCCTCTAAAAAAAAAAAGAGAAATGTACTCATTACCTTGCTCCTGTAACTGTAACCCCTCTGTACAGTGTTTTCACAATAAAAAACTTATTTTTTTTAAAAAAAGAGGATAAACCTATTTTCAAATCTCTATTTTCTCTATCTCCTTTTACTAATTTACCACATAGGAGACAATGCTTGATGATTAAAAAAAAAGAGTCTGGGAATGTGGCTTAGTGGTAGAGTGATTGCCTACCATGCATGAAGCCCTGGGTTCGATAACTCAGAACCACATAACCAGAAAAAGCTGAAAGTGGTGCTGTAGCTCAAGTAGTAGAGTGCTAGCCTTGAGCAAAAGAAGCTCAGGCACAGTGCTCAGGCCCTGAGTTCAAGCCCCAGGACTGGCAAAAAAAGAAAGAAAGAAAGCAACATTTATATTGTTTTTACTTATATAAACCGCAAGTGTTTTCTTTTAGAGATTCAAGTATCTTTTTTAAAATTCCCTTTTATTGTGTTGGTACTAGGTCTTAAACTCAGGGCCTCATGTTCTCATTTAGCTGGTACTCTACCACTTGAGCCACACCTCCAGTCATTTTACTGATTAATTGGAGACAGAGTCTCAAGACTTTTTCTGTGTAGGCTGGCTTTGAACCTTGAACATTTGAAGAAATGTCAGCCTTCTTAGGAGCTAGGATTACAGGGATGAGGCACTGGTGCACAGCTCAGGAATCTCATTACAGAAAATACATTTCTTAATAAAATTAAAGCTATCCTATAAAATAGAGGAGTTTAGAAATTTGAGGAATTTGTTCCTCAAATCTGTGGTCTCCATGTTACTCTAGACCTCTACAGTTTTAACTGTGTTAAAGTTATGATATGTCTAAAGCAGTTTGTCTTACAGTTCCTATCGCCTTAGTTTTTATTTCCCACTGCAAAGTTATTTATTCTAGATTTAAGGTATTGATGGCATCGCTCTCAGGTTCCCTAACCTCTAATTTTTGTACTACTGATAGGGCCTTGTGCTAGTGTTTGGCTTACATTCACATAAACATATACCTCTGAAATTTTCCCTTTATGTTCTCGAACACATTGCTTTCTTTCCTGCCTCATATTTGGATTCTGCTATTTTCTCTGGTTTTCCTATTGTGCTTGTTTCACCTCTTCTGTATGAATGCCTTCATGCTTTAATAAATGCTTGAAATCCATCTGTCAACACTTTTTTTATTATCACTTTTGTTTCATATTGTGTGACTGTGTACATGTAATCTCTTTCATTAAATTACATTTATCTTAAGTCTTTTAATTCTGCTTTCAACTGTATCTAAATATAGAATGTTATGGAGCCTTGACTTTAGTGGAGTTTAATATATTTTTATCAATGAAACATTTAAGATGTGTAAAAGTTGGTAGCTAAAAAAATAATACCTTTAGACTTAAGCAAAAGCTTAAACTGTAAAAGTAAAAGCAAATTGTAAATGTATGGTACTGAATCAGGAGTCTACTCACCACAAAGCTCAGTGAGTAAAGGCTATGAATTCAATCTTCATAATGAAGAAACACAATATCTTAACAATAAAAACATAAACTTAGAATAGGTCTGCTGAAGAAATACCTTTTGGAAATCTTTCATAATTTGCAGGAATTTCTGTATACATATTTCCAAATATTTCAATCAATTTATTAGAAGAATTGGGACAATGGTGATTGAGAGGAGGAGAGGAAGAAGGTAAAGTTTGACATTGTTTCATCTTTCACCTTAGTGGTAACCACAAATGTATATACATATGTGTGTGTGTGTATTTATGTGTGTCATACATTAGTGACATGAAAGATCCATCTTTGAACTTACTGCTGTACTTGGTGGCTGCAGTTTGCACTGGTGAAGCTAACTATCATCTGTAGTTTTTCAGTTGCATAGTTCACAAACTGCTGTTTAAAGGCTCTCTCCTTGGCACGGGTAGTCCATGTCAGCCTCTCATAAAGATACAAAGCTCCATACATGCTTAGTGAAACAGATATGAGTTTCCAGCCTATAGTTTTCCAAATCTGTAAAATAAAGTCACAGCTTATTCTAAGAAAGTAAACTGCTACTAGAGAGAATATATTAAAAGGCATTTTGGCTCCCTATAGATCTTTGAGAATCTAACCTACTTTCTAAAAACACAGATGAAAGTGGTGCCACGGCTCAAACAGTGAAGCACTAGCCTTGGGCAAAAAAGAGCACAGGACCAGTACCTAAGCCCAAAGAGTTTGAGCCGTAGGACTAGTGGGGGGTGGGGGTATTACTCTACAGGGGGCAGTGGCTTAGTGGTAGAGTGCTTGCTTAGCATGCATGAGGCCCTGGGTTCAATTCCTTGATACCACATAAACAAAAACTTTTAAAAGACAAACATATATCTACATGGGAAAATCTGAAATTACTGTAACTCAAGTAGGAAGAAAAGGATCAGCACATAAATATCAGATAAACTGTCATAAGCTGTCGAATTTCCTAAGTTGAGTCAATGTATCTGGAAAATGTGATAAAAAATGTTTTCAAAAGTTTTTGAAATCCTAAACTGTGTTTTGAACTTTGGGACAATGGTGGCACCATCACCTGTAAACTCCCTAGGTGTCTCTGACCAGAGATTTAGGATACCAGCATATATGTCATTTCAAGAGATTCACACCAATCTTTAAACAGAGATCCCTCTAAGACAGAAAAAAATCTCACCGTGGAAACACAAGAAGAGAAATCAGCAAAGATGTCAGAATCAATGTGCAGACTTCTGCTGAGTGGCTCTGCCTTAGCAGCCACAGCACAGGGAGGAAAGCACACACTTGAATCGCCAGACCGGGGGAAACACCAGGAAGAGGAGTCTGAGACCACCACATCTGACTCAACATTGGCTCCAGGGGCTGTGAGTACCTCACTGGGGACTACTCCCTAGGGAGACCAGACCAGCTCCCTGTGGTGACTCAAAGTGCCCTGGACCAGATCCCCAGTCTGAGACAAAGGGAATATATTTTAAGAGGGCAAAACCTATTTTCCCATACCTCCAGCGGCTACCCCAGAAAGACTGCTGGTACACAACCCCACCCCTGCAACTACAACTCCCAAATCTCCCCAAAATTTCCTGTGGTGCATAGCAATGCCCCACAGAGAGGCAGGCAGCCAGGGAGACAACTGGGAAAACACCAGGACCCGCTGCCAAACAGCAAAGACAGCTGAAAACCATTACACCACCTAACTCAGCATCTCTGATGGGAATAGGTGCATATAGCTCCAGTAGCATCTATATTCAAATTTACAACTCTAAACTGAGGCTCTTCCTCTAAAGTAGTCCTAACTCAGGCCATTCCCATAGAAACTGCAGTACAGAACAGCCCTGATCTTGGACACACTGAGCAGTGAGCCTCTTTTTGTTTTCTCTGTCTCTCTCTCTGTCTCTCTCTGTCTCTCTCTGTCTCTGTCTCTCTCTCTCTCTCTCTCTCTCTCTCTCTCTCGCTCAATTTTTAGAGAACGTCAATCTCCAGGTTGAATGTTCTGGGCCTACTGTTAGAATGATCTGATATGTATTTGCGCAATTTGTAATATATACACATATAATATTCTACTCTTCTTTTTAAAATTATTTTTATTGTGAAAATACCATACAGAGGGGTTACAATTACATGAGCAAGGTAATGAGTACATTTCTTATCAAGCATTGTTGCCTCCTCCTTTGTTTCCCCTTACCCTCCCTTCCTATCTCCCTCCCCCCTCCCTGTGCCAAAGTTCATTTTTCAACAACTCTTGTACATCTCTTTTTTGTAGTTGTTGTTGCAATGGGTACACCTGTATCCCTATTTAAATTATTTGTTTTTTCCCTTCCTCTACTCTTCTTTATATCACCTTTCTGTCTTCAAAATTAGAGCTATAATTTGATAGGATACAGCTATTATCTTAGGCTTTTTAGAGAAGATAGCATTAGGTTCAGTGAGCTTAACTTCTCAGGGAGCTTAATTTCTTTGACTCCTTCAATATGGAATATAAGGTTTTTTTTTTTTTTTATTATTTTTTCTTTTCCTCTTCCTTCTTCTCCCTCATTTATATCCTCCATCACATTCATTCCCTGTCCTTGCCTCCTTTTCTCCTTTAACTCCTCTATAAACTGTACCCCTCTCATATACATCCCTGAAAACTACTCCTCATTATCCTAACCTTACACAATACAATAACCTTATACTGTACAATTTCACAGCTCAACTAAACTCTACATCTCTACTGATTGATCCCTACAAGCTCTAACCCAGCTAAATGAATCTCAGCAAAGCTTCCTAGTCAACCAAGAAAACAAGAGTTTAGAAGGACACAAAATATCCAAATATAAAACCAAAAGGGTCTTCAAATGGGTAGAACACATCACAGAAATACTAGAAATATGCAAATCCAAGGAAATACAATGATCACAGAAAACAACCAGACAACAGAGGGAAACAGAGACCTAGAAGACACTTCATAAAATGCACTAAAATCATTGCTGATAAATTCATGAAAAGTTGGAAAACATATATAAGACAATCATAAGCATGAGACTGACCAAAAAATAATAGAAAAATTCATAAAGACCATGAACAAGAAACTAAATTACATCCAAGAGATGGCAAAGGAGTCCAGTGAAAAAGCAGCCACCCAGTTAAAGGAGATGAAAGAAAATACAAACATACAAATCAGTGATATAAGGAGATCTTTAGAAATCCTAAAATGTGACTTAGTTTAGGCCCAGACACCCTCTTTCCCAGCTCTCTCTTCTCTTTCCCAGGTCTTTGCCAGCTGCGTGGAGGCCATCGTGGCTTGGTGCCCCTTACCTGAATACCACGTGCATGGTTCTTACTCGCCTACCTCTTTTTAAAAACCTAACAAGCCAAAGTGTCACTTCCAGTTTTCTGGTGGTTAACTGAAGATAAGAGTCTCAAGGACTTTCCTTCCCTGCTGGCTTTGAACTGCGATCCTCAGATCTCAGCCTCCTGAGTAGCTAGGATTAGAGGCGTGAGCCACCCGGATCTAGGTAAAACAAACATTTTTAAAAGAAGAGGTACAAGCCCTCAGAAATGATCTAGCTATAACAAGCCTTTTAAAAGAAGAGGTAGAAGCCCTCAGAAATGATGAAACAGGAAGCATAGAATTAAACAGTAAAGTGATAAGACTCTGTGGCTGAACAGACAAAGCAGAAGATAAGAGCCTCAGAGTTGGAAACAGAGTAGATCAAATTCAGACAGGAGGTTATTTTATAGAACAAATCCAAGAAACAAGAAAGAAGCCTACAGGAACTACAGGACTCAATTCGAAGACTGAATTTGAGACTGACAGGTATCCAAGAAGGGGAAAAGGAGGTAGTTAAATGGATAGGAAACATTTCACAAAATCCTAGCAGAGAATGTCTCAAATATCCAAAAAGAAAGTCCCATTCAGATACAAGAAGCATTTAGGACACCCAGCAGGTCAGATCATAACAGAACATCCAAACACCACATTATAATACACAGAGAATCAACAGAGACCAAGGAAAGATCCTAAAAGCTGTCAGAGAGAAGATTGATTACTTATAATCATAAGGAAAACCAGTCCAAATAACCAGAGACTTATCAGCCAAGACCATGAAAGCAAAAAGAGCCTGGCATGAAGCACTCCAAACCCTCAAGTGAAATAATTACCAACCCATAATACTATACCCAGAAAAGCTCCCTTTCATAACCAAAGGAAAAATTAAAATATTCCATAATAAAGAAAAATTGAAACACTATATCTACCAAACTAGCACTCCAAAAATACAGTTTCATACAGAAAACCAACAAGAATATGATATTGTCAGAGAAAAATCTCTTTATCTCCTTACCAGAGAACCAGATAAATAAGAATAGAGGAGGCAGAGTCCTTAAGAAGGGAGATAACATGGCCGGCATTATCAGTCCTAACTCTCAATATCAAAGGAAATAACTCTCCAATTAAAAGACACAGAGTGACTACTTGGATCAAAATGCAAGAATCATTCATCTGTTGTTTACAAGAGACACATTCTCAAAGTGAAAGGTTGAAATAAAATCTTTCAAGCAAATGGCCCCAGGCTGGAGCAGCAATCTTAATATAAGATAAAATAAATTAAAGTCAGTAAAGAGAGAAAAACAAGGTCATTACATACTAATAACTTAACTACAGGAGGATATGACAATTCTAAATATCTATGCACCAAATGCTGGAGCACCCAACTTCATCAAACTCATATTACTTGACTTAAAAATACACACAGATGGGCTGGGAAGGTGGCTCAGTAAGGCGCTTGCCTTACATGCATAAGGCCCTGGGTTGGATTCCTCAGCACCACATAAGCAAAAAGAAAAAAGCCGGAAGTGGTGCTGTGGCTCAAGTGGTAGAGCGCTAGCCTTGAGCTGAAAGACAGCGCCCAACCCAGAGTTCAGGCCCCACAACCGGACCCCCCCCCCCCCAAAAAAAAAATACACATACATCATTATCTCCTCTGGATAGATCATCTAGGCAAAAACTCGGCAAAGAAACCTCAGTCCTAAATAACTACATCAACCAAGTAGATTTAACAGATTTAATTTAAAAAAACAAAAAAACAAAAACATTTAACAATCTACAGACTATTTCACCCAACTGCATCAGAATATACATTCTTCTCAGCAGCCTATGGCATATGATCCAAAATAGTCCATATGTTAGGTTACAAAGCAATCTATGCAAATTTTAAAAAATGGAAATTATCTTTTGTATCCTATCAGACCACAACCAAATAAAATTAGATCTCAACAGCAAAAACATCACAGAAAACTAGCTCATGGAGACTGAACAACACACAACACATTGCTGAATGATGAGTGGGAGATTATAAGGGAAATTCAAACGTTCATGTAATTCAATAAAAATGAATACACAAATACCAGCTCCACTGGGACAGGCAGTACTCAAGAAAATTTATAGCTCTTAGTGCCTACATCAAGAAATGGAAGGTGGCTCAGTGGTAGAGCGCTTGCCTTGCATGCATGAGGCCCTAGGTTCAATTCCCCAGCACCACATAAGCAAAAAGAAAAAAAGCCGGAAGTAGCACTGTGGCTCAAGTGGTAGAGCGCTAGCCATGAGCTGAAGAGCTGAGGGACAGCGCCCAGGCCCAGAGTTTAGGCCCCACGACCGGACCAAAAAAAAAAAAAAAAAAAGAAATTGGAGAAAACACACTTTAATGATACACCTCATGCTCCTTGAAAAACAGGAATAGGCCAAACTCCAAATCAATAGATGGAAACAAATAATAAAAAATTAAATCAGAAATTAGAGAATTTAAAAACCACAGAAAGAATTTTAAAAATGAACAAAAAGCTGGTTCTTTGAAAAAATTAACAAAATTGATAGACCCTTAGTAAATTTGACTAAAAAAAATTGAACACACCCAATTTGATAAAATTAGGTATAAAACTGGGAACATCACAACAGAAATATGCAAGAGTCAGAATTTTATTAGAGAATACACTGAAAACATCTATGCCAATAAATTTGAGAATTTGGGAGAAATGGAAGCATTCCTAGAGAATATAAACTGAACCAAAAGGATTTAACTAAAGTACATAGACCAGTAACAAGTAATGAAATTGAAAAGGTAATAAAGGACCTCCCATTCAAGAAAAGCTCAGGACCAGATGGATTCACAGCCAAATTCTGTAAGGTCTTCTAAGAATATGATACTGGCAGAGAATCTTCAAAGGAGAACTCCCATAGTCCTCAAATTCTTCAATGAAATAAGAAACTAATTCTGTGAAGCCAGTATGACTTTCAACCCAAAATCATTTAGGGACTCATCAAAGAATGAGAACTATAGACCCAACTCACTTCTCATAGTTTCTCTCATTTGTCTAGGATAGTTCTAGCACATGAGCAGAATGGCTCAATAGCTGTGTATATATGACTATATAAGATGATGCTTAGCAAAATGAACTCCAAGATATGGAAACAAGAGGTTTTACTTTGTTGTCATTTTAAATGTGCTCTGTAATTTCCTTTTTCCTTTGTGCCTTTTTTCCCCCTATGGTTTATCCCCTGTTGTCACTGTTTTTTATTTTGATACCCTGGGTATTATATAAGTTTATATGAATTAGGCAAAATGGTGAGACAAAGGACAAAGGATGAACCAATGCAAAGCGATACTCCTAAGTCAATATGTTGGAAATGAACCGTAAAACTGGGGGTAGGGTAGTGGGAGGGAAAGTGGGAGAAAAAATAAGAGAGGGGTTAACAAGTTCAACAAGAAATGTACTCACTCACCTTATATAGGTAATTGTAACCCCTCTGTATATCACCTTGACAATAAAATTAAATTAAAAAAAAAAAGCAATGTACTCATTACCTGATTTATGTAACTGCAACAAAAAAAAAGACTCT
This sequence comes from Dipodomys spectabilis, assembly GCF_019054845.1. Taxonomy (NCBI): domain Eukaryota; kingdom Metazoa; phylum Chordata; class Mammalia; order Rodentia; family Heteromyidae; genus Dipodomys; species Dipodomys spectabilis. The sequence continues at coordinate 1,719,779 of NW_024871183.1, forward strand.
AAAGCAAAAACATAAAGAAACAAAAAAACTTCTCAATAACATTCTGACCAACAGAATTCAACAACTAACCCAAAAAAATCATACACCATGATCCAATGGGATTCATTCCAGGGCTGGCAAAGCTGGTTCAATACATGCAAGTCAATTAATATAATTCAACAGAAGCTAGGACAAGAACCACATATCATCTAAACAGATGCAGAAAAACCATCTGACAAGATCCAACATCTCTTTATGATAAAAGCTCCTGGAGAAGCTCAGGATCCATAGAATGTTCCTCAATATAATAAAGGCTGTATATGGCAAACCTAGCATTATACTTAATAGGGAAACGTTAAAAGCATTCCCTCTTAAAAAAAAAAAAAGCATTCCCTCTAAAATCATGAACAAGACAAGAATGCCACTGTCTCCATTTCTCTTCAATTCCTCTTCAACATAGTGCTGGAACTCCTAGCAACACCATAAGGCAAGAGAAACACATAAAGGGGATCTAAATAAAGAAGGAAAGCTATCCCTCTTTACATAGAACACAATCCTGAATTTATAGAACCCTATAGATTTCTAACCAAAGCTACTTGAGTTGATTAGAAACTTTAACAAAGTAGCTAGGTATAAAATCACCCCACAAAAACCTTCTTGTGGGGCTGGGAAGGTGGCTCAGTGGTAGAGCGCTTGCCTTGCATGCCTGAGGCCCTGGGTTCGATTCCTCAGCACCACATAAGCAAAAAGAAAAAAGTCTGAAGTGGCACTGTGGCTCAAAGTGGTAGAGCGCTAGCCTTGAGCTGAAGAGCTGAGGGACAGCGCCCAGGCCCAGAGTTCAGGCCCCATGACTGGACCCCCCCAAAAAAAACCCCAAAAACCAAAAAACCCTTCTTGTATGCCAGCAATGAGAAGAGTAATACTGAAATTAGAACAACTCCATTTGTAATAGCCTCAAAAAATTAAAGGGGGGATGGGAATATTGTTTAGTGGTTGAGTGTTTGCCTAGCATTCATGAAGCCCTAGGTTTGATTCCATAGTACCACATAAACAGAAAATGCCGGAAGTGGTGCTGTTGTTCAAGTGGTAGTGCCAAAGCAAAAGAAGCTTGGGGAGCCGGGCGCCGGTGGCTCATGCCTGTAATCCTAGCTACTCAGGAGGCTGAGATCTGAGGATCATGGTTCAAAGCCAGCCCGGGCAGGAGAGACCGTGAGACTCCTATCTCCAATAAACCACCAGAAAACCGGAAGTGGCACTGTAGCTCAAGTGGTAGAGCGCTCGCCTTGAGCTGAAGAGCTGAGGGACAGCGCCCAGGCCCAGAGTTCAAGCCCCACGGCCGACAAAAAAAAAAGAAGCTTGGGGATAGTGCCCAGGCCCTGAGTTCAAGCCCCAGGACTGGCAGAAAACAACAACAACAATAAAAAATAAAAACCCATAGAAATTACTTAACCAAAGATCTGAAGGACTTCTATTATGAAAACTTAAAAAAAAAAAACAAAAAACAAAATTGAAGTAGACTTAAGGAAATGGAAAACTTCCCATGCTCCTGGTTGGAGAGAATTAACAGTATAAGTGGCAGTTCTGCCCAGAGCAACATACAAATTAATGCAATATCCATCAAAATCCCAACAACTTTCTTCAAAGAAATAAAGAAATCAGACACCATGCTGCCATGCCATGTGTGTCTCTGTGATCCTGTACTCTGTCCTGTCTCCTGTCTCATCTCCGATCATCATGGCATACCAATTCAGCTCCATTGTCTGATTTGGTTTGTTGGTATTGTTTTTGTTCTTTCTTCTCTGGCCTGTTTCCTAACTGTGTTAAGTGTATTTGGGGGCTGTAGGCTTTTGGAAAAACTGGTTGCGCGCATCCTGCTAACTGTGTATAAAGACTCCAAAATTCCATTTACCTAAATGTGGCCTCTGGGATAATTCACCTTACAACAGACGGGGGCACGTCCAGGGCATCTACGTTCCTTGAAGCTACTGGCCAATGGCCTTGGTGGACCAGCTATCAGGGGACAGAAACCTCTACAGAGGAAGCGTGCCCCTTGAGAAGTTCCAGGGCCCTGTGATCTTTCCACCACTCTAAGGTTACCTGCTCGTTGATGCTGGACATGCCATCCAAACATCTTTTTGGAGTCACTTAGAAAGCTTCCGGAAGTAAGTCTCTTTCTCTGTCCTGCTTATGTTTATGTTTTTCTGAAACCTGAGGGCCAGTCCATCTGGAAATTGAAGAGGATAGGGGAGCAGATGTGCTCAGTAACTGGCTCTTCTTCCTCTCATGCTGATGGGGTTGGGAGGTTCTGGTGGAGCTGATTGGGAGTGGCTCACTCAGCAGACTCTTGAACTGTGGAGAGTTCTGCAGCCTCTGATGGGATGATCTGGTGATCAAGTCCCACCAAGAATGCTCTCATACAGTAGTGTTCTGGATATGGTTGTGTTGGGGTTTGCCTCACCTCAACCAGCTTTTTTCTGTATTTGTCCTGGTCTTGAGTTTTTCGTTATGTTTGGTCTTGTGTCTCTATGAGGAAACTCAGAGCCTGCCTATGTGCTGTGTTCCCTTCTGCAAAGAAGCAGTTGGGAATGTGCAGGCAGCTGAAGACCTGGTTCAAAACAACTAGTTAATGTTAGGTGGTGCAGTGGCAGAGTGCTTGCTTTGCATGCATGAGGCCTTGGGCTCAAATTCCTCAGCACCATATATGAGAGAAAAAGTTGAAAGTAGCGCTATGGCTCAAGCTGTAGGGCACTCACGTTGAGCTGAAGAACTGAGGGACAGTACCCAGGCCCAGAGTTCAGGCCCCAGGACAAAAAAAAAAAAATTGTAAAGTGCTCCTGGCAAAAGACTGGGAGTGTCCTGTGTCTCTGTCCCCCTACCCTGACCCTATTTAGGCCTGGAACAGCATAGGTGCCAGGATGCTATGCTGCCATGCCATGTGTCTCTGTGATCCTGTCCTCTGTCCTGTCTCCTGGCTTATCTCTAGTCATCATGGCCTCCCAATTCAGTTCTTTTTTTTTTTTTGGTCCAGTCGTGGGGCCTGAACTCTGGGCCTGGGCACTGTCCCTCAGCTCTTCAGCTCAAGGCTAGCACTCTACCACTTGAGCCACAGTGCCACTTCTGGCTTTTTTCTTTTTGCTTATGTGGTGCTGAGGAATTGAACCCAGGGCCTCAGGCATGCAAGGCAAGCGCTCTACCACTGAGCCACCTTCCCAGCCCCCAATTCAGTTCTGATGGAGAGCTGATTTGGTTTGTTGGTATTGTTTTTGTTCTTTTCTTTCCTCTCTGACCTGTCTCCTAACTGTGTTAAGTGTATTTGAGGGATCCAGGCCTTTGTAACAAGTGGCTGTGAGCAGCCTGCAAACTGTAATAAAGACTCCAAAATTACATCTAAAAAAAAAAAAAAAGAAAAGAAATCAATCCAAAAATTCATATAGAATAATAAAAGACCCAGAATAGCAAAAACAATCCTTAGTATGAAGAATAGTGCTGGAGGAATATCAATACCAAACTTCTAGCTTTATTACAAAGCAATAGTATAATAGATACAGCTTGGTACTGGCATAAGAATACGCTGGAGACAAGCAGAAAAGGTCAAACGCTATGTACATATGACCATATAAGATGATGTTAAGTGAAATGAACCCCAAGACAGGGATGTAAGTGTTTTTATTTCTTGCTATTGTTTTTAACGTATTTATAATGTACTATGTGCTTTTGTTGTTTCTTTTGTATGTTCTTCCCCCATGGTTTAACCCCTGTTTTCACTGTATTTGATTCTGGTGCCCTGCATCTTGTATACACACTTTTCTAATTTGGGGAGGGGAAGGATAAAAACAAAATGCTTAGATAGGGATACAGGATGACCCATTGTAACAATGAGATGTATGAACTTTACAACTTGGTGGGGGGGGGGAAGGGAGGGAGGAGTTGGAGAGGTGGGGAAGGAAGGGATGGTAATGGAAAAACAAAGAAGGAGGTAACAATGCTCTATAGGAAATGCACTCATTACCTTACTCATGTAAGTATAACCTCTCTGTACACTATTTTTACAATAAATAACGTATTTAAAAAAAGACCCAGAAATAAGCCCACAAACACATAGCCACCTAATATTTGATAAGGGAGCCAAAAACACAGGTTGGAAGAAAGCCTCTTCAAATGGTGAAGGCAAAATTGGCTATGTGCACAAAATTGAAGCTAGATATTCATATATCACCTGCACCAGAATCAACCCTAAATGGATCAAAGAAGACAATGTAAGGCCAGATACTGTGAAAATATTACAGGAAGGGGTAGAGGAAACTTTAGGCCTTCTAGGAATGGGTCAAAATTTCCTAAATAAAGATTCAGAATCACAATAAATCAAGGAAAGACTGGATAAATGGGACTGTATCAAACTGAAGAGCTTCTGTGTGGCAAAGGGCAAAACTAGCAGAGATAACTAGAAAGCCTACAGAATGAGAGAAAATCTTCACTATCTATGCATCAGACAAAATCATTGTATCTAAAATATACTTAAGAGCTCAAAAAATTAAGCCTCCAAAAAACAAAGCTTGAAAAACTCAACAATCCAATCAATAAATGGGCTAAAGACTTGAAGACAGATTTCTCAGCAGAAGAGAAAAGAATGGCCAAGAGACACATGAAGTTCAACATCTCTGGCTATTAAAGAAACGCAAACAAAAACAACATTGAGATTCCAACTCATTCCAGTTAGAATGGCTATTTTCAGAAAAATTAACAATAACAAATGCTGGCAAGGATTTGGTCAAAAGGGAGCTCTACTACACTGTTGGTGGGAATGGAAACTTGCTCAACCACTCTGGAAAGCAGTGTGGAGTTTCCTTAAAAGTCTAAACATAGAGCTTTCCTATGACCCAGCAATTCCACTCCTGGACATTTATCCAATGGACCGCAAACAAGGCCACACTAATGCCACCAGCACAACCATGTTTACTGCAGCATTGTTTACCATAGGCAAGACATGAATCAACCTAGATGTCCCTCAGTGGACGAATAGATCAAGAAAATGTAGAATATAGACACAATGGAATTCTACCAATGCATCAGAAAGAATGATATTGTACCATTCATAATGAAATGGAAAGACTTGGAAAAAATTATATTAAGCAAAGGAAACCAGAGCCAAAGAAACAGGCTGCATGGTGTTTCCCTTATGTGGTAAAACTAGAAGGTGCCTTTAAATATACAAGTAAATACACTGAATGGTTAAATTTTTTATTTTTAATATTTTGTCAGTCATGGGGCCTGAACTCTGGGCCTGGGCACTGTTCCTCAGCTCTTTAGCTCAAGGCTAGCACTCTACCACTTGAGCCACAGCATCAATTCTGGCTTTTTCTGCTTATGTGGTGCTGAGGAATTGAACCCAGGGCTTTATGCATGTAAGGCAAGCACTCTACCACTGAGTCACCTTCCCAGCCCAAATGATTAGAATTTTTTTAAGTTAAATTAAAAAAAAATATATTTATATGCACACACACTGAGACATGATAATTATATAGACTTTCACACTCTGAAGCCAAGGGAAGATATGCAGAGGAGTGGTTGACAAAAGTTCAATAGCTATGTGCAGATAGATGATCATATAAAATAATATTCTATGAAATAAACTCCAAGAAAAAAAAGAGACATGTTTTTAGTTGCCACTGTTGCTGTTTTTGTTTTCTTTTCCTTTTGTGTTGTTTCTTACTTTGTATTTGGAGGGTAAGGGAGGGCACATAAAAGGTGGAACAAAGGTGAACAAACACAATAGTGATACTCACTAGATACCATGTGGAAAATGAACCTGATATCTCGTGGGTGGGGATGGGAGGGAGAGAGTGACAGAAGGGGAGACATGGTTCAAAAAGAATTGTACTCATTACCCATTACCTTATTCATATAACTATAATCCCTCTGTATATCAACTCTACAATAACAATTTAAAATAACTGTTTTATCTTATATATTTCTGCATATATTCCTATATATTCTGAAGTATATAAGAATTTTTAAGCTTTCCCCACCCCCCCCCCCACCCCCAGTCCTGGGGCTTGAACTAAGGGGCCTGGGCACTATTCCTGAGCTTCTTTTGCTCAAGGCTAGCACTCTACCACTTGAGCCACAGTGCCACTTATGGCTTTTTGTGTTTATATGGTAATGAGGAATCGATCCCAGGGCTTCATGCATGCTAGGCAGGCACTTTACCATTAAGCCATATTCCCAGCCCAAAATACATAAGAATTTTTAACAAGAACTACTATTAAAATTATTGTTAATATTTTAAGACAGACATCCTTTCTTTCTGTAAGGCTAGACAAGACACAAGACTTATGAACCAAGGGCCTTACACATGCTAGGCATGTGCTTTGTCACTAAACTACCATTTCTTTTTATTTATTTATTTATTTATTTTTGTCGGTCGTGGGGCTTGAACTCTGGGCCTGGGCGCTGTCCCTCAGCTCTTCAGCTCAAGGCGAGCGCTCTACCACTTGAGCTACAGCGCCACTTCTGGTTTTCTGGTGGTTTATTGGAGATAGGAGTCTCACGGTCTCTCCTGCCCAGGCTGGCTTTGAACCGCGATCCTCAGATCTCAGCCTCCTGAGTAGCTAGGATTACAGGCGTGAGCCACCAGCGCCCGGCTAAACTACCATTTCTATCCCTCTAGACTTTCCTTGTTGCACAAGCGTGATAATAGCACTCCTTTGTATGTGTGTTAAGAAAATAGGGCTGGGGATATTATAGTGGTACAGTACCAGATTAGCATTTCCAACGTCCAATCCCCAGCACTGCCCTAAAATCAACAAATAAAAAATATCCAGATAGTTGGCAGTGTTTCTTTCCTAAACACAGACATGTATACATTTACGATTAGAGATCTGTGAAATTCTTTGTTAATACTTTTTCTTTAAAATTTTCATACTACTTTATAGATTCTCAAAACAGAATATACCTTTCTTTTTATCTTTCAATAAGCACTTTTGCAATAAGTTCAATTTTGCTAAAAATGTTTCTTACCACTCCTCCAACAACTATGATTCCCACAGAAGTTCTAGATGTAAGAGAAGCTAATCCTGTTATTAAGGTGATCATGAGCTCCTCTTGTGCTGCATTGTCTGCTGTTCCTGGATTGGCAGGAGCAGTGGGAGTTGAAGCTAAAGATCTAGGAAGCTGAGAAGCAGAGAGAGGGGGGAAAAGGGTATTACAATCAAACAAAACTGTTATATAAAATCACTTTTGAAAGTTTTAATTTATCTTTAAGTAGTTGTACAAAGAAGTTGCCATTTAGCAAAGCACTTTATGAATACAATATATCTTAATTAATGTTACCCTTTCTACAATCTCACCCATCCGCTCCCCTGCCCACCCTTTCTCATACTCTTCTTAATTTTGTAGGATATACATTGGATTCTTGGTTGCACTTTCCGCCTCTTCTCTTCATTCCCCTCCTCCTTTCTTCTCATCCCACCACACCCCATTAGAGTACCCACTTCCTGGTGTTTTATTTATTTATTTTTTTTGGTCCGGTCGTGGGGCCTGAATTCTGGGCCTGGGCGCTGTCTCTCAGCTCTTCAGCTCAAGGCTAGCACTCTACCACTTGAGCCACAGCCCCACTTCCGGCTTTTTCTTTTTGCTTATGTGGTGCTGAGGAATCGAACCCAGGGCCTCAGGCATGCAAGGCAAGCGCTCTACCACTGAGCCACCTTCCCAGCCCCTCTGGCGTTTTATTTAGCAAAACGTTGATTTTGGCTTTCTAAGACTCTCCCTTCAATGCACTATATTTCAGTTAATATATACACCATCCAATGTGTTTACTTATGAATTTGTAAACTAAATCTATCTTCCTGGTCTCTCTGGGCCTGACTTATTCACTTAACCTAATTTTTTCCAAGTTGTTCTATTTCCTTACATTTGGTATAATAGGTATAATAATGTGGTATCTATACTACATTTTCTTGATCCATTCGTCCACTAAGGGGCATCTGGACTGATTCCATATCTTGGCTATGGTGAATAGTGCTGTACCTTGCACCAGCATTAACTAAAAATGGATTAAAGGCCTCAATGTAAAACCTGAAACCATGAAACTACTACAAGAAAGAGTAAGGGAAATACTAGGGTTCCTGGGCACAGGTAGAAACTTCTTGAATAAAGATCCAGAAGCACAGCAAAACCAAGGTAGACCTGATATATGGGACTGAATCCAACTAAAATGTTTTTACATGACAAAGGACATAGCCAACAAACTAAGATGATGTCTATAGAATGAGAGAAATTATTTGCCAGTTATATACCAGACAATGGCCTAATATCCAGCATATACAGAGAACTTAAAAAAGTTAAGCCCTCATAAAATTAACCAACAACCCAATTAGCAAATGGGCTAATGAGCTACAGTCTTCTTAGAAGAAGTAAAAATGGCCAACAGACACATGGAGAAATGCTCAACATCTCAGGCCATAAAGGAAATGCCTAAATCAAAACAACCCTGAAATAATCAGTGAGATTCCACGTCACCCCAGTTAGAATGGCCATTATCAAGAAAACAAACAACAGATACTAGTGAGGATGTGGCCAAAAGGGAGCTCTAACATACTGTTGGTGGGAATGTAAACTTGTTTAACCACTCTGGAAAGCAGTATGGAGGGTCTTCAAAAAATTAAACATGTAGCTACCCTATAATCTAGCAATTTCACTCCTGGGCATTATAGCAGCAAATCTATTGTTAAAAAAACAAAAAACAAAAAAAGTTTTTCAAGCCTGTAAACCTAACTACTCAGGAGGCTGAGATCTGAGGATCACAGTTCAAAGGCAGCCCAGGCAGGAAAGCCCATGAGACTCTCATCTCTAATAACCTACTCAGAAAACTGGAGTGGCACTGTGGCTGAAGTGGTAGAGCCTTGAGTTGAAGAGCTGAGAGACAGCACCCAGGCCTACAGTTCAAGCCCTTGTCACAACCAACACACACATACAAAAAACAAACAAACAAAAAACTTCAAATAATGAATATGCCAAAAGTACACAATTAAAAATGGACTGAAAATTACTTTCCTCTCTTCCTCCTCACTCCACCCCTACTTATTTAAGGTGGGGGTCTACATAATGTAGGCTGGCTTGAACTCACGATCCTTTACATTAGCCTCCCAAGTGCGGGGATGAGGTATATACCACACTGAATATTATTTTCTATGACAAAGTCTAAACTACCATTAACAATAATAAAAATTTTAATATATGTAGTAGAGTCTATTTATAACAGTAACTCTTATTAGGAATTAAAATCTTATTTATTTTTAATAGTTGAAGATAGCTCAGTGGTAATGCATGTGTTCAGCATGTGTGAGAAGCTGGATTCAATTCCTAGCACCCCCCTAAAAAAAAACACAGTAAAATAACAAAAACAATAACAATAAAACAAAAACAAAAACAGTTGTCACATCAAAAGCATAATCTTTATAACAAAGGAAGCAAGCATATCTCAGGTAAGTTGGACTTCAAAAACCTTTAAACTGGAGCTGGTAAGGTGGCTCAGTGGTAGAGTGCTTGCCTTGCATGCATGAGGCCCTGGGTTCAATTCCTCAGCACCACATAAGCAGAAAAAGCCAGAAGTGGTGCTGTGGCTCAAGTGGTAGAGCACTAACCTTGGGCTGAAGAGTTCAAGCCCCATGGGGCCTTAACTTTGGGGCTGGGCACTGCAAGCACTGTACCACTGAGCTACCTTCCCAGCCCCAATAACACAATTTTTAAAAATGAAAAGATTTGCTATTTTACACAAGAAAGCACATGAAGAGACGTTCAAAATCAGTTAATTAGGGAAACGGAAATCAAAATTAGGAAAAGAGACAACTTCATACCTACTAGAATAAAAGACAGACAATATGGTTAAGTTTTTTTTTGTTGTTTTTTTGGTTTTTTTTTTTTTTTTAAAGAAAAGCTGGGAACCAGGCCCAAACCAATAATCTTAGCTACTTAGAAAATAGAACTAGAAGGATTTTGGGCAAAAGTTTCTGAGATAAAAAATTAAAGATAAAAGATAAAAGCCAGGCGTGGCTGCACCCATTCTTTTTGCAGGGGGGTGAAAGGGGAGGAGGAGTGTAGGAAGAGTTGGTTATGGGACTTGGGACTTGAACTTAGGACCTAGGCATTGTCCCTGAGCAATTTCTGTAAAGGCCACTGCTCTAACACTTTTAGCCACAGTACCCCTTCTGGTTTTCTGGTGGTTAATTGGAGATGAGAGTCTCATGGACTTTTCTGCCTGTACTGGCTATGAACCACCACAGCCTCCTGAGTAGCTGAGATCACAGGCATGAACCACCAGTACCAAGCTTGCATCCATTTTTAAGATTAAAATGCACCAAAATCATTTAGGGGGGCAAATGAGGCTGGTTAGATACAAAAGGAGATATTTTGATATTTATAGTAACTATCAAAGGGCCAAAAACAAAAGTAAAAACCAGGAAGTAGCACATCTCCTTTGTAATGTTAAGTTACAAGGTAAGGAAATAAGGGAGGGCTATCTATATCTGCATTCTCTTGTACACAGGAAGAAATTGTCTAAAATCTACTTTGTTATTTTATAGGAATGGCTATCTTACCCTTGAAATGGTAAACAAACAAACACCAACAAAACCCAGGTGACTCTTCATTCTACTGGTTAAGTAAAATTAGAATGAATTGAAAGGTAAGTTTGAGAAAAGAAGTTATTTCTTTTCTTTCTTTTATTATTTTTTTTAACTTATGTAGCTTCCACATATAAGGGAAAAATTGCTTGTGTTTTGGGTGGGCTTTACCTATCTTGCCCAACAAAACTTACTGTTTAAAGATTAGGAGCATAGATATAATAGGTACAGCTTGCCATTTTGAGCTGGGCTCCAGTGGCTCAAGCCTATAATCCTAGCTACTCAGGAGGCTGAGATCTGAGAATCATGGTTCAAAACCAGCCCAGGCAGGAAAAATCCATGAGACTCTTATCTCCAATAAACCACTCAGAAAACCGCAAGTGGCAAACTCTACTATAAAGCCATAGTAATCAAAGCAGCTTGGTACTGGCATAAGAACAGATCTCAGGACCAATGGAATAGAATTGAAAACCCAGAAATGATCCTACAGACCTATAGCCAACTAATCTTCGATAAGGGAGCTAAAACAATAGAATGGAAGAAAGACAGCCTCTTCAGTAAATGGTGCTGGCAAAATTGGTTAACTACTTGTAGAAAACTAAAGCTAGATCCTTATATATCACCCTGCACCAGAATCAACTCCAAATAGATCAAAGACCTCGGAGTCAAACCAGACACCCTGAAAACATTACAGGATGGAATAGGAGATACCCTAGGTCTCCTTGGCTCAGGCCAAAATTTTCTTAATAGAGACCCGGAAACACAACAAATCAAAGAAAGGTTGGACAAATGGGATTGCATGAAGTTGCAGAGCTTCTGCATGGCAAAGGACACAGCTAACAAGATCAATAGAAAGCCCATGGATTGGGAGAAGATCTTCACTAGCCATACAATGGACAAGTGTCTCATATCTAAAATATACTTGGAACTCAAAAAATTAAATCCCCCAACAACAAATCTCCAAAGAAACAACTGCCCAATAAATAAGTGGGCTAATGACTTAAAGAGAAACTTCTCTGAAGAAGAAAGAAGGACGGCCAATAGACACATGAAGAAATGCTCAACCTCCCTAGCCATAAAAGAAATGCAAATCAAAACAACATTGAGATACCACCTCACCCCAGTTAGAATGGCTATAATCAAGAACTCTAACAACAACAGATGCTGGAGGGGATGTGGACAGAAGGGAACCTTACTTCATTGTTGGTGGGAGTGTAAACTTGTTCATCCACTTTGGAAAGTAGTATGGAGGTTCCTGAAAAGACTTCACATAGAGGGCTGGGAAGTTGGCTCAGTGGTAGAAGCGCTTGCCTTGCATGCCTGAGGCCCTGGGTTCAATTCCTCAGCACCACATAAGCAAAAGGAAAAAAGCCGGAAGTGGCGCTGTGGCTCAAGTGGTAGAGTGCTAGCCTTGAGCTGAAGAGCTGAGGGACAGTGCCCAGGCCCAGAGTTCAGGCCCCACAACCGGACCCCCCCCCCCCCAAAAAAAAAAAAAAAAGACTTCACATAGAGCTCCCCTATGACCCAGCAATCCCACTTTTGGGCATTTACCCAAATGTTTACAAACAAGACCACACTAAAGCTACCACCACAACTATGTTTATTGCAGCATTATTTACCATAGCTAAGATATGGAACCAACCCAGACTTCTCTCAGTAGATGAATGGATCAAATGTGGTATATATACACAAAGGAATTCTATGCCTCCATCAGAAAGAATGACATTTCCCCATTTGTTAGGAAATGGAAAGGCTTGGAAAAAATTATATTAAGTGAAGTAAGCCAAGCCCAAAGAAACATAGGTCCCATTGTTTCCCCTATTTGCAATATCTAGTATATGTATGAGTCAAGCAGAAAAGGTCAGATGTGATGTTAGGAAAATGAACCCTTAGATATGTATTTAAATGTCTTCTTCTTTCATGCGATTGTTTCTAAGGCATTTATAAGATTATTTCTTTGTTGCTTTGTATGTCCCTCCCCCACAGTATAACCCCTGCTTTCACTATATTTGATGTCGGTATAATTTGTGGAGGAGATGGGGAAAACAAGTAGTTTAAGGATACAGGTGGACCCGTTGCAACTATGAGAAGTACAAGTTGTCATGTCGAAAACGAACTTTACAACTATGGTGGCGGGGGGCGGGGGGGGGGGGGGGGGGGGGGGGGTGAGGGAGGATGGGGGGGAGGCTGGGAAGACATGTGAAGGGTAAACAAAGGAGGAGGCTGCAATGCTTGATAAGAAATGTACTCATTATCTTGCCCATGTAATTGTAACCCCTCTGTACAATATGTTCACAAAAAATAAAAATTAAAATTAAAAAAAAAAAGAAAACTGCAAGTGGCACTGTGGCTCAAGTGGTAGAGTGCTCACCTTGAGCTGAAGAGCACAGGGACAGCGCCCAAGCCCAGAGTTCAAGTCCTACGACTGACAAAAAAAAAAGAAAAAAAGAAATTGCCATTTTGAGGTTTTTAATTTCCATTTCCTGCATGGGGAGTAGAAAATGTGTCTCTTTCAAACATACTGCTGCTTTGCTAAAATAAATTCTTAGTAAAATTTAAAAGAACCAGGTGCCGGAGGCTCAAGCGTATATTCCTAGCTACTCGGGAGGTTGAGATCTAAGGATTGCAGTTTAAAGCCAGCCTAGGCAGGAAAGTCCATGAGACTCTTATCTCCAATTAACAACCAGAAAACCGGAAGCGGTGCTGTGCCTCAAGTGGTAGATCACTAGCCTTGAGCTGAAAAGCTCAGAGACAGTGCTCAGACCCAGAGTTCAAGCCCCATGACAGACCAAAAAAAAAAAAAATTAAAAGAACAAATTGGATGAGGTAATGTATACTTGACTGTCATCATAGCTTTGCATGAAGCATAATTAAAAGGATCAAGGTCTAGGTCAGCTCTGGAATAAACAGAAGACCCTACTTGAAAAAGGGCTAGGGACACAGCTGAAGTACAATGTCTACCCAGCCAAATGAAAAGTCCGGAGTTCAAATCCCAGTACTCAAAGGGGTAAAACGGCATGCAGGTGGGGGATGGGGGGTGGGGGGACAAAGAGAAGCAAGGCACTTCAGCCTTGAGTAAAAAAGCTATGGGAGAGAGCATAAAGTCCAGTTCAAGCACCAGTATTAGCACAAAAAAATAAAACGAAGAAAAATGTTAAAGTAATCTCAACCTAGCATTTAACTCCTTCCTATAGATATACTTCAGAAGAGAAACCACATGTCCACATAAAAACATTCATGCATGTTCATAACAGCATTTTTCATAGCCCAAAAGTACTAACTACCATAATATCCACCAACTGATGATAAATGTATTAAATCAGAAATAGAATTAGTTGGCCATCAGAAAGAAGGAAATATTAATACAGACTACAATACTGATTCCATGATAAACCTTTCATATAAAAACCATTCCATACCCTTTATAGGGTAGTTGAGAGACTAACAGAGTGACTCATGTAGTAGGACCCTGAATTCAAAACTTAGAATAGTCAAAAAATTAAATTAAATTAAGAAATCCAGAATATGGTATTAGTGGTGGTGGTTTTGCCTTTGGGTTGTTTTTGTTTTGGCTTTTCTTTTAGGAGGGACAAAAGGGGGGGGGCACAGAAATGGAAGGAAGAATGATACACAAATGCAGTCATATATTCAGTATACAGTAGGTGAAAAATGAACTACACAACTTGTAGGTAGGGACAGGAGGGGGAAACTGGGTGAAAGTGAAGGAAAGGGTAACATGGTCAAAAAGAATCGTACCCATTTACTTATGAAATTGTATAACCTCTCTATATAACACTTTTATAACAATAAAATTACAGAAAGGACAAATCTATATTGACTCAAGACAATTAGTAGCGAGGTTCAAGTTAGGAAGGATGACTAACTACAAGTGGGCAGAAAGGGTTCTTTTGGATGGAAATATTCTAAAGATCAATTATGGCAATGATTTTATTACTTTAAAATTTTCTCACAATTATTATGGAAATATATTTGAAAGTTTTTTTAAAGCTTCCAGTTGTTTCAATTTATTTGAATCCTGAAAATAAAATATTTTAATAAAGTAAGTTTTGAGAGTTGGTGCCAGTGGCTCATGCCCAAAATCCTAGTTATTCAGGAGGCTGAGATCTGAGGATTACAGTTTGAAGACAAGATTCTGTCTCCAATTAACCAGCAAAAAAAACCCCAAAAAAACTGGATTAGAGGCATGGCTCAGTTGTTTGTGGGCAAAGATCACAAAGTCCTCAGTTCAAGACTCATAAAGAAAGTTTTGTACATCAGTGGCTCACACCTGAAATCCTAGCTACTCAGGATGCTGACATCTGAAGCTCAGGGTTCAAAACTATCCTGGACAAGAACTCCATGAGACTCATTTCCATTAACCATCAAAAAACCTAGAAGTGGAGATGCAGCTCAAGTGGTAGAATGCCAGCCTTGAGTGAAAATCTAAGGTACAGTACAGTCCAGGCCAAGTCCAAGTCCCAGTGTCAGCACTAAAATAATACAGTAAAAAAAATATAGAACCATTTATAATAGTACCAGGTATATCCTTTGTAATGACTTTCCCATAGCTATAGTCCATTTAACTGAGAAATATCTTTATGAGATAAATATTAACTTTAAATACACAGATTTGGTGAAGTCAGTTTGTTACAGGAAACTGTATAACATTTATGAGTCTTAACTAGTAGATTCAAAGATACATACCTGAAATATCGGCTCTGACAATCCAAGCAGCACCCTCTGAGCATTTGTAGGGCCCAAGAATCGGTAAACAAGGGAAGACCAGCCCAGGGAAAAATGAAATACAATATCCTCTTGAAAATCTGAACATAACTTGTGGCAATTTAAGTCATAACTGAGATCAAACTTCTTGCAAGGGATCAGTGTATGAAGCTTATTTTGTATGCCAGCTGGAAGTAATGGTTTCAAATTTTCTAGAAAGAATAAAATTATTATACTTATTTTCAAAAGTTGTAATTAAATGTTTTATCATCAACAGAATATCCAAAATATAAAACCTTTTACTAATAATAAAGAGAAGGAAAACTACACACTACATTGTACTCATAAATATTACCAATAATTTCTTGCTGGGATTGAAGCATTGAAGCATTGACTTCACTGGTACACCGATCTGCTAAATTTCTTCCCATACCATCTTCTATGTGCTTATTTAATTCCTGTATAACAGTGGTAAATGTTCACATTATTTTTTCTCCAAAGTATACGTGAGTTTTTAAATACTTCATAGTAAATGCTAAAACTGCATTGTTTCTATGCTGCTGAGAATTGAACCCACAGTATCATGAATGAATGCTAAGCACATACTCTACAACTGGACCACAGCTTCTTTGTGGTTTTTGTTTCAGTTTGGTTTTGGGGTTTTTTTTGGTGCTAGTACCAAGGCTTGAACTCAGGGCCCAGTGTTCTTGCATTCCCATGGCTGGCCCTCTACCACTTGAGCCATGATTCTAGTCTGGCATTCTGCTGGCTGAGATGAAATCTTAAGACTTTTCTTCCCAGACTGCTATAATTCCTATTTTTTTTTCCATCCATTTTCTTTATAATGGCTGTTTTAAATTCTTATCTCTTTATTCTAACATCCAGCTCATTTCTCTTGTCCGGTTCCATTGATTAGTTTGCATACTGACCAAGAAGACACTGAATGGGCAAAGTATTAAATAAATGACATCTGGGTGGTGGTGGCTCATGCCTGCAATCCTAGCTACTCAGGAGGCTGAGATCTGAGGTTCGAGGTTCAAAGTCAGCCCGAGCAGGAAAGTCCATGAGACTCTTATCTCCAATAAATCACTAGAAAACCGGAAGTGGCACTGTGGCTCAAGCTGTAAAGCACTGGCCTTGAGCTAAAGAGTGCAGAGATAGCACCTAAGCCCACAGTTCAAGCCCCAAGTCCGACAAATAAATAAATGAATAAATAAATGACAATACAAATAAGATGAGGAAATTACCTAGTGTGTGTGTGTGTGTGTGTGTGTATGTGTGTGTGTCCCAGTTTTACAGATAAAATATCACAGACCTTTCTGCCCAGGCTTGCTATGAACCATGATCCATGATCCTCAGAACTCAGCTTCCTGAATAGCTAGAATTAAGGCATGAGCCAAAAGTACCAGCTTAGAAAAACTTTTAAACTAAACATTAACTTACACTTTTATACACTTTCAATACACTTGGAGTAGGATGAAACTCAGAACAAAATTCATCAACCAATACCGACAATCGACAAATTTCATCTGTCATTGCACAAGAAACCTGAAAATATTTTTAAAGAATCAGTTAAAAGAATAAAACAATTTAAATTATACAAGGGGTAAAACTGATTGGAAAACATTCACAAAAATGTCATTATAACTAAGGAAAACAATTTAGACCAATCTACACTACATAGTGAGATCCTATCTCACATATAAGATTATCAAGTACTAGAACAATCAAACTGAGAAAAAAAATACTCTTTTAAGAAATAAATTTTTTTTACTGTCATAAAAAATAGTTCATTTCCAGATATTGTGATCACACAGTTATTGTTACCTTGTTTGCCACCTCTTCAGTAACTTCCTTTATTTTTTTCTTAACATCTAATGTTAAAAGGTTCATCTGATTCCGGATAAAGTCCAATCTATCAATCTGGTCTTCCCTCTCTTCCATTGAATAAACCCTATTATATTGTAAAGACGGATCAATATCCAGAGTATATTACAATCTTAATGCAATTAAAGAGGAGCATTTATTTATGTATTAAACCTTCTATTTACATGACCCAAGGGGGGGAAATCTTTATTTCTATATCTCAATAACTGAGAGGATTCAAATAGTATTTCTTTTATTAAGTGCTATATTATAGATGATTTGATTTGAATACTGTCACTGTTTGAACTTGATTGATTAGAATTCTAAGTCTTCAAATGCTTCATAGACATGAATAGCAAAACAAAAGTGAATAGAGATTTTTAGTTCATAAACAAGTAGTAGTAAACAGTAAGTAACCTGGCAAGCCAAATCCAACTACATGCCCATTTTTGTTAAACCACTAATTGTTACCTATCATTTGTAGTTATACTTCTATCTCTATCTATCTATCTATCTATCTATCTATCTATCTATCTATCTATCTATCTATCTATCTGTGAATAAATATAACTGTTCAACTAAAACTACTGAAGTAACAGATGCAAGAGAGATAGCATGGCTCCTAAGTGTCTGGAACATTTAGAAAGTTTGTTCATTTATAGATTATACAGAAAAACAAAGACTTGAAATCCTTTTAAGAAGGTTGTAAGCTGTAAGAGTTCCCAAGACATTGTATGTTTCCCTGAACTGGCTTAAACTTACTTAAGTTCCAGTCAAGGCTATATCTCATAACTTTTGCCACATTTAATATATCTTGATCTTTGTTTTAAGTGTACCACATTTGTAAGAACTATACTTTCCTGTGTTTCTTTTTTCTTCTTCCTTCTCCTCCTCCTTCAGTCTTTTAGCGATAGTCTTGCTGAGTAGCCATGCCTCACCTTGAACTCATAATCCTCCTGTCTCATACTCTCAAGTTACTAAGCAAAGCGCCCACCCCCCCACACACGCATGCACGCGCACTCGCACTTGCACGCGCGCGCACAACACACACTTTTTTTTAATATTTATTTTTGCCAGTCCTGGGGCTTGAACTCAGGGCCTGAGAACTGTCCCTGACCTTCTTTTGCTCAAGGCTAGCACTCTACCACTTGAGCCACAGCACCACTTCTGATTTTTTGTTTTTATGTGATACTGAGGAATCAAACCCAGGACATGCTAGGCAAGCACTCTACCACTAAGCCACATTGCCAGCTCCGCAAAACTATATTTTTCGCAAATCATATTTCAGGCAATAATTTCCAAATCTATAAGACTGGGTCATGGGTTAGATGAAAAAAAGATCACTTGATCAGGACTTCTTCCTAAAATGCTGCTTGAAGAAATGATTCTTATACTGCTTTAAAGATACTGTAAAGCCACTAAACATTGTGAAGTCACAATTTATATACACAAGAATACTGAGATCCTGACATGTCTAAAATTATGAAATTAATATTTTACTTTCAAATGTGCATCTAAAAATATACAAGTAGGTACCAGTTACTTCCACAAAGTTGATTTTCGTGTAGAAAATACTTATAGAACAATTTAAAACCTTAGATTTGACACAAAAATCTAATTCTTTTATGTTGCAATAAAATAAACTCATACCTTTTCTCTGCTGCTGCCACGTTTATTGAATCCATTATGTTTTTCACAGTATCTAGTATCTGTTTAGCTCTGATAGTGTGCTGTTCAAACTTTGTTTTCACTGCTGACTGCGAGATACACTCCTGCGAGGGGCCCAAGCCATAACACATTACTGTAATTCCATCACAACATTTCAGGAATTTAAACACAAAAACTTGCTGGTTATAATTTAAACCAAAACAAAAATAAGTATAGAAGATAAACACAAAAAACACAAGTTAGAATTATATAAGTTAAAAAAATTAAAAGATTCAAAGTAAAAAGGGCATTAACAGCAAGTTTATTTCTTTGTGTATTATTACACAGTAATGTGGAATGGTTTGACTATATATTAAAACATAAACAAAGGGTAAAAAATAAAGGGTACTATTTCCAATGTTAAAAAAGCTTTCTCCATCAGAATCACCAAATAACCTATTCGAATCACCTGTAACCAAACCGTAGCCTATCTTGGTTTCATATTTGCAATAGATAATCTACCTAAGTTCTTGAGTTATGAGTTAGAATTTTTTATTTAAAAAGTTAGTTTGAGAATATTATGATTCATTTATGACTACAGAAAAAGATTTCTATGTATTTAAATGTAAACAGTTTAAAACATTCTTTTGTGCGTGTGAGATTGAATTCAGTAAAAACCTTTTGCTGTCCCTCAGTTTTCTTGATCATGGCTGACATTCTACCACTTGAACCAATTATTTCCAATCCAGTGTTTTGTTAGTTACATGGAGATGGAGTCTCATGGGCTTTTGTACCTAAGCTCAATTCAAACCTTAGCCATCTAGGTCTCAGCCTCAAGAGTAGGTAGGATTACAGGTGTGCTACCAGGATCCAGATGAAAATTATCTTTAACTTAATATTTTAAGTTGTTTATGAGAAGTTATAATTAGAAGAGAGAATACATCAGAATACATCACATATAGTGATGTACATAACTATTTTGTAAAATTTTTGTCTCAATTTTCAACATATGCAACGTATCTATTTTTATCATGATTCATGATCAAAAGCTTACTTTTTTATATTACAATTGGGCTCATTTTATTTTTTGCAACATACAAAGTCAAATTCTGCAATGATAAAACATTAGCAAACAACTGTAACTGTTTATAAAAACATACTACCTGGTTTTTAAGCAATCTCAGAAATGCTAAGTAATGCTAATTGTTACAATAGATTATTTTGCTAGAGTCATAATTATTTCTTCTCTGTTTCCTCTGTCTCCCCCCACCCCCACACTCACTTAATTTGGTGGCTTTTTTCCTCCTATGTAGGCATTCTACCACTTGAACCTTGGGCTTTTTTTGGGTTATTTTTTGTACAGGATCTTGTATTTTCACCGGGGCTGGCCTTGGACCTAGATCCTTCTACCTAAGCCTCTCATGTAACTGAGACTAGAAAGAGGCACTACCATACTTGGCATTTGTTCAGGCTGGCCTCAAATTGAAATCCTTCCAATCTCCACCTGTTGAGAAGCTCAAATCAATTAGAGATGTGTGCCACTACACCCATCCCATTTATTCTCTATGAAAAAAAAAATATATATATTTTATTTTTTTTTGTCGGTCATGGGGCTTGAACTCTGGGTCTGAACTCTTTTCCTCAGCTCTTCAGTTCAAGACTAGTGCTCTACCACTTGAGCCACTGTGCCACTTCCAGTTTTCTGAGTGGTTTATTGAAGAATAAAAGTCTCATGGACTTTCCTGCCCCGGCTGGCTTTGAACCTTGATCTTCAGATCTCAGCCTTCTGAGTAGCTAGCATTACAGGCATGAGCCGCTAGTGCCTGGCATTTTTTAAACTAGGGATATATGTAATTTCTCTAATACTGTTATGAGTTCATGTTCTCAAACCTCTTTATATATTCAATATAAACTGTGGTAACGACTTTCTGAAGTGCCATACTTCCCTTGTCAAAATAAGCAGCTTTCAGGGGCTGGGAAGGTGGCTCAGCGGTAGAGTGCTTGCCTTGCATGCATGAGGTCCTGGGTTTGATTCCTCAGCACCACATAAGCAAAAAGAAAAAAACCGGAAGTGGCGCTGTGGCTCAAGTGGTAGAGCGCTAGCCTTGAGCTGAAGAGCTGAGGAACAGCGCCCAGGCCCAGAGTTCAGGCCCCACAACCGGACCCCCCCCCCCCAAAAAAAAAAGTAGCTTTCAAGCTTTAAAAGGTATTCATTTAATTCTCTACTAATGCATTTTTTATTCTGAAATCATTGGTGTTTTATGGTCATATTAAATGTACTACTTATAACCTAACCTATATTTAGACTGTCTTTGAATTATTGTGTGCTCCATTCAGACAGAAAGAGCTGATAATCTTTTCACCACATTGGCTCCTTTCTTCATTATTTTCTTTGAAGTACTAAAAAAAACAAACAATTGCCCTCTCTAGGTGTAAGGCATGTGATAACTTATTTAGTCAATCATTTATATAGACAACTCAGAGTCCATTCTTTAATCAAATCATCTAGCTTCACTTCTGTCTAGGAAGATCATTTATGCCTTACTCATCTTCACTGATCTTTGAAGGATTAGGGATTAGTTACAGTATTCCTGTGCTGGTAAATGTTCCACAGATTTCTTCTTTATAATATCCAACAATTACCCAACATATGTAAACATTTAAATTATAAACTATTTTTAATGATAAACACAGCTCCAATTTATTTTCAAATAATTCTGCTTTATAAATACTCATCCACAAAAATTACAGAGAAAACACAAAAATAATTTTAAAAGGAAAAAGTTAAAAGAAATTCTAAATTCCTCGATGAAGCAGATC
Organism: Dipodomys spectabilis; assembly: GCF_019054845.1. Taxonomy (NCBI): domain Eukaryota; kingdom Metazoa; phylum Chordata; class Mammalia; order Rodentia; family Heteromyidae; genus Dipodomys; species Dipodomys spectabilis. Next base: position 1,741,432 of record NW_024871183.1, read on the forward strand.
TAGATATCAGCAATGAAGGTCCAAATATGTAGATAACAGCACATTGTTAGAGCTAGACTAGACAGAAACAAAAAGATCTCAGAAGTTATTAGGCAATATGTTACCTTCTGATACAAAAGGATATGGTGAAGAATATAAAAGGAAAAAAAATATTTTCCTAATTAAAAAGCACCCCACACTGGTATTCCTATTTACCTGCAGGATACTGAGAGACAATCTGGAAAACTAATAGTGAAGGAATCTCCACTGGAAACATACAGTGTACATAGTTGAGATTTTAATTTTTCCAAAGGCTTAAAATAGTATACCAAGCCAAATTTTAGTTCCATCTTGTCAGAATAGTCTACAGAGTGCTTTAAGACTTATTAATGATTGAAAACTTAACTGATAATCGAATCCCAATTCATTTTTTGCTTTCTTAGTAACATCTAAAGAAACAAATAATTAAGCAGTCAGTAAAGCACTTTTTGTTAAGAATATGTAAGTAAAACTTAAAGCCAATAAACTTGTCACTTCTCATCAACTTCGTAAATATATTGAAATAAGAAAAGTGTACAGAAGAACACCAATATACTTTTTATTTAGATGTTAACATCAAGCTTCCTTTGTTTACCTGTTCCTCTCCTCTTTTTACTACATATACACATACACACAAAGATATATCCATCCATCCATCTGAAACATAGTCTCACTAAGTTGCCTAGGCTGGTCTTGAACCCCTGTTTTAAGCTGCTTTTGCTGAAAAGCTTGACATCTCTGCATTGCATGTGTGTCTGCTCAAACCATTCTCCCCACAATCACTTTGTCTTTATGTTGGGTTCCAAGGACAGAACTGATATTATCTTCTGACAAGGATCCAAAACTATCCTTAAGTAACAATAGAGAGAGCCTCCCCAAGATAAATCACTCACCTGGCTACAATGACTTGCTTATCCTTACCAGTGAAGACAAAGACAACTTCTCCAGAACCATCCACCAAACAAGAACTAAAATAATGACCAATCACAATCAGGTCATACTTTGACCAAAAGTGTCTTAACTCCCCATGTTCCTTTATTTAAAGCTAAAGCTCTTGTAAGTATCCAGAAGATTGACTAGAGTTGTTTTGCCCTGGCATTACCAAGTAATAGAACAGATCTCTTTTTACTGTACTTCACCGTCTATTTATTTAGCATAAAGGGTTAGTGGCCAGATTTGATACATAGAACTCCTGGTGTTTGGGCCTGGAGCCAAAAAACTCCAGTTTTCTGAGTTGCTGGACTACAAGTATGCATGCTTCATACTTATATAGTTAGGACTCATCATAACCTCAGTAAGGTCTACCTGGGGGAAGGCAAGGCAGACTCTTCCCTTCTCTTGGCTAAATCTCTACCCAGTACTTATGTCACCCAGGTAACTGGTATCCCTGGAGGTCACATCCTGTGCCGTCCCATCCAACTGGGGGAGTGTCATAGACTAAGGTCACATCCAAATCTGGTGTGGCCACACCTTCCCTCACCTGGCCCCACCTTATCCCCACCCCTTCCCTACTTAATCCAGACCAGACCTTCAGTCCAGTGCTCTCTACCATGCATGGTGGGGCAGAAGTTCAGTAAACTTCCCTTCCTGTTTGAATACAGTGTGGTATTCTCTTCATCAGCAACCTATTTTAATTTACCTTACAATTACTAAACACTACAAGTCAGGTTTGGTGAAACACCTATAGTCCCTGTTATCTTGGAAGCTGAGGTAGAACAGTAACTTACCAGTTGGAAACTTGAGACCTCAACTCAAAACAAAAATATCATTATCTGTCTTCTAAGAAAGTATTTCCCTATGTAATCATGAACTATTTTCAAAACACCATTTGGACACATCTACTGCCTAATACAATCTATGTTCAAAATTTACCGAGCACCCCAAGAATGTCCTCTATAACAAATCCTGACTATTTAGAAAAAAGAGATTATGCCTCTTTCCTAAAGATGAGGCTCAGTGGTAGAGTACAAAAGCTAAGCAAGCCTTGAGTACAAATGCTAAGCAAGAAACCATGAGTTCAAGCCCCAGTACTGGCACAAGAGGGAAGGAGGGAAGGAGGGAAGGAGGGAAGGAGGGAAGGAAGGAAGGAAGGGAACGAAGGAGGGAGGGAGGGAGAGGAGGGAGGGAGGGATAGCTATAAAATTACAATGAAATAAATGGGGGAAAAAGTACATCAGAATGTACAACTTGTTTGTAAAATATCACTTATTCAAATGCAGCTTAAAGAGACTAAGAGTTGGGCATGTTGGCTTACATACATAATCCAGCAATTTGGAAGGCAGAAATGAAATAATTGTGGTGTGAAGCAAGTCCTGGCAAAAAGGTAGAACATATGTATCTTAAGACACAAGCTGGGTATAGCAATGCACATCTGTAATTCCAGTTATTCAGGAGGCCTAGGAAGGAGGATCAAGATCTGAGGTAGACAGGCAAAATGATGAGACTCTGTCTGAAATATAGCTAAAACAAGAAAGGGCTGGTGGTATGGTTCAAGTGGTAGAACACCCATCTAACAAGAGTAAAGGTCTGATTTCAAACCTCAGCACCCCTCCTCACAGATTTTTCTTTTCTTTTCTTTTTTTGAAAGAACTCAGGCCTGGGTACTGTCCCAGAGCTTTTTTGCTCAAGGCTAGCACTCTACCATCTCTACCACTTGAGCCACAGTGCCACATCTGGCCTTTTCTGTTTATGAGGGATAGAACCCAGGGCTTCATGTATGGTAAGCAAACATACCACTAAGCCACATTCCCTACTCCAGATTTTCTGGATTATTCTAACTTCCAAGCTTTACAGAACTCAATTCTTTAAATGTCCAAAAAATACTTAGCTCCTTTAGAACCAAAAAACATTGAAGTAGCTCATGACAAAGATCAAACTGATTAAAATAACTTGGCACAAAGTTTTTCCATAAAAATGGTAAGGCTGCAAAGAAAAATAAATCCCTAAAACAATGAGAAAATGTGAGGAAGTGAAGGTGTGGCTAAGGAAAACTAAGGAAATGAAAAAGCGAGGCCCTAAGAAAAAGAATGTAAATAAAGGTTATTAGTGAGACTACAACATAACAGAACCAAAAAATTAGTAATCAAACAGTGGTTAAAAAAAAAAAAACACAACAAAAAGCCCCCAAAAAAACCAAAGTGCTGGGCGCTGGTGGCTCATGCCTGTAATACTAGCTGCTCAGGAGGCTAAGATCTGAGTACCAAAGGTCAAAGCCAACCTGGGCAGTAAAGGCCATGAGACTCATCTCCAATTAACCTCTAGAAAACGGGAGCGGTACTGTGGCAGTGTTAGCCTTGAGCTGAAGTGCTGAGGGACAGCGCCCTTGCCCAGAGTTCAAGCTCTACAACCAACAACAACAACAACAAAATCAAAGCATCTGAACTTTAAAAACTCTTCTATCAATAGGAAAGCCAAAAATAATACTTAGACAAGGAAAACTGTGCTAAGGACATGATGGATGACCCAGGTCATCTCCCTAACAATCATGAGGCTCTGAATTTTAATACCAAAACCTACTGACAAAAAGGACTAAAGTGGATACTAAAAATCTCAAGAGTATGCACAAAACTATGTTTATAAATTCAGTCATTAAGTCCTTTCATAAAAAGAAAAACCAATTCAAGTAGGAAACTATGTTAAAGATTAACAAAAACTTTATGATTAAAAGTCCAATAGCAATATTTATCAATTTTATATATTAACCAAGGGCTGAAGCTAGAGTTTGGAGGAGATAAAGCAATTAAAATCACTGGTAAATCTGATAAAGGTAGGAATGTGGGGTGGGAGGTGCATGCAATTAAAGGACATGACATTTTAACATTGTAAATTTTAATTCACATTCCTGCATAGGGAGGAGAAAACATTTCTCTACTTTTTTTCTATTTCTCCCAACTTTATCCTGTTATACTAAAATAAATCTTTGCTAAAACTTTTGTGAGATTCTCCCTATTGGAAGACACCTTGAAATGTTTTCCATATGTGGATCTCAAAGTGATTTTGCATAAGAAATGGGAAACAGAGAACTCCTCGTTCATCATCTGGTGACAGAAACTAGCAACTCTGATCCAAGACTAAACCTCACACATAAAAGAATAACTTGTTTCTTTGAGGATTTGTTTTGGGGAGGTTAATTTTTTGAGCTCTGAGTATTTTAGATAAAAGGCCTCTGTCTGATTCATTGCTAATAAAAATCTCCCATTCTGTGAGCTTTCTATTTATCTTGCTAGCTATGCCATTTGCCATCCAGAAACCATTTCAGTATGATGCAATACCTACCATTTATCTAGTCATTCTTTGATTTGTTGTGATTCGGAATCTTTACTTAAGTTTTGACCTGGGCCTAGGAACCTTAGTGTTTCCCCTATCCTTTCCTGTAATATTTTCAGGGTATCTGGTCTTACATTGAAGTCTTTAATCCATTTGGAGTTGATTCTAGTGCAGGGTGAGATATAAGGATCTAATTCCAGTTTTCTGCACATGTATAGCCAATTCTGCCAGTACCATTTGTTGAAGAGACTTTCTTCCACCCTATGTTTTGGATCCCTTATCAAATATTATAGGTTTGTGGTTTCATTTCTGGGTTTTTTTACTCTATTCCACTGGTTCTCAGGATATACTTAGGAGGGGACTGCAAGATCTCAATAGCTATGTGCATAAGATCATATAAAATGATGCTCATAGAAATGAACTCCAAGAAAAGGAAGAAGTTTTACTGTTTGTGATTCTTTTTTTTTCTTTTATTTTCTTCTTTCATTTTTACTTCTGTCGCTGTTTTTGATATCTGTACCCTTTCTTGTATATAAGTTTATCTGATTTGGGGAGGGGAAGAGGAAGCACAGAAATGGTGGGACAAAGGGTGCACCAATTTAACAGTGAAACCCACTAGACACTATGTTGGAATAAACTACATAACTTTGTGGGGAGGAAAATAGGCAGGGGAGAAACTGGAAGAGAATGAAGGAGGGGGGCAACACTGTTTAAAAGAAAATGTACTCATTACCTGACTCATGTATCTAACCCTCTGTACATCACCTTTACAATAAAATTTAAAAAACAAACAGTAACTTCATGGTTTTGGTCTAGATCACGACTTTTGTCAACGAATTTCCTGGCAACCGAATTTCCTGAAATAAGATAGGGAAATAACTTTCTGGTAGGGTTAGCAATCTACTTTCAGCTCAGAAGCAGCTACTGAAGACAGACCATTAACCCTCTGCATCTCTTTTAAGATTAAAAGGAGTCAAAGTCCTTTGGGGGGAAAACAAATTAATAAATGTCAAAAGGGCATAAGACAGTCTTTGGAAACAGGAAATAGAAACTGAAATGCAAGCAAACAACTAAGGTCCTCCGTAGTGCTAAATTACAAGAACAGGAGAGAGAAAGGTCTTCTGGTATAGATTTAGGCCCTTGAACTTGCTGGGCAGGTGCTCTACTTAAACAACACTCCTAATCCTTATTTCGCTTTATTTTTATTTTTGTTGGTCATGAGGCTTGAACTCTGGGCTTGGGCGTTGTCCCTATGCTCTTCAGCTCAAGGCAAGCGTTCTACACTTGAGCCACAGCATCACTTCCGGTTTTCTAGTGGTTTATTGGACATGAGAGTCTCACATACTTTCCTGCCCAGGCTGGCTTTGAACCGTGATCCTCAGATGTCAGCCTCCTGAGTAACTAAGACTACAGGCATGAGCCACCAGTGCCTGGCTTTATTTTTTGCATAGTGTCTGTTTTCAGTCTCTGGCCTCACGCCTTTTAAAAAATCTATGCTGCTACTAATGAACTACCAGACTTGGCTTATTCATTGAGATGGGGGTCTCATACTTTTTGCCAGGGTTGGTCATGAACTATGATCTTCCCAATCTCTGCCTCCCAAGTAGCTGGGACTACAAGTGTGAATCACTTTCCCCAGCCAATAATTAAGTTCTACACAAATTCTTTTTTTTTTTTTTTTTTTGGTCGTGGGGCTTGAACTCTGGGCTTGGGCGTTATCCCCCAGCTCTTCAGCTCAAAGCGAGCACTCTACTGCTTGAGCCACAGCTCCACTTCAGGTTTTCTAGTGGTTTATTGGAGATAAGAGTCTCGTGGTCTTTCCTGCCCAGGATGGCTCTGACCTGCGATCCCAAGATCTCAGCTTCCTGAGTAGCTATGATTACAGGAGTAAGCCACCAGAGTCTGGCTGTTTTCTGTTTTTACGTTTTGTTGGGGGGTCTGGTCATGGGGCCTGAACTCTGGGCCTGGGCGCTGTCCCTCAGCATTCCAGCTCAAGGCTAGCGCTCTACCACTTGAGCCACAGCGCCACTTCCGGCTTTTTTTTCTTATGTGGTACTGGGGAATCGAACCCAGGGCCTCAGGCATGCAAGGCAAGTGCTCTACCACTGAGCCACCTTCCTAGCCCTGTTTTTTTTAACTGTATTTTTTGTCATTTCTTTTTTGGTACTGGGGATCGAACCCAGGACGCTGCACTTGCTAGACAAGTGCTTTGCCAGTGAGGGACATCTCAGCCCACAAATTCTTTTCTTTTGTGCAGTACTGGGTTTTGAACTCCAGGCCTTTTGCTTGCTAGGTAGGAGGAACTCCACTGCTTGAGATTCTCCAACCTTTGTTGCTTTTGTTATTTTTCAAATACAGTCCTGCTTTTTGCATAGGAAGGCTGGGCCAATTAGGATTACAGGTATAAGTCACCATACTTAGACTTACACAATAATTTTCACTCTAAATTTTGACACTGTTCGTGACTGTACTGTAAAAGTTACTGCTAATAAGCATTTTTTCCATTTATAACTTTAAATGCTCAAATTAACTACAATAAAAAAATTGAATTAGGACTGGGAATGTGGCCTAGTGGTAGAGTGTTTTTGCCTACTATGCAAAAAGAAGCTCGGGGGCAGTGCCCAGGCCCTGCGTTCAAGCTCCAGAACTGGCCAAAACAAACAAACAAACAAACTAGGGCTGGGAATGTGGCTTAATGGTAAAGTGCTTGCCTTGCATGCATGAAGCACTGGGTTCAATTCCTCAGTATCACATAAACAGTAAAAACCAGAAGTGGTGCTGTGGCTCAAGCGACAGAATGCTAGCCTTGAACAAAAATAGCTCAGGGACAGTGTCCTGGACCTTAGTTCAAGCCCCAGGACTGGAAAAAAAATAAAATAAAAATGAACTAACAAATTTTATCTAAAATATTTTTAAAGAATTGAGATGTAGCTCAGTGGTAGTGTGCTTGCATATACAAGGTTTTGATCCCCAGCAACACAAGAAAAATACAGACAGACCAGAAAACATCTTAAAAGAATAGTTCTTAAGTCTAACTGATTACTACAATCACTTGATTAGTTTTGAATACAAGCAGATTCCCTAGCCAACCTCACCCCAACTGGATCAACATCTCTGCAAAGATCTGTCTGCAGTTTTTTCCCATGTACCTCCTGTGATTCAGATCAGCCAATTTTGGGAACCACTGCCCTATAGTAAATCTTTATTCTTCTGTTTCCCATATCTCCTAGAAGATATTCTTGGAAAGTAAAAGGTGACCTATGCACTGACAGGAAGAAAGTATAAATGTATAAAACAGCATAAGATTTGGTAGAAAGAAAGCAATGGTAAAAATACACAAAACATATATACATAAAGTTCAATAAATAGAAGACAAGGAAAAACAACTGATTTTCTGTCAACATACTTTCCACAAGGATGAAGTAATTAAAGGTATTACCAATCAATTCTCTTGTGAATGTTAAAGAGGGAGAAAGTAAACTACAGTTTTGAGAAACTAGAGTTCAGGTAACCTATGGGTTGACGTTAAAGGACATCTACCGTTATCCTGGGATTCTCAAATAAGTAAAAGAAGCTAAGCATGTTTTCCTTCATAGAACACTTTATATACCTAAAAGACTTTCTTCTCTCACTAGTTTAAAAATGTGGGAAAAGTAAAAAAATATTTAATTTAAAATGTTTTGCCAAGTAAATTTAACATTCATGCTCCTTCTACTTAAGATCATTATTATTGATAGGAAGGAATGGATGTTTTTCTAATTCTCAAGTCTTTGTGTTCAATCACAAGTGGAAAGGCAATATGGAACCTAAGCAGAATTAGATTAAATTAGGCTATGTGAGGGTTTAAAACATTTAATATAAAAGGAGAGGATTTAATAAGTGATAATACAGTTTAAAAATCTAAGACAGTCAAATGATATTAAAAATGCTTTACTTCTCTCTGTGAATAGTAACAATATAAAAATAAAAAGTCTTCATTTTGCTCTCTTATCTGCTTCATTGATCAATTACATGTGTTTGCGCTTGCTCCAAATTATTGCATACAAAGAATTATTATTCACTACACAACCCAAGCCGTACTAGAAGAATTTCTCACTTACATATAAATGTATAAGGAAAAAGAACGAAGAAATTATGATCTTTAATTCTCAACTCTTACACATCATCCAATTGCAGGAGCTTCCTTTCTTCAAACTTTCCTTGTCTCACTTGCTGTGTCAGTAACTACACTTAATAATAGCAGAGGTTATTGACAAAGATAGTAAAGATTACAATCACTCTCCAACCAATTCTAGAATTTTGTATTAGACAATAAATACATTGAGCAAAATTCCTACCTCAAAAATTTGTTCAAAATTCTGAAACTCCTGTAATCTTGCCTGAAATCCTTCAGCAAGTGCCCCACCTGTAATATACGGCCAGAGATTTTAAAATCTAATATAGAAATCTTCCCTTATCCCTGAGAAATATATCCCAAGGCCCTCATGCATGTCTAAAATTGCAGACAGTATTAAACCCTCCATGCAGTATAAAATGTCTTTTTCATATTACTTATGGGTTTATCATGTCCAGTGGCCATAATTTTTGAAGTCAGAACTGTAATGGTAAAAGTAGTACAAATTTCTTTTTCTTCACAATTTCACAGAATTTTTCTTTTTCTTTTTTTTTTTTTGGTCCGATTGTGGGGCCTGAACTCTGGGCCTGGGCGCTGTCCCTCAGCTCTTCAGCTCAAAGCTAACGCTCTACTACTTGAGCCACAGCACCACTTCTGGCTTTTTTCTTTTTGCTTATGTGGTGCTGAGGAATCAAACCCAGGGCCTCAGGCATGCAAGGCAAGCAAGGGCTCTACCACTGACCCACCTTCCCAGCTCCACAGATTTTTTTTTTTACTACAGCATAGGATTTCTTTTTCCTTATTAAGTCAAATATTTTACCTTTTCACTTAAAGGAAACATTTTATGGATTCTTTTGGGGATATCTCAATTGCAAAAATCAGTAAAATAAGTTACTTTAACACAGCATTATAGTCATTGTGCAGCTCATCCAATAAGCAAGATGATGGAGTATATATTATGGATACATTGAAAACAAGATGATTAACATCACCTGGGATGGCTACATAGTTCATCTTGCTACTCAAAACAGCAAGTGATTTAAAATTTGTGTTATTTAAGCCAGGCCCAGATAGCTCTCACTTGTAATCCTAGTTACTCAGAAGGCTAAGATGTGAGAATTGAGGTTCAAAGCCATCCCTGAGTAGATAAGTATGAGGGATTCTCATCTCAAATTAATCATTAAAATCCAGAAGTGAAGCTGTGGTTCAAGTGGTGGAGCACCATCTGTTAAACAAAAAAGCTAAGGTAGAATACAAGACCCTGAATTCAAGCCCTAGTATCAGCATAAATAGTTTAATTATGAAATTTTCCACTTAATATTTTGAGCCTTGGTTGAACATCAGTTGTTGATACTGTAGAAAAGGGAGGGAAACACAAATGTATACAGCAAGGTAAGATTTTTGGTATACTATTTTTGTTGTTGTTGTTGGTAATGGGGCTTGAACTCTGCGCCTGTGTCCTGTCCCTCAGCTCTTTAGCTCAAGGCAAGCATTCTATCACTAGAACCACAGAGCTACTTCCAGTTTTCTGCTGGTTAATTGGAGATAAGAGTCTCACAGACTTTCCTTCCCAGGCTGGCTTTGAACTGTGATCCTCAGATTTCAGCCTCCAAAGTAGCTCTGATTATGGCCATGAGTCACCAGTGTCCAGCTCTGGTATAACATTTTTATAAGATACTTCTATGAAAAATAAAATCTAGGGACTGGGAATGTGGCTTAGAATGCTTGTCTAGCTTGTATGAAGCTCTGGGTTCAATTCCTCAGGATCACATAAACAGAAATAAACAAACAAACAAATAAAAATCTAAAGCCAGGCACTGTTGGCTCATGTCTATAATCCTAGCTACTTGGGAGGCTAAAATCTAAGGTTCACATTTTGAAGCTACTGTGGGCAGAAAAGTCTGTGAGGTTCTTATCACCAACTGCCAAATAAAGCCAGAAGTAGAGCTGTGGCTCAAGTGGTAGAACACAACCCTTGAGCACAAAAAACCCAAGGCCAGCACCCAGGCCCTGAGTTCAAGCTGCAGGACCTGCAACAGCACCAAAAAAAAAAAAAAAAAGAAAAGAGAACAAAAGAAAGAAAACCTAGAGCTAAGGGAATTGCTTAAGTGATAAACATAGAGTATTTGGATAGCAATAATGAGGCCCTGAGTTCAAATGCCAATACTGCCAAAAAATGAACGCTAAAATTTAAAAAATTCTAAAAGCCTATATATAATTAATACATACCACCTTCTGGCATTCCTTGTACTTTGTGTTTTCTAGCACTAAGAACTTCCTTTGCTGAAACAAAGAAGATACGATTCCGTGCTTCTGAAGGACTAACAACTTTGAGCTCCTCTACTAAGAAATGCAGGCATCTTTCCATATGTTGTCTGCGTACCTACAAAGTATAAAGACATTTTAATAATTTAAACAAAACGAATTATAGAAAACAACCAGAGGCTGTAGTAAACTTCATTTATAGTGAAATTACAATAGTTCCCACATATCTAATAAATGTAGGAAGTTTTAGTAAATTTGATACTTGATCATAGGAAACCGCTCTTAAATCATCTTAATGGTATTTACATAACAATGTACATGACTTCAAGGAAAAAATTAACTTACATCTTCCATATATTCTGGCTCTGATGCAGAAGCATCCCAACGGTTATTCAGAATGAAAATATTAGGCTTTGAAAGCCGCTCATTCACCTTGTGAAAAAAATGTTTCTCCTGAAAAACACCAAGAATCCCTTTTTAAAGATATTACATATTTATAATTGGAACTTTAATTTACAAAGCTGAATCATTTAGGTATCAATGATTAAGATCTATAAATAAAGGATCCTAAGGCACTTTTCAAGCATTATACCTTTTCAAGGTAAGAAAATAAAACAAGATTTTCTCTGTATCAGCCATGAATCTTTTTTGAAATGTAAATAGTATTTATCACTCTTTACTACACATAGGACATAAAAGTAATTATTAATAAATGGTACATGCTGGGCTGGGAAGGTGGCTCAGTGGTACAGCGCTTGCCTTGCATGCATGAGGCCCTGGGTTCGATTCCCCAGCACCACATAAGCAAAAAGAAAAAAAAAAAAAAAAGCTGGAAGTGGCGCTGTGGCTCAAGTGGTAGAGCGCTAGCCTTGAGCTGAAGAGCTGAGGGACAGCACCCAGGCCCAGAGTTCAGGCCCCACGACCGGACCCAAAAAAAATAAAAAATAAAAAAAATGGTACATGCTTTTAAAAATGTTACTTGAAATCATTTATTGTATTTTTTGAGGGTAGTCCTGCTTAAAGCTAGCGTCTAGGGCTGAAGGCAGTTTAGTGCCTGCCTCACATGTATGAAGCCTTGGGTTCAATTCCTCAGTGCCACATACACAGAAAAAGGGAGAAGTTGTGTGGTAGCTCAAATGGTAGAGTGCTAGTCTTGAGCAAAAGAAGCTCAGGGACAGTGCCCAGGCACTCAGTGCAAACCCAGGACTGGCAAAAAAAAGAAATTAATATTACTACTAATAGTAGTAGTAGTAATAAAAAGCTAGTGCTCTACCACTTGAGCCACAGCTCCATTTCCCTTTTTGATGGTTTAATAGGATAAGAGTCTCATGGACTTTGCTGCTGAGGATGGCTTCAAACTCCAATCCTCAGATCTTAGCCACCTAAGTAGGTAGCACTATAGGCTTGAGCCACTGGTACCCAACTATTAAAACCTTTTTAAGACCTAAGTATTGTTATTAAAGAAAAATTGAGAAGTATCTTGTGAACAGTTCAAACTAAGCTTACAAACTGTATGTACAAAAGCAAAAGAAGTTATTTGTGTCTGTTTATACTGCTTCCTTTTTATAGCCTTTGTAGCTGTACAGGGTGACAGCAAGAGCCAAGGAGGAGAGGTGTAATCCCTGTATAAAATACGAGCCAGCAACACTCTTGTATTTATCAGTTCTCTTTTTAGTCAGTTACTTAAAAAAATTATGATAAGCCATTAAAAAAAAAGAATTAAGCCAAACACCCATGGCACACACCTGTCATCCCAGCTGAAACTAGAAGTATAAAAAGTCAAGATCCTATCTCAGAATAACCAGTAAAAAAGGGCTTAAGCCAGGCGCTGGTGGCTCACCCCTGTAATCCTAGCACTCAGGAGGCTGAAATTTGAGCATCTCCGTTCAAAGCCAGCCGGGGCAGGAAAGTCTGTGAGACTCTTATCTCCAATAAACCACTACAAAACCGGAAGTGGTGCTGTGGCTCTAGTGGCGGAGTGGTCGCCTTGAGCTGAAGAGTGCAAGGACAGTGCCCAAGCCCCGAGTTCAAGCCCCACGACCGATTAAAAAAAAAAAGGCTAAAGACATGGCTTAGCAGTATACTGCCTGCCTGTGTATCCTAGATTTCAAACACTAATACACAAAAACAACCCATTAAAACAAATAAATACCTAAGTAAATTACCATTTTAAGATATTTGTATAGAACTAATTTAAAAAAGTAGGATTCAGTGGTTCATGTTTATAATCCTAGCTACTACTGTTTATGCTGGGAGAGGTGGATCAAGTTTTGAAGCCAACTTGGGCAGATCTATAAGGCTTGCATCTCCAATTAATCACACAAAAACTGGAATTGGGTTATGGCACAAGTGGTAGAGTACCAGACATGAGGAAAAAAATAATTGAGAATAAGTGGCCCTGAACTCAAGCCCCAGTATTGGCACAAACAACAAGAAGCAATTGGAAAGTGTGTAACATAATTACCACGAACAAATGCTATGACTATTCAGAAGGAGAAGCCACATATAGCTGAAATTAGAAAAAGCTATATAAAGGAGGAACTAGTAATAAAATGACCTTGAAAGTACCATTAACAGGGATTGTTAAAAAGAAAACTTCAGCTAGATTCATGTCTGTAATAGTTAATCAGGAGGCTGAAATCAGGAAGATCATGGTTTGAAGCCAGTCCAGACGGAATAGTCCATGAGATTCCATCTCCATAATAATCAGCAAAACATTGGGCTGAAGGCCCAGTGTTCCTTCACATGCAAACAAGTAAGCAAACACAGGCCTTGAGTTCAAACTCAAGTATAGGAATAAAAAAAGAAAAAGAAATTCAGAAGTAGACAAATTGCAGGTAAAGGAAGCTGAAATCTGACAATCACAATTCAGAACTAGTCCTGAGAAATCCTCTAGATACTTATCTTCAAATAATCAACAAATCAGTGAAGTGTGCCTCAAGTGGTATAGTGCTAGCTATGAGCAAAATTAAAAAAAAAAAAAAAAAAGAGCTAGAGCTTGAGGCCCAGAGTTCAAGCAACAGAACAGCAAAAACAAAAACAAAGACCACCAATAGAACAAGAATAGAGGTAAGAGACTGAAATACATTGTATACATGGTGGCACAAAAATGTCAAAATTAGGGGCTGGGAAGGTGGCTCAAGTGGTAGAGTGCTTGCCTCACATACACGAGGCCCTGGGTTCGATTCCTCAGCACCACATAAGCAGAAAAAGCCAGAAGTGGCGCTGTGACTCAAGTGGTAGAACACTAGCCTTGAGCTGAAGAGCCAAGGGACAGCACCAAGGCCCAGAGTTCAAGCCCCACAACCGACAAAAAAAAAAAAATGTCAAAATTAAAGCTCTCCTTATATAGCTACTAATATAGGTTAATATAAACAATCAAATAAATAGAAGCACAAGCAGGGCTTTGTCTGACAGATTGCAGGGACTGGTTTATACCTAATTAAAGAGACATCAGTAAACAACCTAACAATTTTGACACTCATTCTCTCTGAGGTAATCAGAAGTGAATGCAAGTTCAGTTCACACTTTGAACTCATACAAATCCTAGACTGCTACAGTTTCTTTTAGAAAAGTACAGAAAATCAAAAATAGCTATTCCAATCCTATGGAAACACAATGCCTTCATTCTCTCTCTCTTTTTTTTTTTTTTTTTTTTTAATTTTTGGGTTCCGTTGTGGGGCCTAAACTCTGGGCCTGAACGCTGTCCCTCAGCTCTTCAGCTCAAGGCTAGCGCTCTACCACCTGAGCCACGGCGCTACTTCCGGCTTTTTTCTTTTTGCTTATGTGGTACTGAGGAATCGAACCCAGGGCCTTAGGCATGCAAGGTAAGAGCTCTACCACTGAGCCACCTTCCCAGCCCCGTTCATTCTCTCTTGATTATAATTCATGATTTGGATTTCCTTCATGTTCTAAGGGTGAAAATGGACACTATTTGCTTTCCTACCACGCTAAGACAGTGACATGATTACCGTGTTCATTAGTGTTGATTCAGAGTTTGCAACCAAAACGAAGACATCAGCATCTAGGCAAAATTTATCAATCCAGCTATCCAGCTCTGTAGTGACATCTGTGCCTGGACTAATCAAAGTGAGACAACAATTATATTAAAAACAATTGGGTTATAGATTAAAAAATATTTTCATATCATTTGGAGCCTAAAGTTTAGAGTTTAAATCAATTATTCATAATAATGCCTAGGAAATTTTTGACAAATCAAGTAACATGATCAATCTTTTTAATCTTTATATTCTGAAAGACTGGAAAATAAGTACTGAAATAATAAAACTATCTAAGCTACTAGACAATAAAAAGGGGAGGTGCATTTAGCCATAGGTGCTCATGCCTGTAATCCTAACTACTCAGGAGACTGAGGTCAAGAAAACTGACATTCAAAGCCAGCTTAGGAAGAAAAGTCTTTGAGCCTCCATCCCAAATTACCAGAAAAAAGCAGGGCGGGAAGGCATGGCTCAAGTGGTTGAGTAAACAAACTAGCAAATGTGAGGTCCTGAGTTCAATCCTTAGTACTGAAAAACAGAGAGAGTGCAAGCAACCATATCCAGTAAAGCACAGAGATTGAAATGTTTATGTAATAAAAATAAAAATAATGATGATAATGATAATTAAAACCTCTAGTAGCTATAAAAATACCATCCATACCATAAAAATGGCAAGGATTTGCCAATTATCAATCTTCACAGATGAGGTGGTAGATATAATCTGACTTGAAATAAAGTAAAATTGGCTAATATTGTATTTGTATTTCACAAATTATTTTCTCTCTCACCTGAATTATTCTGTTTGATCACCTGAAACACTCTTCTAGCTGAAAGGAATGCCCATCATCAAAAGCAAATAGTTTCCACAGAACACTGATATTTAATTGAAGAAAGCAAGAACATACTTAAATCTTGAAAATCATTACTTCTTTTAGTTAATGAAAAGGTTCAACTGATATGCATAAGCACATATAGTAAGTGATTTTAAAACTCATTAGAGGAACTGGAGGTAAGACTGCTTGCCCAGCATATACAAGCCATTGGTTTATTCTCAAATACCACAAAATAAATTTTTTAAATGTACACTTCATAAAAGACAAATGACACATAGAAAAAAATCCCAAAAGCATTCTCCTAACTCTTGAATAACAAAAAGCTATAGAAACTTCCTAGCGAAATTACTTTAGGCAACATCATCACTAAGTTATTACTGTTAAGGAGAAATACCTATTTAAAGTTATCTTTAAATACGGCTTAAGGAGAGTATTATATACCATGTGCCAAAATCCTGAGTTTAATCCCAGAACCACCAACAATCACAGTAGAGTTTCTAAATCCTATCTCAACTACAATTACTACTGTTACAAAATTTTACAAACTATCAAATTTTATTAAAGAAACTAAAGCAAGTGGTTATCTTCGAAAAAAAAAATTCCTGTAAAAAAATCAGACTATGCAACTATTAAAAACCAGATGTTCATTACAACCTCAAGTGAGAACAAAGCAGCAATTAAATGTCTTAAACTTTTTTATGCCATATACTGAAGTAAATATTATATTAATTATGCTTAAGTCTAGAGAAAACAAATCCAAATATAAACTTACCTGTCTACCAAAACCAGGTCATCTCTCAGGAGGGCACATTTTGCTTTTGGCCAAAAGACATGTACAAGACAGCCAGCTTTCAAATCTTTGTCCATATGGAGAGCATGGGCCAGCTGATTAACTGTCTGAAAAACGAAGGAGAGAAAACAAAAAATATGCTTCTAATAAAAGTTGATAAAAAGGGAGCGAAGTACTAACAAGGAAGGGGAGAACAGGGTGAATATGGTCGAAATGTTTTTATGGGTTTTCTTTGCCAGTCCTGGGACTTAAACTCTGGACAGGGGAACTGGTCCCTGAGCTTCTTTTTTGCCCCAAAGCTAGAAGTCTACCACATGAGCCACAGTGCTACTTCTGATTTTTTAATTTATGTGGTACTGAGGAATCAAACCCAGGACTTCATGCATGCTAGGCAAGTACTCTACCACTAAACCACACTCCCCACCTTAAAATGTTTTGTTTTCAGTGAAATTTGTTGAAATTGTTTTAGAAAATGGAGAGGGAGAGAGAGAGAGAGAGACAGAGAGAGAGAGCGCACTAGGAGACATTTATGTGTGTGTGTAAATTATACTGATGTTTTAAGTTATGCATATACAGCAAATGTTAATATTTTTATAACATTTTATAAAATGTACATTATGTTGCTAATTATTAAATATTCTACCTTCACACTCTTCTTTTCATCTGATCCTTCTGTCATAAGATAGGCTTTATCTCCATCAGTTCCTTCAACGCTCAGGAAGCAATTGGTTGTATGGCCAATTCCACTTGGTAGAACTTTATCCCATAACATTGCATTGATAACAGAGCTTTTTCCACTGCTTGTCCTGAAAAATATACAATATCATGAAAAATAAAGCAAATCAATTTAAAAAAATAACTTGTTCTTCCACTAGGTCTTATTGGCCAACATTTACAAAATTCCAATTTCATTAAAATTTCACCAAAAGGATTTTTTGGTTTTTACAACTAGAAAAAAATTACCAGACAACAAATCCTACTTTTCCCATAAAGATATCCTTAACTTTCTTGCCTCTTGTAACAATTTGAAATCACAGGTCAAAATTTTATACTATTCATAGGATAAAAGATGAAGTCCAACATCCCATCTTCTTTAATCTGGGCTAGGTTGTGAATGCTTCAACAAGGTTAAGCATAAAAGGCAATCATGCTTACTAGATCACATGTATTTGGGAGTCTTGCCATTAAATAGAAGTTCACTTCCAATACATCTGCTGTGTTGTGATAAAGTCAAGCTAAATAATGATATCTGCCCAGATGCCTCCAGTTGACAGTCCTAATCTCCCAGCACCGCAGATGATATCAGCTCTTAATTGATAGGCCTCATCCTTCTTGGGGCTCCAAATACTATGAGGCAAATATAAGGCATCTCCACTGGGCCTTATTCACAATATTCCTTACTCAAAATTCATGAGCACAATAAAACTGTTGCTTTTATTTTGCTAAGTTGGAAGTAATTTTTTTATTGTGAAAATACTGTACAGAGGAGTTACAATTACATGGGCAAGATAATGAGTACATTTCTTATCAAACATTGTAGCCTCTTCCTTTGTTTCCCCTTCCCATCCTTCCCCCGCCCCCCAGTAATTTGTTTTATAATTAGAATAATCGGAACAATTACAGTAACACTGAAAACTAACACCTCATACAACCCTACAGAGGCTTGCTTTCCAATCAATTTACCTAAACCCCAGAAGCTGTTCAGAACCTTTTGTTTCATTACAAAAACATGTTATCTTTAGGGTATATGTCTCACCTCTTTCAGTTTAAGTCATACTTTTGTTTATATTATGGTTTTACTTGTTACACAATGTACTTGTCTCAATAGGTTTTTAATGCCACTAAAATACAACTTACAGGGATATCTATGACAATTCTTTTTTTTTTTTAATTTAATTTTATTTGTGAACATACTGTACAGAGGGGTTACAATTACATGGGCAGGATAATGCGTACACTTCTTACCAAGCATTGCAGCCTCCTCCTTTGGTTTACCCTTCACATCCCTTCCCAGCCTCCCCCCTCCCCCCCAAACCCAATCTATGACAATTCTTAAATTTACTCCTCCTGATCACTTCCTAAGGTTTTGCTACAGTGATCCTCAAGAGCAGTGGCTGGCTGGGAAGGGAAAAAGAGACAGTAACGGATAGAATGAGATTGACTGAAATGCATTCTAAATTATAAATATGTATGGGAATATAACAATGAAATTCTCCTCTGTACAACTAATGTAAACTAATGATAATAATTTTAATCAACAGCTAGGCACAGTGGTGCACATCTGTCATCCCAGCAATGAGGCTAGGATCAGAAGGACCACAGTTGTATACCAGCTGAGGCAAAAAAGTTCACAACAGCCTTATAATAGAAAACACTGAGCACAATGACACAGGCTGATCATCCCAGCTACAGTGGGATGCATAAGTGGTAGGAATTCAGTCCAGGCTAACCTGGACAAAACCTGAGACCCTATCTCAAAGATAACCAGAGCAAGCCAGTGGCTTACATCTGTAATACTAGCTACTCGGGAGGCTGAGATCTGAGGATTGTGGTTCAAAGTAGCCTGGGCAGGAAAGTCTGTGAGAGTCTTATCTCCATTAAACTACCAAAATAGCTGGAAGTGGAGCTATGTCTCAAGAAGTAGAGTACTAGCCTTGACCAAAAGAAGCTCAGGGACAGCACCCAGGTCCAGAGTTCAAGCCCTAGAACAGCATCATGCACATGCACACATGCGCACGCGCACACGCACACACACACAAGAAAACACACACACACACACACACACACACACACACACACGCACGCATGCACAGACGCGCACAGACGCACACACACGAAAAAAGAAAAAAAAAAAACAGAGTAGAAAGGGCAGGAAGAAGCCAGGCACCAGTGGCTCATGCCTGTAATCTTAGTTACTCAGGAGGCTGAGGTCAGTGGATCAGGGTTCAAAGCCAGCCTGGGCAGACAAATCTGGAAGATTATTATCTCCTATTAACCAGCAAAAAGCCAAAAGTAAAAGTGTGGCTCAAGTGGTAAAGCTCAGAGCCCCATATTCAAGCCCTAGTACTAGCACCAAAACAAACAAAAAAAGCCTCAGTACTTTTAATGGTCAGAAGCCCATTACTGATGATTGTGAACCTCTAATCTTTTCTATTGCTCTCACACTTACCATAGAACACTCCTGTGACCAGATATCTTCCATGAAATTTAGGATATCTCTCTAGAAATTCTACAGCACACACCAAATATGTGTCCTTTAATTCAATTTATAACATTCAAATCTCTACTACATAATGTCCCATCTACAAGTAAAGGATTTAATCCTCTAAGACCAGTTTCCAAGTCTAAGATAATGACTTGTGCTTCTAAGCCAGCAAATATAAAATTATAGTTCCCACAAATCCACAAATTTTTTCCTTGGTTAGACAGGTCACAGAACTCAAAGAAACAAACTCTTATGTTATTAGAAGTATATTATAAAGGGTATAGATGAGTAGCCAGATGAGGAGATAGACAGGGCACATTTTGGAGAAGGATAGAGATGAAGTATCCATGACCTCTCTCAGCATAAGCACTTCCAAGCTCATCCATCGGGTTCAATAGTATCAACCCTTTAATCTTCTAATCACTTGGTTTTTCTGGTGACAGGTCTTAGCCTTAAACTATCTAGTGGCCCCCACCTGTCACTCAAAAATGCCAAGAGTCTTAGAAGATTAGAAGTTCTGTGGCAAAGAACACAAAGACCAAATATTTTAGCATACGACTCCTTCCTAATTTTGCTTTTACTACCCACATGGCATCTCTATTTTGTAAAAAATTCCTCTTACTCTCCACCATCTTGTCTTTGTTTTTCCTTTTCATTACATATTCTCCCCTTGTATTCTTTGGTTTCAATCACTAAAATAAGTCAATGATTTCTACATTCTTAGAATTCTAGTTCTAATTTAAAATATCCAATTTTGAATATCTAAGTACCAGAGATGCACATCTAAATTATTCAAAACCAAACTCTACCTTTTTTCCTACATACTTATGTCAAAGAATGGCACTCAAGTAATTCATGACTATTTTCTCACCTTTCTGAAACTAATCACCAGGCTAGACTAACTACTCTTTTGCATTTCTTATCACCCCACTCTCCAAGCTCACAAGCTAGGACTTTAGAATTTTTTATCTAGATTACTATAACTGAGTCTTACCTTCTACTCTCATCCATTCTATTCTCATTATATCCAGTTATAATCCTGTTTATTTTTCAAAATACTTAAAAATGAAACACTTACCAGGATATTTGAAGTCCTTAAAAAAATCTAGCTTGGGGGGGTGAGGGGGGGTATGATTGGGTGGGAGGGAGGGGGGAGGCTGGGAAGGGAGGTGAAGGGTAAACAAAGGAGGAGGCTGCAATGCTTGGTAAGAAATGTATGCATTATCCTGCCCATGTAATTGTAACCCCTCTGTACAGTATGTTCTCAAATAAAATAAAATAAAATTTAAAAAAAAAAAAAAAAGAAAAAAAAAAAAAAAATCTAGCTTGTTTTACTTCCCTCTTCTTGCCAATGTTCCTTAATGCCTTAAATTCTACTACATTTGGTTCTCCAAATGCATAATTTCTCACTTTCAATTTTATGTTTTTTTACAAGCAGTGGAATCCTGGATATTTTCACATCCAATACTAATATGATACTCCTCATATTATTATGAGGCACAGGCTGTGGCTCTGTGCCCTTCACTGCCCATTATCTGAGAGAGTCTTTATTGCACACATAGCTATCCCATGCCCAGAAAAAGAAATAACTTGTTCCAACATCTGACAAAAAAAAGCTTATTTCTCAAAATTAACCTTAGAAGAAATGATGATTACCTGCCAAAAAATGCCACTTTCATGTGTCTCCGAGATAGAACTTCGCCGATGATAGAAAGCTTGTTTTTATAGCCCTGTATTTCTACCAGATCATCCTCAGTGGCTATTCTATCAAGTTCAGGATTCCTATATGTTGCTACAAAATAGAAATGGTATTAGAAAAAGAAGTACAAATCAGTATTAAGTTAATATGTTTTGTGAATATGTGAATATGTTTTGGCTTTGTTCTACATCAATACATTATTTAAAAAATAAAAGTGCTGGGCTGGGAAGGTGGCTCAGTGGTAGAGTGCTTGCCTCATATGCATGAGGCTGTGGGTTCAATTCCTCAGCACCACATAAACAGAAAAAGCCAGAAGTGGCACTGTGGCTTTAGTGGTAGAGTGCTAGCCTTGAGCTTAAAAGCTCAGGGACAGCGCCCAGGCCCAGAGTTCAAGCCCCACAACCAACAAAAAATAAAAATAAAAAATTAAATAAAAATGCTAAATGTTCACATTATTTGAACATTTAGTAAAAGGTACATGCCACCTACTGCAATTAGTTGTAAGAATCCTGTCCAAAAGAATTTAAAAAATAAAGTACTAGGAATGTGGCTTAGTGGAAGAGTGCTTGCCTAGCATACATGAAAGCCCTAGGTTTACTTCCTCAGTGCCACATAAATAGAAAACATTGGAAGTGACACTGTGACTCAAGTTGTACAGCAAAAGAAGCTCAGGGACAGTACCCAGGCCCTGAGCTCAAGCTCCAAGACTGGCAAAAAAAAAAAAAAGTCTCAAGAATAATAACCAGGCTTAGTGGCTAATGCCTGTAAGCCTATCTAATTAGGAGACAGAGATCTGGAAGATCAGGGTTTAAGGTAAGCCTGATCAAAAAACTATCATCACATATCAAGCAACAAATAGGGTATGGTGGCAAGCTGCTGTGATCCTAGCTACATGGAGGCATAGGTAGGATGATCACTGTCAGAGATTAACCCCAGATAAAAACAATTAAACTCTATGACAAAGAATATAAAGCATCAAGGCCAGGTGTGATGGCTCACACCTGTAATCCTGGCTACTCTGGAGGCTGAGATCTCAGGATTGCCATTCAAAGCCAGCCCAGTCAGCAAAATCCATGAGACTCTATCTCCAATAAACCACCAGAAAACAGGAAGTAATGCTGTGGCTCAAGTGGTAGAGAACTCACCTTGAGCTGAAGAGCTCAGGGACAGTGCCCAAGCCCAAGAGTTCAAGCCCCACGACTGACTGACAAAAATAAATAAATAAAGCACCAGAAAGAATGGGGATCTAGCTCCAGTAGTAGAGGGCCTGCTCAGCAGGTATGAGGCCCAGAGTTCAAACTATAGTTTTCATGAAAAGAAAAAAACAAAAAACACTTAAGAATTTCAAAAATAGTTAAAAAATGTAAAGACCTAGGTGATAATGTATTTATTTGTCTAAATCTTTTTTTTTTTTGTCAGTCATGGGGCTTGAACTCTGGGCTTGGGCGCTGTCCCTGCACTCTTCAGCTCAAGGTCAGCACTCCACAGCTTGAGCCACAGTGCCACTTCTGGTTTTCTAGTGATTTATTGAAGATAAGAGTCTCACGGAGTTTCCTGCATGGGCTGGCTTTGAACCACGATCCTCAGATCTCAGCCTCCAGAGTAGCTAGGATTACAGGTGTGAGCCACTGGTGGCCAGCTTTGTCTAAGTCTTAAGAGTACAAATTACCCACCTGAAACAAAATCCACTTTTTTTTGGCTAGTCTTGGGGTTTGAACTCAGGGCCTGGTCACTGTCCCTGAGCTTCTTTTGCTCAAGGCTAGCTCTACCACTTGAGCCATAGTGCCACTTGTGGTTTTTTTCTGTATATGTGGTACTGAGGAATTGAACCAGGACTTCATGCATGCTAGGCAAAAACTCTACCACTAAGTTACATTCCAGCCCCTAAAATACACTTCTGAGAAGAGAAATAAGAATCTAGTACCCTATTATTTTTCAACACAATTTTGAGCTAAGAAGGGGTGTCACATAGTAGAGTGAACAGCAACCCCTCAGAAATTAAGATGCGGTTCATCTAGGCAAGATCTTGCTACCTTATTACATCTTATTCCGCTTCTTACAGGTATGCAACAAAATAGTTCAATCAAGAAGACAAGACAGAGAGAAAAGTGAATTGCAGACTGTATACCTTTCTTCCCAGGATTAGAAGTAAATGTCCATCCTAGCTCTAATCTTTTCCGACACAGAAGGAGAAAGTTCAAAAAGCTATACAGCCCTTTAGGTTTGTTTTATTTCAGGAACAGATTAACATTTATATTCTTATCACTTCTTTTCAAAAGTAACAGACTAATTCAGCTACAGAAATAATCATAATTATAGACTGACAGGCCTACTTAAAACTATTCCAATTCTTACTTAATACTTCCTGTTAACTTTTCATT